>NC_092873.1:128250210-128950210 GCF_028372415.1 Notamacropus eugenii
TCCATTTTTTCCCTTGAACTATTATACTCAGTTTCGCTGGGTAGTAGGTGATTCTTGATTTTAATCCTAATTTCTTTGACCTCTTGAATATCATATTTCAAACCCTCAGATCCCTCAGTGTAGAAGCTGCTAGATCTCGTGTTGTACTGATTGTGTTTCTACAATACTCAAATTGTTTCTTTCTGGCTGCTTGAAACATTTCCTTCTTGACCCAGGAACTCTGGAATTTGGCTATAATATTCTGAGGATTTTTCTTTTCAGGATCTCTTTCATGAGGTGATCAGTGGATTCTTTCCATTTCTATTTTACCCTCTAGTTCTAGAATATCATGGCAGTTTTGCTTGATAATTTCATAAAAGATCATGTATAGGCTCTGTTTTTTAGTCATGGCTTTCATGTACTACAATAAGTTTTAAATTATTTCTCCTGGATCTATTTTCCAGGTCAGTGCTTTTTTTTCTGATGAGATATTTCACATTGTGTTTTTTATTATTCTTTTTATTTTATTTTAATTTTTTTTTGTTTCTCATAAAGTCATTAGCTTCCATTTGCTTCATTTTAATTTTTAAGGAATTATTTTACTCAGTCATATTTTGCACAACCTTTTCCATTTGGCCAATTCTGTTTTTAAGACATTCTTCCTCTCATTGACTTTTTGGACCTCTTTTCCCATTTGGGTTAGTCTATTTTTAATGTATTACTTTCTTCAGTATTTTTGGGTCTCCTTTAGAAAGCTGTCAACGTTTTGTTTTTGTTTGTTTGTTTGTTTTTTTACGATTTTCTTTCATCACTCTCATTTCTCTTGCAATTTTTCCCCTGTTTCTCTTTCTTGACTTTCAAAATCCTTTTTGAGCTCTCCTATGGCCTGCAACCAAGTCATATTTTTATGGAGGCTTTTACTGTAGGAGCTTTGACTTTATTCTCTTCTTCTGCTCGTATGGTTGATCTTTTTTGTCATCAAAGTAAGGTATTAAAGTCTGAGGGTTTTTTTTTTTTTTTTACACTTTGCTCATTTTCCCAGCCAAATATTTGACTCTCTAACTCTTCATGAATGTAGGACTCTGCTTTCAGTGTGTAGGGTGTCCTGTCCCTTTTCAAATGTGCTTGCTTCTGACTATTCCCTCCCCCAATCCTCCTTTCCTACTTTTGTTCCCTCATCCATTATCCCCCCCACCCTACTTTTCTGAAGTTTACTTCAGTGTTTTTGTTCTTCAGTTTTCAGAGATATTTCTAGGAGTCTGTAAATTTTCAGTTCTTTCAAGGTCCTTTGATTAAAGGAGGGGTGTTTACTCCTCTCCTCGCTTATGCTCTGGTCTGTGAGTGACCGCAACCACGCTTTTTGGCCTTGTAATTGTGAGGAGAATTGTCTCTCCACTACAGCCACAAGCTCTGCCACACCAGCACTCCTCCTCATCCCAGGACCACCACTCAGGACTGTGACCCACATCCAAACATAGGCAAGGCGAGAGAATCCCACCTCAAAGCCAGCAAAGAGATCCCTGCAATCCCCTTTTAATTACCTGCTCCATCCCTCATCTGTGGGCAGGGAGTTGCAGAAGCAATCACTGTTGCTGGGTTAGATGCTTCCTTCACTCCCACCACCTCCCCACCCTGGGGCTGGGGCCAGATTCTGCTCCTTTCTCACCTATATCCCACAGAGTTTTCCCACTAAACTTCTATGCTATCTTTGTTGTCTGTGGCCTGAAAAGATTGGAAACTTCCACAGCTGCCAGTGATTCAATTTCCCGAAGCCTACTCAGGCTCCTTCTGTACCAATGTGACCCATGCTGTACTGTGCTCTGCTCCCAGCCTGGTGTGATAGACCCTTCCTGTCAATCTTCCAGGGTGTCTTGGGCTGGAGATTTGTTTCAACTACATTATTTTGTGGGTTCTGCAGCCCTTGATTTTGTTTAGAGTCATTTTTATTGGTATTTTGAGGGATTTGTGCCCCTGCTTTTACTTCTTCATCTTGACTCTGCCCCCCAGAAGTAATTTCTTAATACACACACATACACCCACACCCCCCCCCACACACACTATTCTGCCTCCCTAATTCTGTGCTTTTTCCCCCTCCTCTGCTATATACCCACACCCATAGGATGCCCAGGCTCTCATTGTCAGTTCAAGCTTTTTTAGTCCCAAAACTAATTCACACAATGTTGGCAATAGTTGATGGCTTAAAATATCATCTCTGCCAAGGGAAGATTTGCATTTTAATAAGGATCAAAGCTTTAAGGGAAAGGAGGGAAAACCCAATAAATGCAATTGTGGATATCAGTCAGACTAGCTGTTCCCAATGCCTAATACAGTGGTTGGCATTCATAAATGCCTCTGGATTGATAAATTGATGATGAGTGAAGTATGTGCACTTGAAAAAAGTAAGGCAACACACTTTCTTGGTAGTCATGAAAACTAATCCTTCTAAGTGATTTCTAATACTTTCTATAAGTATTTTGTATGAAACACATCATAAATACATGTAATCCACATACTCATATGAAATCTATTAAAGAATTCAAGGAGAGGGTGAAAAACTTAAAAAGATGAAATACTCATAATATTTATAAATTCAATTAAAATCCAGCAAATATTTAACATGCGTTAGGCATTCTGACCACTTAAGTAAAAATAAGACATCTTTAAATATGAGAAGCAAAGGTCCTTTTCTGAAAGTAGTTTTCAACCTTGATAGGAAATATAGGAGCACAATAAAAAAGAAAAAAGAAATAAAGTTTAAATTTATTTTAAAAAATTAAAACAATAAGTTTATAATGGTAAAATAAACAAATAAATAAATAAACACTAGATTTTGTGGAAACAGAAACGACAAAAATCCCAGTTGAAAAGAAAATAGAAATGAAAGGAAAATAGGATTTTATGTGTATGTACTTCACCCCGTGTTGCCTTTTCATCATTCATGTTTCTCTACTTTGCAAAAGTTTATTCAGATTCATTCATTCAGAACATGTTTTCTTTAGTGCCTATGAAGTGCAAAACATTGTGATTGGTACTAGGGATATAGGGCTCTTTTTTAAATGACTGCCATCAAGATATTTAGATTATACTGGGGAAAATAGTAAAGATTCATCAGTAAGAAAAATAGATGCAGTATTAACACAAGTTACTTTAAGAGGGTTTAAATCTCTGTCTTTGGCTGAAATATGCACTCACATAATTTAATAATAATATTCATATAGATCATAAAGATTTTAATGAGAAAGTCATGGTGGAATACTTTGAGATTTACTGGTATCCACAAATCAAAGCTAAGGATACATTTGAGGCATTTAACGTCTATACCATGCACATTCTAATGTATATTTTCAAAACTGTCAAATTGATCATGACAAACTTTGAAAAATCTTCACACAATATTAATTCTCATACAATATTAATCAAACTTAGGATTCTCCTTAAGGCAATTGTAGAAAGAGTACCACTTCCTCAATAAAGAAGTACCAGACTGAAGCATTCTAAGATCATATGAATGAAACAGGCAAAATGTTACAAAAATGCTTTTGGAACAACGAGATTTCATTTCACAAGGCAACATTAATGAATTATAATAGACATAAAACTTTGAATATACAGCTGAATCAGTTTCCTTCTGGGTGAAGTGGATGAAAATTCTAATATCCAAATGGGCCAACAAAACCTCCTCAGCAACATAAGCATAACAAGTGAAAACAGATCACAAAACAAGTATTGAACAAGTGAATGAATCATGCAACTTTTTAGATTAGTGGCTTACGAAAAATGAAGTTCATGATAGTAACACAGAAACAGTTCATTACCACCAGAGAATAGAGGGATACAACCTAAAATAATCTTATTGAAAGAGTGGGTCATAGCCTAGAACAGATTTTAATGGAAATCTCTTCTCAACGTCCAGAGAAATCTGAGAGGCCACCATATTGCTTAAAAATAATGAAAGTATAGTCATCTGCTAAGACCATTTCCACCCAAAAGATGAAACTTGGATGAAGATATTATGCATGTAGTTATATTATACTTTTTATTGTAATTGTTTGAATAAGAAGAACGTAGTCACTATTATTTAAAAAGAAAAATAGGGCATTTTATTTAAACAATGTTAAACCTAAGTAAATGACTGTTTAATGAAATTTAAATCCAGCCAAATGTCATGGAGGATTTGGAGATACTGGGGGAAGAAGGGAAAATTGAACTTTTCCAGAAAATCAATTTGACTGAATTTTTCATTTTGTAATTACTTGCTTTTATGAGAGATATAAAGTCTTGATGGTGTGACATACTTTTTGCTATATCTTCTTTTAAAATTAATCATGCAATATGATAACTTAGTGGATGTTGGATATTATCTATTCTAAGAATATCATTGTAAAGGTTAGGAAACTGAGGATCTGAAAGATTAATCACTTTCATAAAGGTGATGTAACTAACTTATTAATACCTGAGCTATAAGCCTTTATGGTATGCAAGGCAGTGCTCCTATTGCACTGTCCTGCCTCATAGCACAGTTAATTTCAACAACTTCAGAATTGATTCCTTGGTCTTTCCTCTTAATTCTTTTCCATCTTTAAATAATTCATAGGAAAAGAGATCCTGGATTATCAGCATAAACACTGACAAATGTTTATCAATCATCATTGACAAACTTGGGGAAAGATCTGTTAAAATAGGATAGTTAGAATAGGATAAATAGATAGATGATAAATAGATATAGAGATATAGATGAGAAATAGATGATTCATTAATAGACTGAAATATCTAGCTTGATAAGTATCTATCAATATATATTAAAGATATCTATGTACTTGCACTTGGGAGAGAAAATGCATTGAAAGAGAAAAAAACCATCTGAGCCTACACTGTATTCTGGAGCTCCATCTAATTCTAATTTTTCAAATCCCATGACCTGATAAGATTTCTATTTGCCTTTCTGATATGCTTTTATGATAACAAAAGCCATACAATCATGTATTTCTTTGTACAAGTTTTGTCATAAGAAATAGACATGCAATCTGTTTGAGTGGTTGATGATTTTATATATATTACAACATATAGATTTAATGGGAAATGAAATCTGTGACTTGAGGTTAAAAGAAATCAAACAATTAACTTCACTAATAAGTAATACTCTTTTCTCCTACACTGTGTTCTATTGTGTCTTATTTTCAAATAAAATATATATTTAGAAGTAGTATACAATATTAATGAATGGAAAGTTGAATTATTAAAAGGAAAACTTTTTTATTGGGAATCATAAATGTTGTTAAATAATGGACCACATTTAAATAATAAAAATAATATTCTGGATAACATGCTGAATGTAAAGTCAGATCACTTGGTTTCAAATACTGGCCTGGCCAATGACTTTCTATATGACTGTGGAAAAGTCAGCTTAACCTTGTAGAAACTAGTTTAATTTATTTTTTTAAATGAAGGGGGGATTAGATGACTTGAAAGGATTATTTTAACTGTAAGTCAATGATCAAGTGTAGTTTCATTGCTTGTAAAGTTGGACCTGACTGAAAAACAACTGAACAAACAACAAAAAGTACTTTAACAGAATTGAACTTGATAACCTATTAAGTGTATGATTCCTGCATTATTGTCTTCACTTTACACTTAAGAAAAATGAGTTTCACCTAAGTCAATTCATACAATTGCAAACCTGGGAATTTTAATTTAGTTATTTTCACAAGTTGTCCAGTTGCCCTTTCTTTACATCAGACTTACCTAAAGCTAAAATGGAACTATCACTTCATCAACCACAAATATAATATATATATATATATATATATATAAAGCTTATAAGTCTCAAGGTAACATACAAATACAATTTTATAAATTCTTCCTAAGTTCCTCTTGCTTCATGTTCCATATTTATTAATGTTTTACTAATAAAATTACTTTCAGCTGGAAATATGATTTGATTATCATCTAATGAATAAAACAGAGTACTTGTGATCAGTATAGTTCTTACACTATACCAAAATTCTTCTATGACCTTCAGGAAATCAACTAATCTCTGTGGCTCAACTGAAATAATGGCAAACTACTAGGCTGAACTTTTGATTTTATGAATTCAATATTTAATAACCTTTGATGACATCATCGATTTTAAATATTACTTTGTTCACTAGGTGGCAGCGTGACTTTTCTTTAAAAAATCCATTTTATATTATTAATTCATCAGTGTGGAATAATGGATGTTAAAATGGAAAATACATAAGAGAACTGAAAGATCTAATATACACAAAGACCAAGACTAGGAAGGCAAAATGAATTCGGAATTTGAAACAATTCTCCAAATTTTAGAAAGTGTCTTGAACATAGTAGGCATACACACACACACACACAAACACACACACACACACACACACACACACACAATTAATTTGCCATAGTAAACTGACCACTGTTCTTTGATTCAGGAACATCAACTGAATCCCATTTTAGACAGTAGCTTTCTGACACTAGGGAAGTCACATAACCCCTCTCAGTCTCAAGTTTCTCATCCGTAAAAAGAGGAGAGTGATATCATCTATCTCTCAGGATTGTAACATTAATGTAAGGTTAATGGTGGATGGGGGGAAGAGATAAAGATCTTTCTAGTCCATTAATAGGCCTCATTATCTTTTGTTAATTTCTATTGAGGCACTGGATTCAGAGGGTTCTCTCCATACCACCCCCCACCCACCCACACACACTACTCTAAAAAGTATATAAATACCCTGAGGTGAGGTTTTACCTTGGGGCTTACTCATTGGAAGTGTTATTTGGTCTGCATGAGACTCTGGATAGCCACTAAGGAGCCCTTTGGCTTTGAAAACCCAGATGTTGTTGCTTCTCTCTCTGGTAACTATGTATGTATGTAATAGTCAGACAGTTGGATCTGTCTGTTGATCTGTGATGTATGTATTGCTTATGGTCAGACAGTTGGAAACCCAGTCTGTTGCTCTTTATTTCTCTGTTTGTGTTTTTTCTGTTGGTATATGTGTTTGATTAAAGTGATGGTTGGTCCCTCAAAAGTTGTTTTCCTTTTAGAAAAGCCACTCTAAAAATCTTTACAGTGGGTCCTCCTGTGTATGCTGGGGTCCTTGCTGTTACAGAATTGTTTCAAGGACTAAATCATATATTTTACATTGCTTCAGATACCTTTGAAATGTAACATACATAAACAAATACACTGATACTTGATTGATTGAAGTCAGACAAGGAAATTTATTAGTACAAATAATGAGTCATTCTCACATGCAATAATATTTTTGGTCAGCAAAACTGATTAGCCCAGATAATTGTTCATATTTAGTGTGCTGCTACCTAGTTAGACATAAACTTTGGAAAATAATTCACATTTTAGTACTTAAGACCAAGAAGGTACCATTTTGTTTGTTGTGTTTTATATATACATTCTCTGTCCTCAGTTTATCAGTATACTTTTTAGTTAGGGAGTTAAGAGGTACCAGATAAAATTATCAATAAAAGACCAAAAAAGATGTAAAAGTAGTTTTTTTTATAAATATATATGTATATATTCATATATATGTGTGTACAGAAATACATAGAGAATTTTTATAAAGTAATAATTCCAATGATAGTTTCAGAAAACATGTAAAGGAGAAATCACTTTAACTTTGTTAATCAGGAAATAGTTCTTTTTTATAGCCAATTATCTCCTAAAATGATATCTTTTATTTCTGTGCAATTTTTCATTGGCAAAACCACAATCAGTAGCAAATCAAGATGCTTGAGCTCTAAGATAAATTCTCTTTCTACCACACTCTGCAGCCATTGACAAATCTATTATCTCTTTAGCATTATATTATAAATTTAGATCTGGAAGGATATTTTGAGGTCATCTAGTCCAATTCTCGAATTTTATAAATGATAAAAATTAATGTTAAAGAAATTGAATAACTCCCTAAAGGTCAAATATACTGCAATTAGCTGAGATGGGATTTGAACTTGGATTTCCTGATCAGATCATGCTTTGTTTTGATGCTCCAAGTATCCATCCATGAATAAATGGAATAGAATGGGAGAGACGTTTCTTTTTAAGGTGACTGAACAGTTAAATCATCTAATGGCTGATTTTATGAAGGCCTGGAAATAGACTGGTTCCTGTATAAAAATG
The DNA here is from genome assembly GCF_028372415.1 of Notamacropus eugenii. Classification (NCBI taxonomy): domain Eukaryota; kingdom Metazoa; phylum Chordata; class Mammalia; order Diprotodontia; family Macropodidae; genus Notamacropus; species Notamacropus eugenii. The sequence goes on from NC_092873.1 coordinate 128,258,333, forward strand.
TGACATAACAAGCCCCTCAACTGCATTTCCAGTAATGGATTGAGTCTTAGAAAACAGAGCACTCTCTTCCTACAAAAAGAGGAGAGTATTCTTGAAGCACTGCTAGAACATACACACACATACATACACATACACACACACAGGACATAAGATTGGATAGCAACTATTACTATTTGGATAGTAATACCCAAATAGTTGGATAGCAACTATTTCAGGAGAACAGGGAGTGGTGTGTAGTGATTACTGCCTGTAACAGGAAAAAAGAAAATGGTAACTTGAGGTATGCATGTACAACAAATTTGTTCTTTATAGGCGTTAGCATCTTTTTTATAGACCAAATTGTATCAGGTTCCCTATAGTCCTTTCAAAATTGCTGCTGATCACAGCCAAAAGAAAGCATTTGAAATTTAGCAGTAAATGTAAATGACTAGGATGTCAAAAGAGATGAGATATTATAAGATCCTCTCTAAGGTAAAGTGAAAGAGGGAAACAGATTCATGGAACTGAGAAGAAAGATGGTTTCTCTTAAATAATGAGAGCAACACGGAAGAAGCTGACACGAAGGAAACTGCTGATTATCTCTTATCAAATCCAGTTTAATTTTATGGTAAAGGCAATTAGTTCGCTTGTTACTAAGACTTTTTATAGAGGCATTTTGGCCAGAGAGACAAGTGCTGCTTCTATTACTAGTAATTGTGTGATACTAGGAATGTCACAACCTCACAGAGTCCAAGGCAAATTTCTGAGGGTATAAACTTTCAAAACTGTTGCTAGTTGGAATTGGTGGAGGGAGCTTCTTTCCTGGGAGTTCCCTTCATTGATGAAAATACAAATCTAGTTACCTTTTTTATGTAATAAAAAATAATTTCTCTAGATAATGTCTTAGTTTTCATGTCACCAGAACTGAGACAAAATGGTGTCTCTATGAGAAATGATTATTTTTCACATTATTGTATTAGTATCAATATTTTTCCCCATTTATACTTCCTCATCTAGAAATCAACCAGTGTGGGAAATGTTAGGGAGAGATTTATTCAGGCCAAGATCTAATTAAACAGCAAAATCAGTACTAAGTTTGGGTTAATGGATGCATTCCTGCTTATTGTGTTTGCTCACATAGATATGGAGAAGTGTTGATTTTCCCTTTTGTCAGACAAGTCATATGGAAATTGATAAGTCCCTTTGAATATGACTTGGGTGATCCAAATCAAATACCCCAAGGTGCTCATTGTAATATAGGCCACTGTTTCACTGTAATATCAATTTTCTCATTAATTGTTAACCAATCAGACCTTATTGCCATCCCTGGAAACATCTACTCTCAGAAGGGCATATAAACTGTGAGCCCACCTACATGAGGGGTCTTTGGTCTAAGAGAAATGGCCATATGGTCATACTTTTAACAATTAATGTGTTGGCCCAATTAACAAAATGATTAAATTACCCAGAAATTATATCTTTAATTTTTTTCAATCCCATACCTCCTAGAATATTAACTAATACTGTTGGAGAAATATGCAACATGATACTTTTATGAAAGTACTTGAGGAATTACCAGAAAGATTTCAACCTCTAGTGGACAAATAATACCTTTCCAAAAGTGGGATGGGCCACCTTGTATGGTGCTAAGTTACCCATCCGAGGAAATACTTAGAGGAAGCTGAAGAATCATTTTTTTACAACGTTAGAGAGTAGATCTCTTTTCAGGTGTGGATTGGGCTAGAATGAAGCCTAATTTCACCATTCCCTTTGAAAAGAACAAAAAAAAAAAAAAAGAAAACCCTTGCAATTATATGTATGTGTATATAAATATATATACATATATATATATATATGAACACACATACATATATATATGTATATATTCAAGCAAAGCAAATTCTCTCATTTTCCTTATCTGTAAATGAATATTTCATTCTCCAACTTGTGACCATCACACTCTGTCAAGAGGTGGGTGAGATACTTCATTATGGATCTTCTAAAATTGGGTATATTTCATTAATTAACCATCTTAAGTCTATAATCTTTTTTGGCTTTGAAATGTTTTTGTTTGTATGTCTCTTTCTCTGTTTAAATTATTCTCAGAGATCTGTTTGGTTTACTCTGCATGAGTTCATGTAAGTATCTACGGATATATCTGAAGTTGTCATTTTCATTATTACTTATGGCTCATTAATATTCTATCACATTCATATACCACAATTTATTTAGCCATTCTTTACTGATAAACACACACTTAATTTCTAGTTCTTTGAAGTTTGACACTTCAAAATATATGTATGTGTGTCATTGTTCCTTGTGTCTTTTTTGCCTCCTTTATTCTAATGACAATACTAGTCTGACTCAAAAGCTGTGCATACTTTAGACCTAGTTTCAAATTGCTTTTCAGAACATTTAGACCAATTCATATCATTATCTCCAACAAAAAATATTTTTATTCCTGTCTTGCTGTAACTTTTACAGCAAATCAAATGTGCCATTTCTGTGATATTTGCATTGTAATAGATACAATGTGGAACCTGAGGATCATTTTAATTTAGACTGCTATAATTATTAGTGACTTGAAGCATTTTACATGCTTACAAATGGTTTGAATTTCCTCTTTTGAGAGTTGCTTGTTCATAAAATTTGCCTATTTATCCTCTAGGGAATGACTCTCCTTACACATTTGAATGATTTTCCCATAAATCTTTGATATTAAGATGATTTTCCTTTACATTTTAACTAGGGATTTTGTGTGTCAATAAGCCTATTTAGTTCAAAGTAAATTTTTTCCCACTTTTTCTATTCTTATCCTATTTATCATTTCTTAGGTCATGAAATATTTTCTGTTCATAGTCACAAAAGATATTACCTTCCATAATGCACTTTTTTGTATAAGTTATATATTTGCAGTCATGCAAACCATATTTCCATATTAACCCTGTGGGAAAAAAAAGACAAAGAAAAAACAAAGTAAAATAAAGTCAGTTTTGAGCTATATTCAAACACCATTAGTTCTTTCACTGGAGGCAAGTAATATTTTTGACCATGAGTCCTTTGGAACTTTGTCGCTGGTAGTAGTTGAGTCACTTGCAGATGATCATCATACAATATTGCTGCTATTATGTATTAGTAATTTTCTGCTTCATCTCACTTCACTTTATATCAGTTCATGTATATCTAGGTTTTTCCTGAAGTCATCTTGTTCATCATTTCTATTTTTCCCAAAAAACTTATTAACTTGTTTTCAGTTTTCAACAATCACTATCACAAGTTCCAAATTTTCTCCCCCTCCCTACCTACTCCCTCTCCAAGATAGCATGCAATCTTATATGATTTCTACACATACACTTCTATTAAACACATTTTCACATTAGTCATGTTGCATAAAAGAATTAAAACAAATGGGAAAAACCATGAGAAAAAACAAAACATAACAAAAGAGAAAATGATCTATTTCATTCTGCATTCTGACTTCATGGTTGTTTCTCTGGATGTGGATGGCATTTTGCATCATGAGTCCTTTGGAAATGTGTTAGGTCCTTGCATTGTTGTGAAGGGCTAAGTCTACCAAAAATAACCCTTGCATACGGTGGCTGTTACTGTGTTTAATTATGTTCTCCTGGTTCTGCTTGCTTCATTCAGCACTAGTTCACATAAATATTTCCAGGTTTTTCAGAAGTCCACCTGTTCATCATTGCTTATAGCACAATAGCATTCCATTACATTCATATACAGCTTGTTCAACCATTCCCCAGTTGATGGGCATCCCCTTGATTTCCAGTTCTTGGTCACCACAAAAAAAGCTGCTGTAAATATTTTTGTACATGTGGGTCCTTTTCCTGTTTTTATGATCTCTTTGGGATATGGCCCTAGAAATGACATCACTGAGTCAAAGGTTATGCACATTTTTATAGCCATTTAGACATAGTTCCAAATTTCTTTCTAGAATGGTTGAATCAGTTCACAGCTCCACCAACAATGAATTAGTGTTCCACCTCTCCCATATCTTCTCCAACAAGTATCATTTTCCTTTTTTGTCATGTTAGCCAAAGTGATAGGTATGATGTGGTACCTCAGAGTTGTTTTGATTTGCATCTCACTAATCAATAGTGATTTAGAGCATTTTTATATGACTATAGAAAGCTTTAATTTCTTTCTCTAAAAACTGCTTGTCCATATCCTTTGATCATTTGTCAATTGGTGAATGACGTGTTTTTTTGTAAATTTGACTCAGTTCTCTTTATATTTTAGTAATGAGGCCTTTATCACCAACACTAGTTATAAAATTATTTCACAGTTTTCTGCTTCCCTTGAAATCTTGGTTGTTTGTGCAAAAAGTTTTTCAATTTAATGGAAGCAAAGTGATTCATTTTGCATTTCATAATGTTCTCTATCTCTTGTTTGATCATAAATTCTTCCATTCTCCATAAATCTGATAAATAAAGTATTCCTTCTCCCCTAATTTGTTTATAGAATCAGTTTTCATACCTAGATTGAATGCCCATTTGAGTTTTATTCTGTTATATGGTCTCAGGCATTGGTTTATATCCAGTTACTGACACACTATTTTCCAGTTTTCCCAGAAGTTTTTGTCAAATAGTAAGTTCTTATCCCAGTAGATGTAGCCCTAGGGTTTATCAAACAATAGAATGCCGTAATCATTGACTACTGTGTCTTGGGTACCTAACCTATTTCACTGATCTACCACTTTATTTCTTAGCCAGTACCAAGTGGTTTTGATGAATGCTGCTTTAAAATACAATCTAAGATTTGCTATGGCTTGGTTGCCTTCCCTAAAATTTCTTTTCATTAATTTCCTTGATATTCTGGACATTTTGTTCTTTGAGATATATTTTGATATTAGGTTTTCTAGCTTTATAAAATAATTTTTGGTAGTTTGATTAGTATGGCACTGAATAAACAAATTAATTTAGAGAGAATTGCCATTTCTGTCATATTAGCTTGGCTTACCCACAAGCAATGGATGCTTTTTCCAATTATTTAAATCTGATTTTTTTTGGAAGTGTTTTGTAATTGTGTTCCTATAACCCCCTGTGTTTGTTTTGGCAGGTACACTCCCAAATATTTTATAATGCCTACAGTAACTTTAAATGAGATTTCTTTTTTTAATCTCTTGATGTTGGGCTAGCTCATCATTTCTTATAGCACAATAGTATTCCATCATCACAGTCCATACCACAACGTGTTCAGCCATTCCCCAACTGATGATCATTCCCTCAATAATCAATTCTTTGTTGCTACTAAAGGAGCTGCTAAAAATAGTTTTATACATACAGGCATGTTCCCCCTTTTAAAATATTTTTGGGGTATCGATATAGTAGTGCCACTGTTGAGTCAAAGAATATTTACATTGTTATAGCCCCTTGGACATAGTTCCAAATTTCTCTCCAGAATGGTTGGTTTAAGTTCACAACTCTATGTACAATGCATTAATGTTCCAATGTTCCCACATCTCCATTGTTGGTCATTTTCTTTTCTGTCAATATGATGGGTATAGCATAGTATCTCAGAGTTGTTTTGATTTCCATTTCTCTAAATAATAATAATTTAGCGTGTTTTCTTACATGACTATAAGTAGCTTTTATTTGTTCATCTGAAAACTGCCTGTTCATATCCTTTGATGATTTAACAATAGGGGAATTGCTTGTACAGTTGAGTCAGTTCTCTATGTATTGGAGAAATGAGGCCTTTATTGCTGTGAACACTTTACCCCAGTATTTTGCTTTCCTTCTTCTCTTGGCTACATTAGTTCTGTGTGGCACAGAAACTTTTAAGTTTAATTTAACCAAAATTATCTATTTTATATCTATCTCTTTTATATCTCTCTTTGTGTAACTATCTCATTTATATCACCCTTCATCTTTTGTTTGTCATGAATTCTTCCCTTATCCATAAATCTGACAAATAAGCTGTTCCATGCTCCCCTGAGTTGCATATGGTGTCACCTGTTAACTCTAAATAGTGTATCCTTTTGACCTTATATTGGTATAAGGATTGAGATCTTGGTGAATACCTACTTTCTCCCAAGATATTTTTCAGTTTTCCCAGCAAGTTTTTTCTCAAATACTGAGTTCTTATGCCAGAATCTTATGCTTTGGGTTTTTCAAACCCTAAATTATCATGGTCATTTACTGCTGTGTATCGCATACCACATGTGGCATCTAGGCCATAGATTACTCCCACTGAAATTTATTAGGCAGTAACAGATTTTTTGGAGGATTGCTGCTTTGTAATAATACACTTTGATATCTGATATGGCTAAGCCACTTTCCTTCATATTTTTTCCATTAATTCCCTTATATACTTGACCTTTTGTTCTTCTAGATGAATTTTGTCATAATTTTTCATAGATATATGAAATCATTTTGGTGGTTTGATTAGTATGTCACTGAATAAGTAAATTAATTTAGGTAGAAGTATCATTTTTATTATATTGGTATGAGCAATTAATATTTTTCCACTTGACTTTATTTATGTGAAAATTATTAAATAGTATCCATATAGTTTCTGGATTTATCTTGGCAGGAAACAAACTTCAAAATATTTTATACTGTCTGCAGTTATTTTAAATGGAATTTTTCTTTTTATCTCTTTCTGCTGGATTTTGTTAATAATATAAAGGCTGCTGATAGATAAGGATTTATTTTATATCTCGCAACTTGTCTAAGGTGGTTAATTGCTTCAAATAGTGTTTTAGTCGATTGTCTATGATTCTCCAAGTATACCATAATCTCATCTTGAGAGAATGATAGTTCTGTTTCTTCACTGCCTGTTCTAATTCCTTCCATTTTTTTTATTATTTCTAATATAATACTGGATAATAATGTCGATAATGTCCATCCTTACTTCACTCCTGACCTTAACTTCTAGATTATTCCAATTACAAACAATGCTCACTGATACTTTTAGAATGATACAACTTATCAACTTAGAGAAAGCTCTATTGATTCTTACTCTTTTTAGTATCTTCAATAGGAATGAGTGTTGCATTTTCTCAAAGTTTTTTTCTGAAAATATTGAGATAAACATTTTTGTTTTATTGCTACCAATATTGTCAATTACACTTAGAGGTTCCTTAATATTTAACAAGCTCTATATCCCTGAAATAAATCCCACTTCATCATGGTGTGTTATATTTATGATATATTACTCGAATTTTCCTGCTATTGTTTTATTTGAAATTTTCATCACTATTTATAGGAAAAATTGGTCTATAGTTTTCTTTCTCTTTTTTTGCTCTTTCTGGTTTGTGTGTCAGCACCATATTTGTGTCCTCAAAGTAATTTGGTAGGACTATTTATTTGCCTATTTTTAGAAATAGTTTATATGGTATTGGAATTAATTGCACTTTAACAGATCGGGTAGAACTTACTTGTGAACTTATATGCTCTTGGGAATTTTTTCTTAGAAAGGTCATTGATAGCTTCTTTATTTTTTAAAATATAAGTTTATTTAAATTTTCTATTTCATCTTCTATTCTGTTTTTTAAATTTTTCATAAAATTTTTCCAAATTCTGTTTATTAGTTCAATGTCTTCCTTACTTTCAATTTTATTAATCTGTCCTTTGGTTTTAGTAATTCAAATTGGATGTTTAATTGGGGGTTTTAAATTGTTCTTTTTCTAGTTGTTTTTATTTTTATTTGCATGTTCATGTCATTGATCTACTCTTGATATATTTTACTGAGGCAATTATTTAGAGTTATAAATTTTCTCATAAGTACTGCTTTGGTTTTATCCCATAAATTTTGGCATGTTATCTCACTGTCATTCTCCTTAATGAAATTATTATTTCAATGATTTGTTCTTTGACCCACTTATTTTGGAGATTAGATTATTTAGTTCCAATTTAACTTTTATTCCATGTTACCAGGTCCTTTATGAAATGTAATTTTTATTGTTTTATGAAAAGCATGCATTTAATTGTTCTGGATTTTTTTGCATTTGGTTGTAAGGTTTTTATGCCCTAATACATGGGTAATTTTTGCATAGGTGTCATGTACCACAGAGAAAAAGGCATATTCCTTTCTATTCTATTTAATTTTCTAAAATTCTGTTCATCTCCTTAACTTTTTCTTGCAAATTTTTGTTTGATTTATCAAATTCTGAGAGGGGAAATTTGAAGTCACCCACCTAGTATAGTTTTACTCTTTGTTTCCTTCTGCAACTCTAAGTTTTCTGTAATAATTTAGATATTATACCATTTGGTGTATATATATTTAGTATTGATATTACTTCATTGTTTAAGGTACATTTTAGCAAAATGATGCTTCTCTTTTCACTAGATTTATTTTTGTTTTTGCCCTGAGATCATGGTTGCTGCCCCTACTTTGTTTCTTTCTCTGGCTTTCATTGAATGACCAAAAATTGCCACTAGCCCAGGCTTCACGGCTTAAAATGTGTGGAAATAGCAACTGCTTTTTGTTCTGGACAGAAATTCTGGAGGTTTTCTGTTTGACTGATATCTTTATATAATGGTAAGGTATACTGGGTCCTCTTTTTTCCCAATCTTCTAGTCCTTAGTCATTGAATGGGTGGGTTCTCAGACAATTTAAAACTAGAGAAATACTTTAATTTAGAAAGGCCAAGGTCACCCACTGTATCCTGGTTCATTTCCAGTTATCCTCATTTTTGCCTTGCCACTCCACTTTGATGACACTAGAGGAAAGAGTGAGGCTGATGACATTTTGCAGCTCTGTCTCATTTATATTCAATTCACACAATCCTCGTGTTATTATTGGATTTCTTCAAAAGAAAAAGAATGAACAAAAGCAAACAACGATGTTAGCACTTGGTTTTAGGTTGATACTATTTAATATAATAAGAAAATATCCATTTATTCTTATTCTTAACATTTATAATAATATATTTATTGTATTTAGTCAAGAACTATCTGAGTACTTGTGATGGGAATAATGTATGCAACATGTTCATATGTTTAGTCTCCTCTAATCTGTCAAAAATATGTTGGGTTAGTTTTCCCTAAAAGACAAATCATACAGAGTTTCCTGTACCTTTCACCTTTCCTCCCACAGTTTTCCTGCCCTTCCTTTCCCTCATGGGTTATATTTCGTAAAGGTGGCAAAGGTGTCCTTAAAATCTGATTGGCTTCTGCCTCTCTTAAAATAGCTTTTCTGGTAGCTTATAGCTGTAATTAAGATTGATTCCTTCACACCTAAAAGTATAAAAAGTCCCACATATGTGGAATTCCAGCCTCTCACTTACTGTGGATCCCTTTAAATGAGATGTTTCATGATACCCAGATGACCAGAAGCCTTTCTTTAATGAGGCTAGGAAACTGTGTCTAATAAAGGTGAGGCTAAATGCAACTGTATTCCTATTGCTGTCATTCCAGTCCATCAGTCAACAAGCATTTATAAAGTATCTGCAATACCAGACACTGTGCTAAGTTTTTTGATGATGTAGCTAATTAAGTTCCTTTTGTTAATAGTTCTATTATTTACAGTGCTTTGCTTTACTCCTACAATGAAGTTTCCCCTCATTTCAATCCATCTTTGAAATATCTGACAAAGGTAAAGGTCTGGAAGAATTGGAATGACCAGGCCATATCCCTGTTCCATGAGCTCCAGTGATTTCTCATTACCTCCATAATCAAAGTATAAAATTATAGCCTTTATGCTTAACATTCTATGGACCTAATTTCTTTCTACTCTTATATTTGAACCCTACACATGTTCATTGATGCAGGTAGAGTGGCATGGTTATAGTTTCTCAAACACAGTATTCCATCTCCCAACTCTGCCTTTGTGCTAACTCCTCTGTAGTAGGAGTCAATTGCCTCTTCATCTCTACCTCCCAGTTTCCCTGACATCTTTCAGCACTCAACTCAAATCCAATATTCTCTAGGAGTCTTCTTCTGGAACCACCAGTTATTACTATCTTCCATTTCTATCTACACATATATCCAATTAAATTCATGTTGTTTCCCCCATTGGATTGCAACATCCTTGAACATAGAGGTTTTTCCCTCTTTTCTTTGTGTCCAAAAAATTTAGAATCATACCTGAAAAATAATAAGTTCTTTAAAAATGCTAGTGGATTTCTTGGTTGATATATAGTATCTTCCTTGGTTTAGCTCAGATTTTACTCTGCTGCTTGGAAAGCTTTATAAGGAATTTTGGATTGTTATTTTATTCTGTTTTAAAAATGAATAACACATCTTGAATGTCACATTGTTATGCACTTAATTTCTCAGCTTAAACTCTTTTTCATCATAGGAAAGCAGTGTGCTACAAAGAATGGGAGGGATGCATTTACAACCAGTAGGCCTGAATTCAAATCTTTGCTATGCCATTTTAGCTTATGCATATATATATATATATATATATACACACACACACATATATAGATATACATATACATATATGCACACATATGCATATATACACATATGTAGAAGGGATATATATGTGTGTATATGTATATATACATATGTGTGTATCATTATATGGAAAAATAGTCACCTTTAGCCTTTGATTATCTGTTTTTTTTTTTTAATCCTTTCCTTGAGAGTAAGTTTCTCAGGCTAGACTGCAAATAAAGATTAAAAATTGACCTAGCAAATTGCTGTTTCACATGACAGTTCATCCCAACACCTTGGTACACTTGCCACCTTCAGAAGGAAACATTTGGAGATTTGAATAGAAGCAATTGAAAGTCCCAGATATTTCATATAAATAAAATAAGACTTAGCCATAAGACACCAGAGAATCTGAGCCATGGATTTCCCAACAGTATTAGGGAAAGTAAGTTTATTTGAAATCAGAAATCATCAATGTCTAGAAGCATTAAAGGAATACAACAAAACATACCAAAAATAGACAATGGTATGAAAGCTTACTAGTAATCAAATAGTTCTAAGAAAATATAGATTCAAAATATGATAGAGAAAGAAAATTTTAACTCTTTCTATTTACATTACTGTATAATTTACAATTCTAAAAATAACTTTCTATATCATTAGCTCTGCTACATAGCTAATCAGCCATATATGACTAATAATAATATGATAAATGCAAAAATATGTTTTCTTAGAACTTTGAAAATAAGTTCCGTAGATCTAAGTGATTCAGATGAGTTTTACATTTTACTGTCTCATCTCCTTTTTTAATATATATGCCTGAGAATAATTTAGGCAGTGGCACATCTGTAGGCATGCTTAGGTTTAATAAAGGTTGGCATTCAACTTCCAACTAATTTTTATTTTTTCCATCCTGTATATTAGCAGTTATGTATGATGGGGTGCCATATTCAGATTTTGGCAATTTTGCTCATTTAAAAGGATACTGAAAAAGATAAATATGAGACTTGTATGTTTGGAGAGAAAAAATGGTAACAAAGTAGATGACATTAATAACAGACTTTCTTAGGATAATTAATGATGATCACGGTATTCTTTTACACTATACAAATTGCATACAAGCAGTAGGAGGACTTTGGAATTGAAGACTGTAGAACCTTAAGCCCAGAACTGTTTGGTGATCTTTAAGAATTTTAGAGAAGTAGCACATTGCTTTATTCTTATTTTTCTGTCAGAAATGAGGATTTGGCCAATTGCTATGATCTACAAGTGACAGGATCATGCTTTGGACCAGAAAGGGGGTCTAAGAATAGACCTCAGAGACTAAAAGAGGTTGTACCTTTCCCTGTGCTGCCACTTGCTGCCTTGAGAACTATCTGGAGAAAAAAAAGTCCTAACTTTTCTTCTTTTTTTTTTCTTCTTCTTGAAATTCTGATAATTGATGAATTTCTGCAAAGGGATAAGGGGAGAGACATGGGAGGAAAGTTTAGGTGAGATTAAGCAAAAAAATATCAAAAGCTTAGAAGGTTTATGGAGACTTCTAAGTCAGATGAAGGCAAAAGGAATAAGCATTCATATATCACCTACTTCATTCCAGGCATGGTACTAAGTAATTTATAAATATTATCTTATCGAATCTTCACAAAACTCACTCAAAAAAAGTGTTATTATGATCCCTATTTTAAGATGAAGAAACTGAGGCAAACAGAGGTCAAATTACTTTCCCAAGATCATATTGTAGTAAGTGCCTAAAGCCTGATTTTTAACTCAAGCTTTAATAACTGTAGGCCCAGTACTCTGTCTGTTGCAACAAGACACAGACATTTTATCTAGTCCCATTCACTTTTAAAACAAAATGAAACACTAAAAATCAGTCAGTCAAAAAAAGTTTATTAAAATCTATTAAACTTAGAATTACTACATATTGAATGTGGAAGGAGATATGCAAAATGCAATATTGTCATATGACACATGATCTGTATATAAACAAAACATATTGATATCAAAGATAGGAATTTTCTCAATTCTCCTAAAAGCAGAATTATAACAAAAATAGAGCAATTGCTGCTGTTTTCATAGGTTAACAAAACAAGAAGTCCATTAAAGTGACAGATATATTAATTTTTACAAAGAGAATAATAATCCTTAATGTATTCACCTATCAGACAGACATACTCCATGCCCTAAAAGGATGCACAAATCAACCTACCAGCTTGTGCTCTGAGATCTACTCATAAATTTGCCTCTTGCCATAACTCTGATGTTACACCCTTCTCCCTTTCCCATGCCTCCACCATTTTGTTGTAACAAATAATGGGCCTTGTAGCTGTATATAAAGGAAAAGTGGCTCCTAGGTTTTGAACTTTAAGGCTGTAGAGGTTTTGCCTAGAGCCTTTCCTGTTTGTTCATGGGTTCACTTATTTTTTAATGTCCAACCCTTTCTGACTCCATTTGGACTTTCTTGGCAAAGATACTGGGATAGTTTGCCATTTCTTTCTTCAGATCACTTTTTTTTTCAGATAAGGAAGCTGAGGTTAACAGAGTTGAGTAATTTTTCCAGGGTCACAAAGCTAGTGTCTGAAGCCATATTGGTACTCAGGAAGAGGAGTCTTCCTGACTCCAGGCCTGGTGCTCTGTCCACTGTGCTATCTAGTTGCCCTATCCCACCTTTCCTTAAATCCTGAAAATATTTCAAATACTGACTCAGTTTAGCCGGAGAACTAAATAATCGCAAGAATTATGGTAGGATCAAGTATGCAACGCTACCCAGTTCTTGAAAAGAAAGAGGGCTAGAAATCATCTTGACCCAGTTCTGTATTGTTCTGAATACTTTATGACAGCCTCAGTGACCATTCATTGAAAAAAAAATTGCCCCAAAGTGGGAGTGCATTGAAACAACTGTGAGGACCCTGTTAAGTGTAAACCTATAATTAAAGGACAATGAGTTAAAAAGTGAGAAAAAGGAGAATATCAGGGGAAAAACTAATACTACCCATCTAAATAGGAAGAAAATTGAGTTAAAAATTAGAGTACAAGGATCAGCTAAGTAATACAGTGGATAGAGCATGGGCCCTAGAGTCAGGAGGACCTGCGTTTGAATTTGACCTCACCCATTTGATAGTTACTAGCTTTTTGACCCTGGGAAAGTCACATAATCCCTATTTTCTCTCTCTTCCTGTCTCTCTCTCTCTCTCTCTCTTTCTCTCTCTCTTCCTTACACACACACACACACACACACACACACACACACACACACACACACACCCACAAACGTTGAGTATAAGTATATTAAACAGCAGAGGATATGCAGGCATACCTTGCTTTATTATTCTTCATTATATTGCACTTCATGGAAATTATATTATTATATTATTTTTATAAATTGAGGTTTGTAGAAACCTTCTGTCAAGCAAGTCTAAGGGGGCCATTTTTTAACAGGATGTGCTCAAATTGTGTCTCTCTGTCTCATTTTGGTAATTCTCACAATATTTCAAACTTTTCCTTATTATTATTATATATGATATGGCGATCTGTGATCAATGATCTTTGATATTACTATTGTAATTGTTTTGCAGTGTCTTCAATTGTATTCATATAAGATGACAAACTTAATTGATAGATGTTGTGTGATCAGCCATTTCTCATTTCTGTTCCTCTCCTCATGCCTGCCTATTCCCTAAGACACAACAATCCTGAAACTAGGCCAATTAATAATCCTGTAATGATCTCTAAGGGCTCACATGAAAGGAAGAGTCAATCTATGTGGCAATTTTTATTGTTGTCTTATTTTAAGAAATTGCCACAGTCACCCCAACCTTCAGCAACCACAACTCTGATCAGTCAGCAGCCATCAACACCAAGGCAAGCATCATCAGCAAAAAGATGAAGATGCACTGAAGGCTCAGATGAGGAAGAGTACTTTTTTAGCAATAAAGTTTTTAATTAAGGCATACACATTGTTTTTAAATATAATTCTATTGCTCACTTAATAGGCTACAGTCTTACATAAATGTTACTTTTACATGCATTGAGAAATCAAAAAATTCATGTGACTTGCTTTATTATATTTGCTTTATTGAAATACCATTGACCATAATGTCTCTGATGTATGCCTAGATTAAAATGAAAAGGAATGATATTACCATAACATAAAAGATTAGAAATTTATTTAAATAAACATGGATTACAATATCAACCAAAACCTAAAGAAATATAAATGTCTGTGGGTTGATACCTAAGAGAGCATGGCAGTAGAAAAAGATGCTCCAGAGTGTTTAGAGTCTTCTTTTTAACTCCTCTTAAGAATTTTAAGAGAAGATAGATGAGAACAAATATCAGAATGTAAGGCCTTAAAACAAATAATTAGTCAAATGTGGAAACTTGAATCCACAGTTGTAAGTCTCTCCAAGCTAACAAAAGGAAAGAACACTAAGTTATAAGAATGATTTCTAATATATTTAAAATAATTTTTAAACATTTTAATTCAATTATTTATTTTTATCATTCAACATTCATTTCCACAAGATTTTGAGTTTCAAATTTTCTCCCTATCTCTCCACTCCCTCCATTCCAAAACACCATGCATTCTGATTATCCCTTTACCCAATATATCCTCCTTTCTATCACACCCCTCCCTTCCCTTGTCCCTATCTTCTCTCCTTTCTTGTAGAGCAAGATAGATTTCTGTATCCCATTAACTGTATTTCTTATTTCCCAGTTGCATGCAAAAACAATTCTCAACATTCGTTCCTAAAACTTTGAGTTCCAACTTCTCTCCCTTCCTCTGTCCCCAGCCATTCCCACTGAGAAGGTAAGCAATTCAATATAGGCTATATATGTGTATTTTTGCAAAAGACTTTCATAATAGTCATGTTGTGAAAGACTAACTATATTTCTCTCCATCCTAGTTTGTCCACCATTTATTTTATTCTCTCTTTTGACATTGTTCCTCCCCTAAAGTGTTTAGCTCTAATTACTCCCTCCTTCCATTTGTCTTCTCTTTTATCATCCCCCATACCCCTCTTTTCCCTTTCTCTCCTATTTTCTTGTAGTGTAAGATAAACTGTAATACCAAATTGAGTGTGCATATTATACCTTCTTAAAGTCAAATGTGATGAGAGTAAGCTTTACTTTTTCTGTCACACCTCCCCATTTTTCTCCTCGACTGAAAAAGCTTTTTCTTGCCTCTTTTATGAAAGATAATTTGCCCCATACCGTGTCTCCCTTTCTCCTTCCAATATATTCCTCTCTTACTCCATAATTTTATTTTTTAGATATCATCCCTTCCTATTCAACTCATCCTGTGCCCTCCATATATATATGTATTTGTGTGTGTGTGTGCGTGTATGTGTGTGTGTATAATCCCTCCACCTACCCAAATACTGAGAAAGTTGCAAGAGCTATAAATATTATCTTTCCATGTAAACAGTTCAACTTTAATAAGCCCTTCTCTTGATTCTTTTATTTGAAAGTCAAATTTTCTATTCAGCATTTGTCTTTTCATCAAGAATGTTTGAAAGTCCTCTATTTCACTGAATGACCACTTTTCCCCTTGTAGTATTACACTCAGTTTTGCTGCGTAGGTGATTCTTGGTTTTAATCTTAGCTCCTTTGACTTCTGAAATATCATATTCCAAGTGCTTGATCCCTTAATGTAGAAGCTGCTATCTCTTGTGTTATCCTGATTGTATTTCCACAATCCTCAGATTGTTTCTTTCTGGTGGCTTGCAATATTTTCTCCTTGACCTGGAACCTCTGGAATTTGGCTACAATATTCCTAGGAGTTTTTCTTTACAGATCCCTTCCAAGAGGTGATCAGTGAATTCTTTCAATATTTTTTTACCCTCTGGTTCTAGAACATCAGGGCAGTTTTCCATGATAATTCCTTGGAAAATCATGTCTAGGTTCTTTTTTTGATCATGGCTTCCAGCTAGTCTCATAATTTTTAAATTGTCTCTCCTGAATCTATTTTCCAGGTCAGTTGTTTTTCCAGTGAGATATATCACATTGTTTTCAATTTTTTCATTCTTTTGGGTTGTTTTTTTTTTGCAGTTTCTTGGTTTCTCATAAAGTTATTAACTTCCAATTGCTCCATTCTAATTTTTAAAGAAAAATTTTTTTCAGTGAGCTTTTATACCTCCTTTTCCACTTGACTAATTCTGTTTTTAAAAGCATTCTTCTCCTCATTGACTTTTTGGACCTCTTTTGCCATTTGAATTAGTCTATTTTTAAAGTTTTTATTTTCTTCAGCATTTTTTCGGTCTCCTTTAGCCAGCTATTGACTTTCTTTTCATGATTTTCCTGCATTGCTCTCATTTCTCTTCCCAATTTTTCCTCCACCTGTCTTACTTGATTTTCAAAATTTTTTTTGAGTTCTTCCATGGACTGAGACCATTGCATATTTATTTTGGCAGATTTGGATGCAGAACTTTTATGTCTTCTCTGATGATATGCACTGTTCTTCCTCATCCAACAGAATGGAAGATAATAACTTCTCACCAAGAAAGTAACCTTCTATAGTCTTATTTTTTCCCTTTTTTGGGCATTTCCCCAGCCAATTATTTGACTTTTGAGTCCTTTGTCAAGAGGAGGGTATACTAGGAATCTGTAAATTCTCAGTTAGTCCAAGGTGGCACAATCAAGGAAGAGGAGCTTACTCCTCTCCTGGCCTGTGCTTTGGTCTGGGAGCAACCATAAGCACTCTTCTGCTCAGGATCTATGAGTAGAATTCCCTGCTCAAAACCTCCACCAGCCAGTGCTCCTTCTCACCCAAGGACTGCCATTGGGCCTGAGACCCAGATCAGGTTCTAAATTCCCCCAGTGTCTTTAGACCAACGGATACAAAAATGGATGCTCCTGTCGCCTGGGACCAGGACTAGACCATGTTCCCTTCTCACCCAGGTGAAAGAACTTTCTCAGTGACCTCTGAAGCTGTCTTTGGCATTTGTGGATTGAGTCATCTGGGAACTGCTGCTGCTCCCTGTAAGTCCTCCCTCTGAGGCCTGCTCCAGTCCTGTCCCTGTGCTGTCACACAGGAAGGCTGTGCTGTGCTCCATGGGCTGTGCTCTGCTCTGAGACAGGTGAGATACACCTTTCCTGTTAGCCTTCCAAGCTACCTTGGGCTAGAAATCTCTTTCTGTTGTTTTGTGATTTCTATTGCTCTAGAATTTGTTTAGAGTCATTTTTAGAGGTATTTTATGGGTTGTGGGGAGAGAGCTTTTACAGGTCTATCCTTCTACTCAGCCATCTTGGTTCCACCCCCTAAAATAATTTATAAATAAATTTAAATAATTATTTATTAATTTATAATAAATGATAAGAATGATTATCATAATAATATGATTATTATACAGTGAATCTAGAAGAGGATATGCAAGAAGCAATAACATTAAATGATACGTTATCTGTATATAAGCAACACATTCATATTAAGGACAGGAATCATAAAGAATACTTAAAGATCACAAGTCTCCCAGGCAAACTTGAAAAGTCAAAGAATCTGAATATTTTAATGCAAAAAATAATCTGAAAACACTGCCCAGAAATTTTGAATACTGAAAACAAAGCATAAATCCAAAGAATCTACAAGAATTGGATTAAAACTTATTCATTCAACTCTAGGACAAATAGTAATTCAATTTAATAATTTGAATGACAAATAACACACACAGCAAGTGATCAGGATTAATATTTTTAAATAAAAAGGATAAGAAATCTGAAAATAATTTGTACATACCAAAAACCACAGAAAGGAATGAAAGTCATATAGCACTTTTAATAATGTAATAATACATTCCAAAATGTCTAACTTCAAAATGCAAACCAAAATGATACATTCTATGAACCTGAGCATAATTATCAATGACTAAGTGATATATGTTCAATTAAAGACAAACGTTTTAAGTATTCTTCTTACTTAAGTATTCTTAAGTATCCTAAAAATAAAACTCATCTCCAGAGCAAATTATTAGGTTTAGAGACACTCTAAATGAGAGAAATTTGAGAAAGCTTAAAAAATAAATACAACAAGCAAGGAAAGCACAAAGAATAAAACAGATATTTTCTAGAAACGATATTTTTGAAAACCTCTAAAGAGAAATATATTCATTGAGTTACCAAAAAAAAACCCAAACAGAAGTCATCATTAAGAGATTTTCCCCTAAAATTACATGAGGATAACCATTAAAATGGAATTTGAATAATTTGAACAAAATTGAAGAAGTAGACATGAAGGAGCAGATTTTATACACTATGAACAAAGCCCCACAATAATGAGCATAGCTGAATCAGTGTATTTCATATAAGGAAATTACAGAATGAGAGGGTGCATAAAAAATAAAGTGAGGTGGGGTGGATTATGTGTCATGTATCTTAATCAAATTCCTCAGTTAATATCAAAGGGCAGATAATTCTTGTGGCCTTATCATAGGAAGAGGGGTTAAAGGAGAACACATGAGTTGGAAAAGGGAGAGATTGAAACTGGGGAAGTAAAGAGGAGATATCAGCTCAGTGAGAATGGGGAGGTCCCACTTAGAAGTGTTCTATGTGGGGGAGGAATATATTATCTAATGGGAATTTTTGTCTCCATTGACAACATTCTGCCCCAGAAGAAGGTAGAATTTCTTGGACATTCAGTATACAGAAGGGTTGTAGTGCATAGAACAAAGAGAGGATATCATGTGGCACACTGAAAAGAAAACTGTCACGGTGAAAGCAAGAGTTAGAATTGAACCAACCTGATTCAGCCTTATTGTAGGGGAATAGAGAGAGTCGTGTCTGATTTAACTATTTTGGGGGGAGAGGGGAAATAGTGAGGGAAAAGAAGGAAATAATTAGTCAGATAAAGAAAAGGAAGAAATAAAAAATAAATAAATCAAGTAAAATTCCACAAATAAGTTAGGGGCTGAAAAAATGGTAGAAGTAGAAGTAACAATGAGGGAAGAGAGTCTCTGGGAATAAGGTTTCTAGGTAGTGTAGTGGATAGTGCCAGGCCTGGTGTCAAGAAGACTCATCTTCCTGAGTTAAACTCTAGTCCCAGACCCTTACTAGCTGTGGGACCCTGGACAAATCATTTAACCCTATATGTCTCGGTTCCTCATCTGGAAAATGAGCTGGAGAAGAAATTGGGAAATGACTCCGGTATCATTGCCAATAAAACCCCAAATGGGATCAGAAAGAGTCAGACATAACTGAATCAACTGAACAACAACAAAGTAGATTGAACAAACTAAATATGAGTAAAGTATTTATTTTAATGAAGAAGAGCAACAAAATCTGCTTGAAGGGGAGAAAATACCAGAGGGTAACAAAGAGGAAACCTAGCCCTTAATGTGATAACCTTAAAGATGAATGAGTTAAATGATGTAATTAAATGAAATAATCACAGATTAAATTAAACAAAACCCCATAATCTATCTTATGAATTAACATCTAAAATCCAAAGACATACCTATAATAAAAATGAGATTCTAGAAACAAAATTACTACTCATCAACATAAGGAAACAGGAGCTATGATCATGCTGTGATTCCCAACAAATTCAAAATATATTCAGATTTAAAAATCACAGTGTGTTGAAAGAAATAAATAATTTACTTATAAAATTATGTATTTATTAAAGAAATAAAGAAATAAAATCATCAATATTCAACTTATATTGCCCAAATGGAATAGCATCAAAATTCATAAATGGAAAATAATAAATAAATTTTAAGGTGACATAGATACTAATGCAATAATTGTAAAAGATTTTCATTTTCCTCTCTCAGAACTGAACAAATCAAACCAGAAAAAAAAGATAAACAGAGGGCAAAAGTAAGTAGAATTAGGTAATTTTGTGAAGAAATTAAAACTAAAAAATACATCACCTTCCAAAAAGGAACATTAAAGAATATACTTTTTTATTAACACATAAAGTATTTAGAAAATTGATGATGTAACAAGGCATAAAGAATTTGCAAAAAATATAGAAAAATAAAAATATTAAATATGTCCTTTGTAATACGAAGAGGATAATAAATCATTTCTGGAAATAAGAACAAAAGGCACAGACCTAAACACAATAATTAAAATTAAATATCAAGTCTGTCAAAGAACATCATAGAAAAAATAATTGAAACAAAATAATAAATTAAGAAACAACACGCCAAATCAATACTGAAGAGAAAAATTACATTCACCACAAATATATATAACATATATTAGAAAAATAGAAAAGGATAGGCTTGATTAGTGCATATTTTTAAATTACTAAGTAAACAAATAAAAAGCCTCAAAATTTACAAAAGAGGAAATTTTGAAAATTAGAGGAGAAATAGATACACTGGGAGAAAACACTAGCAATTAAAAGCAAAAGCAAATATGGATTAATTGAAAAGATTAACTATATTGACAAACATTTAATCAAGCTCCTAAAAAAGAAGAGAGCAAAAAGTCCAATAAACAAAATAAAGAAACAAGGTGAAATTTACAAAATCTTAGGAAATAAAAAGAATGTTCAGGACTTTATGTACATTTATATATGAATAAAACAGAGCACAAAAGAAATAGAGGATTATTTTCAAAAATGTAAAAAAAAGTAAATAACACCAAGTAGAAATTGTCAACAATTCAAATTCAGAAGAGGAAATAGAACTAGTTATAAAGGAACTAATAAAAGAGAAAAAATCATCTTCATAGATTTACAGGTATCCGTAAAATTAAAAAAAAAACCGCTTAATGCCAATACGATGAATATTATTCTTTTAAAAATTGATTTAAAAAGAACTTTACCTAATTCTTTTTTTTTAAATTTGACAAATATAATCCTGATATCTAAAACAAGGAAAGAAAAATCTAAGGAGAACTAAAGATCAATTTTAAGAGTTTTTGATTCTTTTATAAATCTGTCAAAAAAACTATAGCAGTTTATACAATAAGGCAATCATTGTTATCATAACATTTATGCCAAGAATGAAAGGATGATATCACATTAAAATAATTAAGTATATTAAAACTATTCATATAAATACATGAAAAGCCTTTTAGAAAATAGTCATTTATGCTAAAAGCAGCTCTATTAAGTATAAGCATAAGGGAACTTTTAAAAAAATTATAGGATAAGTGGTGTATAAAACCCAAAAGAAAGCAACATATCAATGAGGATACACTAGAAGTTTTTACTATAATTTCAACAATGAGCAATGATGTTTTCTTTCTTTGCTCTTATTTGCCTATATTTTTAGAAATGCTCCCAATGGCAGGAAGACATGAAAAAGAAATTAAGTATAATGATAGGCACAAAGGAGATAAAACTATCCTAATTTGTGAAGATGTGAGGGTTCACTTAGAAAATGCTTTAAGGTTAACAGAGACTAATAGAATTAAAGAATAGCTTTAACAATATTGCAACATCACCCCTTCACCCTAAAATAAATAGTAGTTCTGTACAATAAAATTTGAATCCAAAAAGCAATAATAGACAAATCATATTAAAAATAATACAAAACACATAAAATAAGGAAGGGGAGACAGTCAATCGGCCAAAGTATATTCAGTACAGGGATGAATTCAAATACAAAACGTGCCTTTGAGAATTGTTTGAGTCTTTCAATGCTCATGACTGTCAATTCAGTCACTGGGTCCATTTCTTTCCAAGATGAAGAAAAGAATTCCTGAGTAAATTATTGGACTAGGTTGGACTAGGTAACCTTTGAGGACCCTTTGAATTCTTAATATCCTAAGATTCTGTGATCAAATAGAAAGTGATCGCTTCCAATGTGAGGGATTCTTTTTGATTCGTGTAATTAAATACTCTTGCATTTTTTTACTATCAGACAACTTATATGTGAAAACATCATTAGATTTTTAAAATCTTGAATTAGGGGGATCGCAAATAATCTTTATATTTGGATCCTAAAAATAAGTTTTTTAAGTTTAAAAAAATGGAAAAGAGGTAGCTGGAGTTCAGTTAATGCCGGGGAGGAGGGAGCAGGGGCAAAGATTTTAGAGATTCAGTTGCAATATAATCTCAGTAGAAAAAGAAAAGTGAACATATTACAATAACCCAAAATATTAATTCAGTATTGGGCTGTACTAAGGGAGGTGTGTTTTTCAGCACCAGAGAGTAGACAGAACTATTGCACCACGGTGAACTGACTGAACCTGAGATAATGAATTCAGTTCTGACTACTACATTGTAGGAATGGGATTTATAGTTTAGAGAGTTTCTAACATAGGGTAATCAGGATCATCCAAGGCCTTGAGATCATACCACAGGAAAACCAATGTAAGGAACTGAGGATGTTTAAGCCCAAGTAAATGATTTGGTGTGGTCATCATGATAGTTGTTTTAAGGTATTTGAAGAGTTGTTAAGTAGAATGGACTTCTGCTTGGTCTCAGAATCTTCAAATAAGACAAATAAACTTAATTAAGACTTGATTAAGATACAGAAATATCTTCAACTTGAAAGATCACAACAGCCCTAGAATTTATATTTTCATTAGGACATTATATCTCTCAGCCTTCACCCTTTGAAAGATGGTTCCTACATATCCTTCCATTTGAGGATGACATCCAGGTCAGCCATCTCTCCAGATTTCTCATGAGTGTGGTTTCCTCCTGCTCACTATCTTATTTTTTGTTTGAATTTGTATTCCTAGATCATAGTTTAATAAATGCTTGTTAACTGAATGATGATGCAGAGACAAATTTCAGCTTGATGTAAGGAAATATTTCCAAACAAGAAGATATAAATAAAATTAGAATTCATTGTTGTGAGGGATTTCTTCCTCACTAGAAGTGTTTGGGAAAGCATTAGATAATCTCAGGATGATAAATTCATTGACTCAAGCTAACTGCAGAGATTATCCTGCTAAACACCTGCATTTTCTAGATGAGAAAACTGATGACATGTAAAATAAGTCCAGGGATCTGACCTGACAAAAGTCATCCAGTTTATATGTACCAGAGCTATGATTTGAATTTAAGTCCTTTGACTTCAAATCCAAAATTCATTCGATTATCTTATCTTGCTTCTCATTGGATATTCTGTAAACAGAATTCTTTTTCAAATACGGATTACAAGAAGGATCCTTCTAACTCCCAGATTCTGTGATTATATTAATGCAATAGATGACTATCTTCCCAATTTTAGCATTTGCATAAACCATTGACTCATACTGACCAGAGGACATAAAGTAAGATGTTTGAGGGAACAGTGGAAATTAACAAAACATAATGAGATTAAAATAAATCTAAAGTCAGCGAGATTAAGAAAAGAACTCTCCTTATCTTGATCCTTAACTGCAAATCAAACTGGAGCAAACATCCAAGAAGCAATTGAGAATATTAATGACATTATGAATATGACCACCTTTGAAGCTCCTAGGTAATTGAGATTCTTGCCCTTTTCTTCATAGGTTTAAGCACTAATTTTTCTAAAAGTCTTCTTGAATTTGTTCAGATAGTCAGAATGTTACCCTTAAAGGTTCTCCTTGACAGGTATTTAATTTCAAAACCAATGCACCTGGCATCATTGGTATTTTTCTTTCTTTTAATGTTAAGGCTAGGGTCCATTTCTCATCACCTTTATTTTATACTGGTATCTAATATTATGTGGTTATTTCTTTATTCTGAAAACATTTATCAAATACATATTATATGCAATATAGCATTTTATAAATTCCAATTCAATAATCATTTCTTCCATTTTGGTCAAAATTATATGGAGTAACAGTTATCACTCCTTTGTTTTTGAAAGATTAATTGGCCAGTATCATACATCAAGAATTCAGTGAGTGATGTGCTGCTAGAAAATAATAGGTGTCTGGAAGAAATCTCTATAACTGCTAGTAATGAATTTTATTGTGCTTTGGTCATAATTATGGCATCAAATGTATGATTAATTTTCAACATTGTTTTCATTAAATATTTTTGTTAAATGCAGATGGGAATATATTAAAGTTTTATCTAGTAACCAGTCTGTTTCCATGCCTTTAAAAAGTTCTACGCATAAAGTTGAAACCAGTAAAAAAGAAATTCCTTAGGTCAGATATGTGAGGAGAAGAAGTTGCAAGGGATATGAACTAAGACTCAACTTTCAAAGAATTCAACAATTTAAGGAACCTACTGTGTCAGTTATTGTGCTAGGCATACAAAAACAAAGAATAAAAACAATTTCTAATTTCAAGAAAATTGCACATAAAAGTGTAGGTCAAAAAGGTAGGGGTTTGGATGGTACTCAATCCTCATCCCTTCTGGATCTTGCCAATCTCCTACCTGGGGGTAGAATATAGGACGAGGAGTCAGGAAAAGAGTGCACCTTTAATAATTTCTCTAAATATTTGAAGAGCTGATACTCAATATTCCCATAACAAAGCTCTACCTCTCCCTTCTATGTTATACTTCAGCCCCCCTTCTTTTTAGTTCCTTCTTTAGATTATAGACCTTATGTCACCGATTTTTAATTTAGGACCTACACGATTTGATGTAGCCATCATACGTCAGGGAGGAGACTTGTAGCTGGGTCTTCCTGGGCAAAGGAACTCTTCCAAGGAGTCAGAAAATCTGGAAGTTTTGATAACTTAGCGAAGATTACAAGATGAGGATTTGTCCCATAAAACAATGAACACTCCTTAATTGTCATAACCTATGTTGGTGCTAACGTGCTTTCTTGATATTCCAATCATGTTTCCTTTATCCCCATGACACTGTCTATCCTGTAACCTATCACATTGCCTCCCCCACCTACCCAACTCTTTACTCCCCCAAACTATATGAAAATTAGTAATTATTCCCTTAGGGTCTTTGATTATTGATAGGCCATAGGCCCAAATATTGGTTTTCTTGTTGCTGTGTCCAACTCTTCCTTTAACCCCATTTGGGGTTTTCTTGGCAAAGATACACGAGTGCTTATAATTTCCTTCTTCATCTCATTTTATAGACAAGGAACTGAGGTAAACAGGGTTACCTGACCTGCCTGGGGTCATATAGTTAGTAAGCATCTGAGGACAGCGAGGAAGATGTCTTTCTGACTTTAGGCCAACACTCTAACCACTTCAACTTCTTGGTTACTGCTAACCTAAGTAATAAATTGATTCTGATCAGGCCATTGTTTCTCAGTTTACCTTAATTGTTAAATGTAACACTGATATGCACACTTCCTTTCTAAAAAAAGAAATTATATAGAAAACAAATAAACAAATAATTTGGAATGTGGACCCTGTCAATTAGTGCATCTGGAAAGACACTTTGGAGGATGTAGCTGTTCATCTAAATGTTGAAGGGAGCTAGAAATTCTAAAAGACAGATGTGAGGAGGGAGTGATTCTAGCACACAGGACCAACAGTAAGCACAAAGATATTTATACAGAATAGAGAATGTTACAGATCTGGATCAGAACTTCTCTGGACTTCAGTTTCATCGTCTTTAAAATGAGGAGATTATACTAAATGACTTCTAATATCTCTTGTAGTTCAAAATTCTATTAAAAATCCTCATAACGTAGATTTTGGAATATTTACTTTAGTAGATTCCATAATATTTGGTGCAAATGTTTACCTTTTCATCCTTGTATTTTACTTTTAAATTTTTAATTATTATGGTGACTATAAAACTTTTAATTATGGATTTCAGCTTGAATTGTATCTCTACATGGTATATATTAAAAATATACATAGAGAAATATACATTGAGTATCACCTAGGAGGGCACTGAGGATCATGGTCTGTTCTTCTAGCTCAGTAGGAGATATTACACTCACTATATAAAGATAAAGATCCCCCCTGAGCAATATTTATGGCTCTGAGACTTTTGTGAAATAGTTTAGCATTTCATAAGCAACAGATCGCCAGCCTGAAGAGTTTGTGTAAAAAAGTTCATTATGCTGAATGGGAGAAATGTGTATTATTCAGTCATTAAAAGAAACTCACATACATTCGGATGAAGCCATATTTTTGTCAAAGACAGGTTTATTTTAGTTCTGCTTTATAATGAGGCAGTATAGAGATTTACCAATTACCACAGCATGTGTTGGACTGTATTTTATAATAAATGAGCATGCACTCAAAAATGCTACTGTAAATTATTTCTCCAGATATTTAAAGTGCAAACACTTAAATGTAGTGGGAATCCAAAAAGAATCCTCCTGCAGAAGGACATAATAATGGAAAAATGCAGTTTCTTCTTCCAGTATCTCACAATACAGCAGAATGTCATGAAAACCCTTTGCAGTAAACTGGGGAAAAATGAATCCAGTAGTACACTGACAGAAAAAGCTTGGGGGATGTCAGTGTAATTTACATCACATAATTATGTTCTGTGATATATATCATTCACTATGAACACCAATAAGGAACATGTCCCCATGAACCACTGGAACAGTCCTTGGGCCATATGATCATTTTCCCGAACTAATGTTGTTTTCTTCCCTTGATCCCAAGATGTGAAAAGAATGAGATTCAAAAAATTAGTATAGTTCTGACCAGCTAGGGTCCCAAAAGTCTGTTATCTCATAGCCAATCAAACAGCTTGGGGAGGTGAATTAGATTGAGCAAAGCCATCTTTGGTTTCTCCTATTATATATTAGTCTGTTAGCATGAAAAGGAGAGAGGACAAAATAGATCAAAGAAAAGTCTAAGGAAATTGAATAGATTTTGAGTTCCTGCTCAATTATGTCTTTAGGGCATTCACATTGTTATTTAATTAATAATAAATAAGTTAATTTGCGATTTTTGAGAATAGTATGGGATTGTATGGGATAATGATAGGGGATATTTGACTGGACTTTACGGTTTGCAAATACTTCATTTGTATTATCTTATTTGATCCACATAACAACCCTATGAGATAGGGTCTATTATTGTATACATTTTAAAGGAGGAAATGAAACTTTGGGAAAAGTTAAATTTTTAAGTAAGTAAATACCTGAAGCAGGAATTGAAACCAGTTCTTCCCCATGTAATCACTCAAGCTTTCCTCTTTATGGAACAGACTTAAAGAATAAAGTCCATATCTTGTCATGGACTCTCTTGGCATGTTGGTGAAGCTCCTTTAAGACTTTTTTGTAATTCCTAAAATAAAATAATTAGGATGACAAAAGAAATCAATTATATTGAAAAATTGTTATCATTTAAAAAAAAATTTCAAGGGCTCCAGATTAAGAAGTTCTGACTAGTATATTCCATCAATTGACTGATGTGTAAACTGAAGTCCCTTGGGGTTAAGCGACTTGCCTAAGGTCACATGGAGTAAAATTAGCACAATTAGGATGATATAAATACACACACACACACACACACACACACACACACACTACAGTTATGAAAAAAAGTACCCTGGGAAATATCTATCATGTGTATGTACACATTTGAAGTATACCAGATGGACCTAAACTGAAACTTTCAGTATGTATGTTTGTATGTATTTATGTATCCTTGTGTTGGAAGTTAATCTCATGACATGTTCTTTTAAAGCAAGCATTGTTGTATTTCACAATAACTGTCTAATTGATTAACATGCTTTTCACTTGTTTTGAAAAATATGTAAAAAGGTTATGTTTACTTACAGCATGCATCTCCAAACTTTGTTTTACATTATAATTGATATTTCTTCACCTATTTGGTCTTTTGAGGTTAGTTCATTATCTGGTTAACGATAAAGAACAAGAAAATAACAATAAAAATAACAATATAAAGACTACGATTATTAGCACCCTCTGTCTCCTTTCCTACATTCTACTATGATCATTGCAAAAGCAAATATGAATCTGATGGTACTATCCCTCTCAGTGCTTAGTTAGGCTAGTCATCAGAAAAATTTGTTTTCGGGGCTAGGCTTGCAGGCTTTCCAAAATGCTATCATCTGCCAGAGCTTCTGCTTTGATAGAAGAGCTCTCAAGAACCCAAGGTCACCTTCATTCTATTACAAAATATTAATTTAGAACATTAAACATTTTATTCAATTAATAAATATTTTCTCAGTCTCCACTAAGTGCTAAGCATTGTACGAAGTGTCTGGGATACAAAAAGAATCAAAACACAATCACTGCCTTCAAGGAATTATCAGTCTAATGGAGAAGACAATATGCAAACATATATAAATATATATATACATATATGTGTATGTGTGTGTGTCTGTGTGTATATGTGTATACTTATGAAGCTATATAGAGAGTATAATATAAAGAGGAGATAATTACAGAGAAGGCATTGAAATTAAGAGAGGCAGATAAAAGCTTCCTGTAGAAGGGAATTTAATTTAATTAATTAATTATCTTAATTAATTAATTAAATTAATTAATTAAATTATTTATTTGGGAATTAAACAAAACCATGGGTGTCAGGCAAATTAGTAAATGATGTACAAGATGAGGAACAAATAATGCTACAAATAACGAAACTAATTATGTATTGTATGACCCCCCCAGTATCTTCATTTAACCAGAGAACCCACAACAGCCATGTCTCATTCTTCTCCATGGGGCATTCTGAACTTCCTATATATGTTGGATTTCAGTCTTTTCACCTTCCCTTTTTAAACTTTCTGTGCATTGCCTTCTCCATTATAATGTAAGCTCCTTGACAATTTTTTTTCATTTTACTTGTATTTTTAGTACTTGGCATGGTGCCTCGATAATAATAAATGCTTTTTAACTCAACTAACAATAACAAAGAAAAGACTTATTGTTTACACATGGTGGGTTAACTGTTCAGTCAAAATATTGATTCACTATAGATAAGACAATATATAATAAAAATAAAGAATCATGAGAAAATATATGACATAAAATTAAAATTCCTAAATCAGAAATTATTTGAAAAGGTTCTCAAGAAAAAAATGAATCAGTGACAATAGAAATGTCAACACCTATTAGAACAACTTCATCCAGAACTTATGCCAGTATCAATTAATCACCATTAGAAAGCCAAAATGCTCCCAGTAAGCACTTTAATCACCAAACATTTGATTTAATTTCCAGATGAAGATAGATGGCAGATGATTGTTAAAGATAACACCAAATTAAAATATAAACTTATCTATAAAATGTTAAGAAGAAGCATGATGGATCCAATTATCAGCAGAATTATCTCATAAAGCAGATAGAAGAAATGAAGGGAAAAAAGAGTCTCAAAAGCTCTAGATAATCTATAAAGCAAAGTAATCTCAAGTACATTCAAGGATGTAAATGGGAATAAAACTTTGTGTCAGACACTTTGCTAAGTGGCAGGGGCACAAAGAAAAGTAAAAGACATTTCCTGCTCTTGAGGGGATCACAATGGAATGAGAGAGAAAACATATAAATGAAATATATAAAAAGCTATAGTACTTGAGATGTATGTAGCTCAGTTATCATAGATTTTTTATGATACTACACACACATATATACACATATTGTATATACATTTACATATACATATGTGTATATATGTATGTGCGTGTATGTATAAATGAAAATAGGAAATAATCAAAAGGGAGAAAGCACTAAAATGTAGAGAAATTGGGAAAGGCTTACTGTAGAAGATGTGATTTAAGCTGGGACTTGAAAGAAACCAAGAGACAGAGGTGAAGGGGGAGAACATTCCAGGTGTGAAGGAAATTCAGGAAAAATGCCTAGTTAGTAGATTTAAAACCTGAATTCAATACTATGTTGCTTTTAGGAAACAATGAAAATGAGAGACAAACAAAAATACAAAATACAGATTTTAAGTAGAATTGATTATGCAAAAAACAGGGATAGTAATCATGATCTCAAAGCGAAAGCTAAAACAAATTTAATTAAAAGAGAAAATAGGGAAACCATGTTGTGTCACCAATATTATTCGATATTGTTTTAGACCATTTGAAATAACTATGCTGTATAAAATACCTGAGAGCATACCTGCCAAAGCAGACACAGGGATTAAACATAAAATATATTATAAATTGTATTAGTTATATAATAATTAATAAAAAATAATAACTAAAAATAATAAATAATACAATAATTAATAAAGTAGTAAAATATATTATATTATATAAACATAAATATAAAAGGCTAAGGTCTCCCATTGCATCCTGGGCCTTCTCCAGTCATCTTGATGAATATCTGGTCACTGGATGCAGATGGCTCAGAAGGAGAAAGTGAGGCTGGTGACCTTGCTCAGCCTTTCCTCATTCAAAACAAAGGCCAATGCAAGTCATGTTATCATTGCTTTGATGTCAAGGTTCTCTTAAAAAATGAAGGATGATCATAAAACACTTTTCATAATAATAAAGTCAGATTTAAATAATTGGATTAATATTTATTGTTCAGGCATAGGTAAATCCAATATAGTTTTTAAAAATGACTATTTTACCTAACTAATCTTTATATTCAAAGTCATCCCAATTAAATTACTTAAGAACATATTTTACTGAATTAAAAAAAATCATGACAAAGTTCAC
Source organism: Notamacropus eugenii (assembly GCF_028372415.1). Classification (NCBI taxonomy): domain Eukaryota; kingdom Metazoa; phylum Chordata; class Mammalia; order Diprotodontia; family Macropodidae; genus Notamacropus; species Notamacropus eugenii. Next base: position 128,289,059 of record NC_092873.1, read on the forward strand.
TGGGAAGAACAAAAGACCAAGCAACTCAAAGAAGCTATGGGGAAAAGATGTAAAAGAAGGAGGCTCAGAAGTATCAGATCTTAAGCTGCATTAAAAGGTGAGAGCATTGTTGAAGTATAAAGTGGATAATTTAAATTATTTTAAATTTAAAATTCTTATATAAATAAACCAATGTAGCCAAAAATAGAAGGAATGAAGAAAATTAGAGGGAAATAACTATCATAGACAATCTCTCAAATAGCATTTAATTGTATTGGTATACAGTTATGGTGTAAGAAATAATAAACTGATTTAGAAAAACATGGAAAGACTTGAACCTATAAAGGAAGGTGCAATCCACCTCCAGAAAAAGAGATGAGAAATGAAAATATGCATGGCTTAATCCTACATATATGTGTATGAGTGTATATGTTTTTGTTCATTGGTATCTATGTATATGTATATATGTGTGTATGGGCATGTATGTGTGTGTGTGAGTACCCACATTTAATTATAGCCTTCTTTATGGCAGGGAGAGGAGAGAGAGTAAAAATGAAGTAAAAAGTGCACAGCAGAGAACAGAGGAAAACTTAGAAGGAAGCAAAGAAAAGCTGGGTAGCTTTGTAATTATTATGTTTTCTTTAAATGGAAATTTATTTTTTACATTGAATTCTCTCATGTTTTGCTATGTACATGACAATTACTTTTATTTTCTCATTTTGTACTTTTTAAATGAATAAAAAAAGTGCAGAGTCAGAGGATAGAGTATCTTGTGTAAGAAGATTAAAGAGAATGAAGTTGAGGAAAAATAGATTGCACCAAATATTTGTGGAGAACATTTCTTTTGGTAATAAACAGTTGTGAAGGGATTGGACAACTGATGTGAAATGTACTTGGAGTATGGGAAGATGCTAAAGGTATGTCAGAAATATCAAAGCTTATCAATCCAAGCAAAATATCTGAGTAAGAGAACATCAGCAAATACATACCCATGTACCTACAACATTTATTTAAAACATGCTTATAGTAATCATTTATATGAAAAATCACTGAAACTCTTATAAATGTATATGTAGGTTTTTATCTTATCCTTACAATAAGAATTTTTCAAATGATATTCAATGAAAGATACCTTTACCTTCTGATAATTGAATGAAAAAGATCACAAATACAAGATTCCATGGTTCATGTTGTTTGTTGATTGTGAAAATGTACTGATTTAGTAGAATGTAATTTAGTACAATTTAATGTGGCAAATATTTTTAGAGGAAGACATCTCCTTTCAAGATCATTCAGAATTCTTTAGTAGATAAAATAACAGAAATAATAGTATTCAATAACTCTGATAATAAATAGCATGTGAGGGATAAATAATAGAGACATATGCTTTTCAAAATTACTCAACTATGTAATAGAGATCTATCATAAAGTCTATATCAAAGAGAGAAAGTATGTTAAGAGTCCTCCAATTGTCTGATGTATCAGTTAAATCAAGGCCCAAGACATTATAAAACCTCCCAGAAGATATTTACAATCACTCAAAGGAATCTGACTTGTCCCTCCACACTAGAAAGACCAAACTGAAGAAAAATGTTTATTGCATACATTGTAAAACCTACTGGAATGACTATCCTACAGAATTTATACAACAGAACATATGTACATCTGATATAAACAAATCAGATGGATAATAAGCAGCGCCCAGATTTAGGATGAACAGAGTGAATTAGATTACTATTGCAGAATTGTAGTATTGACCGCATGTTTTCATGAAAGCAAAGATTTGTCAATACAAGTATTGAGCTGATGCTTGCATTGATGTTGCTATAATGTCAGGAGATCTAGAACACCAATGACTGAAAATCTAATGTTCTATAACAAAAATAACAATGGAGAAATTCATGTTGGTTATGAGCAAGATAAAAAATACACCAAATGAGGTACTTTGAAGAGCAGTATTAAAGCATACCACCAAACTAATTGTATGACAAGAAGCTGGACTAATAACCTGGCAATAGTGAGAGATGACAAGTTTACAGACATAGCGGTTCATTCTTAAACTCAGAATGCTGGAAGAAAGCGAAGAAGTCCTCCACATAATTCTGAGGTCTTCGATATTAGATAAGTCACTTAAACTCTCTATGCTTTGATTTCTTCATCTGTAAAATGGTGATAAAGTTGAATTAGATACTTAAAGGTGTTTTGTGCATTTCTTAATATTTTAGGATTCTATGACTCATTGACATAAACAAACTGGCATAGACCCAGTGCCTGCCACCATACACAACAATAAAGTCCAAATGGATATATAATCTAGGTATATAACGATACTATTAACAAATTAGGAGAGCAAAGGAATAGTGTATTTGTCAGATTTATGTAGAATGGAGAAATTTTTGACCAAATAAGAGAAATCGAACATTATGAATTCCAAAATGGATAATTTTGATTACATTAAATTGAAAAGGTTTTACACAAAAACCCCAATGCAACCAAGATTAGGATGGATGCAGAAAACTGGGAAAGAATTTTTGCAATTAGTGTCTGTGATAAAGACCTTATTTCTAAAATATATAGTGAATTGAGTCAAATGTAGAAAAATACAAGTCATTCTTCAAATGATAAATACTCAAAGGATATGAAAAGACAGTTTTGGAGGAAGAAATTAAAGCTATCTATAGTTATACAAAAAAAGGCTTAGAAAGATGCAAATCAAAACAACTCTGAGGTACCACAACACATCTATCAGATTGGCTAACATCAAAGGGTTACAAAAATGTGCATACCCTTTGACCCAGCAATATTGCTTCAATGACTGTATCCCAAAGAGATCATAAAAATGAGAAAGGGTCACAAATATACTAAAATATTTATAGCAGCACTCTTTGTGGTGGCCCAAATCTGGAAATCAAGGGGATCCTCATCGATTGGGGAATGACTGAACAAGTTGTGGTATATGAATGTAATGCAATACTATTGTGCTATAAGACATAATGAATAGGAAGACCAGAAAGGCCTGGGAGGACCTATATGAAATGATGCTAAGTGAAAGTAGCAGAACCAGGAGAACTTTGTACACAGTGACAACCACAATGTGTGAGGAATTTTTCTGGTAGGCTTAGCCCTTCCCAGAAATACAAGGACCTAAAAAATTCCCAATGGACTCGAGGCAAAAGACCTTCTATATCCAGAGAAAGAACTATGAAATTGCATCACAGAATGAAGCAGATTTTTTTCTCTTGTGGTATATTTTGTTTTCTTTTTTTATGGCTTTTCCCATTCATTTTAATTCTTCTATACAACATGACTAAGGTGAAAATGTATTTAGTAAGAATATATGTGTAGAATCCAATACGATTATATACTGTTTCAGGGAGGGAAGGGAGAAGGAGGTCAAGAAAATCTAAGAATTATGGAAGTGATAGCAAAAAACTGAAAACAAATAAATTAATTTAAAAAAAACAATTACTTTAAAGATGCCATAAGTTAGTAAACATTCTCAAAATTGCATGAGTTTTAATAATATATTAATGATCATGATTCTGGTTTGGGTCAGAATTACTGGAAAACAAGTTTTACCTGAAAAAAGGCAATGAGGAGCAGAGCCAAGATGGCAGAGTGAGAGCTCATACTCACCTAATCTCTAAGACAAACTCCTTCAGATGACTCTAAAAAGAGAATCTGAACAAATTTTAGCATTGCAGAATCCACAAAGGGGGGTCCCTGTTGCTGTGGAGAAACAGTGCAGGAATGGAGCTGTTTCAGACAGCCCCACCTCAGAGAACCAGGAGGGAATTCTGAGGCTAGGGGGTATGGAACCAATAAGCACCAACACTAGGAACCTAGGCATGCCTTAGCACTGCCAGGGTAATGGGCAGACACAAGAGCAGGAGGGGGTTCACCAGCCATTGAGCCTGCCTGTGCTCTAGCTCAGGAGAGGAGACCTTCTGCAGCCAGAACACCCCTCCCCCAAACTACATGAAGAGAGCTCCAGGGTAATGCCAGGGAAATTCAGAAGGACTTCACCTGGTCTGTGCTTTAGCACACCAGCCAGTACAGTACCAGGTAAGCTGCAGAATTTTAGCTTCTCATTTAGAGAAACAGACACAACAATACACAAAGCCACAAATTCTGTGTCCTAGAAGAAGAGATCCACTCTAAAAACCAGGAAAATGGCAATCATCATGAGTAAGAAGCAAACCAAAAAAGAAAAGATCATAGAATCTTACTATGGGAACAAGGACCAAAATACGAATACTGAAGAGATCAGCATTGAGACTGTACTCCCATCTGAAACCTCGGAGGGAATATGAACTGGTCTCAAGCCCAAAGAGTTTTCCTGGAAGAGATCAAGATGAATTTTAAAAGCCAAATTAGAGAGAGAGAAGAAAATTTGGCAAATGATTTTAAAAATATGAAAAAAGAATTCACAGAAGAATTTAAAAGGAAAATTGGACAAATGGATGAAGAGATACAAAACCCAGATGGAAAACTTGACAAATGTAAAACTTGACAAAGTTAACTGAAGAAAACAATTTATTAAAATTAGAACTGATCAAGTAGAAGTTAATGACTCTATCAGATATCAAGAATCAGTCAAACAGAATCTAAAGAATTAAACATTTGAATAAAATTTAAAATATCTCATTGGAAAAATAGCTGACCTAGAAAATATATCCAGGAGAGAAAATCCAAGAATTATTCCTCTAACAAAAAGCCACAATGAAAAAAAGATCCTAGACAATATCTTCCAAGAAATAATCAAGGAAAGCCCCCATGAGGTCCTATAACCAAAGGACTAAAGAGTCATTGAAAGAACCCACCCATCACCTCTTGAAAGAGATCCCAAACTGAAAATACCAAGGAATATTGTTGCCAAATTCCAACACTATTAAGGTAAGGAAAAAACTATTGCAAGCATCCAGAAAGAAAAAATCCAAATATTGAGGAATTATAGTCATGATCACACAAGACCTTGCAGCTTCTATATTAAAAGATCAGAGGGACTGGAATATGATATTTTGTAAGGCAAAGGAGCTTGAACTACAACCAGGGGTCAAATATCCAGAAAAATTGAGCTTAATATTTCAGGCATAGAGGTAGACATTTAATGAAATAAGGGATGTCCAGACCTTCCTGATGAAAAGGCCAGAGCTCAATAGAAAATGTGATCTTCAAACACAAGTCTGAAAAGAGGCATAAAAAAGTAAACAGAGGGAAAAATTAACATCTTGTTATTTAGTATGGGCAAAATGTTTAAATCTCTATAAGGGAAGATAATACTTGTTAATCTTAAGAATCATATACTTATTATGATATTTAAAAGGGTTATACATAGATAGAAGGAGTAAGCATAAACTAAATGATATGATGATAAAAAATGTACAAAGGAATTGTAACAGGAGATGTGAAAAAAGAGGAGTTAGGAAAAGGTAAGTTACATCACAGAAATAGAAATAGAAACATATTATAGTAGAGGAAAAAAGAGGAGGGAGATGAACACAGTTTGAAATTTACTCTCCTCTGATTTGGTTCAAGGAGGGAACAAAAAATCAGTTAAATATTGAAATCTAACTAGCCCAATAGGCAGTAGGAGGGGAAAGGGGAAAGAAAATGAAGGGTAGGCTAAAAGGGAGGGAAGAAGTAGTAAGGGAAAAGGGAAATAAAGGAAGATGGACTGATAGAAGGGAGGGAAAACTGAGGGAGCTGGTAGTCAAAAATTAAAATTTTATTGTGGAGGAGAAGGGAAAAGGAAGAACTAAAAGAATGAATGGGGGAAATAAGATGGAGGGAAAGACACAGACAGTTATCATAACTATGGATGTGAATGGGAAAAACTCTCTCATAAAATGGAGGCAGACAGCAGAATGTATTAAAGAAACGATAATCCAACCATATGTTGGTTACAAGAAATACATTTGAAACAGGGAGATACAAACAGTGTAAAGATAAAAGTTTGGAGCTGAATATATTATGTTCCAGCAGATGTACAAAAAGCAGGGATAGCAATCCTAATCTCGCACAAAGCAAAAGCATAAATACATCAAATAAAAAGAGAAAAGGATAAAACTATATCTTGCTAAAAGGCACCATAGATGATGAAGCAATATCATTACTAAACATATATGCAAGTGGTATAGCATCCAAATTCTTAGAGGAGAAGTTGAGGGAGTTACAGAAAGAAATAGACAGCAAAACTATACCAGTGGGGGACCTTAACCTCCCCCTCTCTGAACTTGATAAATATAACCTCAAAATAAACAAGAGAGAAGTTAAGAGGGTGAATAGAACTCTGGATAAGGTAGATATGATAGATCTCTTGAGAAAACTGAATGGGGATAGAAAGGAATATACTTTTTCTCAGGAGTAGGAAACATATACAAAAATTTACCATGTGCTAGTGTATAAAAACTTCACAGTCCAGTACAGAGAGGCAGAGATATTCAATGCATTCTTCTCAGATCATAATGCAATAAAAATCATATGTAATAAAAGCCCATGGAAAGACAGAACAAAAATAATCTAATCCTAAAGAATGAGTAGGTTAAATAACAAATCATAGAAACAACCAATAACTTCATTCAAGAGCAAATCAATAATGAGACAATGAACCAAAACTTATGAGATGATGCAAAATCAGTTCTCAGATGATTATATCATTGAATACCTACATGAAGAAAAGAGAGAAAGAAAAGATCAATGAATTGGGCATGCAGCTGAAAAACTAGAAAAAGAACAAATTGAAAATTCCCAAGTAAATACCAAATTAGAAATACTGCAAACCAAAGGAGAGATTAATAAAATTGAAATTAAAAAAAACTCTGGAATTAATAAATAAAACTAAGAGTTGGTTTTATGAAAGAAACAATAAAATTGATAAACCTTTGGTCAATTTGATTTTAAAAAGAAAGAAGAAAAGCAAATTACTAATATCAAAAATGAAAAGGGTGAACTCTCCTGTAATAAGGAGAAAATTAAAAGAAAAATTAGAAATTACTTTGCCCAATTATTTGACCATAAATTTGACAATCTAAGTGAGATGGATGAATATTTTAAAAAACATTAATTTCCCAGATTAAGAAAACAGTAAGATGAATACTTAAATACCCCCATCTCAGAAAAAGAAATTGATCAAGCAATGAATGAAAATCCTATAAAAAAATCTCCAGGGACTAATGGATTTACAATGAATTCTGCCAAACATTTATAGAACAGTTAAGTCAAATACTATGTACACTATTTGGGAAAATTAGTCAAGAAGGAGTCTTAGCAAATTCTTTTTATGATACAAATATAGTTCTGCTACCTAAACCAGGAAGAGCCAAAACAGAGAAAGAAAATTATAGATCAATTTCTCTAATAAATACAGATGCAAAAAATTAAATAAGATATTAGCAAAAAAACAGAAAGCAACTTATCATGAGAATAATGCATTAAAATCAGATAAGATAGATACCAAGAATGCAGGGCTAGTACAATATTGGGAAAGTTATCAACATTATTGATCATATCAACAATAAAACTAACAGAAACCACATGATTATCTGAGTAGATGCAGAAAAAGCTTTTGACAAAATACAACATCCATTCCTATTGAAAATATTGTAGAGAATAGTAATAAATGGAGCTTTCCATAAAATAATAAGCAGTACTTACCTAAAACCATGAGCAAGAATTATATTCAATGTGGATAAGCTATATACATTTCCGATAAGATCAGATTGGTCTGTTCAGCCACAGTTGGACACACTGTACCTTGACTCCAACATAGTGATATCATTTTGGTCCTCTTCGAGAATGAAGGACAACAACCAACCAACCAACCATTCTCTTCAAGCTTTCAGCAGTTCTCTTTAACTGTAAATTACAGATGATTTGTCAATCTGGAAGTAGCCAAAAAAGATGAAATCATTGACTTGGATTAAAAAATGCAGTTTCCAAATGGGGAAATTTTGCAATATTATCAAATTATGCAAATTGTCAAATTCATCTTTTGAACTATGAAGAACACAATCTCTGTTCCTGTTCCTATGTGTCTGTCTCTCTCTATCTCCTTCTGTGTCTGTATGTCTCTGTCTCTCTGTCTCTGTCTCTGTTTCTGTCTAGCTCTCTCATATTCAGGAGTTTTTACATGAGCTCATCACTGTCGCTCTACTTCCTACTGGAGTGTTATATTCTATTTATTTTGACCTTCCTAAATGCAATTTACTTCAAAAATCATTTATTAAACACCTACTGTGTACAATATGGATACAAATTCCACAATCACAAAAATGAAATAAACCTTCAAGAAGTTTACAGTGTCCCAGAAAGCTTGTAACCTACTGGAAGTTAACGTCTGTTTGTTATTTCCTCAAACAGCACTAAGTTCCTATATATAAAGGCCATAGGTCTCTATTTCCAGGTTAATTCCTAATTAATTGTTAGTGACTTAAGCTGTTGCATGTACTCCTGTTGTTTTATCATGTCTGACACTTCTCGATCACATTTGGTGTTTTCTTGGCAAAATATTTTGCCATGGCTCATTTTAAAAATGAGGAAACTGAGTTAAACAGAGTTAAGTGACTTGCCTAAGATCACACAGCTAGTAAGTAATACAGGTCAAATTTAAGATCCTAAATCTAGGCCTGCCACTCTCTACCATATGTATTCACCCATGTACCCCTGATCTAGGCTATAATTTAAGATGATAACTCTATTAACATAGTTCGGTGTAGTGAACAAAATGCTGGAATTGTCCTCAGAAAGAATTACTTTCAAATCATGCTTGAGACATTTGCTAACTATGTAAATATTAGCAAACTTCTTCTGCACTCTGAGTTTCAGTTACCCCATCTTTTAAATGAGGCAATTGGAATAGATGAAATCTATGTCCTTTTCTGGCTTTCTATCTATGATCTTATCCTATGAACTCTTTACTTATAGGCAAGTTGGCATATTCCTTGACTTGGCACATATATAAGGACCTCTACCTGACAAAGCTACTAGTTGTTCTTGCAATAATAGTGCTGACTTCTTAACTCATAGACACTGTTGGTCAGACAAATGACAAATGATTATTTTCAGTTCTTTTGTCTTAATCACAGAAGGATCATTTGTTGCTCTGAAACATTGCAATTTCCTCTTACTGTTTTAGGCTGGTCCAGAATTTCGCAAGGCTGACCTAGAACTACTCTGGTAACCCAATTAATAGAGATTACTTTCTAAAGCATTCAAGTTTGAAAAATGCTTCCCTCTCATCTTCTCTGTTGCTAAAGGTCAAAAGCAGAAGATGGAATTTCAAAGATTCCAACCCAACTTCAAGTATCCCCAGTGTAAGCACATTCCCTGTGGTCATAATCACCATGCTACCAGTGCCATTTAGAAATTTACTGCATTTCATAGTCCACTGGCTCAGGAAAAGCAATTTTTATTTTTACTTCCTATATCAACCTGTGTAAAAATCTTTCAATGTCGGAAAGGCAGTAGGAGGCACACATTAAAGTAGGTTTTTTTTTTTCAAAATTTTTACCTTTAGAAAATGAGGCTTCAAAACACTGTGTTTCAGAATGTTGGCAGCTGAAGAGCCAGTGGGAGGTAAAATAAAGAGCAGGTTAATACACTCTGATAAACGTCAACACACTAAAATATTCTAAAACCAAATTAAAAGAAATTGTTAATGTACCATGAGTGTTCCACATGCTCACACCAAGTCTGCCTTTGGAGACTATATTTTAAAATATTTCAAATTTTCTGGGGAGACTCAGTGATCAAATGGAATATGCATGTACTTTTTTTTTCTTTAGCATCAGAGACAACATTATAGGAATGAAAATGAGGACATATTTTGAAGATGATTTAAATATGTCCAGTTGTGTCAGTGAACTAAAAGTATGCTTGTAATAGTGTAAATGTGGTCCATTCTTGAATGGACACTTACTTTTTAGCCAGTAAGTGCTAATGGCAAGAACTGAACCTAGGACTCCTGAATCAAAAAGCTGGTTGTCCATCCACTATGCCAGACTGTCTCTTGAGAATAACATTTATATTATTTGCCTCCTGGAATTGGTGTAGGAAAAGCCCTTTCAGACTTTAATGTCAGAAATAAATGAGTTGTGTACTGTTATTATTATTACTATCACAATTATTCATGCTTCATATTCTTTTGGTCTGGACGTGATTTCATCAGTTTGGGGAAGTTGTGGTGTGTAAACTCCATTTACACATGAAGATCACTAACTTTATACATCAGGTAATCTTAAAATTGGATACTCCACTGAGAGGCTAAGAGATGTGTCTAGGGTCACAAAGCTGGTACATGTCAGAAGCAGAACTTGAAAGTCTTTCTTACTACAAGATCAGCCTTGCAAGCATTATGCAATATCTAAGATTAGCGTGTGTGTGTATATATATATATATGTATATGTATACATATATATATACATACATACCATATACACATACACATATATACACAAATGCATATATTTAAATACGTATGTTAGTTCTGTGTGTGCATGTACATTCACATGTAGACATGTTTATGTAAATATTCATACATGTGAGTGATTGCATATGTATATATTCAATTTACAGTACACTAAATATTCCTGTAACTTGTTGTATTTGTGTTGTATTAATGAGCTCAAAACTTCGTATTAAATCTGTATGTTGGTGCTTACTTTGTCCTTTAGTCATAATCTGTTCTCCTATCTGAAGTTAGCCATGATGCCATTGGTCATAGGATTTAGAACTGGAAAAAGGCTTTGTAGACCATATAATCCAAATTCTCAGTTTTACAAATGATCTCTGGAAATTTAAAGTGATTTTTACTAAGGTCATACATATAATAAATATTAGATGAAGGATTCATTCCCAGGTCCTGTGACTCTGTACTCATTTTAAACAGTAATTAAAATTATGTAGTCTTTACTTGAAAAATACATGCTCTGTTTTTGTCCCTATATCTCCATAATCCTATCGTTCTAAATGTTCTTACTTCAGATTCTAATCAATGCAGAGATAGGAAGGTGAAGAGAACAGAGGAATTTCAAACTTCTATAAAATTCTCTTTTCTTACTGAAGCAATGTGGTATATTGGAAAAGATGCTGAACTTCAGTTCTGTAGAAATCAAGGTTCAAATATTGGTCTAACTTTTGTTATCTATAATGTGGAAAGGACAATAATAATTCCTGTATTAGCTAACTAAAAGACTGATATTATCAAATAAAATAATTTATATAAAATTCTACTTAACTGCCAATTATTATTTATTCTTTCAATTTTTGTTCATTTTCATAGCTTTCTTTTCTTATAACATTTGCCATTACATTTCTATTTTTCTCCTCAGAAACTTTGAAAGAAAATGTTCTAAAGCTACAAATACTAACTGTGGTGCAAAGAAAAGTATTGGATTTGGAATCAGGAATTCTTTTTTCCTGCCATTTATCAGTCCTGTCTGACTTTTCATGATCCCATTTAGGGTTTTCTTGGCAAAGATATTGGAGTGGTTTGTTATTTCCTTCTCCAGCTCATTTTACAGATGAGGAAACTGAGGCAAACAAGGTTAAGTGACTTGCCCAGGGTCACACAGGTAATGTCTACAGTCAGATTTGAACTGAAGAAGATGGCCCAACACTCTATCCATTTGTGTCATCTACCAAACTCAGATTCAACATCAAATCTTGCTCCCTTACTATCTGTGTGTTCTTGACCAATTTACATAACTTCTAGTTTTCCTCATTTGTAAAATGCGATGGTTGGACAAGATAACCATCAAAGTCCTTTTCAAATTCCAGATATACGAATGAGGAGTACTTCTTCCCAGATTTTGAAAAATCTTCATAATATATCCCTATCCTAGCTAACCAGATTTATTTTCAACTATTTCCTAACACATTCTCTCTATTTTACTCATTCTCACAGTTCAGTCACCACCCCCTACTAGTTACTACCTGCAGTTTTTGATCATAGCTTTGTCTTTTACTGAATCTCCAGTCTTATACTAATCATGTGCATTCTTTAAAGTTCTGCTCAAGTTCCATGTCTCCTTCATGGCTCTCCCTCTCATCTATGTATCTATTAAAGTTGCATTATACATAATCATTTTTTATAAAATTCTGTTGGAACCATGATTTCACCAGAAGGTGCTCCTGCTCAGAAAGGCTACTAATGAAGATCAGTTCCTTCTCCTCGATGTAGATGGTATTAAAGAGTTTTCTGGGAGCATTGAAAGCTTAAATGACTTTTCCAGTCCATCTGTGACAAAGGATGGATCTGAAACTAGATCTTTTTAACACTTAGGCCAGCTGTCTAACTTCTAAAACATGCTATCATATACTTTATCATACAATTTAGCATTTAATTATATACTCTCTTACCCCTGCTGAAGTCTGTGAAATGTCCAAGCTTCCGCAGATCAGACTAATATGGAAAGTCCTCTCATATGGACTTGACCACAAATTGAATTTACCAGAAATCAAAGTATATAGGTGAAAAGATTCACTAGTAGAAATTTAGTGAGTGGTTCAACTGAATTAAGTCTAAGGTCTTATTGTGGAGACAGAATGGTACAGTGGAAAAGGTACTGGATCTGGCATTAGAGTACCAGGTTAAAATCCCCACTGTGCTGTCAGCAAATCTACTAACCTCTCTGAATCTCAGTATCCCCACCTGCAAAATGAGCAAATTCTACCAGATGTTCTCTCAATTTCTTGTGCCTGTAAATCTATGATGTTATGAACTCTTGAAGCCATGAAACACTACATACTACGTAATAGTGTTAATCACTACAATTTTATATATTTCCCTTCTGTCTCCATTTAAATTATAAATTTCTGGAGAGAAGGTACCATATTTTTGAGCACAATAGTGAAGATGTGTTTTAGGAGAGAATGAATAAATGCCTATTGACTGAATCTTAACCACTAGGTGAGAGCAAGGTGTGGAGTTAACTCAAATTGAGTGGGATAATGGAATTATTCATGGAATTTCCTAAAATATATATCTTTAGTTTGAAATAAGTTTGGAACAATATTCCCAATACCATATTACAGTCCTGATTATATCTAGCCCAACAAATTGTTAATATTAAATAGACTAAGGAAAATGGGACAAAAGAGATAGCAAGGCAGAAAAGGTAGTAGAAAAAATTTTGCATAAGTCAGAGATTTAAAACCCGAAAAAGATTTTGGAGGTCAATAAAAATTAATTCCCTTATTTTAGGGTAGTCAGGTGGCACAGTTAGATCAGGACTCAGGAAGCCCTGAGTTGAAATTTGACCTCAGATACTTACTAGATATGTGACACTGGGACAGGCCCTTAATCTCTGATTTGCTTCAGTTTTCCCATCTGTAAAATGGGTGTAAAATTAGCACCTTCCTTCTAGGGAATATTCTGAAGCTTGAATGATATGACAATAGCACAGTACTTACTACAGTGTGTGGCATATAGTAAGCAATATATGAATATTTTTTGTTATTATTTTACAGCTCAAGATTTTAAGGTCTGAAGAATTTAAGTTACCAATGTCACACAGGCAGTAAATGACAGAGCTAGTTATCAGAATCAGGGTTTCTGATATAGGAAGAATTAATTCTCTTGTATCTATGCACATGTTTTGTGTGTATATGTGTTTTAACTAATTTTTAATCTAAAAGATTCTTCATATACTATCACATAAAAAGTCCTAGTCTGAAGTCTCAGAAATCTGAGGTATTTCACATTTCCTGTCCCTTGGCTTAAAATACTAAATACTTTGCTGCAAATACAAGCACAATTATGCAGTGTAAGGTCTTGAATCATATACTGTGACCTCAATCTAGCAGGTAAGAAAAATCTCTGGTTTTAGGCATTTACAGTAGCTGGTAAACTAATAAATCAGATCCAATTAGTGCTACACTGACTCCCAATCCACTCCTGGAAGCAAAATCCCTTTATACATACACATCACAAAGCTCACCTGCTGAGAAGTCTATATCTTCTGCAATTTTGCTGTGAGCTCATTTTGTTTTCCTGCAGCTGCAAGGGGTATAAGGGCCAAGCTGATCACCTGAGCTGAATCAGCAATTTGAGCAAACCCCTCTCTTTGCAGAATTGACCTTCAAAGGTCACCTCTGACATGAGTCAAATCTTCTGTGATGTGATTTTTAAAGATGGAGGAAAATTTGAAATGAGTGGTAAGAATTAAATATCTCTCTTGGAATGTAATAGTCACCAAGACTAATAAGAGTAGAGAGAAATGAAAACATGAAAATTAGGGTGTTGAGATAAGAAAATAGAAGTATAGGATGTATAGACAGTATAAATTAATTGATTAATTCATTAAATCAAATTATCAGAGCATACTGAAGACAATATTTGAGGACCAAATGACCTCAGAGGGTTGACATGAACAATACATTTATAATTATATACATACAAAAAGCAGAAACACAATAGACTTGAGTCCTATTTCTAGTTCTGATCATCAAGAACTATCCATTTTTGGATGGCTCATATAACTTATTTCAGCCTCAGATTCTTTACCAATAAAAATAAAAATTTTTCAGTCATATGTATTTTTTCTCCAGTCATGAAGTTTGTTATTTTAGTAGCTTGTCACTGAAAGAAAGCAACGAAGGAAGGAAGGAAGGAAGGAAGGAAGGAAGGAAGGAAGGAAGGAAGGAAGGAAGGAAGGAAGGAAGAAAGAAAGAAAGAAAGAAAGAAAGAAAGAAAGAAAGAAAGAAAGAAAGAAAGAAAGAAAGAAAGAAAGAAAGAAAGAAAGAAAGAAGGAAAGAAGGAAAGGAGGAGGAGAGAAAGACAAAGAGAGGAAGGGAGAGATGTAGAGACTGTAGGAGGAAGAGAGAAGAAAGGAAAGATGATAAAAAATATATTAATATTTTTGTGAAATTATATAATGTAAAAATCATAATTAATATCTCACAAAGGTTTATAGGAAATTATGGAATAGAGCCTGATTTGGCTTGTATTGCTTTTATTTTCATCAGGACTTTTTTTAATGATATCTAGAAATAAGTATATAAAATAAACACACTTTCCATTGTTTTCATAAGAAATCTGCTTTTTTTAAAAATCATTAAGTTATACATGCACTCTGTATTTGCCAACTCTTTAGCAAGTTCTTCCAAATTAGAACTAAGTAATACCAGTTAGAAGTTTTAAAAGATACTTAATCCAACAAATATTGAGTGGCTATGCTATGCAGAGAACTGTGGTAGATTTTGGTCATGATTCCAGTGCTGATCAAGTCTACAAATTTCTTTAAAATAAATTTAAAAAGAACACAAAACAACACATGATTAGAGAGAAGTCCAAATAAAATACTACGTGATGTCCAATATTACTTATTTGGGGGAGGGGGGTTGAGGAAAGGGCATGAAGAAGATTTCATGAAGGATATGGCATTTGGGATAGATTTTAAGAGGTCAATAGTATGCCAAAAATTGGAGAGTGCAAAAGAACATTCCAAGTATAAGGTGTATCATGATCAAAGGCACAATGTCAAGTCAGTATATTAACAGACTTTTATTAAGTGCCTTCTAAGTTCCAGTCATGATGTTGAGTGTTACAGATACAAAGAATGGCAAATGCATTTCCTGCCCTCAGATATTCAGTTTGCCTAATGGGAAAAACAATACAAAATAAATAAAACAACGCACACACAAGATATATGCCCAGGAAATTAGAATTAATTGCAGAGCAAAGGCACCAACAGCTGTGGAGACTTGGGAAGGCTTGAACAAGCAGGTAGAATTTGAGCTGAACCTAAAGGGAAATTGAAGTCATGAAGGAAATCATGATTAATAAGTAAGGGGCCCTAACAGAAATTCATCATAGCCAATAAAAGCCAGAAAGATGGAGGCAAGTGTCTCAGTGAAGAACACCAAGAAAGTCAGTTTTATAGGATTTTAGAGAGTTTAGAAGGAAATAAACTGTAAAAAGACAAGAAAGGTAGAAAGGATCAAAATGGATATTATATTTGGTTTTGGAGGCAATATGGAGACCACAGATTTCATTGAATAGGGAGGTGACATATTTAGATCTGGACTTTAGGAAAATCATTTTGGCAGCTGAGTAGAGAGGATGGACTAGGAAAATGTAGCTATTCCTTCCTCACAATTAAAAGTTTATAATGAGATATATTTTCAGATATGGGAAAATGTATTGGTCTGATTTGATTGAGATTGTAATTAGCGTGGTCTATAGGGGTATAGGATGAACTGATGTATAGTCATAGGAAGGAAGGAAGGAAGGAAGGAGGGAGGGAGGGAGGGAGAGAGGGAGAGAGGGTAGGAAGGAAAAGAATGAGAGAATAGGGTGAAAGAAGAAAGGAAATTCAGAATAAATACAAGCAGAATATTCAACTTCCAAACATCTCAAAAAAGAGAAACACCTAAAAAGTATGACAGCACCACTCTCAAGAAAAGAATAAATAATAAAATCAGTTGCCTTACGTTTATTGTTGAAGAAAATATAGAGGAAAATGGACCTATCTAGTAAAATAAAAAAGCATGAGGGACATCAGGAGATACAAAAGAAAGCGATATATTAAAGGGAAACTGAAAAGGACCAGGGGAAACAAAGGTGGAAAAGATAATAAATTCAGCGGTTAAACTAATACTTTTTTTTCTTGTTTGGATTAAATGTAGTTATGCAAAAAGTTCTTAATTTCATTCAGTTGAATTTATCAACTTAATCTTTTATGATCTCATCTATCCCATGTTTGCTTAAGAATTCTATCCCTATCCATTGCTGATGAGACTCCTAATCTGATTATCTTTTTCATGGGATGATGTAATTCATGTCATAATTTTGTTTTTATCTTATTTTACAAAGATTTTGTAACCTCCCTCCACTCCCAAAGGAGCTGTCAAGGGATGCAGAAATTCTGGATAGTGAGTGTGGATATTTCTCCCTGAATAGTGATCAAGATCAGTGACTATACAGGGAATATAATTTTTTGTAGCCCTGATGTTTCTGGTGCTGTTCATGTCTATGGTCATATTTTTTTTTACATTAAGAGAATGATAGTGAACTGCAAAGAGTTATTACACTTGAATTAATCATTTGGGCCCAGGTCTGAGAAATTCCAAGGAATGTCTTCTTAAGGAGCTATTATATTATATTGTTTTTATCTTCTGTTTTTGTTATATTTCAATTTTAGTTTTTCACTTCCTCCTTTAATGCTACTTACGTCAGGCTTCTTGGATGCCAGAGCTCAATATTGACTAGTTAACAAACCTGCTATTGTTAATTGGTAAAATTATTAAACCACTGGTGTCAAACTCAAATAGAAATAGGGACCAATAATTCATACTAAAGATCCCAGTGACCCATATTGACTTAGTTTTAAAATATAATATTACCTGTGTTTTATCACATTTTTATATATTTTGATAAATATTTCCCAATTATATCTAATCTGGTTCCAGCACTTGAGATTTTTGCAGAATAAAAGGGTAGAATGTGAAAGGAGCTGTACTCTAAACCCTCCACCCATGCAAGTAAGATTGATTTTTATTTCCTTAAAAAATGTTGAGACTATACTTTGGAGTTGGTCAGCTTAGGAGACTAAAATTTCAGACTGTCTACAACTCTTCATGTTGCCTGTTTACAAAGCACCCATAAGGAGTTTCAGGAAAGTTGTGATGCTAGCATGATCCCTTCTCTCCCATGTTTGGTGAAGAATTCTTTCCCTATCCCAAGTTGTGAAGAGTACATGATATGTTTCTCTTCTAGTACCTGTCATGATATGACCTAATTCATGCATATATTCAAATCAACAACAACAACAACAGGAAAAACATTTTTAGCTTATTTTTATTATTTTGGAGAAGATGAAAGTGTTTAACCATCCCCAAAAGAAGGAGGAAAATCCTTTAGAGGACTTTCATGGGGAGATTTTGTAAGCTCTCTCTCTCTCTCTCTCTCTCTCTCTCTCTCTCTCTCTCTCTCTCTCTCTCTCTCTCTCTCTCTCTCTCTCCCTCTCTTTCACACACACGCATGCACACACACACACACACACACACAGAAACACACACCACGGAAATCTCAAGAAGGTAGAGTTCCTAGACAGTGAAGTAGGTGAAATGATTCCAGAAAATATACTGGAAATATGCAAAGATAGGTATCAGATAGCCACATCCTTGATTTCTATTGTTTGGCTTATGTGGTTAATAGGACAATACTAAAAAGAAAGGTCTGATGTGAAGCAAAATATTTATAGTTGCAATTTTATGGTTGAAAAAGCCAGGACACAAAGTAGATCTTGATCTGTTCTTAAATGGCAAAACAAATTGTGATATCTGAATATAGTAAAATGTTCCTAAACTATACAAACTTATGAATATTATGAATACAAAGAAGCATATAAAGACGTGCTACACTGATGCAAAGTAAAGCAAGCAGAACCAGGAAAACAATACACACTATGACCAGAATAGCATGAATGAAACAAATGACAACTTAAAAAAAATCTAAAATAAATGTTTTGAAATTATAGTGACAAGCTTGGCCCCAATTAGGAGATATGTAAATTTATAACCACCCTCACTTTTTTGGAAGAAGTGGGGAACTATAGATGTTGTTAAATAGCCATTTTAGTCATGTCCAAATATTTGACCCCACTTGCTGTTTTCTTGGCAGGAATACTGGAGTAGCTTGCCATTTCCTTCTCCTTCTTATTTTTCACATAAGACAAATAGGACAATAAGTAGCTTGCCCAGTGTCACACAGCATGTAAGCACCTGAGGCTGAATTTGAACTCAGATCTTCCTGAATCCTGACCCAGGACTGAATCCATTGTACCACTTAGCTGCCTACTCTAGATATGGAAGACAACAAGTTACATCAGACTTGACTGATGTATCCATTGGATTTATTTAATTATTTTCTTTTATTTTATTTATTCTTTGCTATATGAAATGACTTCCTATGGTGAGAAGAGGAAAAGATATTGGGAAAATGTAGGTTATACTTTTAAAAGCCTTTTTTTTTCTTAAAGTGTAGTGCATTTCTTAAAAGCAACAAGTATTATAGTTTAGTCCCATTATATATAGTGAGACTATCTTAGTGCCAGACTAATGAATTTTAATTTTATTCAAAAAGTAATAGGGAAGCTTTAAAGAATTTGGGATAGGGAAATAACATAATGAAATCTGTGCATAAAAAAGATTAATCTTGAAAGAGCATGAAGGATAGATTGGAAGGAGAATGTAGAGGCTGAAATCTAATGCAATAATCCAGGTAGAAACTAACTAATGCTTATACTAGAACAGTACCAATGGAGATGGAGATGGAAAGTTAAAACAAGATAATTTGTTGGCAGATTCAACAAGACATAATGACTGATTGTCAGAAGTGAGGAGAATAGCACATCAAAAATCATAGAGTGATAAGTATTTCTGAGAATATCAGTATCTGGGGTCAATTAAAAACTTCAAAATTCATTTCAGAAAATATTTGAACAAAATATATTTCCTATTTTTAATTGTAGAAACTGATTATAACATGGCACATTTAGTATTTAGGACAATGTAGGCATCATAAGTAGATTGGGTATATGAAAAAGCAATATTCTCCTTACTGCCTCACATAAGAACAACAGAAGTCATCATTTTTTTAGTTTGACAAGTTTTGTAGTTTGATTTTAGATTTTATTTTAAGTCTAGAATTAATATACGTGCTAATCTTTTGTATGTTGTGAATCTTTCCCTTCATTATATAAGATGTATACTTTTCCAGGTCATTTTCAGGCTTTGCTGAAGTCTAGAATCATTTTCAGCTTGAAGTTTATCAGCTTTCTGACATTCATTACTGTAACTGAGGCAGGGCATATTGTTTGGAGATGTTGCAGTCTCAGTTATATTATAGGATTATAGATTTGCTGCTTCATCCTTTCATTTTAAAAATGATTATAATGTGCCCCAGAAAGTTTAAATGATTTGCCCAAGGTCTCACAGGTAATAAATAGAAGAGCAGGCATTCAAACCCAGATCATGTTATTCTAAATCCTACATAACTTGCACTGGATTACATACACACACACACACACACACACACACACACACACACACACACGTTATAGAAAAAAAAAATAAAATTTACCTGAAAGAACAAAAGATCAAGAAAATCAAGGGAATTAATGGGAAAATATGCAAAAAGAGGTAACCAAGTCATACCAGATCTAAAACAATATTATGAAATGGCTAATCATCAAGACTATTTGTTACTGGCTAAAAAACAGTAGTGGATCAATGGAATAGGTTGGGTACACAAGGTAGAGTAGTAGATGACTATCATAATATACTGCTTAATAAACCCCAAAATTTAAGCTTCTGTGATAATAACTCTCTATTTGATGAAAACTGGTGGGAAAACAGGAAAATAGTATGGCAGAAACTAGGTATAGACCAACATCTCACACCATATACCAATATCAGGTCAAAATGGGAACATGGTTTAGACATAAGGTATGATACCATGAACAAATTAGTACAGCAAGGATTTGTTTGCCAATCAGATCTATGGAGAATTGCAGAATTCATGGCAAAATAAGAGATAGAGAGCTTTGTGAAATGCAAAACTGGTAATTTTAATTACATTAAATTAAAAAGGTTTTGCACAAGTATAACCAATGCAACCAAGATTAGAAGGAAAGCAGAATGCTGGAAAACAATTTTTATAGCCAGAATTTCTGAAAAAGGCCTTATTCCTAAAATATATTTATATTCTATTTATAATTTTGTTTAAGTCTAATTTATAAGAATACAAGTCATTCCCCAATTGATAAATATTCAAAGAATATGAACAAGCAATTTTCAGATGAAGAAATTAAAGATATCTATAATCATGAGAAAAATATTCTAAATAATTATTGATTATAGCAATGCAAATTAAAACACTTCTGAGGTACCAGCTCACACTTAGCAGATTGTCTAATATTATAGAAAAAGAAAATGATAAATATTGGAGAAGAGGTAGGAAAATTGGAACACTAATGAATGCATTATTGGTGGAGTTGTGAACAGATCCAACCATTCTGCAGAACAATTTCAAACTATAACCAAAGCATTATAAAACTGTGCATCCCCTTTGGTCCATACCTCTACTAGGTGTATTTACTACTGCTAGATACCAAAGAGATCATAAAAAAGGGAAAATAACCCACATGTACAAGCATATTTATAGCAGCTCTTTTTGTAATGGACAAGAATTGGAAATTGAGGGAATACCCATCATTTAGAGAATGGCTGAGCAAGTTGTGGTATATGAATGTAATGTAATAATACTGTTCTATAAGAAATATTGAGTAGGTGGACTTCAGAAAAACATGGAAAGACTTACATGAACTGATGTTGTCTAAAGTAAGCAGCAGAACCAGGAGAACATTGTACGCAGCAACAGCATCACTTGTACAATGATTAACTAAGATAGACTTCATTCTTGTCAGCAACACAATGATCCAAGACAATTCCAAAAGGCTCATGATGGAAAATGCCAAACTATAGCACTTATGCAATATTCACAATGCCCACGGTGGCCATGGATATCAGAGTGCAATTCTGTATCATGAAACACAACAGACTCTCCACATGGAAGGCAGAATCAAAACATTTATTCAAACACCAGAAAGTCAAATTTATCATGATAAAAAAAAATCTATTCACAATAACAATGCAGAAGACAACACCACCCCCAAGTCTTTCCCCTGCTAGGCTTTACACAAATCAGCTCCCTTAAACAAATCACTGACAGGTTTCCCTTAAACAAAATGCCCTTTGCACACTCACAGCCAGCTCTGGGCTGGCCTGCTTCCTTCAGTTCTGAATGCTCTCCCACTCATTTCCTCTCAGCTCTGCTCTAGTTCTTCCTGTTCCACCCATTCAGCAAACTCTTCCCTCCACGGGGCCCATGTGACTTAGACTTCCTGGTGACCCAGGCAGGTCACAAAAGCCTATTAATGAATGAGAAAGATCTCCCCATTTAAATTACCATTACATAACTACATTCAGAAAAAGAACTATAGAGTCTGAAAGTAAATTGAAGCACGCTATTTTCGTTTATTTTTTCCTTTCTTATGGTTTTCTCCTTTTGTTCTGATTCTTCTTTCACAATATGACTAATATTGAAATATGATTAACATGATTTCACATGTATAACTTATATCAGATTGGTTATTATCTTGGTGAGGAGAGAAGGAAGGGAAGGATGGAAAATCTGGAATTTGACATTTTATAAAAATGAATGTTGAAAACCATCTTTACATGTAATTGGAAAAAAATAAAATACAACTAAGGAAAAAAGAAGGTGTGGTATATGATTGTGATGGAATATTATTGTGCTATAACAAAAGACAAGCAGGATGATTTCAGGAAAACTTGAAAAGACATATATAAACAGATGAAAAGTGAAGTAAACAGAACCAGAAGAACTTTATACACAGTAACAGCAATATTGTACAATCAAGAACTGTAAATAAATGACTTAGCTATTCTCAGCAATACAATAATCCAGGATAATCCCCAAAAGACTAAAAATAAAGCATACTATCTGCCTTCAGAGAAAGAACTGAGATACAGATTATTTCCATTAATTCTTACCCATTCTACATAATGGCTTTTGTACTACCCACAATAGATGCAAGTTTAGATTTCTAACATACTACAGAAAAATACAGAAGTCCTGTCAGGAAATGCCTTTATTAAGAGCTCTATCTGTTCTTTGCTCTTCTTCAAGTGAAGGGCTAAGTTGCCTTTCTCCTGAATAAATCTAATTCAGCCTACTCTCCTAGCCAGAGAAGGAAAGAAAAAGTATCTAGAAAGCACTTCCTTTGTATACCGCAGATAACTTGGCTCTAAGATTTCTTTTCTACTTTTTTTCATTCTATCTCATGTCTAACTGCCTGCATGGACCCTGGGTCCCCCTGTCCATTTGACATCTGGAATGTATATCTTGTTCCTGTATAGTTCACTCACCTTTTCATTCACAGCTTGTTGTGTATTCTGACTGGGACTAACTTCTCTATTGCTACCAGATCTTGAAACTTAAACCTTCCAAACTTTATTTTCACTTTCCTGGCTCTAGAATTTTCTTCCTTCTTGACTACTTACTTAATTCATAAAAATCATAGATATATACCTTAAAGGGACCTCAGAGGTCCTCTAGTCCAACTCTCTTTATAGAGGAGGAAACTGAGATTCAGTGGGGTTAAGTGAATTCTTTTTTCAAGGTCTGTAATAGTAACTTAAATGGAAAGATCTTTCTCATTCATTAATAGGCTCATATGATTTGCTTCAGTCACCTGGAAACCTAAGTCATGTGTGGTGGGAGGAGCTGGCTGAGTGGGCAGAACAGGAAGGGTGGAGTGGAACCAGGAGGAAGTGAGAGAGAGAGGTTGGGGCAGTGGGGACAGGATGAAAGCAGGTGCACTCTGCAAGGTTCAGGCTCTCGAGTATTTGCTTGTGAGAAGGCCCTGGCTGAGGAAGGAAGGCTTGGGAATGCTTTGCTCCCTTGTGGTGATCATGTTTATTAACTTTTTGGTCACCATGATGGATTTTGCTTTCTGTTTCTGGGATTTGGCTTTCTAGTGTCTAAATAAATGTTTTTCTTCTGCCTTCTCTATAGAGAGTCTTTTATATTTTGTGACTGAGACCAATGCTGGCATATTCATAGTCACCTCCAGTGCTGTGAATATTGCCTTGGCAATACAAGGTCACACAGCTGTTAGCATTTTAATCCAGGTCTTTTGATTCCCCAAATAGTAGTCTTTCCATTGACACAAAGTTGCTCTTTGCTATCAGGCTACTGTCAGATAGCTAAATTCTACAAAAAGATAACTGATGAATTACAAAATATGCTTATATAAATACTTATGAAGACAGGATTTTTTTTGGAAAGGTTCGCTTCAAACCCAAACCTAAAAATAATCTCTACTTCATGAGAAAAGTCACCAGTAGACTTTTTCAATTCGTTTCATAGCAACCTCATTTAAAAAAAAAATAGAACTAAAAGCTTTAAAGGGGGAGACTCGAGACAGTTAATATCCATTTTCATTTGTGATGTACATTGAGTACATTTATACTTGTGGCAGAAATTAAATTCTATGTCACCAACTGCTAACATGCAGTTCTATTGCATTAACTACTTCCTTCCTCAGTATTCAAGGTAACAGTTCCTGGGCTGAGATGACCTCTTGCAGTCAGTAAAACCTCAAAGCCTTAAGTGTTTGAGGTAAACCACATGTTTACATAGTTATACATTTTAAGAAATTTGGTTTCTGAATGGCACTTATAATAACCAAATGAACAATGCTTAACTCAGTGATTTTTCAAACACCATACCAAATGACCTTTTTAAAAAAGAAATAAAGACTAATGAGAGCTATCTAATCCATAACCTATTTACTGGTGGTTCATTGAATTTTTTTTGAACCCTTGGGCTTATCAGAATAGCTTTTGAAGCAGTTTTATGAATTATCAAGTCCTGCAGTTCCTTTCAATCCTCATAGTAATTAATACATCTCTGAGTTTTATAGTTTTTAGATAATCATATTTTTCATCTATCACGTGGTCAATAGTTGCCTTCTAGCTTCGAAACTGTCATAGTACCCTGTTATTTTATTTTATACTTCATCTTTTTTATTGATGCCTTTTGTGTTTTTACATTTATTTCTATTCTGCTCCACTTCTTTTCTATCCAATAAGTCATCGTGCATTGAAGATTTTAAAAGGAAATAAAAGCTACAAAACTAACACATTGACTCCATTTTACACTGCATAAAGCATTCCTTGCTAATTGTATTCTACCTACTCAGTGTAAGGAGGTAAACTTGGTTAATTTTGCTCCTGCTGTCAAGTGTGGTCATTTTAATTGCACAGCATTCACGTTTTTAAATTATTATTTTGTAGTCTTTGGGTATTTTATTTTTCTTATTCTCCTTACATCCATTTATAAGTTGATTTACATCTTATCTTACTTTGAATCTTTCATATCCATTGTTTCCCATAATGCAGAGATATCTTATGACATTCGTGTGCCACAATTTATTCACTCATTTTCTGTAGTCATTGTACACTTACTTCATTTCCATTTATTTGCTGTCAGAAAATTTGCTGAATTAAAAATATTAGTGTATTATATACAGGATTTTTCTCTCTTTAGAGATCTACTTGCAGTATATACATATCAGTGCAAAATATCCTATCATTTTAAAATCAGTAACATTTTGAAAAATTTAGAAGATAATTACTTTTACTGCATGGAAAAGAACTATCATGTTCGGAAAAATGCTTTTCATATACATTCTTATATGTTAATGGAGACATCATGAATTTTAATAAAGCAATGCTATTGTTTTTAAAACTATGTATGTGTTCAGAATCATCTATGCATAATTTTTGAGAAAAGGGTCCTATTTAGTAAATCTTGGTCAGTAACACCCAGCTCATCCAAGGCCAGATTTACAATTTCAAATTCCAGGATGTAACTAGAAATCAGAAATTGAGCAAAAAAGAAAAAGAAAGAAAAGAAATCAAAATGTTAAACATCTGTCACAAAGCACTACCCTCAAGTCAGAAGATATTTACTTAAAATTACTCCTGAATAAAAGTTTTATACATTTGGTTATCCAGTTTTTACCTTTCTTCCTCCTAGATAACATTTATTCAGAAGTTAATAGCATAAGATTTGAAGGAAAGAGGTATTCTGGTTCAAAAATGACATTCCAAGAGATGACAGGTGACAGCTAAAGAGAGAGCAGAATTGCCAGCAGCTGTCCAGGACCATTGAGTATTGGAAAAAACCATCCTTCACATCTCAAGATGATCATGAGTCATCAAGAAAAGGTTAATTATTTTTCAGACTGTTCTCCTTAATAAGGTTTACTACATTCTTTAAAAGTCCATAAAAGTGCTTAATTTTCATAAGTGTTTCTGTTCAAAGAAAAATGAGAAGACATGGCATTTGTATACCCTAGGCACTGTTGGATAATTTTATCCTATGTATTTAGAAATTATGCCACTAATATGTTGTATTCACCAGAGGCTTTGAATCTTCTCTGTGGTATAGGTAATTGAAAGAATCTTATGAACTTGAACTTGACACGACCTTAGAGATCATCTAGGCCAAACCCCTTATTTTACACTTAAGGATAAAGAAGAACAGAGATGAGATGATCTTATCCCAGAATTTTTATCAGGATTTTATCCCAGATACTCAGTCTAGTGGTTTTTTTTCTTTATGTGACTCTACTGACTCCAAGAAAAACAAATCCCTACATGGCAAGAAGAGTTCCATGTTATGGTATTAAAATTATGGGCATTTATTTTTTAAAACATTTAAAATATCCTTTGTTGTATCTTTCCGTGTGCTTTGCTCTTGCTAGTTTTCTACCTTTCCTAATCCCTACTCTCAGCTCTGATAAAGAAACAAGTTTCAGTTGTCTAGAAAATCCGCTTGTGTGGAACACCTCATTTCCCAACGGTGCCAGTTAAATGCAATGCTATAATTCATATAACGGAATGAGAATTACTTCAATTATTTGAAATTTGAATGCATGCCACTTCAAAAATACCTTTAAGAATGGCAGAAGATTCGTAGGAAGTCAGACACCTTTTGTCAATGAGACCCTGGTTCTCAAGGGTCTTGATGCCCTCCGGCTCTGAAAAAAAAGTATAAATACTCTGAGGTGAGGCTTTATTTTGGGGCTTACTCATTGGAAGTGTTTGTTTGGCCAGATAAAACTCCAGGCAGCTGTTAAGGAGCCCCCTCCCACTTTGAAAACCCAGATGTTGGTGCTTCTCTCTCTGGTAACTGTGTATGTATGGTCAGACAGTTGGATGCCCTATCTGTTCATTTTGATTTCTCCGTATTTTTTCTGAAGTTCATCATGTTGACTTTTTCCCCTGAACAAGGTCAATGATACACGTGCTTGATTAAAGTGATTGTTGACCCTTCAAGTTGCTTTCCTTTTACAAAAGCAGATTAAAGAAACTGTGACAGAAGACCCTTTTGTGTATGTCAGGGTGCTTGTTTTTACAATTTTATGGCAGAAAGTGGAATCTTCTTTTACAAACATGTAAGAAACATTCATAGATTATGAAATTTGAAGTACATATATTTATTTGTTATCATTTAAAGCAATCGTTATCACCCAAATGATATTTTTTCCAGTTAAAAGTATTCATTTTTTCTCATCTTCTAAGAACAGATTCCATAATACCTGAGAGTTAGCACTGTATTGGAGCACTGAATTTCCAGCCAAGATCTCAGACACAGTACCAGCATAACCCTAGGAAAGCAATTAACTTCTCTGGGCCTCAGTTACCTACTGTGTAAAATGACCACCAAGCTTGCAACGATCCTGAGAGGAATACATGAGATACTGTGCTAAGCACTTTACAAGCTTTAATGTGTTCTTTAAATGTCTATTGTCATTATACCTGAACATAATTTAGAGAAAAGATCTTTAAAATCACATAAAGTAGCATAGAATAGGAAAGACAAATGTGTATTTGCTTGCTTTAAAAAAAAATGGTGGTGCTTACATGTTACACTTTGCATAATTTGCAGTGTGGTATAGTGAAACCCAGAAACTTGAATTACTGGCTGCCCATGCAGTTCACCATCTCCAAACATTGTTTTGGTCATAAAGGCAATGGGGAAAATGTAATTTTCCTACTGACCATATTGAATTATTGTGAAGGAAGAGTTTTGTAACCTTTAAATCATTATGAAAATGTGGGTTATCATTGTTGTTGTGAATGGTAGCTTCATTTGAGGCTATGACTTGGTCTCAAATCTTATGACTGATAGACTCTAGCTTTCTGTCACTTCATCTCAGAATCTCAGTCAACTCTACAAGCTCTAGACAAGTCACGAATCTACAAAGATAAAAAGAGTTTCACTGACTTTACTACACTAATGGGGTCAGAGGTATTAAGAAAATATCTATGTATTGATATTGACGTCTATTTATGTCTATTTCTAATCTAAAACTAACTGGTTGGCTTCATCAGAGCCCCTCTCTCAAGGCCTCATGTGTAATGAGTGCTCGATAAGTTCTTACTGAATGAATGAATATTCAATTAAAATAATGGAAAGGTACAGAGGACTTGATTAAACTATTTTAAGCATACAATTGTGCTGGGAAAAACTCACTGAGCATTTTTAGTCTCTTGATGGTATTAAATTATGAATGACTCCTGAATAAACTTATGAGGTCACATTGAACAACGGACTAATAGATTACCAACCATGTGGTATAATATCTCAATGAGAAAAAAATTAATTCCCTGGCAAACATTGTGTTCAAACACTAAAAACAGCATTCCAACATCTGAAACATTGTGGACCCAAAATGCTTGTAATTAGGAAATTGAAATCAATATGTGTATGCAGGCATACACATTAGGCTTTATGGTGATCTAAAATTGGAAAACAATTAATATATGTTTGAAGTAATTTTTAGCCTTCTAATCAATGTATCATAATGGTACAATTAAAAACTCAGTTTCTAAGAATGCACACACAGCATATCAAACCAAAGATTTGAGAAGAGTGGCAAATTATCACAGAATGAAATAGATCTTTTTCAATAAAGCATATAATTAAAAAGTGCTACCTAATTAAAAGTAAATTATAAATTACTATTCTAGCTTGAAAAACTGTTCAGAATTTAAAACATGGTTACTGGAAACAGGGTGATGTAATGAATAGAGAGCTGAGCTTGCAAGGTTTTCTTTAATTCACCACTGAAACTGGGTCTGTGACTGTGGGCAAGTCTCTTAAGGTCTCTGCACCTCAGGCAATTCTCTAAGACTAAGATAGGTTGTGCTGTGCCATGGGGAGAAGTTCCTGTACCCCAAAATTCAGGAATCCTTGACTTATACTGGCACTAAGCTTGTTTACTATGTAACATAATACAACTCCCTAATCTGTCAAACATATGAATCAAAATGAAAGCATGAAAAATTATT
The DNA here is from genome assembly GCF_028372415.1 of Notamacropus eugenii. Lineage (NCBI taxonomy): Eukaryota > Metazoa > Chordata > Mammalia > Diprotodontia > Macropodidae > Notamacropus > Notamacropus eugenii. Next base: position 128,317,994 of record NC_092873.1, read on the forward strand.
GATGCACACATGCATATACTACATATTCATACCTATATTTATATACATATATCCTTACACATGTGTGATATTTGTGTGTATGTAGTTTTATACATGCTCATATGTGTATAACATATGCATATAGAGGCGTATGGGGTTTTAAAGAAGGACTAGTACATTTTGTGTGAGGGCTTGCCACATCCTTTCAAGGCTTCTTGCTCATTCACTTTTGGTGTCTAACTGGTCACTCACCTCTTACCTGTGGTTCCAAGAAATTTTACTGTGCATAGGAGCCACACCTGGTAAACTGTCTAGGCAGATTGGCTAAATCAGTTTTAGGGTACCAGACAGAGTACAAACCCGTAAATGAGTTAGGGAAATGTCTACCCCAAGCATTTGAAGACATCTCCCAGTCAAATGAATGAATGAAAACAATATAGACCAATCATCATGCAAGTGGCTGAAGTAGAACCTGTGGAGCATTTAGAACTTCACTGGATGTTGAAAATGCCATGATCATTCATTGCATTTTGGGCCACAGCCTGTCATTCTGAATTTTGTCCTGACACTGGATTTCTATGACTCTGGAGGAGAAAGTGAGGCTGATGACTTGTGCAGCTCTGCCTCACTTAAATCCAATTTATGTGCAAGTGACGACATTACCCCATAATGTCATTGGTTCTCAACAGCAAACACATACACACACATACAATGTGTGTATAGGTACATACATACACATGTGTGTATGTGTGGGCATATATATATGCATATATGTATATGGAACCTGAGAATTCATCCAAGTACAGAATGTCTTTTGGGAAACTTTCTTTCCCAATTATTTTATGCATCTGCACTATAATTTATGAAAATGGATGTATATGTATGTATTGTTGGGGGAAAACAGGAACTACAGTCATTTATGTGATATCTTTTGGGACTTAAAATGTAGAAATTCTTCAACCACTTGGTAACCTAAGAGTAGAAAATCCCTAACCACAAACAAAGGAGAAATATAATATAGCAAACTATTCAAGTACCCTTGTAACAATCATTTGTTGTCTTTAGCTAAGACACACATTGTACCTAAGTAGACTTCTTCAACAATTGTAGAAGTATCTGTTCACATGCCACTGTCTTCTTCCCTTTAACTGGAAATGTCTTCTCATTCTAATAAGAAATCTTGTAAGTTACATTCCAGATAGTTCCCTTTTTCTGCCATGAATGATTTCTTCCATTTTCTAACCTTCCATTTCCTGTGAAATTCTTTACCAATATATCCTGTTTCCATAGAATATTGCGCAATAGCTATGCACTCTAAGCAGACACAAATAGGAATAAAAATAAAATCTATAATACTAAGGCTGAAGCTATTATCAACAAGTACATTCTAATATGCTAATAAATATCTTTGTTTTTAGTCTTATCTTTGACCCATAGTCTTTTGACCCCTGCTGATGAAAATTCTTCCCCAGAAAAGTTCCATTGCTTTCACTTGAGAGAATTCCCTAAAAATATGCATGTATGTATGTGTATATACATATGTGTATGCGTATATACATATATATACACACTCAGACTTATATGTGAAACTCATACATACACAAAATTTATACATGCATATCTACACATATATGCATACATGTGTATATATGCATATACCACATATGCATACATATGTACTGCACACATATATAGATGTATTACATATGAATGCATACAACATGCATATATACACATCTACATACACAAATATACAAATGCTTATAGATATACATGAATACATAGTTATACTTACACACACATTTATATATGTATTTATATGTACTATATACATAGTATATATATATATGCATAGATTTGTATAAACTTTCCATTACCTATTCCATATATACACATGCCTACATTTACATATGTGTACATGTATCATATGATTATGTAAGGCAGCTAGTAGGCACAGAGGATGTAACATCGAGTCTGCAATCAGGAGGACCTGAATTTAAATCTGACTTTAGACACTAGCTATGTGATCCTGGGTATGTCACTTAACCCTGTTTGTTTCAGTTTCCTTATCTATAAAATGAGCTACAAAAGGAAATGGCAAATCACTCCAGTATCTTTGTCAAGAGAACCCCACATGGCATCACAAAGAGTTGGACATTACTGAAAAATTATTAAACAACAATGTTTATATGCCTGTAAATATGTATGTATATGTTTCTTTATGTATGTCTCTAAATTTATGAGCATAAGGAATTCCTGGTGTGTAAATGCCAATGGTTTTAGTAACTCAACTGTAACTTAAAGTTTTCAAAAATTGCTTAGAATATTAAGAGGTTAAGTGACTTGACCATGGTCACAGACAGTATGTGACAGAGGGAGTTCATTTACATATCTTACTGACTTCAAGACTTTGCCTCTATGGACTACAATATGTTGCCTGTGATAATAACATTTTATGATAATACAATAAATAAAATAATTTTTTCCTAAAGCAAGTTATATATTATATGGGAATATTTTATTGAAAAATTGTTTGTGAAAATCACATCAAAGTAATACAAACACTGAGTAATGAAATATGCACAAGGACAGAAATTTGCAAAGTTTATTTAACAGATTTCCATAATAAAACACACAGAATAATGCCAAACCTAGAGGCCTGTATTGGGCTACCCGAGTCTTTCTTACCTCACCTCCCGAGGTCTTCGGCTGGCCACGCCGGATGCACGTATGAGAGAAAGGACGTTCCAGAGTCAAACAGGGGTTGAGCTTTATTACAGGGTTTCGGTTACAAGTGCAGGAAGATCTTCTTTCTTAGGAGGAAGAGGGGGAGATTTCCTAAGGAGGCTAAGCTTAAGGGATTGGAAGTAGAAGTACAAGCGGGGAGAGAGGGGGAGGGGAGAGAGAAAAGAAAAGAAGCGGAGCCCTACTTTTCTCTTTGGCTCCACACGTGCTAAGAGAGCTTTTAGGCTTCCTCAATCCTACTTAATCTTCAGCCACACAGTTTGCATCTCAATACCGTGCTGTTAGGTAACTAGGTGTGCTCCAATCCGGGACGACCTCGAGGGCAGGGAGACTCCACCCATCAGGTATCTCCGGGGCAGAGGCAGAAATACCCGAGCTAGCCGAGCTAGCTCGGTCTGACCTTCTCGAACCCCCGCTGTTCATGGAGGGCCTCGTAAGACTCTAAGATTTAGAAGTCCCACTTTTACCTGCCCGAGACTGTCCACACGGAATTGAGCTTCCAGTCCCAACAGAATAAACCTCCACATATGGCTTTATTTTATAATTTACAGCAAAAAGGATCAGGAAATGTGAATTACTCCAACCTTCTACCTTTCTAACTTAAAATTTCTCTCTGCACCTCCATCAGTGTTAATTTCTTTGGCCATGCTTTTGATTTCATTCCTACTAGGTTTCTCTCTCTCTTTCTCTCTCTCTCCCTCTCTCTCTATTCCTCCCTCCCTCTTTCATCTCCCTTCTCTTCAATCCTTCCCTCTCTGCTGACTTCTCTGTACCTTGACACATCCTTAATAGCAATCTATAGTTCACAAATTTTCCCTCAAATACCAGACTTATACAAAGAATAGCCTGTACTTATTGCTTCTACTTTTTCCTTATGTTTTCATCTTTTGCTGTCTGACAACTCTTTTCAGGTTTACCAGAAAAAGCCATAAGCATCAACAATGAGCTTTTCTCTTCATCTTCCTTTATCATAGGGCAGCGTTTGGCTATGTCGACCGTCAAGTACTTAACCCAACAGGCATTTATAAAATGCCTACTTTGTTCAAGGCACTTCATATAGTACTGGGAATACAAAGACAGCCAGGACCTTCTCTCATTACTGCTAATACTAGTAGTACTTAATATTGATAAAGCATAGGGTATTTTCAGCATGAGGTTTGTGAAATACTTTACACGTAGTATATTGTACATATGTATATGATCCTTTTTTGGTTTTTAGATCACAGAATATCATTCTTCCCTTAGGAGAATCTAATCACCTAAAATCTCATGCTGATTGACTCAATTTTTAAGACTTAGCACTTTCTCAGCTCCCTCAGATGTCTTTTTAACTTGAAGAGCTGGAGGGTAGAGCAATAAACTCCTCCTAAAATCTGCCCTTATAGGGGCCTCAAAATTTTGCAGTTATCACTGCATTTTCCAATAGCAACTCTATCTGCTTGTAACTCCAGAGAACACCATACTCTGTATTTCCACCACTGCTTTTCAGCTTCCTTTTGAGTGTTGGCTTTTCCCAGTAGACTGTAAGCTCCTTGAGGGCAAAGACTTTTTAAAAATTTGTTTCCCTAGAGTTTAGCAGAGTGCCTGTCACTCTGTTTAATAGCCATTCTATAACTATTGAATCAAAATGAAAAATTACCTTATTTGACCTATTTGCTAATGAATGTCAGTCAGAAAACTACAAACATTTATTAAAGATATTATACATTCTATATAATATATAAGGATATTATATATTAAACATATTATATATGTTATGCACTGTATTAGATGCAGGTAGACAAAAGAAAAATGAAAGTGTATATTTTTATTCTTTTCCTTGGTGACCTTGCCTACTGTCCTAGTTTCAATTGTCCTCTTGACAGTGATGGATAGATTAAAAACTGGATCGTATTTTATATATAAAATAATAGAACCTGAGAGTCAGAAGATCTTCAGAATTATAATAATAGTAGTGATAAAAATAATAATATAACACCAACAACAATAATAACTTATAAAGCCTCTACCAGGCACTGCTAAGTGCTTTATAAATCTTGATCGTCATAACCTATCCCTATCATTAGACTATAGTTTGAGTTAGGCAAATGGAAGATAAATAATTTACCCAGGATCACACAGCTAGTAAATGTCTTAGGTGGGATTTGAGTTCAGGTCTTCCTCACTCCAGGCCCAGCCCTTTGTTCACTGTACTACCAAACTGCCTATGGAACAAACTGTACTATGCATTTTCAGTAGATATGGCTCTGACTTCACTTCTGTCTTTTTACCCCTCTTGGCTTTCTAACTTTCCCAATTTGTATGATTGGTGAAAGGTAAGACAGAGAGAGGTGAATGACCACACTGTGAGGACTTGCTCTGGGGCTCCTAAGTAATCTTTTTGAATGAGTGGGAAGGTATTTCAAATCGCTTGAGTTCCTGAACCCTCACAAGTATGATTCTCATTTAAGAAATCAGCCAAGATAATGCAATTAACATTTATCAGAAACATTTGCTACACAGAAAGAAAAGCAAGAATCCCTGTACCCAATATTCCACTCATAAACCTGGGTCATAGTCTTTGACCAATGTACACAGTAGTGTGGGCAGAAAGTACACAAACTTATAGAATAATAATGAAGAGGAATTTGAGTGAGAAATGCATATCACCAGGTCAACTTGAAGGTCCGAACCCCAGGACTTGATGTTCTCATCAGGGACACTTTACAAAACCATTCATTGGTGAGCAGATCCCCTTCTCTGATGGCTTCTATGTTTCTGGGACTAGGCTGCTACATGTCTCGACCTCTTCTAATACCAAGAAGTGTTAAACTCAGCAAACCAGAAGCTCTAAACTTGAGAATGGTCAAACTTTTCCAGTTTTTCTTCTGAACTGATTGAGGTATTAAGGATTTCAACTTTTAAGGCAATTAGCAGCAGTGCAGGGAAAAGTAAAGGAAAAAAAAATCTTGTCTTCCTCCAGTCCACCAAAAATCAGATGGCAATACAATGTCTTTATCAAATTCACTCTTCTGAGTAGCTGATGTTAGTGCAAACTATGAGGTTTGCACACATACATGATCAGAGGTTTTCTCTGTCTCAGCTCTGAGGTTTTTTCTGATTGGCTTGGAGGTCTGGTCTGGACCCACACTCCTTCAAAGCAAGGTCCCTTGTAAAAAATTACTCATTTCTAATTCATAAAATCCCAAAATCAATACTTCTGCCACCCAAGTTGCAACTAAACAATATACACTTGTCCTATATTCCAAGAAACTATAGTTGCTCCTTCTACATTGCAGAAGGTAAGGGTGTGGTGCCCCCCAAGACCTGGGAAATCCACCTAAAATGTTTTGACCTTCTCTTCATACCAGAGAAGAACTATGATTTTTTTTTTACTTTTATATTTTGCTAAAAGATAAAATATACTAATATTATGTAGGACTACATGTATATCTTATCCATTTCTGAATTTCCAAATTTTGTGTTTCTGTGTCACCTGCAGCTCCATTTAATTTCTTATGCCACTCTATAATACATTGAAATTGCAGAGGGGGAAGTCACAATGTGGAAGGGAAAACTGTATTCTAAGTAGTGGGTTTCCCTTCTATTAACAAAGAAGTCCTCACGTGCACTCTGAGATACTTCAACCACCTTTATTTTAATTTGATTAGGGCACATCACAAGTTACTTACTGCCTTCTTTCTTCCATTTCATGTGATTTCCATTATCCAATTTAGTACAAGCACACACACACACACACACACACACACACACACACACACACACACACACACACACAAACACACACACATTGTTTTACCTGTAGGTAAGGTTTGAGGAATTTTAAGTCCATAGTGCTTCAGGACTATTATCCCACTATTGGTTTTATCTAAGTTCTGCTTTCATCTTTATCTGCTTGTGTGTTTTTAGAAAAAAATAAACTTAATGCTTTCTCTGTTTTTATGTTGTTGCTGCTGTTGTTACTTTAATTTTACTTCATTCTCTTTCTAATTTTCCCTTTATTTCTGTAGTAATTTATTTCAGTACCTCTTCTATCTTTCATAGCTATATTTATTTGCCTTTATTGTGTTTCTGCTTTATAAAATATTGATAATAATATTAACCTACTCACATATGTTGGTTTTTAAATTTTTAAGTAATATGACAAATGGCTCATTAAATTTCCATCTTTTTAAATTGATTATTAGGTTCAGTGTTACGGGCATATCACCATATGCTAAATCGTCAGCTCCTTCACTCTTGAAACCTAATATTCCATTTTTTTCTCTGTTTTCTGCTGGGTGAAGAATAATCTTGTGTTATTCAAATTTCTTTTCCTTTGTATTTGAAAGTATTTCTCTCAGTTATTTGCAGAAATTGTTAGTCATCAGAATGGTTAAATTTAACAATTATTTGTCTTTAGGTTTCTCCCCACCATTGGAGGTGATCTGTGAATTATATTAATTGATATTTGGTTTTCAGTATTCAGAAATGCAAGTAAGTTCTTTTGTAGTATTACATGCATCATTGCGTTCTGGTTTTTGTTTTGCTTTCTTGTGTTTTTACTTTTTATATATGTGCACAAAACCTGTTTTTAAAATCAACATATTTTGCTTGTATAGAGATCATCCATTCTCTTCACATTGTTCCTATTCCCTTCCTTTTTTTACACCTTGTTCAATATTTCTGTATTTTGTTATTACTATTCAGTTCTCCTCATTCTCAGTTCTCTAAAGAGACTGACATTTTCATATTCTGCCAATTATTTCTTCCTTTACAAATCTTATTTTTCTCTTAAACTATTGAGGAATATCTTGTTGAGGTTCTATACTCACTTGGAAATCTCCAAGGACTTGTCCCTCATAAGCTATTGGTTCAATTTTCTTTCTTGGTCTTACTGAACACATATACATTTGTTTGCATGTATATGCCCACATGTGCATGCAAAGTATGTGCATATGTGTGTTTTATTTTTCAGAGATATAGAGTGGTTCAGACTTACATGGATACCCCTTCAGTTTTAATATCTTCTCCACTGATTTATCTGCTTGTACTCAAAGTTTTTAACTGACTTTTCTCCCTCCTGAGATCTTAGGTATTTCCATTCTTTTTTCCTCCTTTCAATTCCCTATTGCTCACTTCATAATTCTTTCCCCTTTGATGACATACCACCACCACCCAAAGAGCTGAAACTTAAAGCTGTCTTAGCTTCTTCCTATGTTGGGAAATTTGTTTCACACTGGCTTCAGTCCTTGCTCCTAGTGACTTATTGAGGAGAGGGAAGAGAACTGATCTCTTCTCAGTGATAGTCACATTTCTTCTGGTATTGATTAACTCCAAACTGGTGCTCTATCCTTCAGTTCTTCAGTTTCTTCAGTTCTTTAATTCTCTAGCTAAGTGTTGCTTATAGCACACTGTCATCCCAGGACAAACATGCATATAATTTTCTATATTTTTCTTCCTAGGATTAGGGATGCTGGTAAGTGTTGAGGTTTTTTGCTTGCTTCCACAAAATGGTAGATGAGGTGAGGACAAGGGGAGGGTAAGTTATCGGAGACTGCAGTAGCAGCAGAAAATTCCAGAGTTGTTCACAAAGCAGTTCGTGGGTCTGATTGTGCAGCACTGGCAAAATACATGGGCTGGTTGGGGCAGGGGTGCTGAATAAGCATGTAAGGAATTAGAAATTACCTTGTCTGGTCTTTACCAAGGTATTTACTTCACTAGATTTCTTAGTGCCTTGGCCTGTGACAACACATACAATTACTTTACCTCTTGAACATAATTCTTATTTTAAAGGGTTTTGAGATTATGTGAAGATTGGAGAAAGTATTTAGTCATCCATCTTCTTGGTTGCATGACTACCTCAGAACCATCTTCAATTTCTCCCTCTCCCTTACTTCCTTACATCTAATCAGGTGGTAAATTTTATTTTGCCCCGGTAATATTGCTTTAGTTGATTTCCCCATCCCAACCCCTCTCCTTCCCCTTCCATTCCTACCGTCACCATTTTTACTAAGGCACTCATGTCTTACTTGAACTATTATAATACCTTTCTAAAAAATCTCTCTAACTCACGTCTGATTAGTCCATTACTTCCAGTGTCCTATTACTTGATTAATTTTCCTAAAACACATTTCTGATGCCTCATCAAAAACCTCCAGTGGTTCTCTACTGCCTACTTTAAAAAGTCCCAAGTCCTTAGTTTGATATTAAATGATCCTCATGTTCTCATTCCTGCCGTGTTTAAAGTTTTTCATTTTTCTTTAGTTGTTCTCTCAACATATCTAGTGATTTACTGTCATAATCCCTTTTCTCAAAGAGTTTCTTATAGTTAGAATGAATTTATCTTAATCTTGACTTAATCTGGACTTGAAGTTCTATCCATTCTTTGAAGTTTAGCTCAAATGCCACTTTATCCATAAAGCTTTCCCTAACCAGAGGAATTTGTCCCTTTTCTGAACTCTGAAAACACTTCTTTCTCTCCTCTTTAGTAGCAATTTGCAGTGAAGTTTACATATCTATGAATATTACATCTCTCTAGCTATACTGAAGCAGCTAGGTAGTATTGTTGATGGAGCATGGGGCCTGGCGTCAGGAAGAGCTATTTTAGTGTGTTCAAACCTGTGCTTAGACACTTAACTCTGTGATCCTGGGTAAGTCACTTAACACTATTTTTCTCAGTTCGTCTTCTATAAAATGAGTTGGAGAAGAAAATACCAAACAATTCTAGTATCTTTACCAAGAAATCTCCAAATGGAGTTGTGAAGAGTTAGAAATGACTGAACAACTGCAAAGCTATACTGCATTCTCATACATTGTCATAGGACAGAAATTTTCTTATTCACCTATATATTCCCTATACAAAGCCTAATATAGCACATAATAGGTACACAAAAGTAGTTACTAATTGGGTTAGGCATGTATCATGAAGCATGTATTTCATAGTAGTATAAAATTGAAAAATGCTGTTGAAACTTTTCAGAGTTCCATTATGATGCTCCATTTTATTTCTCCCCTCAGGAGGTCAGCTCCTTGCCACTGCCAAGAGGCTTTGTGGTGCCAAAAGCATAGAGCCTTAGCAGGAGTAATCAGCCTTGCAAGTGGCTGGATCAAGGCCATGCTCATCCATCAGATATATTCAACAGACCCAAATTGGCATAGCTTTCTGGCCTCAAAGAATCAATAATATAAAGAATTGTCTCATAAAAGGTCCAATTGGAAGCATTTCTTTCACTAGCAGCCAGTCTCATTCAAATAGTTAACCTGCAGTTTTTATCAACCAGTGCTGGGGTTCATCCAGTGCTGGTGATCTGATTGACCCTCTTTTTCCTATCCTACTGGAAGAGGTTATTTCAGATAGACAACCCTGACTGATGCCATCTCTTGAGTATGCCATATCTTGGGAATTTGAGCTTTCAACCTTTCTATTCCTACAAACTCTGAGATTTTTTTCCCTATAATTGGCCCTTTGTGTGGTTTGTGTGGTTATGAATTTCTCTTTATCATTTTGATTTTGTTTTTGAGCAAGAGAATTCTGAAGAGTAGAGGTAAGTAGAGGTATGAATCTCTGTCCATCTGACTAAAAGATAGTCTGAGCCAGTCAAGTCAGATGCTGTTGAAAATTTACCTTTCCAAAGAGTATGCTTTGAAACTCCTTCCATTGATGGTCATTAATTTTATGATTCTCCAAAAATCATAAGGCAACACAGAATATTTGCTATTTCCCTTTTGTTGCTTGGATAACCTTCCCCTTCCAAAATTCCTCAAAATCATTCCTCTTTCAAAATCCGAGGAGTCTTTCATGATATATTTTGTAGCTATGAACTGATGTCCAGGTCCCTCTCTTACCTTTCTGAATGAATTCAGTGTTTGACTCAAGCTGTAGCTTTGACATCTACTTTTATCATGCCTTTGGGGTGTTGATAAATATGTTGACAATAACTAATGCCCTGACAATAAATCTTCAAATCTTTTAAACTCCAAGTGATTTCCAATTCCCTGCTGCATGAGTCACACATTAACATGGTCACACATCAGACTTCAAATATTGCAAACATACCCTATTTCAAAAATTCTGCAGTTTAAAACTTTCCAACCACATTGTCTTAATTGCTATGCAATGTAAAGGATTGCATAGTCTGGATTGGGGGTAAGAGATCTGGGTTTTAAATCCTGGATCAATCATTTACTACTATCCATATGTCTTTGATCAGATCACTAAAGTGAAAAATCACTCTTGGGTCTCAATTTCTTTATATATAAAAATAGGGCATTCAACTTCAATTTAGTTCTATAATCCAAATTCATATCCTTCCCATGTCTCACACTTCATTTTGCTCTCATCATGAATTTTAGAGCCTTGACTCCTTTCTGTTCTCAGAAACAGAGAGTTTCAAAATTTAAAAAGAATGCAAGCATATTCTTATATAATTTCTAATTGAAAAAAAGAACAGAGGACATGTGCGAATCAGCCTTCACTAGAAGATATCCAATAAAATATACGTCCGTACCTCCTGGGTAGCCCATTCTACTTTTTGATGGTTCCAATTGTTAGAAATGCTTTACATCAAGTTCTTTATCAAACCTAAATTTGCCTACCTGCCCAGAACACCTACTGATTGCTCCTGATTCTATACACTGAAAGCAATCTAAAAAAATCTAATCCTTCTACCTCATGACAGCTTTTAAATACTTGAAGATAGCTATAATGCCCTTCTTTTTAAAATTCTCTTCTCCAGATTAAATATTGCAATTTTGCTCAAGAGATCCTTAGATGGGGAGGAGCCAAGATGGTGGAGTAGAAAGATACACATATGCTAGCTCCTAACCCACAGCCCATAAAATACCTATAAAGAAGAACTCCCAGCAAATTCTGGAGCAGCAGAAGCCACAGAACAATGGTGTGGAGGAGATTTCTGTTCCAGAGAGACCTGAAAAACTGACACGAAAAGTCCGTCGCTCACCAGACCTGGAGCAGAGCCCAGCCCTGCCTTGGCCACACAGCACAGAGAGGAACAGAGACCAGCAGGCTTTAGGGACAGAATCTCCAGCCACAGCACAGGTCCTTCTATCCACAGGTGCTAAAGGTCAGTGAGAGTCTTTTTGGCTGGCCGAGAGGGGAGCAGAGTGTCTCCATAACCCAGGCCCCCTCAGGAGGCAGCAGCAGACAGGGGCTCCTAAAGCAAGCGGGAACCCGGATCCATTGTTGAAGGTCTCCTCATAAACCCCCTGAGGGAATTAAGCACCCGAACTTAATCTCACACTGAATAGCAGCCCCGCCCCCACCCAAAGCGCTGAGGCTGGGAAGCAGCATTTGAATCTCAGCCCCCAAACACTAGCTGGGCAGAACTGGTGGTGAGGTGGGTATGGAAAGGAAACTCAAAAGTCAAGTAACTGGCTGGTAAAATGCCTAGAAAAGGAAAAAAAAAATGAGACCATAGAAGGTTACTTTCATGGTGAACTGATATCTCCTCCCATCCTTTCTGATGAGGAAGAACAATGCTTACCATCAGGGAAAGACATAGAAGTCAAGGCTTCTGTATCCCAAACATCCAAAATATATATTCAATGGGCTCAGGCCATGGAAGAGCTCAAAAAGGATTTTGAAAATCAAGTTAGAGAGGTGGAGGAAAAACTAGGAAGAGAAATGAGAGAGATGCAAGAAAAGCATGAAAAGCAGGTCAACACCTTGCTAAAGGAGATCCAAAAAAATGCTGAAGAAAATAACACCTTTAAAAATAGGCTAACTCAACTGGCAAAAGAGAGTCAAAAAGCCAATGAGGAAAAGAATGCTTTCAAAAGCAGAATTAGCCAAATGGAAAAGGAGATTCAAAAGCTCACTGAAGAAAATAGTTCTTTCAAAATTAGAATGGAACAGATGGAGGCTAATGACTTTATGAGAAACCAAGAAATCACAAAACAAAACCAAAAGAATGAAAAAATGGAAGATAATCTGAAATATCTCATTGGAAAAACAATTGACCTGGAAAATAGATCCAGGAGAGACAATTTAAAAATTATGGGCCTACCTGAAAGCCATGATCAAAAAAAGAGCCTAGACATGATCTTTCATGAAATTATCAAGGAAAACTGCCCTGATATTCTAGAACCAGAGGGCAAAATAAGTATTCAAGGAATCCACCGATTACCGCCTGAAAGAGATCCAAAAAGAGAAACTCCTAGGAATATTGTAGCCAAATTCCAGAGTTCCCAGGTCAAGGAGAAAATATTGCAAGCAGCTAGACAGAAACAATTCAAGAGATCCTTAGATGGCACAACCTAGAATGTCCTCACATCCTAATGTGAGGAAACATGGGCATGCTTCAGTTTGCAAACGTCTTTCCTAAAATGTAGTTCTTGGAACCCAACACAGTATTCCAAATGTCTTATCAAGGCAAGGTTAAGGGAAATAATTATGTCTCTCAAAATACAATATGATTGCATTATTTTTGCTTTTCATTTCATACTCTTAAATCAAGTATACTTCAAACAGAGTTTTTAAAACAGACCTTTTTCATGTAAATTGATATCTAGTCATACCTCCCATATCCTATGAAGTTCATTCTATTTTAAGTGTAACAATTTTTATTTATTCCTATTAAATTTCCACTTAACTAATTTGTCTCATCATCCTAATAATTTGAGGTTTTTTTTAATCCAGAATCTATCATCAAACTCCTTAATTATCCCATCTAGCTTTACATAATCTGTAAATTTGCTTAATGTGTCATGTGTGCCTTCAAATAAGTCATTAATACAACAAAAAGAAATGAGAAAAGAAACAATGCTGAATTGAAAAAGACCAAGGATAAAATCCTTGGACATTCCCTCTCTCCAAGCTGATACTGATCAATTAATCTTTTAATCTGATCCTTTAAACAATTAAGAAATTCCCTGGTAATTTCATTTCCTAGTACTGAATTATCTATTGATTACAAAGATTATTTTGTAATCCAAGCAATATCTCTCCACAGGGATAGAATGAGAAACTTGTCAAGTGTTTTGCTTAAATATTGATACTTCAAAGTCTATTACATTAGTATTATCAATGGTGTCCCCCATATCTACCAGTCTGATAAAAAATTAAAATGAAATTTTAATCGACAAAAATTAAAATGAATTTATTTTGTCATAACCAATTTTCTTAATGAAATAATGATGGCTCAGTGATTATTGCTTCCCTTTTGAAATACTTAGAGATCACTCCTTTAATAACATTTCTAGAATTTTATGAACAATTGTAAAAGTTTTATCATTTTATAGTTTGTAAAATCTACCCTTCTCTTTATAATTTTTTAGAAAATTAGAAAAGATTTATCATTTCCATTCCTGTGGCATCCTTGCCATTTTCCTTAATATTTTTCAAACATTACTTATAGTGGTTTAGAAATCTCATAAATATTTTCTTCCAATATTCTAGGATACAAATGATTTGAGCCCAACTACTGAACTCACTGAGGAAAGACAGATTCTCTCTTCTGTGTCACTAATCTTGTTTTTCTACTCTAATTAATTCTTTTTGTTCCAGTCTTTTCAGGTCAAAGATCATTCCCTTTGATGGACAGAGAGAAGTAGCATGAGTTTTAAAGGGTTTTAATAATACCACTTGTATCTTTACTTTTCTTACTTTTCCCAATTTTCCCATCATTATAGAAGCAGTCCTTATGACCAAACTCTACAACTGTGTCTAATAGAGTTTCCTTCTTTTAAACTCTCCCTCCTCCTAACTTCTTACAGCTATCAAACCTTTCTCCCTTATGTATAGGTCTATTCATCATAATCTCAAAATCTTTCTTTGAGTACTGAATAGTGGTCAAACTCATTTGCCTGACATTAAAAATCTTCACAGTTACTACTATTTTACCTTTTCAGTCATTATGTACTACTCTTTCCCACATAATCTGTGTTCTAGATAGACTGGAGCATTCCTGGTCATCAATCCATACACATAGTTTCCTACACAACCGTCCTTCAATCTTCCTCTTATACCCAAAATGTTCTCTTCCTTTCTATAGTTACTGAAATCCTACCAATATTTTAAAGTCCAAGCCAAATGTCACATTCTCTAGGAAGTCTTACATAATTTTGCCTTTATACAAATACCTCCCTTATTATTTAGTTTAGCCTCTCCTATGTGTGTGTGTGTCTGTGTGTCTGTGTGTGTGTATGTGTGTGTGTGTTTGTGGTAGTAAGGGAAAGAATCCAGACTAGTACTCATATTGGCGTTGGGAATTCCCAATGAGGAAACTATTTCTATCAATACAGAGCAGCAATTTTTCTTCAAGTCTCAGAGAGTTTCCTAGAGCATCAAATATTTATATGACTTGTCTAGTTCTAAACATACACTCTATGTGAGAGGCAGGAGTTGAACTCAGATTTTCAAGATTTGGGGGCTATATTTAATATATCAAATAGCTTTTCCAAGTTTTGTTGTGTTTTATATATACATTTATATGCATGTATACATATGCAAAAAGTTTTAAACACCTGTATCAAGCATTACATAATAATGTTCTCATGGGTATTATATCCCTTTCCTGGCTTGCAAGCTTTATTAAGTGATTTAATTTTATAATTCACCTACCACTTAAAGCAAGTCATTGCACACAGAAGTATTCAATAAGTGCTTATTGAGTTGAATTTAATTGAACTGTTTCTGACTCTGACTCCAACAGATATTAAGGAAAGATACCTAGGAAGAAAGAATTATTGTCTCATTGTCCTGGTGATCCATGGGGAACAAGAAATAAGCAGAGGTTAGGCAGTGAGCCAGTACCAGGAGAGTGAAAGTAGAGATTGGAGCAGTGTTATGAGTATGTCAAAGGGACAACTCAAAACAGGAAAAAAATGGAACAAAAGTATAGAGAAGTAAATAAAATATAATCTGGCTGTCAGGAAGCATGGAGAAAACCAAAACCTGATGTCAAATCCTGACTTGGCTTCTTTCTACCTATGTGACTCTCATCTATGATACTAGTGAGAGTGAAATTATGTGAAATAACTTCTGGGACTTTGAGCAAAGAACTCAATTTTTCAGCCTCAGTTTCTTCATCTGTAAAAATTGGAGTGGGAATTGGGCTAGATGAGCTCTGGAGTCCATTCCAGCTTTAAATCCCTTAAGAACATAGTTGTTCAAGGCCAGGCACATTAGAAGGGAACCAAATAGCCGATTTCAGAGCTTGAGATTTTAAACCAAGCTTTAGAGAGGAAGCTTCTCAGATTTTTCTCACTATTTCAGGAATAGCTATATTTTTTTTAATAATTAGAAGGTGCTTTCATTGTGTCTAGGGATTGCTTTATTCTTTTACTCTGCCCCAGTACTTTGGACATTATCTAACAAATGGTAGATAAATAATAAATGTTTGTTGATTTTTTTAAAATATGCTATGCTACACCTGTCATTCACTTATAAGAAAATTTTTTCATGAATCTCCGCTACCCACAAGGTAAATTAAAAACTCTTCAGCCTGACATTCAAGGTCCACTATATTCTGGAACCAATTTTATTTTCTGGTTCTATTTGCTAGTCAGTATATAATTTCTAGACCTTTTCTTCTTCCTAGAGTTATCTTTTGCCTTCCCTTCCCCCACCATCTTCTCTGTCCATTGACATTGTGCTCATTCTTTACAGCTCAGGTCAAAATTTACTTCTTTTATGAAGCTTTCTCTTACTCTTTATGGGAGGTGAACTCTCCCTCCTAGGAGCTATCATAGCACTCTTCGTAATGCTCTTGTGGAATGTATCACATGCGACTTTATATGTGCAGATCTCTATGTCCTCACTTCTGCCTTTTAGTTTCCCTGGCTAAGCTTAAATCTTACATTTCATGAGTGGCATTTCCCTGTCTCTTTTATTTGTTATCCTCCATTTACTCAGTATAAATCTTGAATGCATTTACTTAATTCCATGTTTTTACTCTATCTCCTTCAAGCATATCTTGAAACAGCTCTTCATTTACCACCCTGCTGCTCTCATTTTGGACTTCTTTGATTGTTCCACTATGCCACAGAGCTGTGTTCTTACCCCAACCGCTCTTCCCTGTTTACATTTTTTCTCCATTAGACTGTAAGCTCCTTAAAAACAGTGACTGTCTTTCTTTTTTGTGTTTGTATCCCCAGAGTTTAGCTTAGTGCCTAGAAGATAGTAGGAACTCAATAAATGTTGTTTTTTTAACAATCAATTGACCATTAGAGAGTAATCTTTTTGAAAGCAAGAAGTGCTTTTGCCTTTCTTTGTATTCCCAGAGCTAAGTCCACTGCCTGACACGTAGAAAGCATTAAATAAATTCTTTGTGATTGCATTCAGCAGGGTTAATTAACAATGACTCACTTTTCAGCCTGTCTGTTCTGTTGAAGATTCAAACATATTTTGTGGCATAGCAACATGCCACATAAAGAAAGTGCTAACATACTAGCTTTTCAATAAAAGACGACCTATTTAGCGCTCTTGCTTCTGCCCAAGGTTTTTTTTTTCAAGGAGCTCAGAAGAGAGGCATAGCATATACTACATATCAGTAGGTATGTCCATGCTAAAACTGCAAAAAATATTGTGAGCTTGACTGTTAATATTTACTTCTTTTGACATTGTGTATTTCTTATTATATTTCATCAATGTTGAATTTCACAGGAAAAATAAATGCACCCAGTTCTGCTGCTAACAAGCATGAGCTTGGCTAATTAACTGTGATCCTCTAGGGTTGTATTTCTTCATCTGTCTCTAAGGGTAAAGAATCTAACTCTAATCTTTAAGGTCCTTTCCAGCTCAAAAATTTTATTAGTCTGAGTCCATGAGATTAGGGAGAAAAAAGCAGAGACAGGTCTTCATGATATAGAATTTTGAAAAAAAATATTGCAGAGGCTATCAAACCATTCATTCTCTTTCTATCCTCAATGATTCAGTTAGAATAGGTATTCCCTACCCTGATACAAATTGTCACAATTCAACACTTAGTATAAGGTCTTTGAGAATTTTTGTGACTGAAAAATGGTCCCCTGGAAGCCATCCAAGTAACATGGCTCTCTCTTAACTTTGCAAAACTGGTCCCCAGACCCATTATGTATTCATAGGCAACTAGTTGGTACAGTGGGTAGAGTTTTGGAACTGCAGTCAGGAAGACACGAGTTAAAATCCAGCCTCAGATACTTATTAGTGATGCAACTCTCAGGAAAAAACAAGCAGGGCAATAAAGACAAAATGAGATAATATTTGCAAATCTTAAAATGCTTTGTAAATGCTACTTGTTATTACTACTAAAATTCCCTTACTAGCACCAATAATTTATTCACTCATTCCTTAGAGTTCTATTTTTCATGTAGTGAGGACATAGGCCCATAAGTCCACTATCCCAGGTTCCACTTCGAGGTAGTTACAATAACAAAAGAAAAAAAATTATTTACAAACTCTTCAGTGAAGAGGTCTGTAGAGGTGCTATGTGTGTGTGTGAGTATATTCTTTGTATAGGAATGTACATGCATGTATAAAATACATATAGAGAGATACATGTGTGTGTTTTTTTCTCCCTATAGAAGATGAATTCATTGAGGGCAGGGACTGATTCAATTCTTTCTTTATTTCGTTGGTGCTTGTAAAGTCAATACATCTGGGACACAGCAAGTGCTTACTTAGTACCTGCTTGCTTAATTATGTTGAGTACTTTTTACTTCATGATTACCTTTCTGCTGCAAGGTTTTTCCCTTGATGTTAATCTAGAAGGTAGAAGTTATATGACTTCCAGAATCTTCTTTCCCTATCTTGGCCCTGCCAACATGAAAGGTCCAAAGGTATGACCATGCCACTACTTTGTTCAGTGAACTCAATAACCTCAATATCTCCCTCAGATCAAAGGTAAAATTCTTTGTTTGGCATTTCAAACGTTTCACAACCTAGATCCTAATCATATTTTTTAGCTTTATTATATATTGTTTCCTTTACCTCACACTATATATAAACCAAACTGTCTGTTTTTTGTGTCTCACAATGTCTAATATCTTTTCTCTGTGTCTTTAGATTCACTATCTTCCATCATTACCTTGATTTTCTCCTTCACTTTCATCTTTTACAATGCAGCAAGACATTCAAACCTTAGCTCAAAAGCCCCTTTCTATAGGGTATTTTTTCTGTTCCCTCACTTGTTAGTGCCTCCTCCCTGAAAACTTTACGATGGATTAATTTTGTATACTCTGATCAGTCTTAATGTTATTTTATGTAATAGTAACTCCCTGAAGACAGGATAAAACATTATTTTTGTAATCCCAGTGCCTATTCTTTATTAAAAAGTAGAGAACAACTCCAACTGTCAAGAATGTCTGGGTTTAGGTCCTGGTTCTGACACATGCTTCCTATATGATCCTGAGCAAGTCACCTAAATTCTCAGTCCTCCAGGTAATTCTGCAAATTACATGAATTGATGGAAGGAGTTTCCTCAGTAGAAGTTCTCAGTACCAATAAAATCAGAGCTCTGATAAAAAAAATCAAGTCTTGATTCGCATATGAGTTTTTACATGAATATTTTTTGACCTAATGATTTATTCACTAGGCATGGGAGCATCTGGAATGAATACTTCTCTGTCTTATGTTTCTCCCAGTTTGAATGGGACTTAGAGTCGCTAGCCTAAACCTTGGGTATGTCTCTTCTTTCTTCCTCTCCTGGAGGCCTAGACAAGTAAACTGTTTCTCTATCTTACCTACCAAACTATTTCCCTAATTAACTTCGAATCTCATCTTTCACCTTCCGGGAAATCTCAGTATTCTAGTCACAGGAAATCATTCCTTTATCCTTTTCTTTGCTGATCCAGTCTTTACATTTTTGCTTTGCTGAAACAAATTGTCTAGAGTAGTGAGAATTAGTCATTACCTCCTTCCAAACTAATAAAACTTTTTTGTTTGTTTGTTTTTACCTATTTTTCCCAATTGGGCAAAGGATCTGACATGGCATCTGCCTTGCTAACAGAAAATTAGGAAGATCACCCCAGACTTCATAATTTGTGAAAGATTAAGACCATGTGTATGGTTCAAAAAATAAATGAGCAACACATGAAAGTTCATCTTATACTGATTTCCTGTATCTGATAGCAATTAACTAGGTCTGGATGCTTCCTTCCTTCCTTCAACACACACCTACATATAGGTCTTATAAGAATGCCTTTCACTTTCAAGACTGTCATTTATATTGATTTTATGTAAATAATGATAACATGCAGGGCAATTCACATAATTTGATTTGCCCTGAGTCCTTCATATGTCACTTAGCTATTCACAGACTTGTCTTCCAGCTCAAATAAAGAGACAAAGAGACGGACAGACAGAAAGATTAAATAGACAGAGAGAAAGATGGATAGATGGATGCATGGATAGATAAATGAATGAGTAGGTAAATAAATAGATAATCAGATAAATGGATGAATAAATGGATAAATTAACCAAGTAATTGATTAATTAATGGGTGTGTAGTTAAAAAAATGTTTTAAATCTTCCTATAACACTTCCCTCTCCCCTCCATCCCCCATCATATGATCCTCTTCCAAATGTCTTACTCTGTCAGGAAGCTGACAATTGACTCTGGGTTTACAAAACAGGTGCCAATGGGATGCAAACTGTGCCAAGTAAAATTTGTCCATGGTAAGGCTTTGAGTATGAGCCTAGGTAACAGTGCAGTCATTCAGTCCGCAAGTATTTATAAGTATTGTACATACTAGAAGTAGAAAGAAAAAGATAATCCCTGTCTTCAAGGAGCTTGAATTCTAATGGTAAAAGCCAACACAAGAAAAAAATGGAGGGAGACAAAGGTACCCAGGTAGGGGGCATGGTTGAGAAAATACACAGTATACCTAATAGAGGAATGACGCATTGTTAGCCTTGTTGTCCTGTTCAAATTGAGGTTCTGGGAAGAGTCATCTAATGGGGCAGGAAGGAGCTATGGTATTTATAGCATGTACATTCCAAGGTTGGAGTGAAGCAGAGGATCTGAATCTGGGATGTTGTAGAAAAGATCTGCATTTCACTCTGGAGAAGAATGATTTCTGGAGATCTAGTTTCAAATCTTATTCTGCCTCTTACTTCCTGTATATGACAAATGAATATGTGTTATAGAGATGATTAAACCTTTAAAGATTGCCATTGGGTCTTGTCTCAGGCAGTCTCAATACAAAGAACAACTGAATTTGGAAAGGGCTGGGTTTCAAGTTAAGACTCTTTCACTTCCTTTCTATGTGACCTTGGGAAAATCAGTTAACTTCTCCAGTCTTAGTTCTATAACAGAGGATTAGACTAGTTGGTATTGGAGATCTCCTCAGGATCTTGAGCTATTATTCAGTTATTAGAGGACCTCTAAGTTTCCTTGAAGCTCTAAATCTATGACCTAAGATCTGGTTTTCCAAGGACTGACCTAACTGAATTTGAAGAGGCTCATCACCTTCAGGAGGATGATTTTTTCAAGCATGGGAATAAAGATTGGTTGTCAAAAAATTGTTATCACCTATAGAGGGACTGTACATCTTGATGGAATAATAGATCTATGAGAGGATCAATATCTATCAAGGTATCCCTCCTCTCTCTGCTACACACACACACACACACACACACACACACACACACACACATACACACACACACACACACACTTCTGCAATGTAGGTTAAGTTAGTTGTTATTTTTTCCACTAAACATGGGGATGTTTGACTGGCCCTGGAGTCCAAGAATTAATCGATGTTGTTTTGCCATGATACAGCTTCATCATGCCTTTAGGCCATGCTGATGTGGCTTCCTGATCATAGGAAAAACATGAGATGCTAAAGAACTGGCAGATGTCCCAAGTCTTCTGAGTCATCACAGCCTGCTCTGCTGACCAGATGTTTTCCATAAGGAGATAAGAGGAATGAGGGTATCTGCATGAGATATATTCTATCATGAAGCTAAGTAAACCTCTTTTTGTTAACTATGAAATGATCTACTGACATTTGATTTCATAATATTAAATCTAAACTATTAAGGCACAATTCCCAAAAGATCTAAGCAAGTATTAAGGAAGCATGATACCTTCCACATTGGTCATTCAGCACTGGAGGAAAAGGGTGATTTCATTAAACAGAAAGGAGTATGGAAGTAAAGATAAGGAAATTGAATTTTAGAACAGAAACATTCTAAGCTATTCCTGCTTCATAGTGTAAATTAAGCAGCTACCAATCCAGCATTCCTGAGTCTGCAAGAGTGTGTGTTAATGTGTGTGCGTATGTGCCTTTTGTGTGTGTGTGTGTGTGTGTGTGTGTAAATTATATTGTGTGGTCTATAGCCAAACACCAAGCCATTAAGAAGGATTTCATCCAAATATGTAACTAGCTTAATCTGATTCCTCAGAAATAACTTCATGGATTTGTTTTCCATGCACTACATTCCCTGCACAAACGACAATAAGCATGAATTGTTGCATTTTACCAGTTAATTGGTTTGGTTCTAAGCTCCTGAAAATAGAAGCTCTGAGTAGAAGTGCCTCTCAATCATATCTCTCCAAATAGATGCATTTCAAGAAGAACTAAACATCACAAAGCCTGATATGAATAGCTCTGAATGAAGAGAAATGGACTAGTGAGCAAATGACAAAAACAGGATTATCCTGTCCATGTGAAATCCATTGCAGCCAGAAACTAAACCAAGAATCTCCTCCAGTAAAAATCAGTAGAACTACTTAAGGAGATAACAGCAAATCTTTATCTCTTTCTCAGTCCTGACCCCTTTCCTAGGCAGTAAATCTGCTATTTGAGATTTGTAAGCAACAATGGTAAAGATATGTTCTTTGCTACAAATTTTATTATTTGGCAGGAGTTAATCCAATTACCATTCACATATATTACTGCTTCACTTTAACTACTGCACCATTTAGAAGGCACTTATTCATTCTCTTCCCCATTGCAGCTAAGATAAAAGACTACTGAATTTCTATGAACTTGGGGAGGAAGCTCTGAATTTCCATTAAGCTCTTAGGAGACTCCCTTAACCCTTAATTATAGTATGGCTAATTATATTTTTTCCAATCTCTAGTCTCTAGAGAAGTGCCCAAATCTCAAGAATTTCTTCCTTCATTAGACATCTTTCCTTCTGTAACTGATCAGCTTGTTTGTAACACTTTGTGAATATCTCAAGTGGCACTTTGAGTGCTTCAGTTGTGTAGTGTCCAAACTTGTGCACTTCATTCCTTAAGGCTATAGAAAAAGTCTAATGCAACATTGGTTATTTAGTGAGAAAGTGTAACGTTTGAGTTGTTTACACAGACACAAGGCAATGAAGTGGTGCTGTTGTAGTGTTGGTTGAAATATATGTGTTTGGAGCAGTGGTGGGCAGGGGTTTTTAATAGCACGGAATCATATGTCTCTGCTACAGGAAGCCTTCCCCAATCCATCTTAATCCCAGTGCCTCCCCTCTGTTAATTATCTGTATTTTTCTTGTATATAACTTGCTTTGTACGTATTTGTTTACATGTTGCTGCCTCCATTAGACTCTAATCTCCTTGAGGGCAGGGACTATCTTTTGTTTCTTTTTATATTCCAAGCACTTACCATTTTGGAGATAAAGAAACTGAGTCTCAGAAATTTTTTTCAAGCTATATCAAGAACTATCCAAAGTAGCTGGTGTAATAAATGACAAAAGTAAGACTACAATTTCACCTTTTCTACTCATACATCAGTGCTTTCCTTTCACTATATATTTTCCTTACAACCAAGTAAGTAAAAATTCATGCTGGCCAGATTCTAAGATTAGACAAAGGGATGCAGAAATAGTGTTTAAAACAATTTAAAAATGATTTTAAAAGTAGGAATTCTATGGCTCTACCTATGTCATGCATCTGAAATTTTCGCTTTGTCAAATGACCCTCCAAATTCAGAAATGAGAGGCAAGCTATCTATTATGGCTTTATAAGTTATTAGACAGGGGAAAATTAAAAGAAAATGCCTGAGAACTCCTGCATTGGTCACTACTCAAGAGCTCATTAAACTCCTCTGTATCACCTTCTGTAAATATTGATGGGGGAATATTTGAACTATTTACACCTAGAGATTACAGAAAGAGGAGAAGTATTTGTGTACAGTAATTGTGTGTAGTACTAGACACAATTGTAATTAAATAATGAAGGCAAAGATGTCATGTGGAGAGAGGTCACTCTCTTTGCCCCTGTAGCTCACCAAACCACCAAGCTTTATGACAGTTGATAATCTTCAGGTCTCAAGACTGTTCTCTCTGTGGTACGCACTACTTCTCCTAGTCTGGTCACATCTATACTACTGGGCTTGAGAACAGTCCTGGTCATCACAGGTGTATTCTCAGAAAATGGTCCCCACTATCTCCAACCTGGTCTCAGTCCTTTTCCTCTAAGTCCATATCACCACTGACTGAAAGAAAAGTCATGGCAGCTGGCCATGGGAATGCAGTTCCCAAAGGCCATTGCTAGACCCTCACTCTGACTGCATTTATCCTAGTGGACAAGAAATCTTTCTCAAGGACAAATAAAAAGGAAGTTAAGAATACTGAACCCTTGCATACCAACAAGAGCTTTCTTCATTTTTACCTCCCTTACAATTTGCTTCACCCTTTGAAAACTTCTAGGGACATCTTGGCTCCCTACATGACTAAAACATGCTATGGGGGGGGGGGTAAGGGAATTATTCTGACAGGTCTGAGGAGCACTTTTTTGAATATATGTTGCTTCAATTATAAAGATTAAAAAATCGGTCATATGTGAACACTGTAACAAGTTTAACTCTAAACCAGTGATTGGAAGACTATGGAAAATGTTCCAAAAATTGTATAAGATTTTACTTACTCTCTGGTACATACTCTCTGATTCAATTACACAGTCCTCCTATGTCTCTTCTCTAGGCATTTTCTCTTTCTGTCCTCCAGCCCTGAAATGCTCTCTGCTCCATCTACTGACCTCTCTGGCTTCCATTAATTCACAACTAAAATCCCTCCTTCCACAGGAAGCCTTCCCCAATCCATCTTAACTCCAGTTCCTCCCCTTTGTTAATTATCTGTATTTTTCTTGTATATAACTTGCTTTGTATGTATTTGACTCACATTATGTGTGAGTCAAAATGTGTGTGACTCCATTAGACTCTATTCTCATTGAGAGCAGGGACTGTCTTTTGCTTCTTTTTATGTTCCAAACACTTACCATTTTGGAAATAAAGAAACTGAGTCTCAGAAATTTTTTTTCAAGCTATATCAAGAACTGTCCAAAGTAGTTGGTGTAATAAATGACAAAAGTAAGACTATAATTTCATCCTTTCTACTCATACATCAATGCTTTCCTTCTACTATATATTTTCCTCACTTTTCTATGGTATTATCATTCACTAAGCCAAAGGCTTTTTATCATAAGTGAACCTTTATAGCAGTCTCCTGGTATAGTTGAACTGAGTTCAGAATTTGGAGTCAGAAGACCTTGATTTTAATCCCATGTCTGTGACTGGCCACTTTTACCCAAGGAATACAATACAGACCTAGTTTTACATGTAAAACAAATAAAGATTTCATTGTTGGTCTCCAAAGATTATCTATGGCTCTCCAAATTCCCTCCTAGCTTTACACTTACAATCTTTGGTCAACTTCTCTGCTATATTCCCTACATACAGCCAGTCCCCAGTACTGTCATCTTTATCATTAAATCATCTTCAGTATCTGTTTCTTTTTCTGCTTTCCTATTCCCACTATAATTCATTACTTCATTCCTAGATACTCTAGCATCCTCATTTGGTCCTCCTGACTTTATTCCCTTCCTACTCCAACCCACTCCATATCACTGCCAGCATTGTTTTTTCTAAACTACTTTCAGCAGTTTGCTTCCAATGATCAAAAGCTTGCTACTGCATCAAATCTTCTTTGATTGTCCTTCAATATACCCCATATTTTCTAATCAATTATACACAAAACCAGAAGACATAAAGTAGTAAAGATAAAATGGAATGTTGATCATTAGCTACTCCTCAAAAGAGGTTTAATTATACAACTTTAATAAGAAATATAATTCTATAGAATGCTTAGCAATCAAGCCTTGCATGATTCATAACCAATATAAGCAAATGATCATTATATTTATAGCACATGTTCCAAATGAAGTCAACATAGACTTAGTGATTTAAACACAAAAGTAAACACAGGGGGAAAAAAAGTTTGTTTGTAATCGTCATCTGTGAACAAGGAATAAAAGGGACCAGAGGATTGTCAATTACTCACAACCATCTTTCTTTTAAATAATAAATATTTCTTTTCAGAGATTGTGTGTTAAGTGATGAATGTTGAAGACCAGTATACAAAATGAAATTGACTATCTAGCAAACAGGATTTTATCTTGGTTTTCCTGACTCCAAACCCAACGTCCTGTCCACAATTCCAGTAATATTTACAAGTGTCATTAATATTCTACTATGAAAGCTTTAAATAAAAGGATTTCCCACCATTAGCAAGATTCTCCAAATATTTGAATTCGTAAATGAGAGTAAACTCATTACTTTGAGCTCCTGCATACTGTAGTCTCACATCATCTAAAAATCTGATAGGCATGCCTTTTATTATTTCATTTAGACAATTGAGAGAAAATGTTAAATGGCACAGGGTGGCTTACTAAACCTGAAGCACTCCAAATGGGATCTTCCTGAAAAATTAATTAATTAATAATCGCTTTTTGAATTTAGGCCTTCAAAGAGTTCTGAAACCACTTACATGTACTACCATCTCACTCATATATCTCCATCTTGTCCATGAGGATAACAAGGAAGATTTTGTCAAATGTTTTCATAAAATCTAGGTAGGTAGACTACATTTATAACATTGCCCAGATCTATTAGTCCAAAAACTCTGTTGGAAAAGGAACTGAAGTTATTGTCATATGAGCCCATGCTGGCCTTAAATGATCACAGTATCCTCCTCTGAATTTTGACATAATATCCCTATAAAAGTATGTTCCACAATTTTCACAGCAATGGAAGACAAATTTACTGGCATTTACATTGGAAAATCCATAACTTTCTTTTTTTTCTAAAAATTTGGAAATCATTTGTCTCTCTCCAGCACTGTAACTATCATATTCTCTTCATAAATCAAAGAATATATTTACATAACAGAAATAGAATAGGAAGGAAGAAACAAGGTATAGGAGAAAGAGACTTGATTGGCATCAGATGATCTTGGTTCAAATTGTATCTCAGACGTTTGCAACCTGTGTGATCCTGGGCAAGTAACTTAGCCTCTATGACTCTCCTGTTTCTCATCAGCAAGGTGAGAGGGTAGAAGTGGAATACATTTGAAGTTCCCATCAGCTCTGTCCTTGTGAAAGATGGTGGGTGTAAGCAAATTGTAACATTTTACTAATGATAATTCGTTTTTCCCCAATATTATATAGCATATTTTAAAAGGTATGTAAATGGGAAAGATTGACCAATCAAAGCAATAAGAATGAAAGAAAATGAGAGTTATATTTTCATCTCTGAAATATTAAACAAACAAGAGAAATATGTCCAACATGTTGGGTAGATATTACACGGAAATTTTCTGTGAAAACATGCTTTCTTAGAATGAGAATCATTTGTGGAGGAGTTGCTGTTTTCATTTTTAAGAGACTTAGAGACTGCTGAATTAAAAAAGGGAAAGATGTAAAAGAACTGTCATTTTCTAAGGAAAATTTTAGATAATAATAATATTTGTATAGTGCCTATTATGTGCCGGGTACTCTGCCAAGCACTTTCCAATTATTATCTCATTTGATCATCAAAACAACACTGGGAGGGAGGTGTTATTATTATCCTTATTTTATAGATGAGGAAACTGAGACTAATAGAGGTTAGTGACAAGTACTGAGATATATCATAGGAAGCTTGAGAAGATGAATAGATAAGTAGGTAGATAGACAGAAGATAGATAGATAGATGATAGATATAACAGAAATGAACAGACATGTATTATATTCATTCAACAATAAAGGCAGCCTAAGACTATGCTCTTAAGAAATAACATAGATGGCATAGTAGACAAAGCACTGAGCCTGAAGACTTGAATTCAAATATGACCTCAGGCACTTTCTATCTGTGTGATCCTGGTCAAGTCACTTAAACTGTTTGCCTCAGTTTCCTCTACTATAAAATGGGGATAACAATAACATTTACTTCCTAATCCCAGGGTTGTAAGGATCAAATGAGATATTTATAAAATGCTTAACCAAGTGCTTGCCACATAATAGGTGGCATATAAATATTATTTATTATTGTTATTGATTTGGACGTAGTTCTGAGATTGAAGTGGGAAGACCTGGGTTCAAATTTGGCCTCAGAAATCTACTAGCGTGGCAATCCCAGTCAAGTCATTTAAACCTGTGTGTGTGTGTGTGTGAGTGTGTGTGTGTGTGTGAGTGTTGCCAAATATAAAATGGGTACAATAATAACACCTACCTCTCAAGTGTTAATCCTGTTTGACTCAGTTCCTCATCTGTAAAAATGAACTGGAGAAAGAAATGGCAAACTACTCCAACATATTTGGGGGAAAATAAAAAATAAAAAAGACCCAAAAGGGGTCACAAAGAGTCAGGCATGATTGAAGCAACTGAACAACAAAACCTCTCAGAGTTCTTTTGAGGATCAAATGAGAGACAGTATTTATAAAGCACTTGCATGTGGTAGGCACTTAATAGCATTTGTTCTCTTTCCCCCATTCTCCCTCCCCACCATGAACACCAAAAGTAGCATTACTCCCCAGCCTACCAGTTTGATTTCCAACCCAGTGTTAATAAAGTCAAACCCAGTCTCACTGTTCATGAAAATAGGTCACCATTCCACCTCAACACAACACAATGTGGTAATTGAGTGATGACTAGCTACCACCACAGGACAGGAAAGTCCAAGAGCTCAAAGAATAGAAGTCCACTGACACAGGTGATCAGTTCTGCTTGTGGTCTGTCCCCTGCAGTCATTATCCAGTGTAGACATATATTTGCCAGGTGCTTCTAAAGGAGCTATAACCTCTCTTTATAATAATTATAGCTGCTGAAGACTTTGAAAAAGAAAGTCCTTGCCATCAAAGGCCACTGTCTAATGGTTTAACATCAGAAACAACTGACAATTGAATATAGGTTAGATTAGGATAAAGAGAAACTTGGGGAAGGAAGAGCCCATCTGCAGTCTATTATAATAATATTCATGAGGATAGAAAAAGACTAATAGTAGAGTGACAAAGGTAACGATTGTGTGAGTTGAGAGGAGCAAACATATACAAGCAATGTTGAGAAGGTAGAAACCACAAGATTCGGAAACACATTGCATTGAGTAGTGAGAGGGAGAAGTTAAGGATGACATGAAAGTTGCAAGCCTAGTTAACTGGAAGGATGGTGGGGCCCTTGAGAATAATATAGAAGCAAAAAAGGAAGGTTTTAGACTTATTGATAGAGACTTATAGAATATCCACTATGAGACACAAAAAGAACTTAGTGATGCTGGGCAATAGATCTTCAGTGAGACAAAACTACCTGCATATATAGATGAGCTAATGAGATTGCCAATTATGATGACAGAGTAAAATGCTGCATCCAGAGACAGAAATGATAAATGGAAATGTGTATGGAATGATTTTATTTATATTATATATATATGTATGTGTGTTTATACATATATATGCATGTACATATATACACATACAAATGTGTATATGCATATATTTATGTCTAATGGCAGCTGTCTCTAGGGCAGTGGGAGAGGAAAAAGGGAAAGTTACATGATAACTATTATATATTTAAAAGGAATAGCATGTTGTACATAATATATTTACTGTTTCATGTGCAATCATCTTTCTCCCTCTATTCAATTATATTATGAAAGTGTCTGTTTTATTTCTCAAGTTTAGAATAAAATAATTCAATTTTTTAAAAAGTTAAACAAGCTCAGATATCCATGTTCTTGAGGGACAAACTAGCAAAAGAGACTGAGAAGTGTTGGAACACATAGTAGGAGAACCAGCAGAGGGTATTTGCTGTGAAGACCTAGAGAAGGAAGAGTATCCAGAAATAGAAGATTATCAACCTTGCAAAATGCTTAATGAAAAGAAAATCAAGAGGGATGTGTTTTATCAATTAAGAGCCTACTTTTTACTTTGAAGAGAATAATTTCATTTGAATGAGTAAATTGAATACCAGAATGAAGGGGGTTTAGAAGAGAGAATGGTAGAGGAACTAGTTTTAAGCTGTATTATGAGAGCAATGAGTCCAAAGGGAGGTTGGGACCCAGTAGAGAGGAGCTGGGATGACAGTATTTGTCTTTGATCTCCCTCTCTTTTATGTTTACTATGGGGTATATTTTGTGTGGAGACTGTGTGAAGGGTTATGCACAAGTGTTTGTTCAGCTGGGACATATAATTCCTTGCCCCAATACAAAATATACCACTGTAGAGAAAGGAATTATGATCTTTGTAGAATCCAGGATAGCTTGATTGAAGTACAATGCCTGGTTAAACATGCTTTGAGAGTGCCTGGAAGGTTGAGGCAGGGTGGGAAAGGAGGAGAAGGGAAGCGATGCCCTAGGCAATCTTTGGTGTATTGAGGACTCACAGGGATGAAACTATGTATCTTTCCGCACACCAGAGTATCAAAATTTTTCGAATAAGTCATCCAATGGAAGGGAAAATGATCCATAGTATTAAAATAATGTTGCTTAAATTAAGTTGACTTTAGGAACTTAGGAAACTAAAATAACTTTTCTCAGTTTCAGCATAAATTTATTCAATTTCTTATCCATATGTTACAGGTCATCAACTGAAGAAAAATATGCAATACTAAATCACATTTTACATTTAGTTCAAAGTTTTTTTATAACAGTCCAAACAATTAGCATATTAGTTTTATATAAGGTCAAATGGAAGTTCCATCAATCTAAGTGATTTGCTCAAGGTTACTCAGAAGATCAGTAAAGGGAGAATCTAATAAAGGATTTTAGGCCTATCCTCTAACTGCTAGAAACTATTCCCTATAAAATGAAAGCGTTATAGCGATCCTATAACATGTGTCCAAAAAGACATTGGAAACTCTCATGGAGATTTGTTTTGTATGCCTTTTCTTTTTGTCCAAAGGGTTATGAATGTCATATTCAACCTCAATTCCCATTAAGTATTCAACATAGTCTAATTCTAGGACTTTAAAATACATTGTTAAACTTCACATTTCTCTACCACAGGACTTAGAAGATTTATGTATAATTTCGGGGGAAATGGTCCTTAGAATTGAGGGAATGAATTCATGCTGAAATGTTTGATTAAAGTGAGAAAAAGAAGTACTCACTCAGTTGCTAAAGTTCTCAAAAAGGTTTTGAATGGTCTGTAAATTAATCAAAATAGATTAAGGTAGAGTTGGCCATTCATAGAATACTTTGAAAAAACATATCATTTAGAAGTAATTTTACCTCTATATTGTACTTTCTTTTTACCCATCCGTTCATTTCTTATTCTATGTGCTCTCATTTTCTTAAGGTCGAATAGCTGCACTTTGGAAAGGGGGAAGAAAGCTTTTAGATTAAAATTTAGTATTTTTTTCTGTAATAAGGAAAATTGAACTTAAAACAGATTCCATGCCAAATTATAACCATGGACCTCATGCCGTATTTTACCTGCAGTAATGATTGAATATATTGCTTGTCACTGTATCTTTCTTTCCTCTACTGTATTAGGAAAAGGATGTCATTAAAACAAAGGTTAACCTGGTTCTCTTTCAGTTACCTATGAGTAATTCTCTGAGTTGGATTGGCTAGTTTAATATCCATTGACAAAGTCTCAGGCTTCTTTATCCTCCCTGTTTCCTATTAGGAAAATGTAATAACTTCTTTTTTTTGGAAGGGTGATGTGAAACGACTTCAGGTACAGACTTCAATTGTAGCTTCTTCTATTCACTGAAAGAGATCCAGTGAAATACAGTGAGAATGATAACTCCCAAGCTGTTTATAAATCCATGGGAATTCAGCTTTTTAAAAAATTTCTGGTTGAGATATCATGATTCTTAATTCTCTATTTTGTGCTCATTTGTTGGAATATTAATTTAAAATACATGTAATAGATACCCACTGTAAACAAATATTTTACACATAGAACATATTTTTAAAAATATTCTTGCTAAACATCTATCTCCAGTAGTATGAGTAGTATTAGTAATCAAACTTAGAGGCAAAAGACTAAATAAACTGATAAATATTTGTTAAAATTTTTTTAAAATGTTTGTTTTATTAAATTTATTTAAATATAAAAATTTATTGTTGGTTCTCTTTTAAATGTCAAAATGATCCAGAGTGATATTGTCCCACTCTAAGCTGAATGAAGTCAAGAACTGTTTGTCTTTGTATATCCTATAGACACTACTAACATAGCTTTTGCATAGAAAGTACTCAAACACTTGCTGAAACAATAAATTCAGCAATGATAATAAAAATTTATTGAGGATAAAGCTTTTACTAAATTGGCTGATTAGTATACAATGTTGAGAAAAAGATGCAGGCTTTATAAGGACTTGAGGCTATATATTATTCATTTAGACAATAGACATTTTTTAATCACCTACTATATATCAGGCAGCTAGGTGGTATGGGGGAATAAAGTTCGATGCCTGGAATCAGGAAAACCTGAGTTCAAATCCAGCCTCAGATATTCACTAGATGTGTGACTCTGGGGAATTCACTTCACCCTGTTTGCCTCAGTTTCTTCATCTATAAAGCAAAGTGGAGAAGGAAATGGCAAGGTAAGAAATCTTTGCCAAACAGAGATCACAAAGAGTTAGATGTGACTGAAGCAGCTGAACAACACCAACATCAACATGAAAT
This sequence comes from Notamacropus eugenii, assembly GCF_028372415.1. NCBI lineage: Eukaryota > Metazoa > Chordata > Mammalia > Diprotodontia > Macropodidae > Notamacropus > Notamacropus eugenii. Next base: position 128,350,520 of record NC_092873.1, read on the forward strand.
ATGTCAGGCATTGGGCTAAGGCCCCTAATTAAAAACCTATGTTGGTTTTGAGACCACATGATTTAGTGCCCATCTTTTCACTTACTTATAAAATTGCCCATTGGCACACTGAGAGGAAATCCCCTTTTCTCTCCATAAATCAAGTTGGTTTGCTCTTCTCCTTGATTTTGCATTTGTAGAAATGATCATTGAGTGAATAGGATAGGGCGTAGCTCCTAAGATTCTGGCCTGGGGATTCCTAACTGAACTATGAAGTCACATTCTTTACTTAGTTTTTTAATGCTTTTTTTATGCCTAGTTATTTTTAGTGCCTTTTAAGAAAGCATCTTTTTCTATGTAGATGTAGTAACCCTTTTTGTACCTCCATCACTTGAGCTATAATTATGGACAGGCTCATGGAAACGTGGGGTAGATCTGTTTCCAGGCATTTGTGATGAAGGAGTCCTTCTGGATGACTCAGGGGTTTGTACTGAGACCTAAAAAGTCATCTGGCATCTTCCCCATCTTGGACATCAAAGAACCAGTTTGTATCTATCAGTCAGGCTATCAGAGCTATATCAGAGAGAGAGAGAGAGAGAGAGAGAGAGAGAGAGAGAGAGAGAGAGAGAGAGAGAGAGAGAGAGAGAGAACAGAGACAGACAGAGACAGACAGAGAAAGAGACAGAGAGAAGAGAGATCACTTGGAACTGGCCAAACTATTTGCAATGGCAGTGAAAATGTAAAAAGGCGAATTATTAGCCCTTCCAAAGAAAGCGCTTACAAATGCTCAAAGGAGGCTTGAATATCAACCTCCCAAATTATTGATTGTACTAGGAGTGATAAGTTGTTAGATTCTGTCCTAATTGTTCTGTGGTTCTTTATTAATCCTAGTCCACTATTTCATTCTGAATTAAAAAGCATATCTTGCTTTCAATGAATAAAAAAAGTCTTTTTTAATCAATGAACAATTAAAGGACTTTGGACTGTCAGACAGCATAGAGTAAAGTTCTATCATGAATATAAGCTGACTTTCAGTAGGCAGTTCCTTGTCATATTGAAGGAAAAGTGGTATTTTGTAGACTATTGATTGATAATGTGAATTAAATTGTAAATCACCTAAATTTGAGAATTAGAAGATGAGAGTTATAGCTTACTAGCAGTGATTTATACTCCCCAAACCACTCTTTTTCCCTGCTGCAGACAATTTACAGAGTTCCAACTCTATAAACTTATTACCAATAAAAAATTTGATTGAAATGTCTAGGACATGTTATTGTCACAAGATAGAGAACAGAATGGTGAAGGATGATTTGCTAAGCTTTTATAAGGCTCTCGATCCATTTTTATACTTGGTGTAATGATCAGTTTTATTTGAGGTTAGGAAACTTAACCATCCTTATCATGCTGTACCATAGTCCTTCTTAGCTTTTCCTCTTTACATATAAGCACTCGATATGTCTAATTATTTTCTATATCCAGATAGAGAATGGGTTTAAATAGAAAAGGGAGCAGTTACCACTGGTGCCACTTATTGGTGTGGTACTCAGTTGCCAATATAAAATGGAAATGGTGGTACATAGATCTCCTCTATCCACTCAAGAAACTATTACTATAGCCTCCAACAGAAGGCAGAAATATTGAATACTTTCCTTCACCCATATTCATAAGAGGCTGCCAAGTCTCTTGTCAAAATTCAGTAACAAAATGAAAATGCTTTTTTTCAAAACTCACACTCCCTTCTTATGGTTTGATAACTTTCTTCATCAACCTGGTTGAAGGAGAGAATGTCATAGGAAGATAAATGCCCTTCTCATGCTTGGCAAGGTGAAATTTTTAAGGACCTCATGGAAAGAAGACATTAAATGGAGTTATCCTAGAATCTTGGGCAACCTGCCCTGGCACTGAGAATTTTCCCATCAAAGAAGCCAGTTCATATCCATCTGTATCTATATTCTATCTATCTATCTGTCTATCTATTTATCCATCTATCTATATGGAGAGAGAAAAAGAGAGTGAGAATTGGAAGGATAATGTTTAGAAAAGTAATTCTGACCTTCTTTATGATATTTATATTTGAGGAGAAGTTAATCATTGTCCTGAATTGTGCAAATTTAATAAACTGAAGTTCAGAGATGTCAGATGATTCATCTAGGTTACTGGTCAACCAGCTTCTAAGTGCTGCTTTTTTTTGAATGGTAGCATATTGTCCCTCTAACGACATTCACTTTAACCTAATAAGCATTTATCAGCCTCTAGTAAGTGGAAGATGCTGTGATAAACCCTGAGGACCCAAAGCAGAAGAAATCACTTTCTTTTATCTAACAGATATTAAATTAAAAATCAATCCATATATCTTCTTTTTTAAGTAAAATGTGGTTAAAGTGAAGCTGTGCTCATTGTTTTAGTGAAATCTCATTTCTCCAGTTAAATAGGTAGGAATTCTCTAGAGAAGTCAATTGTACTCTAAGAACAAATGAATCCTCTAGAAATTACTATATTTTGGAAATGGCCTACCAGGTACTTGTCTAAGCCATCTTCCTGACATCAGGATCTGGTTCATTTGCTTTCATTGATCTAAATGTGTAATTTTGGTCTTTTAAATCTATGTTCCAAAGTATGTTTGATGCGCAGGTAAAATGAATTTGTCCTCTTTTTGACATTCCCCCAAATGTCTTACTCATAACTAAAAGCATTGGATGAAATAAAGTCCTGTATGTTTAAAATATTTTTTTCAGTATTATTTATCCTAAGATGGTTAAAGATTCATTAAAGAAAACTCACTAATAAGAACTTTCCATACTGCATATTCGAACCTAAGTGCATGTATCAAATTTCAAAATATAATACTAGGAATTTTTCTAAAATAAGCAGAATTTTTTTAGCATTTGTGCATTTCATAAAATTTCTGCTTACATTTTTTTAAAATACTGTTTAATGGTTAAATACCACTCAGGAATTCTAATTCCATTTGGGTTTTTTCTTTCCCTGCTGTACTCCTCCCACTCATCTTCTAATGTGCACTGCTGTGGCCATTCTTTGCTCTTAAACCCTTTCTACATCCCAGTAGTTCTTTTCCTGACAGCTCAGAAAAAGGCTGTCAAATCCCAGAAACCCTCCCCCCATCCAAGTGAATGAATGTGACATGGACCAAAACATTTCCAACTAACCCAGAATCTTGTTCTTAATTGTTTAATAAGTGCTAACGGGCAATAGTCACCTTCCTAAATTCTGAGCCAAGATGTTTAAATTGTTGTCAACTTTTCCATAATACAGATGAGTCTGCAGTACCCCTGAAAAGGGAAAGCATTTTTTATATGGAAAGGAACATACATTCAACAAAGTGCAACAGGGATCATATCACCTAATCACATGCAAGTCTCCAAAGCAGATGTGGTTAGCAGAAATGTTTAGTGTCTGTACGTCAGGTGATAAGTAAGCTGATTATATAAGCCTAAAGAACATGAATTTGAGCCCAATCCTTAATCTCTGATGAATGGATTGATTTTCATGAGTGATTTGTTCAGACATTATATTTGTTTAGTGGTAATATTAGATATTTCAAAACTAAATTCATATCCATAGTGGCAAAGTTATCCAAAATGCTTAGATTTCTCAATGATTAAAGAAATAATAAGTCATTTGCTTAAACTAATTGAATAATTGTGGCCAAAATATGTGTCATTATGTTTCTTTGGGAATGGTAGTGTTGGTTCATATACAATTTATATTTAATTTTATATATATTGACCAATTCTGGATGATTAAAGGAATGGTCATTCCACATAGTATTTTCTATGTCTTCCCCTGTAGGAACTTACTATTAAGCCAACAGTTCTAATTAGTTCAAAGACCATCACAGAATAAATAATAATGTATTAGACATTTCAAACTTATAGTTGAATAATGTCAAAATGACTCAATTATAATCTTTACCTATTTATTTCAAACATTTTTAGTAAAATGTAGCAATAAATTATACATACATATATAGAATCATTTTCACGGATTTTTTTTCTGATGTGAGAGATTCAACTAATTAATCTTTTTCATGAGCTACTAAATGAATGAGCCAACTAATTCATTAAAACTATACTTCTGCTTTATTCATAGTTATGTCAACCAGTTATGGTGGTTGAGGAAAAAAAGAGTGATTCAATATTTATTTCATAAGATAAGTTTGGTAAGTATTCCATATTAATATATGTTCTAGACAGAATACTAAGACAAATTTTAGCAAGTTTTCTTCTGAGGAGAAAATAATTTAGATAGAAAAAGATCATAGAAACATAACAAATGAGATGTGACTCAGGTTCTAATACCATCTAAAGGTGTTTTGGTCAGTCAGAAGTAGTTTAATATTGCTGTTAGTCATATGTACTTCAAAATAATGAATGATCAGTCAATATAGTATTCTTAAATTATTTAGTAAATGCACAAAGATAGATCAGACATTTGATAATAACAGAAACTCAGCAGTGGGTAAAATTGATTGAATGCACTTTGAGCATGAATAAAGGACTTTATGATTTATTGACACTCTGTAGATTAATCTGAGGTTTCACTGAGCAGTGAAGCAAAGTGAAAAACTGGAATTGTGGAAATTTTAGGAACAATCTGTCAAGAAGTAAAAAAGTTTGATCATTTTTGATATCTTTTGAGAGGGAGTCTTTCCAAGGGTTTCAATAAATTTTATGCATATTTCAAATTTGACCATCAGTCAGTCAATGGGCCTTTTTTGAATATGTACTCTGTGCCAAGTACTGTGCAAAGCTCTGGGGATACAAAGAAAGGCAAAGAACAATGTCTGTTATGAAAACGATCCCCATCTAATAAGGGAAAAAAATTTGAAACAACTATGTAGAAATAAACTATGTATAATATGCATTGGAGATAATCAACAGAGCAAATCAGTAATAGTTTCTCCTTGAAGGGAAGATTTATCAAGGAAATGAAGCTAACTCAAAGTAGCCAGGAGGGAAAAAATGTATTCTATTCTATTCTATTCCTGAGGACCAAACAGGGAAAATGAAAATATTAAATAGATGGAGTATCTTATACAAGGAACAGCAAGGAAACTAGTGTTACTCTGTCTCCTTCTCTCTCCCGCTCTCTCTCTCTCTCTCTCTCTCTCTCTCTCTCTCTCTCTCTCTCTCTCTCTCTCTCTCTCTCTCTCTCTCCCTCTCTCTCTCTCTCTTTCATTTTTCTCTGTCGTTCTCTTTATTGTCACAAGACAAAAATCAAGGTCTCACTCAGATAATGTAGAGAAGATTTTAACCTTGTCCTCATTTTTAACTTCTGTGTAGTAGTGTTTTGTGAGGCTCTAATGACAGAAACAATTCCACATTTGATGACAGATGGACCTGTCTACACACTAGAAAGTTCCTATCTAACCAATGTCTGGTTTAGTAAGCTTCATTTAGGAAAGTAAAGCAAAGCTTTAATGATTATAATCAATTTAGCAGACTTCATCTAATATAGGTATGCAAACATAGTAAATTTACCTAATCATTATGTCCCTGTGATTGGTAAGGGGTGAGGGGAGGTATCTGGGCCACCCAACAAATGATTCCCTCTAAAGTTTGGTCTCTTTCATTCAGTCCCTGTAAATGTGCCCAGCAACAATAAAATATAAAGACAGAGAGCTCTATGCTATCAATCAGGGTACACAACCCTCTACTTACTGTATATCTTTGTGATTGCCAGTGGGACAAAAGGACTAGGAAGCCCAAAATTTGTTTTTGTTTTTTTGTTGTTTTTTTTGTTTGTTTGTTTTTTTACTAATAAACTGCCTGCCTTGTGATCTTTGAGAAGGTATGTTTCTTATTACCACTTTACCCACAATCTCATAGAACATGTACTAAGCACTTAATAAATATAGAATTTAATTGGTTGAGAGCTAAACATGTACAATTGTTCTAAGTAATCTACAATGGTTGATACAAAGATAAATAACACATGACTCCAACTCTCATGAATTTTATAATTTGGTAGGTGGTTGCTGTCCAGAAGGATGGTACTGAAGCATATATGACCTCCAAAAATTCAAGGGATTCTCATAATACGAACAACTACCTGTAGTAGCTGTATGTAGGTCTTTAAGGTTTGCAAAATACCTTGCATTCATTAGCACATGTGATATCATAATCTTGTTAGTTAGGTACTGTGACTGTTATTATTTCTATTTTGTAAAAAAAAAAGGGAGGGGGAGGGGTAGCAAAGGTAAAGAAGTTCTTCCGAAAAACTAAAATGATTTGTCCATAGTTAGTATGAGGGAGAGGCACAAATAAAGCTGAAATTGTTCCTGACACAGTCCACCATTCTTTTTAACCACCACAGCAAGGAAATGGCCTTATACATTTCAACAATATTTGAACAATTGTTGTAACAAAAAATAGGTAATAATTATCAACAAGAACAATTCTTTCATCAAATATTTCATCTATTTGACTATTTTGAGGTAACTTTTTATGAAAGAATGTGCTTCACATTTTAAATAATAATAACACAGTTCACATTTACATAAAGCTTTAATATTTGCAAAATACTCTTAAAATATTTTATCCTCATAGCAATCCTGGAAAGTGGATGCCACTATTATCCTCATTTTAGAAATGAGAAACTCAGTCCCAAAGAGTTTAAGTCATTTGCCCAGGGTTAGACAACTAGTTACTATTGGAGGCAAGAGATGTTCTTAAGACTTCTTGACTCTGCTGCATCACCTAGAAGAATCTGTTGCTGACCAATGACTCTCTTTTGTCTTCTTTCAGTCACTTGTATCATTTCCTGAGGTTGACACCCAAAACAAAGAAAAGTAACTATGAAGGACCCCTATGATATTAAAGGAAATATTTAGATGACTGAATAGAAGGAAGATTTATGTTATTCACAATGCCTAGTACATAGTATGAAATTCACTCACTCACACACACACACAGTGTGTGTGTGTGTGTGTGTGTGTGTGGTTGTTGTTATCCATTTAGTATTAATCATGTACTTTCTATACAAATTATCCTCCAATTTATTGGATCCTGTATACAGGCAGGATTCTGCAACAGATAAGGCTGATTTTTAAACACAACTTTATTTCCACTAAAAGTTTGTAAAGGAAAACCATTCCATTTCCTTTCTCTCATGTTCTGCTTTAGTGAGTCATGACTTCAGGGCTACTCCTAAAGGTTTTCTAAGGTTTCTATTTAGGTCACAGACTTCTTCAAATATCACATGCTATTCTTTATTGCTACTTTAAATCTGAATCTGAGGCAGGACAGTACTAATTTATCTTTTCCTTGACCTCTAGGCTGGACCTGGCAATGGGGGAACAAAGACTACCTTCTCTGAACTTTATCATTTATTCACAATAGTTTTAGGACCTAATCAACTAAGGCAAAAACAGCTATTTTTTATCTTATAGAATGTAGTTGTAATGTTAATGCAAGGTTAATGTTGGGTGTTAGGAAGAGTTAAAGATCTTACCCATCCATTAGTAGGCCTCAATACCTTTTGTTAATTTCTGTTGAGACACTGGGTCAGAGGGTCATGCCCTTCTGCTCTGAAAAGTGTATAAATACTCTGAGGTGAGGTTTTACTTTGGGGCTTCCTCATTGGAAGCATTTGTTTGGCCAGACAAGATTCTGGGCAACCACTAAGGAGTCCCCCTGCTTTGAAAACCTAGAATCCAATGCTTCTCTCTCTGCGATGGCCAGACAGTTGATCTGTGATATATGAATTGCTTATGGTCAGACAGCTGAAAGCCCTGTCTGTTGGTCTTTATTTTTCTATATTTTCTCTGAAATTCAGGGTGCTGACTTTTTCCCCTGAACTAAATGAATGATATATATGTTTGATTAAAGTGAATTGTTGACCCCTCAAAAATTGCTTTCCTTTTAGAAAAACAGATCTAACAACCTGTATAGCAGGCCCTTCTGTATATGCCTGGGTCCTTGCTGATACAGTGGTTCACATAGAGAAGTGATTAGAGATAGAGAGTTAGATAAATAGATAGATATTGATAGAGATATAATCTATCTATATAGATAGCTGTGTCTATATAGATTGATATATCAATAGATAAATCTTTATCAGTCTCTGTCTCTATCTCTATACCTTTAACAGCAGGTTGAGATTTCTTCTCCCAATTGGGTCTTTATAAATTTAAGTGCTGTACCTTTGTACTGTATTAAAAACCATTCAAATGACTGAGCCCAATGAAGAACATACGGATAGATTTAATAATGTCAAGTCTTAACATACCACATCTTTGTTTCTCTAATTTCCTCAGTGCCATGTGAAGTGCTTTCTAGTGCAAATGTATCATTTACTTTGTTTTGAAATGTATTTTAATGGTGGAAGTCCTTGTTAACAAAGAAATGAATGTCTTTCTTTTCACAGCAGCAACAATTTTGGCCAGGATAAATTATGGCAGGGCTAGCATTAGAACAGAAAACTGTAACATGGGATAGACATTATTATGAGGAAACAGCATGGTACAGTAGATTGAGTTCCAGTCTCCAAGAGAGCAGTATCTGAATTTACTTATGATACTAGTTGTGTTACCACAGGCAAATCCCATAACCTCTTTGGGTCTCTATTCCTAACACAGTGGAAAGACTAATTGATTTGAGATCAAAAGACCAACTCTGCCATTTACCAACTGAATGACCTTGGGCAAATTATTTGACTTTCCTTAGCTTCAGGTCCTGCTCAGTAAAATGAGGAATTTGGAATAAATGACTTCTGAGTTCCCTTATAACTCTGCAGCTAAAATTCCATGAGAACAGGACTTTGAATAATTTTCCCACAATGTTATACTGAGGCTCAAAAAATATAATACATATAAAAATATTTGAAAACTCTAAAGAGCTACACACATTAAAGTTATTACCTATAATTTATAAATTATTCCAGGAAATTTTGCTTAATTTTGATTTTAGTTAGAAGAACCTATAAATGCAATTGATTATGAAATGATAAAAACAAATTAAATTCTAAGGTTCCTGGCACTTAGTAGGCATTTAATAAATGTTTTTCATTGATTGCACATTTAACTTTAGCACTATCAACAAAAAACATCTATATCAGAATATTGTGAAAAAATAAGAGTTATGGATAGGTACTGCAACTATGTTTTCCTTGGCACATTATGTGGAACTTAAAATCTTACAGAATCATCTAGATTGCTTTTGGGTTAAATGACTTTTCCAGTGTCAAAAAGCCAATATATGCAAGAGACAGAACTTGTACCTGGTTGTTTTTGGCTTAAAGGCCATTTCTGTAAACTCTAAAACATACTGCTTTCTAAGTAAAATTAACTAGAAATATTTCTGTTATTGGAATACATGGATTTTCTATTCTTTACTATTATGTTAATGATGACACTTGTTTTCAAGTAATTTTTTCCCCTCAAAAAAATGCCATGCATCTATCTAACACCTTAAAACTTGCAAAAAGCTTTACTTATCGGATCTCATTTAAGTCTCACAATAACTCTGTAGGTTAAGTGTTATCTCATTTTACAGATGAAGAAACTGAGACTGAGATATTAAGTAACTTTCCAAGAGGAGTAAGTATCAGAGTTAAGATCAAAATCCAGTTCTTTCTAAGTACAAATGCATCATTCTATCTACTACACAAAACTTCTCTTCCATATCAAATCTTATCGATAGAAGAGATCTCATGGAGTTCCTAATTACAAATACATACACATATCTTTTCTTCTCACATAGTATAGTCATTTTTTGCCGTATTAAAGTTGAATGAATCTTTGAATTTTGCCTTCATTCGAGGAAAAAATTATTTATGCTTCATATTTTCATACATATGGCAAGATAGGAAATGATATTAATAGAATAGCCCAGAAGAGAAGTTATCAAAGAGAACTGATTTAATATAATGCGTCTGATAAGATTTAAGGGCACTAGAAAATAATCACCAATTGTAGTCATAAAAAGTACAAGAAAGATCACCCCATCTGTTCTACTCCTACTAGGTAAGACTGGTCCTAAACTATTTCATAAAAGGTACTTTTAGACTCAGTTTTTAAGAAATTCCAGAGAAAGCTGCCCCTTGAAAGAATGGATATTTTGGAAAAATAAAATGCTCTTCACTCTGGATAAACAGGAAGAAGATGACAGAAAAAGTGGTAGAATACATAAGATAAAAGAAGCATTCAGGAGAATGGGAACTGATGAGGTCAGAATGAATCCATCGAATACCCTGAGCACTAAAGGTTTAAATGGATAAAAAGTTAGTGAAGATGGTTAGAGATGAAATCATATCTGCATTTTTCTTAAAGTTGTAGAGTTTGAATTTAAGGAGGTTATAAAATAAGATATTACAGTACCTAAAGGAGAAGGAATGGCAGCAATCATTTGTAAGGGGATGAGCCAAAAACCCAATTCCTTTGAGATTAAACCACAGTCTCTCTGCTTTCTTATAAATTTAGTTTGTCTGATTTTTTTTAATATATAATTTAGTTAATAAGTCTGTATTCTGCTCTACTGTTTGTAGAAATATAACGATAAAAACTAACACAAAAATTATTTCAGATGTTTATCAGTGAATCTCTATATCAAGGAGGAAGAAGAACAAAGCAGCAAATCATTTTTTTTTTTTGGAAATGTGTTTTAAATGTAATGATGCTTATGGTATTTAATTAGGACTAAAGAATGCTTTCTGATGTTTCAACTTGGATACTTTGAAAGATCCATGAATCCATCTAAGTGGGTACCTCCATGTGTATGACTTTAAGAAAAGCTTTAATATTCATATTCCCCCCAAAATTAACAATAATAATAAAAATAATAATCAAATAATGACTCATCTCTAAGGAAAATGAAGGGGTCTATTTTATAACAAATAGTAGACAAATTTTCACATGAATGAAGGCTTTATTTATCAAATACATTATTATAAACTATAATTACATGATATGTGGTATTTTAAACACATTTTAATCCATTTTATGTTAAATATTAACTTTTCACATAGATTGCTATGTTTGAGAAGAACTTGTCAATTAATCAATCAATAAGCACTTCTTAACTACTTAATATGCATCAATATTTACTATATATGCCTTCAAGGAACTTACAGTTTATCAAATGAGTCTCAGAGAATGACCAAATTGCCTACGGAAATTGTAATTATGTGTATAAAGTTTTTAAGTATAGACAAATGTAGGTGGTAGAGTGAATATTTAACTTGTCTTGGAGGTAGTAAGATGTGGGTACATCTGTGACACATACTGACTATGTTATCTTGGATAAGTCACTTTAATTCTCAGTGCTCTACCCTATTCTCTGAGACAGTAAGTTGCGAAGTAGGAGCTGACCTTCATTGGTGTAGGGAATTTCCTTCCCCCATAGTTTGCTATAGCAATGAAATAATTAGTTAAGTCCCTTTCCCTGTAGAATCATGTAGGAGAGAGAGCTGAAAGGGAACTTAGCATTTTATCCAGTTACTTCATTTTAATTACCAGGAAACTAAGGCATAGGGAGATTAGGTGTTTTGTCATGCACACAAATGTTAGATTCTCAATACATTTATACTGGGTTGATATGATCAATGGATACTAAATTGGACCTAGATTTAAGAAGCATAAAAAGATAAGTTGGAAATCTGAGCAGTGTTTTCAATGATTCCAAGTTTCTTTTTACTGTAGAAATCTGTCTCTTTAAGTTGCCTAGGGAACCCATGATGCTATATGCCTATGAATGAGGTGGTCAAGATATCATAAGAATCAAAATTACAATTTACTTAAAGAAAAATAAGATGCTATTAAAGAAAAATAATGTGGTTCCACAAGTGCTGGCATAGCAAAGATTCAGATTCATGTTCTGGGATTACAAATTCAGTATTCTTTTTACAATAACCCCTCACTCCTAGCTGTTACATAGTAGCAATTGCTAAGTTCATGCAAATTGTAAAATTGTTTTATAAATGATCATGTAGAGTTATTTTGGCCTTGTTGAGGCTAGAACCTTATTCTCAAGATCTCTCAGGTAAATAGTCCAGCAGAAAGGAAAATTACAAAAGAGCTAAAAAATGCTTTTGATATCCCTTGTCTTTTGCAAAAATATAATCTGTCCTCTCATACTGTTCCTTGTTTGACCAAATGCACTTAAAAGTTGTGGATATCTCCCCATCAACCTGACTTCCCCTAACATATAAAACATGCACATCTGTTCTTGTTTCATCATGGCCATAATCTATGAATATGAAAGAACTTGATAGTTCTTATAGCTCTCCTGAGTCAACTATTCATTACTAGGCTCAGTTTCACTTTGGATAGAATTTTAATCTGAAATTTGCAAGCATCTAAGGGATTGTATGTTTTAGATGAAGGAGGGTTAGTTTTTGCCAGTGAGGAGTTTTTGATCCAGAGAGACCACAGAGAAGGAGGTTTATTTAAGGGTCTTGAAAATGTATATGAGAAGTTAATAGGAGCTTCTAGGGGAGAGAGGCAGTAGATACTCATTAAGCAGCTATCTTCCCTAATTCTTCCTGCTCCCCATAAGTGTGTTGTCACTGGAATGACTACTGCCCTTAACAATGCAGGCGACAATCTCTCCATGATTTATCTTCCTATAAAACTATTGTAATTTCCACTCATATTTATTCTAAAGATGTTTAAATTCAACATGTTCTAAGACTTTCTCTCATTCTTTAAAGACTGGAAATTCTACATGAGCTGTCCATTGTCTCTTGTTCTTACTATGTGACTAGCTCACTCACTTTCCTGATCAAATAAATCCCCATTACTCTTTTCATGTCTTTTTTCACTTACAAAACATTTTAAAGATATGTTTCGGTTCAACATATGCCATCTTATTTTTTCCTTAAATCACTTCTAATTTTGATTCTTCTGATATCTTGGCAACACATAATGTGAGGGTGTATAGCATCGTGGATCTCATATGCAAGTTAAAGAGATAGGTTTCTGTATCACTGAACAATTTGGAGTCATTTAAGCATTTCTCAGTTCCCCAGTTGATCTTCTATGCTTCTCAATTCTAAGTTCAATTAATTGTCTATTGATTGTATGAATCCCACCTAAATATACCTGTAACCTAACTTAATGAATTACCTATCTAATAGTATGAATTGTCCGAGAAGTATGTATTTTAGGTAACTTTGTTTATCCCAGGTGAATTTTAGGCCAAATTCTTTGAGTTTGTTATTTCACTGATGATGTGTTGTGATGCTATGGAGAATAATAAGAGTAATAAAATATAATTTTTAAACATGAAAAATCCATCCATTACTGCTCAGTGTGATTCTGTCCCATTTAAACATTCATCAAATGCTGTCTCTGAAAAGATGATGATGAGAAGGATGGTAGTGGTGGTGATGGTAATGGTAATGATGATGATGATAAATAGATGACAGGTAGTATTTTTAAGGTTTGTAAAGTACTTTACAAATGTTGTCTCATTTTATTATCTTAACAAGCCTGAGATGTAGGTTTCGCTATTGACTTTTATTTTACAGATTAGGAAACTAAGGCAAACAGGTGTTAAGCAACATTTTCAGGATCAGACAGTTAATTAATGTCTGAAGCTGGATTTGAACTCATTTCATCTGAATGCCAGGTCTATCCATAGTATCATCTAGTTGCCTAACATGCAGGTTGTAATAAGACCTCATTCTGTGATCTTTCCTCCCAAACCAACTTCTCTTCTCAACTTCCTTAGAAAGCTCTAACATCAGTTCATTTACCTAAGTTTGAAACACTGCTGTCATCCTCAAATTTACATTCTCACTCTACCAGTTGTCAATTTTTTTTCTATTTTTTACCAACATCTCTTAATCTGTCCCTTTTTCTTTATTCACCATCTTAGTTCAAACATTTTTTCATCTCTTGAATAAACTATTGTAATAGCCTCCCAAATAATCTCTGCCCCAAACCTTTCCTTATTTCAATCTCCCACAAAACTGCCAAAATGATTTTCTTAAAGATAGATATCACAATGTTCCAGTGACTCTCTAGTAACTTTGAGATAAAATATTGAACTTTTATCTCATATTTTTCTATGAATGTGTATCTTATATGAGCTTTTCAATGTGTGTAATAAGTAAAATATCATTACATGTGTATAATATGTACGTATAATAAATTTGTGACCATATATTGTGGGAATATACCCAAAACTTTTTCACAAGTGAGTGATTTTGAAAGTTTGAAGACCAATGACCTTTTCATAGATTTCCATCATCTCTACAGAAATATTATCAAATTTTTTTATGAATAACAGACAATTATATAGATTAAATTATTTTCCTTTCATCATGTAACTAATGTCAGAAATCAAACCCAGATTCATGAAAAATCCACCTTCACAGTAAGAACTGATGGAGTGTGAATGCAGGTTGAAGCAAACTATTTTTCATTTTATTTTATTCATTTTTTCTTTGGTCTGTGTTTTCTTTCATGACATGAATGATATGCAATCATGTTTTGCATGATTGCCCATATATAACCTATACAAAATTGATTGCCTTTCCAATAAGGGGAGAAGTGAAGGAGAGAAAGAATTTGGAATTGAAGTTTTTTTTTTTTTAAATAAATGTTAAAAAATTGTTTTTACATGTAATTGAGAATAAGAAACAAATTTTTTTTTTTTAAATCAAACCAGATCTCTTATGTTTTCATGTCCGGAGCACTGTTTCCCTTTGTCTTCCTTCATTTCTTGATGCCAAGTAATATTTCATATAATACTTTATGTTAATTTCTCATGTGTTCACATTTAGATCAACGTGATGAAGAATCCTTGCATATACTAATGTCATCTGGGGAAGTGTTTTAAAACTTTCATAAAATTAAGCTATTTTTTTGTAGCCAGTGTTGCTGCATAAGCTTAAACTCTTTTCAGACTTTTCTATGTATTTGTGTTCTCTTAGAAATGATTCAATGTCCTATTAAATGATATTCCCATTGTTGGACCATAATGAAAGTAAATATCAGTTTATTATACCATGATAAAATGTGAACCATCTTGTTTGTTTCTTAGGTTTCTTTATAGGTTTATTTTTTATTTCATTGATAATGAACAAGTAAAAATGAATATGATTCAGTTAATACTGTAGAATGTCAAATCATTTCTTACATCAGGAAAATCAGCAATTAAATTTATATGAGTATATGTCTCAATAGTGTGATGCGTAGTGCCATTTAAATTCTTTTCTGACACTGAGAGTCAAGAAAAATCCACAATTTGGTCTAGATGATACTAACTAGAGAGGCTAACACAGTTAGCTAATACTTTAAGAGATCTTGTACTATATATTCTATATTAAAGAACTTCTAATCAAACCTTCTCAACACCGACAGTAAGTAAATTGAGAACAAGAAGTAACTTACCCAATAGCAGTAATAAATATACTACTCATGTTTTTTACATCCCAACTGAGTGCTCAAGGTGATACCTCATTTCACAAAAACAAAGACAGTGAAAATCTTTATAAAACACAACTTGATAATGACTTGTTTTCAGGTAAATGACATGAAAGAGAGAGGCCCTGGAAGAATCATTAATGTTATGCTAGAGGCTCAGACCTTAAGACACAAGGTTCTTCATTTTGAAAGGAAGAAGGCAACGTTTCAAAAAAAAAAGTGGATAGCCTCAACTACTGAAAAACAAGAAGTGTAATATGATAAAAGTATGAAGAGTGACAATTTCTCTTTTACCGTATGATCACAGATTTAGATCTTGAAGATAAATTAAAAGCAACCTAGTCCAACCTCCTCATTTTACTGATAAATAAACTAAGCTGTTAAACTCAGGGATTTCCAATTTCAAGGTCATCTGTACACCAAATTGTCTCTTTGTTATATGTACAAATACACAATCTCTCTTCTATTCATTTTTATACTAATAACTGCATTCCCTAAATTGACTCTACTGTATTAATCTCTACAACAACAATAAATTTGTGTAAAATAGTTATAATGGAAACACCTAGAGTTCTTGTGAAGATCAAATGAAATATTCATAAAATTCCTATCAAATGCCTGACTAGTTAAGAAATACTTCCTTCCTTCTTTCCCTCCTTCTTTCCTACCTTCTTTCCTCTGTTTCTCAAACTTTCTTTTTTTAGCCACACTCCCTTCCATTGCCCCGTAACTAATTCTCCTGCTTTTCTTTTCTGGAACTCCAATATCTACCATTGCTTATGCATGGAAACTTTCAAACTAGAAACTCCTAGTTTCTTAGATGCTTGATATTCTTTTGCTTGTGCCCTTAAGGATAGCAAACCAATAAGGTTTGCCTCAATTAAACCCAAATCCTTCTTGTAGAGCAAGTGATCCACTGCAGTGCCAATGTAATATTCACAGTACGTATGGTAGCCGTGAATATCCCCATACAATTCTGAATCTTGAAATACCACAGACTCTCCACACGGAAGACAAAGCCAAGACATTTATTTAGACACCAGAAAGTCAAATTCAAAGATCTATACACAATAACAATGCAGAGAACAACATCATTCCCAAATCTTACCCCTGCTAGGCTTCCCACAAACCAGCTCCATCACACAAATCACAAGCAAACTCCCTTAAAAAAATCGCAAACAAGCTCTTTCCCATATAAATTGCCATTATATCCACCAACATTAAGAAATGTCATTTTGCATATAGTATACATGGTCTAGTAGTTTAGTGATGGTTTAGTGTAAAGATTTGCCAAATTGTAGGAACAGTCTCTTTCAAGACCATTTTTACTCCCTCATTTTTCTGTGGTCTGAAAACCATTGTTACTGAGGCTCCCTGATTTTATCTCTTCCTTGTCCCTTCCCAGTATCACTTTGCAAATAACAGTTCCCAGTTTGAGGAAAAAATAGATGGAAAATAGTATCTTCTCTTTGTCCCTAACTCCCTCTTGGCATTCCTTGGGTCATAGCGAGGTGGTATAGTAGATAGAGAGCTGGGTCCACAGTCAAGAAGTTTTTTAGTTCAAATATGGCCTCACACCACTACTAGCTATGTAACCTTGTACGAGTCACTTATCTTCAGTCTCCCTTAGTTTGTTTACTTACAAAATAGAGAGCAGAATAACAGCTACTCACAGGATTGTTGTAAGGCTCAAATGAGATATTACTGAAGGATTTAGAACAATGTCTCACACATAGTAAGTACAAATAATTGTTTATTCCTTCCCTCCCTACCTGTTCAGTCAAGCCTTGTGGCTTTCCTTCATATAGGCTAAATAAAAGAACTTATTGCTTTTAGCATTAACTGATTCATCTAATTCTTTTGCAAAGTTCCTTCAGGGTCAATCAAAGGATCCCCAAGTCAAGATTTCAAGCTCATAGGTTTATGGAATTAGAAATGACATAATGCCGAATATAACACTTCAAAATCATACATTTCTTATCAGATCTACTACCCATTTTTCAAAAGATCACAGATTTAGAACTGAAAAAAAAGCCTCAAAAGTCATCTCTCCCAATACTTTCATTTTCTGCTTTAGGAAACTAAAGCCTATAGGCACAGTGATTTAATGATTTGTTTAAAGTCATACAGGTAGTAGAGTCAGGATTTGAACCTAGGTTCTCTGACTCTAAAGTCAGTGGTCCTTCCAATTACACACTTCTTCAGTCATATGAATCCCCTAACTCTAATTGTAGTTGATACTGGCTCATATCAGCAAAATATAATATATCGCTTACTAAGTCAGTCTTAAATAAAAGAAAAAAATCTTCCTGCTTCTTTGAAATCCTTTCTTAAGTGCACAGTGGCATTCCCCCAAAGTATGACTTTTTTTTTTCCATCTTTAATTTAATGTTTCTCTTATAGGAGTTAG
Organism: Notamacropus eugenii; assembly: GCF_028372415.1. Lineage (NCBI taxonomy): Eukaryota > Metazoa > Chordata > Mammalia > Diprotodontia > Macropodidae > Notamacropus > Notamacropus eugenii. The sequence continues at coordinate 128,368,300 of NC_092873.1, forward strand.
CAGTTTTATGGATATCAGCCCCCCGTGTTATGATACACTTTTAATTTAGAAGCCAATGACCATTATTTCTCTATCAGGCTTTTTACAGATTTATGGAGTCATAAACCTGATGGCATATTATGAATACTTACAATAGAGAGCAATGAAGAAGATCAGGGAAATTGAAAGAAAGAGAAATATTAGAATGCCTTGGGATGATTTGGAGTTTTAACAGTATGTTTTATTTTAGTGTCCATGAAAGGAAGGATAGCTATTATTCATATGCTGTACTTATGAGAAAAACTCCTGTTTATCAGAATATTGTGGTATTACCTCCCCATGTTTCTTTAGTTAAGAACATCTCCAACCCCAAGGTAAACTGGATTGACTTCACATTTGAGTATTTGTTCCTGACTACTTCATTTGGTTTTCACCATTTTCCTATTGGGGTTCACTATCCTTGTCTGCCACAGAGTGTTGTTCTTTTGTATTCATTTAATATCCCATTCATAGCCCATGCTAGCCATGGGGTTGGGGGTGGAATATTAGGGGTGAAGTGAGGTGAAAAGTGGCATAGTAGATTTTTTGGATGAGTTGGTTTATATCTGGGGCCCATTATATTAGTTGTAAAATGAAGAGTCTAGATGAGATAATCTTTAAAATTTCTAGCAAAAATGTCATTTATTATCAATATATCACTTAGTAAAAAATAAAATTTTAGTGTTGGAAAATTCATTTAAAATTAATGACTTAAATATAATAGGCCAGTATGTGTACAGAAATATTTCTACCAAAAGTATTAGTAGTCAAAAATTGGAAAGCAAAGGAATATCTACCTTTTGGGGAATAGGTAAACAAATTGTGGTGTGTAAAAACATTGGAACACTGTTTTATTGGGCCATAAGAAAGGATGAAATAAAAGATCTCAGAGGAAATTGGGAATACCACTTAGAACTGATGCAGAGTAAGGTGAACAGAAACAGGGAACAAGTTATAAAATAAATATACACATACATACTCATGTGTACATACATATATACTTATATACATTTGTATTTAAAACTTATTGATAAATTGTTAAACTATGAGTCCAGATGACTGAAGATAAAACACTGTTCAACTCCAAACATAGAGGATGCAAAGACATATTTTTTCAGATATATCCAGAGTGGGAATTTTTGTCACAAGTCTAAAAATATTTCTGACTTATTTTTTAAAGGGAAGAAGTTGTATTATATATTTTTTTGCTTTTATTTTTCTTCTCCTCTATGAACTTCTTAGGGTTCTTGAGGCTGCTGGTTTTGCTATACAGGTAGTAATCAATGAGACCTAGGAGAACTGGTACCACATAGATGACCAGAAGAGGAAAGAGAGTTTTCACCAACTTTTGCCAGATTTGGCTCAGACCAAAGCTCTACCAAGGTCTTTAATTGGAGGGTCCAGATAGAACTTTCAGTTTCATTACCTGTCTTAGTGAAGTTCCCATGCTTCCCAGCAGCAGCAGTGGAATCTGGAGCCAGAGGAACTTGTAAGCTGTGGTAAGATGTGGGGGCATGGGCAAGGTGGACAATGAGTTGGACAACTGTAGAAAGGGGGTGGCAGCCCTAATTTATTTTTCAGGTTCATTTTTTTTCCATTCAATTGGAGAAGGGAATGGGAACAAATTATAAATATATCTTAAAATAAATAAGTTTATATTTTAAGAAAAGGAAAATTATTATAGGTCAGAAATTGTGATCATATAATGAAAGTGGCTTTCAGAGAGTATCCCTATAATTTCACAACTTGTTTGCATCAGCAAGTCAACATATTAGCCTACTGGTGTATTTTTCATGGTGCAAGTTATTACCATTTTCTTTACCTATTATCATCCAAATCCCAGTTTTCTGGAGATAAAAAAAAATCAAAGGTTTTACTCTGTCCCATTCCTTCCTTGCTTTAGTGACAAAACCACATCATTTTAGATATTTACAGGTGACACTGCTGCTATTGCTCTTGTTAACACTATGATTACTATTGAAAATACTACCAAAAGTAATTTTAAAATGTTTTAATATAATTTACTTTCCATTTTCAACATTCACTCTCACAAGATTTTGAATTCCAAAATTTCTCACCATCTCTCCCCTCCACCCACCCCAGAACAGCATGCACCCCAACTACCCCTTTCCTCAATCTTCCTTCCCTTCTCACATTTCCCTCCCCTCTATTTTTCTGTAGAGCAAGATAGATTTCTATATTCAGTTGCCTGTACAACTTATTTCCTAGTTGCAAGCAAAAACATTTTTGACATTCTTTTTTAAAGCTTTTACTTCCACATTCTCTCCCTTCCTCTCTCCCCACTCACCCTTATTTAGAAAACAAACAATTCAATGTAGGTCATACATGTGTAGCCATGCAAAACACTTCCATAACAGTCATGTTGTGAAAAACTAACCACATTTCCCTCTATCCTGTCCTGCCCTCCATTTTTTCCATTCTCTCCCTTGACCTATCCCCCCCCACAACAGTGTTTGCTTGTGATCACCCCTTCCCTCAATGTGCCATCCTTTCTATTATCCTCCCTCTACTATTCCCTTCCCTTCTGTCTTCCTGCATGGTAAGATAGATTTCCATACCCAATTGAATATGTATTATTCCCTCCTTAAGACAAATCTGATGAGAGTAAGACTGACTTATTCCCTCTCACCTTCCCTCTCTTCCCCTCTATTGTAAAAGGTCTTTCTTTCCCCTCTTATATAATTTACTACATCCTACCTCTTCCTTACTCTTTCTCTCACTATATTCCTCTCAACACTTAATTACTTAATTCTATTTTATGAGTGTTGTCCCTTCATATTCAGCTCACCCTGTGCCCTCTGTGTGTGTATACACACATACATACATATGCACATGCATATATACACATATATGTATATGCATATACACATCCATATATACATATATCCACACATACATATATTTACACATATACACTCATGCATACGGATATATACAGACATATATATACATACATATACAATATGCACATACCCAAACATATATGTGTATTGATATATTACATATGTGTATATATATATATATATATATATATATATGATATATTCCTTGTAATTACCCTAATACTGAGAAAAGTCTCATGCATTACAATATCATCTTTCCACGTAGGAATGTAAACAGTTCAACATTAATGAATCCCTTATGGTTTCACTTTCCTATTTACCTTTTCATGTTTTTCTTGATTCTTGTGTTTGAAAGTCGAATTCTCTATTCATCTTTGATCTTTTCAACAAGAATGTTTGGAAGTCCTCTATTTCACTGAAATTCCATTTTTCCCCCTGAAGTATTATATTCAGTTTTGCTGGATTGGTGATTCTTGGCTTGAATTTTGACCTCCTTTGACCTCTGGAATATCATATTACAAACCCTTAGTGTAGAAGCTGCTAAATCCTGTGTTATCCTGAGTGTTTCCACAATCCTTGAATTATTACCTTCTGGCTTCTTGTAATATTTTCTCCCTGACCTGGAAATTCTGGAATTTGGCTGCAATATTCCTAGGAGTTTTCTTTTGGGGATCTCTTTCAGGAGGTGACCAGTTGATTCTTTCCACTTCTATTTTACCCTCTGGTCCTAGAACATTGGGGCAGTTATCCTTGATCATTTCTTGAGAGACAGTGTCTAGGCTCTTTTTTTGATCATGGTATTTAGGTAGACCAGTCATTTTTAAATTATCTCTCTTGGATCTATTTTACAGGTCAGTTGTTTTTCCAATGAGATATTTCACATTGTCTTCTATCTTTTTTTCTTTGCTTTGCTTTTGTTTCATGATTTCTTGATTTCTCATAAAGTCATTAGTTTTCATTTGCTCCTTTCTAATTTTTAGGGAATTATTATCTTCAGTGAACTTTTGGACCTCCTTTTCCATTTGGCCAATTCTGCCTTTTAAGACATTCCTCTCCTCATTAACTTTTTGAACCTCTTTTGACATTTGGGTTAGTATATTTTTTTTCACTTTCAAGATCATAGTTCATTTATTACTTCAGGTAAAAAGCTAGTATACAGATTAGGGATCCCTTAAATTTCAGTTCTGGAATTATACAACATCTAGTATTTTTGCTATCAATGTTAAACAAGATAATTCTAAACACCTGAAAGCCCCCATATTCTTACCTATTATGGTGATAAAAACTTTTATGTTTTACTTTTCAATGTTTAGTATTTTCATTATGAAACCAATGATGGTATGATAAGCAGTGGTAAAATAATAATAACTAAGCATTACAATGCCAAAGTTTATAATTTTACAGTGAGCAAATCATCATAATTGTAATATATAAAAAAGAAAACATAGCAGAGATTCCTGTTATACAAACCTTGATCATCTGAGCTGTAGTCACTACTTGCAAACAACTTGCATGCAATACTTGCTAGGACTGACATTTGCTTCCCATCTCCCCCACCCTGTCTCCCCAGAAAAGTGTTAAGTAGATAAATGACATTTAAGAGACAAACATTAACTTACTTGCAGACAAAAGTTTAAAAAAAAAACTTTACTCAAGATCAGTACTGCTCACAAGCCTATTTCCATAAAGAAATTATATGAATGGTATGGGATGATAAATATCCAAAATATAGATGTATAGGCAAAGTATCTTTAACGGCTCAACTCAGTAGATACTGGGATCAATTATAAACATACATGTATCCAATACACATGCACACATTCTTTCTTCCCCTTCACAAAAGAATCAGAGTTTGACCAAATGGCATTGAATGAAGCAAGGTGACATACAGGCGTATAGCTAATTAAATCTTGATTAAATACGTCAATGGAGACTAATAGCATCAGAAGGAGGCTGTTCATATAGAATTAAAACTACACACAGAATATACTGGAATGCATTTTTCATCCCAAACCTGCTATGTGAAGCAACTTAATCTTTAGATAACTCACTCATTTTGGTTTTTGATTACTAAACCATAGTATATGCATACAATAAGACTTACATTGGAAGAAAAACTTCAAGGGGGCATTTTACATAAGTATTTAATGTGCTGTTTTAATTTAAAAATAACTTTGCTAAGTACACATCTCAACTGAGGTCTTTATATAAAGTGTCCTAATAGATATAAATATTTACCTCTGGTGAGTTAAAGGCCTTTGTTGTGAACATCTGTCTGAATTGTACTGCAGAATGATAGACACACATACACATATGGAACAACTCAAGGTAAGGTAATCCAAAAGATGGGCATGTTGGAGTCAAGGTACTTTGAAAGTAGAAGCATAGCAAAACCAAACGAAAATAAACACTAAGAACTGCAAGCAACTTGGGTTCAATAGTAAATTGAATGCCTCTATGGCAGTAATTTTTTAATAACAGAAATAGAAAGGTGTCTCATATCACCAGAATCTTGCGTACACACAACATATAAGAAAAGTCATCTATTATTTCTATAAAACAAGATCCAATTCATATTGTGAGAATGATTTACAGAAAACAAGAAGTCAATAGAAGACAAACAACGTGAAAGGAGAGTCCACCAACAGTTATTTTGTAAAGGTTGCAACTACAGTCCACAGGACTTCATACATTCAACTTGTGGGTCTGAATCCAGAAGCTGTCCCATTCTCTTTGTGGTTAAATTGTACTGCTCATCCAGAAGAGGGGCAAAAGTATTCTCAAGCACATCAGAAGCATAGGCGAGGTAAATAAGAGCCAGCAAGTGCTTGTCCATTTGATGGGGGTCATTCATCCATTCATCCATTTGTCAAGGACAACTTCTTGTACTTTCTTGATGAGGTGTTGCTTACTGTTGTTGTTGGTAAGTGGATGTGTTGTCATGTCAAAAAAGAGAAAGTTCTATTTTTCTGTTGTCAGTACACCTTTTCCAACCAGGTTCCACCCAGGTCTCACCTGGGACTAATCGTTATCATTTTGATTCATGACCTCTTTTCACAGGCTAACTTGTTTTCATATTCTGCCCTTTTATTCACCAGGTTGTTCCATACCCTCACTCCCACTACTGGACAAACAAAGATAGCAAACATATCAGATGACAAAAGGAAAATGAAAACCATCATTTATCCAATTACTTCCTAACTTAGGTTAATGAGGCATTGTCCTTGGTTAACTCATCTTCCTTGTGAGAGTGGATTTTCATAAGTACATGTTGTATTTTCTCAAATGATCCTCATCAGGTGATCAATGTTCTTCCTAAAATATTTCACCCAATGCCAAGCACAGTTTTTTAGGTTAAATCAGACTACTCCTGTTATTATTTTTCCTAGATATCTCTCTTTTCACATGTGTGAAATTGTATGAATCCGAATTAAATTTTCTTCTTATTAAATTTGTCACAATACTCTAGCCAATAAATTATACTTTGGAATATGCCATCCTTCTCATAAGGTCTTCCTCTCAGATTTGTGTCACTTGAAAAATTGATAGGCATGCCATCTCTACCTTTATCCTAGTCAATGCTAAAAGTGTGAAACTGAATAGTGCCATGGAAAGATTCCCTGACATTCTCCACTAGATACTTACTTTTATGTGGATAATTAATCATTTAATGAATATACTTTGTATCTGGACATTCAATCAGTTTGGAATCTACGTAAAATTACCTGACCTATATCTATCCATCTTGTCCACAAGTACAGAATGAAAGATTTGGTTAAAAGCTTTGCTGAAATCTAGGTATGCTATTTCTATGGCATTCCTCTGATAACCTGGTCAAAAGAATGGGTTTTTGTGGTTAATGCCATTCCAATTATTTAGGACTACCTTTTCATTTTCCCTAGTTAATTAATTAGTCACTACTCTTTTTTATTTATATGTTCTAGGTTTTGCCAGACAAAAAGTCAAGTTCACTGACCTATAATTTGTAGTCTCCATTATTTTTCTGCCCTCCATTTTTTTTGAAAATGAGAATTACATTTAAGTTTCTTGAGTTCTATAACAACATTTTTGTTCTCTGTGATTTTTCAAAGCTAATTAAAAATGTTACCACTCACATCCAGCAATTTTTTTCAGCACACTGCCATATAGATATTCCGTACCTGGTGGCTAAAATTCAAGAACAACTACATATTGAATTATTATCTCAATTTCTTTGGGGCATCATCTCCTCATTAGCCACCATTACTTTCGTCTCTTCAGTACAAAGATCGTTCTCCTCAGAGAAGAGAAGAAAATAAGTACAGTACAGTATAGCAGTTGGACAATAGTTCCCCTGGCTTTCCTTTCCACTAACACCTAAGCTAAGAACTTTGCCCCAGTCCTCCCTTTTAAAAATTGAGGATATGTATCAAGAGTCCTTTTTTCCCCCTTCTTTTTATCTTGTATCATTCAGATACTATCTACCACTACGTCCTCTTTGACCCCTCTCTCATGTGAAGAGTTGACCCTTCTCTTTGCTGAAGCATCTAAATGCACAAGTAGACCCACTCCATTCTGTCTTCTCTTGGCTTCTCTATCATTTCTACTCTCTCACTGATCTTCAATATCTCCCTATTTATTTGCTGATTGCTGCCCGATAATACATCCATGTCTTCCCTACCCTCAAAAGCCCCTCACTTGTTCTCTTAGGCTCAGATTGTTTTTATCTTAAATCTCTCCTCCCTTTCATGTCCTTGAGGAGAACTATAACTAGTGCTATCATTTACTTTCCTCTCATTCTCTTAACTCTTTGCAATCTGACCTCAGACCTAATTAATATTCCTCTCTCCAAAGTCACCAGTGATCTCTTAATTGTCAAATCTAATGGCCTTTTCTCAGTTCTTGTCCTTCTTGGATGCCCTGCAATCTTTGACATTGTTGATCACCTATTTTGTTTTTTGTCTTTGGATGCATGATCAGCTCCTTCATTCTCTTCTCCAAGGAGGATAACTTGGCTATCTTTACATTTAGACTTTGGTCATCTTCTTTCATATGTAGCAAGAATATAAATATTAATACAATGCAATTGCTCCAGTAGCATGTTGTCATCATTATTCTATTTGTCATTGGATGAGGATCTTATACTTAAGGTACTGACAACTAGGTTAAGATTTCAAAAAGTTGTATCTTAGCAATATTTAAGGTACCTTTTTTCATTATAGGTTATACATGTATAGTTATGCAAAACACTTCCATAATATTATATTTCCCTCCACCCTATCCCACTCCCATTAATTCTGTTTTCAACTTTGACCCTGTTCCTTTTCAAAGGTATTTACTTCTGACTCCCCCCTCCCCCAATTTGCCCTCCCTCATACTATCCCCCTTCCTTTTCTCCTTCTACCTTACTTTCATGTAGGATAAAATACCTAATTGAGTGTGTATGTTATTCCCTTCTTAAGCCAAATATGATGACAGTAAAGGTCACTCATTCCCTCTCATCTTCCCTCTTTTTCCCTCCATTATGAAACCTTTTTCTTGCTTCTTTCATGTAAAATAATTTACCCCATTCTCTCTCTCCCTTTCTCCTTCTCCCATCCTTTAAATATATTTTTAGATATCATTCCTTCATATTCAACTCACCATGTGACATCTCTCTCTCTGTATATACACATATGTACATATATGTATATATGTATGTATATATATGTGTGTGTGTGTGTGCGTGTGTGTGTGTGTGTGTGTGTATATATACATATATATATATATATTTGTCCTCCAACTACACTAATACTAAGCAAGAATTCGTGAGTTACAAATATAATCTTTCCATGCAGGAATGTAAACAGTTCAAATTTAATAAGTCTCGTATTATTTCACTTTCCTGTTGACCTTTTTCATGCATATCTTGATTCTTATATGTAAAAGTCAAATTTCCTATTCAGCTCTGGTCTTTTCAGGAAGAATGCTTGAAAGGCCCCAGTTTCATTTTTTTTCCTCAATTTTTATTTTTTCCCCTGATATATTATACTCAGTTTTTCTCCATAGGTGATTCTGGGTTTTAATCCTAGCTTCTCTGACCTCTAGAATATCATATTCCACCCCCTCTAATCCCTTAATTAGAAGCTGTTAGCCCTTGTGTTAATCTGATTGTATTTCCATGATACTTGAATTGCTTCTTTCTGGTTGCTTGCAACATTTTCTCTTTGACTTGGGAACTCTAGAATTTGGCTACAATATTCGTAGGAATTTTCCTTTGGGGATCTCTTTACAGAGGTCGTCAGTGAATTCTTTCCATTTCTATTTTACCCACTGGTTCTAGAATATCAGTGTTGTTTTCCTTGATAATATTTTTGATCATGGCTTTCAGTTAGTTCAATAATTTTTAAATTATCTCCCCTAGATCTATTTTCCAGGTCAGTGGGTTTTTTTCCAATGAGATATTTCACATTGTCTTCTATTTTTTCACTCTTTTGGTTCTGTTTTATAATTTCTGCTCCATTATAAATTTGAAGGAATTGTTTTCTTCAGTGAGCATGTTGTGCTTACTCCTTTTTCATGATTTTCTTGTGTCGCTCTCATTTTGCTTCCCAATTTTTCTTCTACTTCTCTTACTTGATTTTCAAAATCCTTTTTGGGCTCATCCATGGCCTGAGACCAGTTCATAAGTTTCTTGGAGCTTTGATTTATTGTCTTCTTCTGGTGGTATATTTTGATTTTCTTTCTCACTAAAGTAAGATTCTATAGTCGGAGTTTTTTTTACACTGTTTGCTCTATGTTCCCTGTCAAATACTTGACTTTTAAACTCTTTGTCAAGGTAGGACTTTGCTTGCAATGTGTGTGGCTGTGGGTGTGGGTATGCTGCTTTAGACTTCAGGGGTTTTGTATCAGCTACTCCATCCACTGCCCTGGGTCCAGAACTCTGGTAGCAACCCATACTATTGCTGCTGCTTCTGCTGCCACTGATAACCCCACCTCCTCTGCCCCAAGGCTGGGACCAGACCCAACCAGATCAGGTCCCACAGAGTTTTCCCACTTACCTTCTATGCTGTCTTTGGTGTTTGTGGGTAAAGAACTCTGAAAATTTCTACAGCTTCAAAAGATTGATTTTCCCAAGGCCTGCTCTGGCCCTGTCTGTGTTGGCATGGCCCATGATGGACTATGCTCTGGTCTGCTCCCAGCCTGGTGTGATCAATGCTTCCTGTTGACCTTCCAGCCTGTCTTGGGCTGGATATTTGTTTCATTCCATCATTTTGTGGGTTCTGCGACTCTAGAATTTGTTCAGAGTCATTTTTACAAGGATTGGAGGGGTTTGGGGAGAGAGCTCAAGTAATTCTCTATTTTTACTCTGCCATCTTGACTGTCCTCTTGATGACTTGTTTTGCTTTGACTTTCCTGTATTTTTATGGTGTGTGTGTATGTGTGTGTGTGTGTGTGTGTGTGTGTGTGAGTGTGTGTGTGTGCACAAGTGCATGTAGGGGTGATACTTCTCTCTCTTGACTCTCCTCCTATCTGTCCAAACACTTCTTCCCAGCTACCTTTATTGCATTGTCATCTAATCCATACTTGCACATCAGAAGGAGTCCCTCAAGTCTATATTTTCAGTCTTCTTTCTTTTTTCCCATTGTATTGTTTCATTTGGTGATTTCCTCAGGTTCCGTGGATTTACTTATGATCTCTATTCCTGTGATTCTCAGATTAGGTATCTAACCCTAAACTCTCTCAAAACCTCCAAACTCACATCTACAAATGCCTATTGAATAATTATATTCTGTAGGTATCTTTAATTCAACAAATCCAAAACTGATCTCATTATCCCCTCCTTAAACCTTCCCTTCTTCTGAACTTCTCTACTAATATTGAGCACACTACTATCATCTCAGTCATCTGGGTACACAGACTGGGTGTCATCTTTGACCTGACTCTCACTCACCCATCAATATCCAATCTGCTATGAAATCCTATTGATTCTACCTAATTAATATCCCTTGTATATGACTCCCATTCTCTCCTCTCATGTGGCCACTACACTAGTACAGGCCCTCATCCCTTCACACTTACACCTAAAATAATAGCTTTTTTATTATCCTTTCTGTCTCAACCTTCTTACCATTCTAGTCTATTTTCCACTAAGCTGACAAGAGTGATCTTTCTAAAGCATGTATGACTCTGTGTATTGTTAATGTATTTTTACATAAAGGGTGAGTGGAATAGGTATAGTGAAGACTTCTCAGACTGTAATTCTTCTCCCAGGGGTGAGGTAAGACCTAGAGTCTCAAGGTCACAATATTTTTTGAATAGAATAGTTCCATATAAGGATATAAAACTGTGTAGTATATCAGGGTCTCAATGATTGATAAAACTTACATAATTCCTCAATGTCTTCATTTCAAAAGGGATTGGTTAGATTTCGTGTCTAGAATGTAAGATCATATTCTCAGCTAATGAGGATAATGGTCAGTGGGGGGGGGGGAGGGACTTGTGTTAAGGTCTATATAAATCACTGCCTTTTCTTTGCCTTTTGCTTTCCTACTCCAGGTGAACTGGTATAGGATTGTCCTGCTTCTCCAGAATCGAATAAATCAACTTTCTGTCATCATTTTGAGAGGTGTCTGAGTAATTAATTTAAGTAAGGACCTGAGCCATCCCACACAAGGGGTTAATGTATTTTTGCTTGAGGGAAGATTTTTTCTATCCATTAGTAGATCCATGTGACCTGCTTAAACCTGAGTCCCATGGAACCTGTGGTGGGAGGGGTTTGCTGAATGGGTGGAAGAGGAAGGGTGGAACAAGGAAAGAGCTAGAGCAGAGCTGAGAAAATTAAACAGAATCTAATCAGAGCTAGGAAAGATGCAGGCAAGCAGGCTGCTGGCTAGCCTGAGTGAAAGAGTCTATTTGTGATTTTTATTTCAGAGAGCTTGCTTGTGATTTGTTTAATGGAGCTAGTTTGTGGGAAGCCTAGTAGGGGGAAGGCTTGAGGATGGTGTTATTGTGTATAGATGTTTATTACTATGCTGGATTTGGCTTTCTGGTGTATGAATAAATGGTTCTGCCTTCTGTGTGAAGAATCCTTGATATTTCATGATTCAGAGTTGCCCCACGATATTCATTCACGATATGCACTGTTAATATCACCTTCGTGCTACAAATGCTGATGAGGATGGGATCACAAAACATTAGACCTCTTTTTGGAGACACAAAGGCAGATGAGACAGAGGAAGAAATGGATGTCCCAAGGTGGGAGGATTTGGCTTATTTCACCCTAGCAAGAGAATTGGCTAAAGGCACAAGACTCTGTGAAAACTGTAAACCAAGGCTACAGAAGGGAGAACCCAGAGACTTAGAAAGATGTTTGCAGGGAATACCAATAGAACCAGGAGAAAAAATGGCAGGGGTGTGTAGAAGAGGAAGGGCATTGTTAACAAGTTATCAAAATATATGTAAAAGCAGAGACAAACTGCAGGAGGAGGAAGCTCAAATGGTAAAAGAATTAGCTGATTGCAAGAGAAGCTTTCTATACTGAATTGTCCTTTAGAAGAGCAAACTAAAAAGTATCAGGTGGTGGGAGGAAAACCTGTTATTGATTTGGCTCACAGGAAGAGGTGAAAAGTGAACAATAGGAAAGTGAATGCATCCCTTGCCCAGGCTGGGCTTGATCAGGGCTCATATACTGGCCAAAAATGAGGAGGCCAAGGTTTGGTCAGTACTAAGAAGGAACCAGAATCACCCCCCCCCCACACACACACACAGTGTTTGGGGAGATAATTGAGGATTTTACTCAGCAGGAGGTTATAGATATTTTGAGTTGGTTCACCCAAAGGATGAGAGAATGGCCCGTATCTTGGATGGTGAGAATTCAATGTCAGAGTAGATTGACAAAGAATTGTTTACTGCTATATTGAGAGCAGACGTAGATTTTGGAAGAATAGATGGCATTCCAACTAATGAACTATATAAAATGTATCCAGAAAAAAGTTTGATTTTAGACTAAGCTGGGAAATGAGAGAGGCCCCTTCAGATCCTCCTGAAACATTGTATCCAAGTTTTCAGATCTGCAGGGAGATTGGGAGATTGGTCAAGGCTCAGCTCAGATTAAAATAAAAAGCATACTTCTAACTAGAATGATGATGCCCAAACTGCAAGTTAGAAGGAGTAAACAGTGAATGAGACTATGATAGTGGGTTCATGAACTCCAGAAGCATGGCTGATCTTATATCTTCCCTGCTTCTTTTTGGCTTTTTATCTGTTTGCCTTGTTTGTCAGATTCGTTTTCTGCAGGCTTAATACCCTTCACCTGCAGGTGCCTGATTGTTTAAGCTGGATGTCACCCCTTGTCCAATGTGCTGTGACATTCCTGGACCTGATGTTGACCAAGTTCCAGATGCCAGCTAACTAACTAATGGGACCTCTTGGGGAAGGAACATCTCTCCATCCAATTTCATCAAGAAGTAGCTATAGAAGAAGAGACCTTTGTCCCTTACCCCAATATTTTGGGCCCCAATTGTTTGACGGAGGAATGATGGGATGCTTGGCTCAAGTCCTACACTAAGGTATTGTTTCATGCACTTATTTTCTGTGATCCCTGTTGTATTGTTGTAAAGTTCTGCTGAAACCAGTTGCCTCAGATATTATTTCATATGCTTATTTTCTGTTATCCCTTTTAAAGTTCTGTTGACACCAGTTGTCCCACTGACCTAAGTAATGGATAAGAAAGATCTTGGGGTGGAATGTATTGCTAATATATTTTTGCATAATGGGTTAATGTATTTTTGCTTAAGGGAAGATCTTTCCCATCCATTAATAGACCCATGTGACTTGAGGCACATGGAGCCTGTGGTGGGAGGGGTTTGCTGAATGGTTAGAACAGCAGAGGGGGAGCTAGAGCAGAGATGAGAGAAAATTGGACAGAATCTAGTCAGAGCTAGAAAGGATACAGGCAAGCAGGCTGCTGGCTAGTGTAAATGAAAGAGCTTGCTTGTGATTTTGTTTGAGAGCCTGCTGGTGATTTGTTTAATGGAGCTGGTTTGTGGTAAGCCTAGCAGGAGGAAGGATTGGGCATGGTGTTGTTATCTGCATTGTTATTGTGCATAGATCTTTGTTACTGTGATGGATTTGGCTTTCTGGTATCTGAATAAATGTTTTGGTTCTGCCTTTTACATGAATAGTTTTTGGTATTTCATGATTCAGAATTGGCCTGGGATATCCATGGCCACAGTAGGTGTTGTGAATATCACATTGGTGCTTCACTCTGTCACTCTCCTATTCAGTAAATTCCATTAATTCCTTATTTACCACAGGGTCAAGTATGAAATCATTAGTTTGATTTTCAAACACTTTTATAACTTGGCCCATCCTTACCTTTCCCATGCCTTATCTCCTTCCATACTCTCTGTGATCCAATGACTTGCTGTTCCTTACTATTGTATATTTCTATCTCTATCCTTTGCATTTTTATTAGACATTCTCACCCCTAGGATTCCCTGCTGTGTCATATTTGCCTTCTATCACCGCTGAATTCTTTTAAACTATAGCTAAAATTCCACTTTCTTCAAGAAACCTTTCTTAATATACCTACTTTTACTCTGAGATAATCTCCCATGTATTCATGTATATATATTTTTATGCATAATTGTTTAAACATTATCTCCCTTCCCATTATACTGTGAGCTCCTTGCAGGTGGCCTTTTTTTTTATTTTATATTCTCGTGTCTTAATACGGAACCTGGCATATAGCATATAATTATTGAATAATTTTTGATTTGCATTGCCTTTTTTTCTTTCCTCCAAAATCCAACAGCATCATCTCGTCGACATGTAGGAGCAATCCTATCACTTCTTCAATTATCTTTTCATTCCATAAAAACTACTTAACTCTGAATCAATTCATGTCTTCCCATGGTTTTCTTTGTATGTACTATGTCTCATAGCACATAGCAACATTTTACTATGATTGTGTGCAACAATTTGTTTAGCCATTCTCAAATCAATAAGTAGTTGTTTTTGCAGTTCTTTGCAATGAACTCCAGAAGCATGGCTGATCCTATATCTTCCCTGCTTCTAGTTATTATCTCTTTGCTTCTTTTTGGCTTTTTATCTGTTTGCCTTGTTTGTCAGATTCGTTTTCTGCAGGCTTAATACCCTTCACCTGCAGGTGCCTGATTGTTTAAGCTATTTGTCACCCCTTGTCCAATGTCCTGTGACATTCCTGGACCTGATGTTGACCAAGTTCCAAGTATTTATAAGTATTTTGTCAGAGATGGGGCCATCCTTTATAATCTTGACCTTTTTGTATTATATGCTTAGCAGTGGTATACTTAGATTACAGGTATAGACATTGTTAAGTTAATTGTGAATTATCACTTAGAATGATTTAGAACAATTCACAGTTCCAATAGCAATGCATATGTGTTCTATTTTTCCACTCCTTCCCCAGCACTAATTACATACATCTTATTTATGTGATATATGGTGAAATCTCAGAGGCGTTTTAATTTCCCTTTCTTTTACTATGAATGACTTAGATTAATCTTTCATATGGCATTAGCAACTTACAAATCATCTTTTGAGAATCATTTGCTCAAATATTTTGACAACTTATCAGTTAAGATGTGAATCTTGAAATTTCTTGTGCTAGTTCCATATGCAAACACAATGCATATGTATGTTTGCATGTATGTGTATAAATACATATATAGATATATGTATGTATATATATGTATATATGGAAGGTATGTATATACCCTTATCAGAAATTTTACATGCACAATATTTCCCTATTTGACCACTTTCCTTTTTTTTTTCCAAGTTATATTGATTTGGTTCATCACACTCAGAGGCAGCTAGGTAGCTCACTGGATGGAGAACTGTATCTGGAATCAAAAAGAACTCACTTCAAATCTACCAACTCAGATACCTGTTATATGACTTCGGACAAGTCCCTGAGCCTGTTTTCTTCAGTTTCCTTGTACGTTAAATAGGAGCCAGGACTTTTTTGCATCAAATAACGTAATATTTTTAAAGTGCTTAGCACAGTATCTGGCTCATAATAAACACTATATAAATGTAAGTTATTATTATTGTCTTTTTTAATCTAAATTTTCTGATTCATGCACTACAGATTTTTTAGGCAGTAGTCTCCTATTTTTCCCTTTCTCCACAGTTATTTTTAGCTTGTCTTTAGAATTTAATTCTTTAGAGCTTCCAATCTCTCCTAAATTGATTTCTCCCATAGCATTTTAGACCACAGTACCATTTAACTCTGTAAAATCTGCTCAGCCACAATTTGGAGGAATTTTAATCTGCTTCAGCAAAAAGAGAAGGAATGAAAATGCTGATAACATTATGATATAATTAATATAATATGATACATCATTTGGAGTTTTCAAATATTTCTGTGGCACTTACCAAATGATTGACATATGACATTGTAGGAAAGCATAAAATACTCTAAGAACAAGTTGGACATTAGTGAAGCACAGTTTTCAATTTAAAAACTGCTATGAATAGCCAAAAATTGAGTATAGTGTTTTCCTGGTTTTAGGCAATATATATCTTTCAGCTATGAAAATCCGCATCTTCCACAATAAGTGCTAAGAAATCTCAAAAATCTTATCATGATCTTTACCTTTTCTTTGCTGAATGCATCTAACAAATTTATGTGACTTCTGTTAGCATTTATGCTTTGCTCATAGGTCAATCCACTCAAATATAAATGTTAAATATATGACAGAATAGAAGTAGTTCAGGTGATGGGCAGACAGGTTCACACTCTTCTGGATAATACTACTCAATTATGGGTTGGTAGCTTTGAAAGGTGTAGTTTCAGAACGATCTATCCCTATATATCAGATTTTGAAAATCTGTCCATATTCAGTCTGGCTCTAGAAGAACATGAAAATCAAAAGGGAGCAGGGAGGGAGAAAAAGGCCTATAGCAAAGATTTCAGAGTTACAAATGCTAGTCATTTAAAAAACTTGTTTCATGTTATCTTCAGGTAAATCTCCCTTCTCTATTGTGGGACCTCCTAAACTGTGATAATCCTGTGTACTCATCTTTAAATGGATGTGGGGATGGAAGTGGGGAGGATAAGATAACCTCTTTTATTAGAGGACATGGGTATTACGAAGTATGGGAAAGAAAATAGTATCAACAAATGAAGGGTCAATATGATCACATCTTTAGATGTGAAAGGTTACTATTTTCATATGATCACTCACTCTCAGTACGTGTTTAAGCCTATCACATTCATAAAAATATTCTATAGAGTGCTTTTATAAGCCATTGTTCCACAGATAGAATCTATAGCTGCTTTATAAACAAACAGAATCTGCCACTACTTTTTCCCTTCTTGATTTGATAGAGCTCTCCAAAGGAATAAGAACCTGTTTAATAATGATGATCTGTGTAGCATTCTACTAAACATTGCTAAAGGGCTTCCAAGTATATTCTTGTTTAATCATCCAAAGAAGCCTGCATGGAAGCATAATAGAAATGCAAAATGTTGCAGCCTAACAATAGTAACCATTTTCTTGTTTTCTAGAATGCATGTTTACCTCCATTGTAAAAATGGTTTCATGTATTATAAATCCCTTCCTGCATTACTTGAGTTACTCTATCATCATCTGTACTTTTATCTGATTACCTAAATGTATAAGAGAGACATCAGTCAATACTGCTGGAAAAAATGCAATGCCTAGTGGCCTTTATGATTTTAGAAACAAGATAAAAGCCTTATGACTCAAAGAAAGCAATCAAATGCATTTCTGTAGCCACAAGCGTTGTATTTACTTAAAGGATTGTGACTATAAAAGCAAATATCTCTTACAGGAAGCCAGGACAAAAGCTGTCAGAGCACAGAGTAGTAAATAGCTTTGAAATTGTTTTCTCTGCTTCATTTCTAAAGCTTAAGGCTAAGAATGTTTGACCTTTTACAGATGGAATGATTTCCTGCAGGTCAGGGAGTTGCATTGAATGCTGATGGGGTGCAGCCTGATGCAATCATCAGGAATGGTAAATACTCTCATCACTGGTGCATTCTCCTGCATCAGGAGCATTTCTAAACCAGTGACATTTCCTCATTCCTTCTATGAAAAGGTAGAGTGCCTTTCATTTGTTCTCCTATAGCATTTTCCTTCCAATGCCTCTTAATCAGAAAGAGAAAGGAGCAGTATGAAATTGTTCCAAAAGACTCAATATATTTAAATAGAATAAAAAAATCAGGTTGAACACCTCTGAAATCAAGAGGATGTCTTCCTAATTTAACTGTTCTTATAGCTGCAAAAGATGTTCTATTTTTAAAGATATCATTCTTTTAGGTTTGTTCAAGATTTCCTGTTAACATGAAGTCAAATTCTAGCCAAAATTTACTTTTTAAATCCTGAAATGTTCACTACTGTGTTGAAACTAAAATTCAATGCAGTCATACAACAGTTTTCATTCCTATATAGCCTTCAAACACAATTCCATGGGTGTTAATAACTCCTCACCCTTTCAGAGATGCACTAAGGTGAACTGATTTCATACAAAAGCAACCTTGTTGGTGAAAAGGGTTCCCTCTCCCAGTTTGGCTAAACTTTTACCTGAGATTTTTTTTTTTAATTTGGCTAATCCATATATGTGGTTTAAATGGAAAGCAGTGTCCCCCACACGTAGCATCGAGTGCCATTGTGTGGCTTGAAGGGAGGCAGAACAGACATCTCTAGCCTCCTCTCCCCACCATTCTCAAAGTGATACTTTAATTCCTACCAGTACTAGAAGTGGGAGGTTAGGTACAGAAACTTGACCACTCCGTTCTCCTCAGAGAGAACCAGGTTAGAACTATACTTAATTATTCCCTAAAATATTGTTAGCCAACAAAATGTGATTTTCATCTTTCACCTATACTTCTGATTACACTTTATTTATGGGAAAAAAAACCCAAACTTTATGTCCAAGATATGACTCCCTGGCTACTAAATACCAGTTCCATAATGAACACATATGGCAAGTAGCGGAGAAACCCATTTATCTAAGTTAAGAGTAAAACTGAAATCAAAGAAAATGCACACTGGAAAATATATGCCAGATAATAAAAAGTGAAGGAGTCCTTCTCTTAGGACTGAGGTAACTCAGCTTAACTGAGAAAGTTCTACATCTCTTTCAAGAGGAAACTCCCCAAAGTAACAGGACAAGTATAGGAACATAATGGAGACTGCCAGCTCCTTTTATATTGGCATCTTCCCCAGAGTCTTTCGCTTTAGCATCCTGAAGTGAGGTTGACATCTTCCATTTGCTCTCTTGAAACTGGAAATCTGAAGCACCTGAAGTGACGGCAGAACATAGAATGAAAGTGAGTCGGACTCCAAAAGTATTCAAAGAACAATGACTTACTCTCTCCTACTCTTGCAAAAATTCACTCTGCCCCTCACATCGGTGGAGAACATTCATGAACTAGTGGAGAACAATATAAATGGAGAACATTCATGAACAACAATGAGGAGAAGAGTCCCCATACTTTGACTTTGGGTCTTAGATTATATTCATCTGTGCTCCCCAAAGTAAAATGATAGCTCTTTGAGGGAAGAAACTACACAGTGTTTTTTTTTTCTTTTTAAAAACCTTGCATCTTAGAAGTAGATAAAGGGTAGAAGTAATTTGCACATAGTAGGTCCATATTTTTGTTGAAATGTACTAAAAATTATTACAGTAAAATCCCAGAGTACTATTAAATGAGACCTGAAATTCTTAGGGTTACCTAAATAGCTAGTGTTTTGCTTACTGTTAGCTAATCAATAATAAAATGTTTATAGCTGCTTTTAAAGATTAGTAATCAATTCTTAATATTTTGCTTTTCTCTGCAACTTTCAGTCTTCCTTAAAGTTTACCAGGATGGGCAATATATATTGATTCTTTAGTTGCAAATGATAAGGAGAAGAAAAAACAATTGACTTACCAATCTCCCTTTTTTTGGTCTTTTTTTTGTACTTTGCCTTATTTTTCCTCTCTCATTTCCCTTTGTTTTCATCTTCCTCAAACTGTACTTATAACACAGGTTTAGAGCTAGAAGAGACATGTAACTGAGGACACAAGTAATTGACAAAGTGAGAACTCAAATCTTGGTCATCTGACTCCAAATTCAACATTCTTTCTACTTTGCCATTGATCATATTTACGTACATCTAACTTTTCCCTCCACCTCATTAATCTTTTCTGTCCCCAAAGGTCTACTTGCCAATATTTGGGGTCTCTTCTGCTAGTTAGTGCAAGACTAGGGGCTTAACTCAACTCCCTGGTGGGACCAGAATTTTACATTTTTTCATATTCATCTGAAGTCAGATCTAATTCAGAGTTAAATAAGGGTCTCTAAAATCTGAAGACCCTGTCCAGACATTTTTTAAAATTTATTTATTTTTGTTTTCAACATTCACTTCCAAAAGATTTTGAGCTCCAAATTTTCTCCCCATCTCTCCCCTCCACCCACCCCAAGACAGTATGCCTTCTGACTACCCTTTCCTCCAATATGCCCTTCCTTCTATCACTCTCTTCCCTTCTCTTATCCCCTTCCTCTCTATTTTCTTGTAGGCAAGGTAGTTCTCTATACACCATTGCCTTTATCTTACTTCCAGTTGCATGTAAAAACAATTTTTTTAGCATTCATTTTTAAAATTTTGAGTTCTCAATTCTCCCCCTTCCTCCCTCCCCACCCACCTACATTGAGAAGGCAAGCAAATTGATATAACTTATACATGTGCAGTCACGCAAAACACTTTCATAACAGTCATGTTGTAAAACACTAACTATATTTCCCTCTATCCTCTCCTGCCCCCCATTTATTCTATTCTCTCTTTTGGCCCTGTCCCTCTTCAAACGTGTTTACTTCTAATTACCTCCTCCTCTCATTTGCCTCCCCTTCAATCCTCCCCCCATCCCCCACTTACCTCATTCCCTTGTACTTTCCTGTAAAACAAGATAGACTTTCATACCCAATTGAGTGTGCATGTTATATCCTTAGGCCAAATGCAAGTAAATTTCACTCTTTCCCTCTCAGCTCCCCACTCTTACTCTGCATTGAAAAAGCTTTTTCCAGCCTCTTTTATGTGAGAGATAATTTACCCCATTCAGTTTCTCCCTTTCTCCTTCTCCTAATATATTCTTCTCTCACCCTTTAATTTAATTTTTTAGATATCATCCCTTCATACTCAAGTTGATAATGTCTTTATTATCTTTCAAGTAGGAACGTAAGCAGTTCAACTTTAGTAAGTCCCTTATAATTTATCTTTCCTGTTTACCTTTTCATACTTCTATTAATTCTTGTATTTGAAAGTCAAATTTTCTATTCAACTCAAATCTTTGCATCAAGAATGGTTGAAAGTCCTCTATTTCATTGAATGAACATTTTTTCCCCTGAAGTATTATACTTAGTTTTTCTGGGTAGGTGATTCTTGGTTTTAATTCTAGCTCCTTTGACCTCTGGAATACCATATTCCAAACTCTCTGATCCCTTAATGTAGAAGCTACTAGATCTTGTATTGTTCTAATCATACTTCCACAATACTTGAATTGTTTCTTTCTGGCTGCTTGCAATATTTTCTCTTTGACCTGAGAGTTCTGGAATTTGGCTACAATATTCCTAGGAGTTTCCTGTTTGGGATCTCTTTCAGGAGACAATCAGTGGAGTCTTTCCATTTCTATTTATCCCTCTGGTTCTAGAATATCAAGTCAATTTTCCTTGATAATTTTTTTGAAAGATGATGTCTAGGCTCTTTTTTTGATCATGACTTTCAGGTAATGAATAATTTTTAAATTGACTCCCCTGTATCTATTTTCCAGGTAAAGTGGTTTTACTAATAAGATATTTCATATTATCTTTTATTTTTTTCATTGCTTGCCAAGGTAGTTCTTTCCTTTCAGCGGGGGTGGGTGGGTATACTATCAGCCATTTGACACCCCTCCGAATCTGTGTGCCTAGAGCTCCATAAACAGCTGCCCCCTGCTACCCATGCTGCTGTTGTGCCTCCCTCAGGCTCTTCCACCCCTTCTTCTGCCCTGAGTCTGGGGCTCAACCACTGTACTCTCTTACATAGGTCCTACAGCTGTTTTCCATTGAACTTCCAGGTTGCAGTTGGTGTTTTGGAGTCAAGAACTCTGGAAACCACAATAGCTGCCAGTGATTCAATCCCCCCAAACCTGCTCAGGTTCCACCTGTGCCAGCATGGAGTACACTGGACTGCACACTGATGCCAGCTTGGCATGATAGATGATTCCCTTGACCTTCTAGGTTGTCTTAGACTGGAGATTTGATTCACTCCACCTTTCTGTGGGCTCTCCACAGAATTTGTTTGAGTAATTTTTTACAGGTATTTGGCTGGGTTTGAGCGGAGAGCTCTAGCAAATCCCTGCTTTTGCTCTGCCATCTTGGCTCTACCCCTGAAACAATTTTAATAGTAGTTTATGTGTGTTGTCTCATTTGATCTTTACAGCAACCTAGTGATAGGAACAATTTTTTCCCCATTTTACACATTTGTTAAAGAGTATTGACATGCAGGCTTTCCTCAAATAGATTTTGTTTTCTCAGTTAAAAGAAGAGATAAAGCAATAAAAAATGAAAAAAATAAAAAGAACTATTTTATGCAATTTATTATGTAAATAGATATAGACATAAGGAATAAGCCTGCTACTTTCATTAGTATAGGTAACATCTGAATAATTAATTTCCCTCTACTAATATAGGAAGCATCTGCAACTTACCATTTTAGAAAATTGCCTAGAGCAGAGGTGTCAGACTTAAATAGAAATGGTAGCCATTAAACTATGCATGAAGATCCCTGCAGGCTACATATTGAATTAGAAAACATATTAACATTATCTGAGTCTTATTGTATTTTATTTATTTTTCTAAATATTTCTCAGTTACATTTTAATCTTTAGGAAGCACTCTAGAGAACTGTGGGCTGAACATAGCCCTGAGCATTGTGTTTGACACATCTGGTCTAGAACATTGAGAGAGTGTAATTTACCAAGCATTATAGCATACTATGAGTATCAGAAGAAGACCCAAGCCTTTCTGAATTGGGAGGTTGGGTCTTTACATGTTATACCATGCTGTTTCTCAATATGCTTTAATTAGTTATAAAATAATTACTGTTGTATATTTCTACTAAGACTGGGCCCAAGAGTTTAAATTAGCGGCTAAAACTTAGTTCTTCATTATGCTATCTTTTTTGGACTCAAATATTACTGTCATACTAAGGACAACTGTTTCAGAATGTCTTATTATCTGGGTCTATGATGATTCAGTTAACCCAATTCACAGTTGCTCCTTCTTTAGTGTTTAACTCCTCATGATCTCAACTTGTGATATTGGGTGTCTCAAAACAACTGGCTATGCTCCATGTTAGATCCATGTTTCAAGAGTACACATAGACACAACTTAATTAGTAAAATCCCAAACTAATCCCCCTTAAAATAGACTCTTCATGTGGACTTTTGTAATTAGTTAATAAAACCAGTACGTCATTTTCTGATTTTAATATTACATAATTCTATGGTATTGCTTATGTTCCTATATATATATATATGTGTATGTATGCTCAGATCATATGAGATCCCTTGATCAATGCACCAATATTTTTGTTTTGTTTTGGTTATCATCATCATGTTAGGTATGAAAGAGGAAAATGCATGCCCAACAAAGGTGTTTGTTGATATAGTAGATGATGTCCTGGGAAAAGAAGGAGAGTTCTTGGTGCTCCTGTTTGTTAAAAAATAAAATGTGTTAATCATATCAAACCCTAGAATATTACATGACCTCCTCAGAAAAAAGTACATTGACCATTTAGACAAGATCAATCTAAAAATTAGCATAGGAAAAAACAAGTGGATGAAACATGCTTATTGCTCATATTATAACCTTCAGTAATATGTGCAGTCAATCCACTGAGTTAAACCCTTCTATCTACTATCTTTCTATCTACCTCTCTCTCTATCTGTCATCATGAAGATGGATAAGCCCACAATTGAATAGTAGGAAAGTAGTGGTCTGGGTATCCCCTAAAATAAACAGGTGCTCCCAGACACAGGAATTCATCATTTTGACAGTAATATTCTCTATATTTTCTAATATGGCTGCAAATAAAATGATACTACAAATTCTAAAAATCAAAACCATGGATAACCAAAAAGTCAGTGGTGTAAATGTAGGCACCAGGATTATTTTTCATTCTTTCAGACTTATCAAGATATTTCCCTAACAAAAGATGGAGAGAAAACTGGTAGATATAAATATTATGTAAACAGAATAGGCTAGTAGTAACACATTTGTATTATCAAATATTCAAGGACTGGCCTGGATATTGTCCAGGAAATCCCTGATTGTAAAATGAGATAGAAAACTCATGCAGCAAGAATTAAGGATAAACGACAGACCCTAAGGGGGCAGTATTGATGTGTTAAAACCATAGATGGATGGCTACCATGTGTTAATTTGATAGTCTGCAGAGTATTTATCAGAGGAGAAAGAAGAGAATGGCACAGGCTAAGAAGATATGGATGGATAATGATCTTCACTCTGGAAGGAGTACCAACATGAATGAGCTCACAGATGCACTGAAATATTGAAGTATAATATTTATGTATAAAGATGTTCAACCATACAAAAGTATCAAAACTGCTTTGACAGGGTTTTTAAATGAAATGCAGCTTAAACTGAAGGAATCCACTATAAAATTATGGAAACACAAACCCACACTCCAGCTCTAAGATAATACAGCTTTGCCTTGGTTACATTGCTCTAGGCACTTCAATTCAGCCTTGGAAAATAGTTTGCTGATCCATATAGCAACAGAAGGCTCTGCAGCAACTTCTTCATGTCATATTTGCAGCAAATGAAAATATCAGGATGTCATGTGATAAATAACTTTTTTAAACTTTTAATTGAACAGTTAAGTATTTAAGAAAAATATTTCTTGTAAATTCAACATTTTCAACTGAACAGAAAAAAACAACCCCACTTTCCTTATTTCTATGATTATATATAAGAAGACATGAAAACTAAATAGAAATATTAGCATTGTGTAAATGGGATCTTGGTATTGGTACTATGATTGTAGATCTAGAGCTGGAAAGGAGGGATTTTGACTTTCATTTAATCCAGTGATCTAATTTTACAAATGGTAAGGATGAGACTCAAGGAGGGTGTGGCTTTCCCAAGGTATTATGCATAAGAGTAGTTTTTGAAACTAGAAACTTTGATTCTAGAGTAAGTGTTCTGTCAACTTACAGGTTGTATATTTGTATTCTGAGGGACTAGCCTAAGAGTGCAAAGTGACATAAAAAGTGATATGGGTGAACATTTTGCTTCATTCTGACATAGGGAGGCCTATTTTCCCCAACCTATTAATGGTACCAAGAGATATAAGTTGAGGAAACAACTTGGAAGTCTTGACTTGAGTTGCTCTAGCTCACTCAATGAGAAAAAATGTGTGAAAAATATGAAAAAAAAAATGATCATTCTAGTAAGTTGCTCTGTTAATTCAAGCTACTACATAACAATCAATTTGAACAAGATCATCTCTTCGTGCGTGCATGCACTGACCGTTTTTGCCAGCCTTGACTTAACCTCCAGGTTTTCTTGTACTCTCATTCTACAATCTCAATCTAAATATTTCGTGGGTTGGCTTTTATGCCATTAAAATTCTAATCTTTTTTCCAAATTCACATGACTCTGAGATGATTAATCAGTTACATATACAGTAAGTTCATCAAGACATACATCAAATTAACAAAGTATATTTAAGACTTCTAAAATAGTTGGGGTGAGCCCTGAGAAGAGCCTGAAATTTCAGTTCTGTCTTTTGGTTATTTTGTCCTCTAAAAACAGCATATTCTATTGGTAAAAGATTGCTACTGAAGTACTTGGGCATCAAAATGTTATGGCACAAGGTGGTTTCTCTCTTGGTTTAGCACATTGTCTATCTATGAGTGGCAGCTCCTACAAGAAGCACCGCTTAATTTCTTTTGTGGGATCCTCAGGATTCTTCCATCCAACAGCTTGGCAAAGCTGCTAATTATCTTAAGGACTGGTCATCATGATCTCCAAGTACGGAAAAATTTGGCATGTTCTCTTATACTCATTTGACAACTTTCTGGTGTCCTTATAAAGCACAGTGTTTTTCTTTTAGATACCTGAGCAGGCAAAAGAAAAGAAATTATTTTTATTTAAATTTAGAGTGAAGCAATTAAAATATTTAGTTAAATTTCAGGAAGACATAGCCATATACTTAAGGGATAATCAACATTTTATTAGATGCACCTATTATTATGACTTTAATATTAAGTAATTTAAAAATGTTCATTGTCCAGTAAAAAGCCACATGATTTATGTGTATATTTGTGTATGTGTCTGATGTAATGGAGAAATGGTGATTCACTCAACAGAACACTGAAACAGTGGCTATAGTGCCACTACTGGTTATTCTAAATGAATCATTCATTTGCAAGCTTTTGCATGAAATTTGGATTTAATTGAATTATAAATTATGACAAGTTTGGTTATCTTAAATCACCTATCAATAAGGACTATGTGAGGAAGAACTACAGTGGACTAGTATCACCACTCTCATGAAAATGAAATTGTCCTCAGTGATGCATCTTGTGAGCACCTTCCCCAAGTTAAACTTACTGGTATAATATTTTATTATTGTGAATAGTTAGATACTAAGGACATTTTTGTGACAGGAATGACATAAACAATATGTCTCCCAAGTCATATGTCTGCAAGATTATATGGCATACATACTGATATATAAATAATATCCACATTAGCCTTCTATAAACATATATAATATGCCATTGTGTGTATATCTGCGAGCTCAGTGATGAAAATGGTACAATGGGAATGGGGCTAGACTTGGAGTCGAGAAGACTGGAATTCAAAGCCAGTGCAAAGAATAAAATAATAGCAACAACAAAATAACAAATAGTGCAACAACAATGAGGAAAGACTTTATAAGCATGATCTATTTACATTCTAATAGGAGATGTTCAAAGATTTCTTTAATAATAATATCTAATAATAGGCAATATATATATATATATGGTGATTACTATGTGATGGCACCATGCTAAGAATTTTACAATTGTTACCTCATTTGATTCTCTCATCAACCTCAGAGGACAGATGCTAGGTTTATTCTCATCCCCAAGTAAGCATAGTGGGGCAAACATAGGTTAAATTACTTGCATAGGATCACACAGATAATCTATCTAAGAACAAAATATTGAATTCATATCTTCCTGATTCCTAACCTGTGATTCTCTCCACAGTGTCACCTTGCTGATCTGAATTCTTTCGGAAATGAAATTTTGTAAGTTGTCATAGAGGTAGTCAATAGACACATGTGACCTATAAATGGTATTGTATTAAGTTTCAGAGGTTTTTTTTTTTTGGCTTTAAATATATAATTTCTTTATTTTTCAGTTCTCAACACTCACTTCCACCAGAAATTGAATTTCAAATTTTCTCCCCATCTCTTCCCACCCCTTCCCAGGAAAGTATGCACCCAATTCACCTCTTCATCTAGCCTGTCCTCCCTTCCACTCCCCCCTCTTTTTCCATTCTCTCCTCCTCTATTTTCCTGTAGGGCAATAGGGTCTATATCCTATTGCCTATAGATCTTTTTTTCCAGTTGCATGCAAAAACAATTTTTAACATTCATTATTAAAAATTTGAGTTCCATATTCTCTCCCGTTCTCCCTCCATATCTGCTTTCATTGAGAAAACAAGCAATTCAACATAGGTCATACATGTACAGTCTTGCAAAACACCTCCACAATAGCTATGTTGTGAGAGACTAACCACATTTCCCTCTGCCCTATCCCACATTCCATTTACTCCATTCTCTTGCTTAAACTGTCCTCCCACAATAGTGTTTGCTTCTTATTATCCCTTTCTCCAATTTGCTATCCTTTCTATTATCTTTCCTCTCCTATCCTCTTCCCTCCTGCCTTCCTGTAGGGTAAAATTGATGTCCATATCCAATTAAGTGTGCGTTATTCCCTCCTTAAGCCAAATCTCATGAGTGCAAGGCTACCTCATTTTCTTTCCATTTCCTCCCCTTTTCCCCTCCACTGTAAAAACTCTTTCTTGCCTCTTTTATGTGAGATGATTTGCTACATTCTCTCTCTCCCTTTCTCTTACTGCTAGTACATTCCACTCAACACTGAATTTTATTTTTTATATATTCTCCCTTCATATTCATCTCAGCCTGAGCCCTCCATCTATGTGTATACACACAAACACACACATACCCATGTACATATACATGCCTACACATATATAATATACACATACATGTCTACTCATACACACCTACATATACATATGAATATGTGTGTATCTATGTATCTGCATATATTCCCTCTAACTACCCTAATTACTGAAAAAGTTCTCATGAGTTAGAAATAACATCTTTCCACGTAGGAATGTAAACAGTTCAACTTTAATGAATTCCTTAAGGCTTCTCTTTCCTGTTTACCTTTTCATGTTTCTCTTGATTCTTGTATTTGAAAGTCAAATTTTCTGTTTAACTCTGGTCTTTATAACCAGAATGCTGGGAAGTCCTCTATTTCATTGAAATTCCATTTTTTACCCCAAAGTATTATACTTAGTTTTGCTAGGTAGGTGACTCTTGGTTTTAATCCAATCTCCTTTGATCTTTGAAATATCAAATTCCAAGGCATTTGATACCTTTGTGTAGAGGCTGCTAAATCCAGTTTTATCTTCATTATATTTTTGCAATACTTGAATTGTTTCTTTCTGGTTGCTTGTAATATTTTTTTCCTGACGTGGAACTCTGGAATTTGGCTACAATATTCCTAGGGGTTTCCCTTTTGAGATTTCTTTCAGGAAGTGATTGGTGGATTCTTTCCATTTCTATTTGACCCTCTGGTTCTAGAGTATCAGGGCAGTTTTCCTTGATAATTTCTTGGAAGATGATGTCTAGGCTCTTTTTTGATCATGGTTTTCATGTAAACCAATAATTCTTAAATCATCTCTCCTTGATCTATTTTTCAGGTGTTTTTCCAATGAGATATTTCACAGTGACTCTATTTTTTCATTATTTTGGGTTTTTTTTTTTATAATTTCTTAGTTTCACATAAAGTCATTAACTTAATTTGCTCCATTCTAATTTTTAAAGAACTGTTTTCTTCAGTGAGCTTTTCAATCTTCCTTTTTCATTTGGCCAATTATGCTTCTTAAAGCATTCTTTTCCCCACTGGCTTTTGGACCTCTTTTGCCATTTAGGTTAGTGTATTATTAAAGGTGTTATTTTCTTCAGCATATTTTGGGACTCCTTCTGCAAGTTATTGACTTGTTTTTCATGGTTTCCTTCCCAATTTTTCCTCAACCTCTCTTATTTTATTTTCAAAATTCTTTTTGAGCTCTTCCATGACTTCAGACCACTGCATATTTTTTGGAGACTTTGGATGTAGAAGTCTTGACCTTGCTGTCTTCCTCTGATTGTATGCTTTCCTCTTCCTCATCCAAAAGGATGGAAGAAAATACCTTTTCACCAAGAAAGTAACCTTCTATAGTCTTAATATTTCCCTTTTGGGGCATTTTCCCATCCATTAACTTGATTTTTGAATCCTTTGTCAAGTGGAGTGTACACTACCCTAGGTTTCAGAGATTTTGTGCAGCTGTTGTCTGAGATAACTCTAGGGACCTGTAAGTTCTCACTTCTTCCAAGGTGGCACAATCAAGAGAGAATTTACTGCTATCCTGGCCTGAGCTCTGGTCTGTGAGCAACCAAAAGTACTCTTTTCTGCCCTAGAACTGTGAATAGGATTCCCTCTTCGCAGTCGTCACCAGCTCTGCCACACCAGCACTCCTCCTCACCCCTGGACCACCACTCAGGACTGAGACCCAGATCAACTGCTCAATTCTCTCAAAGTCTTTAGGCTGAGGACCCCAAATGTGGACACTGCTGCTGCAGTAGCTACCGCTGCCCTGTGGTCAGGCTGGGGTCACACTGCACTATCCTGTTACCCAGATGAAAGAGCTTCCTTACTGAACTTTGAAGCTATCTTTGTTGTTTGTGGGTTTAGAAACGTGGAAACAGCAACAGCTGCCCATTATTTGGCACCCTGAAGCTTACCCCACTTCTTTCCATGCCATGTTGCCCATGCTGGGCTGTGCTCTGCTTCAAACCAATGTGATAGAACTTTCCTGTCAGTCTTTCTGGCTGTCTTGAGCTAGAAATTTGTTTTACTTTGTCATTTTGTGTCTGTTGCTGCTCTAGAATTTTTTGAGTCATTTTTTATAGATATTTTAAGGGTTTTGGGTGGAGAGCTAGAGCAGGTCTGTCCTTCTACTCTGCCATCTTGGCTCTGCCCCCTTAAGTTGGAGATGTAAAAAAAGAAAAAATGGAGGTAGATACATTAACAGAAAACAGAGGAAAAGATAAAGCAACTTGTTAACATACATAATCAGATTGTGCACACAGAAAAATTTCAGAAATGAGACAACATACCCAAATTTTGGTGATTCTATCAAATTAGCTCATTGATGAAAATATATATATATATATGAACACTTTTATTTATGTAGTTAATAAGAAAAATGAATTAAAAATGCTCCTAAAATATGAGAAAATCAATAAATTTTAAAATCCAAATAAAAAATCATAATAAAAGCCCTGATAATTAGTGATCAGTTGTTGTCCTTCATTCTTGAAGAGGATCAAAATGGCATCATTTTACTAGAGTCAGGTTTCAATATGTCTGACAATTTCAATTCTGCTTTACTCGTAGAGTACAGTACTTTCTCTGATGTGGGCATGCCACACTGAGCAGTTTTGTGCCAGGGTCTCCCATGTCACACAATCAATTCCAAAGTTCTTAATAGAGACCTTGAGAGTTTAAATAAGCTAACAAATCATCAAACTAATAATGCTAGGAACTTTGAGAAGACAAGCAATTCAATATAGGTTATACTTATGTAGTCATGTAAAACACTTCTATGACAGTCATGCTGTGAAAGACTAATTATATTTCCTACCATCCTATCCTGCCCCCCCATTTATTCTATTCTTTCATTGACCTTGTGCTTCTTGAAAAGTGTTTGCTTCTGATTACTCCCTCCTCCTATTTGTCTTCCTGTTTATTATCTCCTGCCCCCTTATCCTCTTCCCCTGTATTTTTCTGGAGGCTAACATAGATTTTCATATCCAATTGAGTGTGTATGTTACTCCCTCCTTAAGCCAAATCCAATGAGATGAAGGGCCACTCATAGCCTCTCACCTTCTCCCTCCTCCCTTCCATAGTAAGAAGGTTTTTCTTGCCTCTTTTATGTGAGCAAATTTACTCCCATTCTGTTTCTTCGTATCTCCTTCTCTCTCTCATCCCTTAATGTTATTTTGTAGATATTGTCCCTTAAGGTTCAACTCACCCTGTGTCCTGTGTCCATAGATAAATAGAGAGATAGATAAAGATATAGATTTCTCTCTCTCTCTCTCTCTCTCTCTCTCTCTCTCTCTCTCCATATATATATATGTGTGTGTGTGTGTGTGTGTATGTATTCCTTCCAACTATCCTAATACTGAGAAAAGTCTCAAGAGTTACAAATATTATCGTTTCATATATGAATGTACAGTTCAACTTTAGTAAGTCCCTTATGATTTCTCTTTCCCTTTTACCATCTCTTGCTTCTCTTGATTCTTGTATTTGAAAATCAAATTTTCTATTCAGTGATGATTTGTTCAACAAAAATGCTGGCAAGTCCTCTATTTCATTGAAGCTCCATTTTTTCCTCTGAAGTACTAAACTCAGTTTTGCTGAGTATGTGATTCTTGGTTTTAATCCTAGCTCCTTTGGCATCTGTAATGTCATATTCTGAGCTCCCAGATCCCTTAGTGTAGAAACTGTTAAATCTTGTGTTATCTTGATTGTGTTTTCACAATACTCAAACCGTTTCTTTCTGGCTGCTTGCAATATTTTCTCCTTATCCTGGGAACTCTGGAATTTGGCTACAATATTTCTTGGAGTTTTCCTTTTAGGATCTCTTTCAGGAGGTGATTGGTGGATTCTTTCAATATTTATTTTACCCTCTCCTTCTAGAATATCAGGGCAATTTTTCTTGGTAATTTCTTGAAAGATGATATCTAGGCTCTTTTTTTGATCCTGGCTTTCAGGTAGTTCAATAATTTTTAAACTATCTCTCCTAGTTCTATTTTTCAGTTGCTTTTGCAATGAGACATTTCATGGCGTCTTCTTTTTTCTTATGCTTTTGTTTTGGTTTATACTTTCTTATTTTCTCATAAAGTTATTAGCTCCCATTTGCTTCATTCTTATCTTTTAAAGAATTATTTTCTTCAGTGAGCTTTTAGACCTCCTTTTCCATTTGATGACCAATTCTGCTTTTCAAGGCATTCTTTCCCTCGTTGGCTTTTTGGATCTCTTCTGCCATTTGGATTAGTCTACTTTTAGGTGTTATTTTCTTCAACATTTTTGGGTCTACTTTAGCAAACTATGGACTTGTTTTTCATGACTTTCTTGCATCACTCTCATTTCTCTTCACAATTTTTCCTCTACTCTTAGTTGATTTTCAAAATCCTTTTTAAGCTCTTCCATAGACTGAGACTAATTCACATTGTTCTTGGAGGTTTTGGATGTAGGGGCTTTGACTTTGTTGTCTTCTAGGTGTATATTTTGATCTTCCTTGTCACTAAAGCAAGATTCTAGAGTCTAATTTTTACCCCCCACTGTTTGCTCATTTTCCCAGCCAATTACTTGACTTCTGAGCCCTTTATTAAGGTTGGGTTCTGCTTCCTGCAAGATACGGGGTGCAGGTAGCAGTATACTGTCCCAAATTTCAGGAGTTTTGTGCAGCTGTTTTCAGAGATACTTCTAGGGACCTATAAATTCTTAGCTCTTTCAAGGTTATGTGATCAAAGAAGAGATGTTTACTCCTCTCCTGTGCTATGATCTGTGAGTGACCTCAAGCACTCTTTTCTGCCTTGGAGCTCTGGGGAGTATTCCTTCTCCACTGCTGCCACAAGTTCCACCATGTCAGCCCTCCTCCTCACCCCAGGACCTCTACCCAGGACTATGACCCAGATCCAAGAAAGGAAAGCAAGAGAATAGTGCCTCAGCACCAGAAAGAGATTCTTGCAATCCCCCTCTGATTGGCCACTTCATCTCCCCACAACCTGTGAGTCTAGAGCTCCAGAAACAACTACTGTTGCTGCTGCAGCCCCCTCAGTC
Source organism: Notamacropus eugenii (assembly GCF_028372415.1). Lineage (NCBI taxonomy): Eukaryota > Metazoa > Chordata > Mammalia > Diprotodontia > Macropodidae > Notamacropus > Notamacropus eugenii. Next base: position 128,401,401 of record NC_092873.1, read on the forward strand.
TCTGCCACTACCCTCCCTACCCGCTTCTGGGACCAGACAATCCTTCTCTCTCATACAGGTCAAACAGGCTTTTCCTACTCACCTTCCAAATTGACTTTGATATTTGGAGCTGAAAAGTCTGGAAACTGCCACAAATGCTAGCAATTTAGTGCGTTGAAGCCTACTTAGGTCACATAAATGCCTCTGCACCACACATTGGACTGTGCTCCTCTCCCAGACCCTTACTGTGGCCCCTCCAGTTTGTCTGGGGCTAGAAATCTGCTTAACTGTCATTCTGTGGGTTCTACTGCTCTAGAATTTATTCAGTCATTTTTTATAGATATTTGGAGGAATTTGGGTGAAAGCTCAAGCAAGTCCCTGCTTTTACTCCACCATCTTAGTCTATCTAAATTTTAAAGTCTCTTTTTAAATTCTTTTTGGGCAGGTGACAATTTGGCTTTAATATGTAGGGTAGGAGAGGCTTTTTTGTTTAATATTCTTCTTCAAAGATGAAACTAGGTCTTTTCTATTTGCCTAGTGACTTTCTACAGTTGGATTCTTTCTTTGACTGCTCTTTTTTGGTAGCAGCTTATTATTATGGTACTTATGCCATCACATCCTCCTTTAGTTCTCCCCTCCTTTCTGGAACTGAAACCAAGAACTCCATGGTCCCATAAGTGCCTACGCATCTCTACCAACAGCTTCTGCACTCACTAACCATGTGATAGTTTTCTCCCAGGGATGAAACTCAGCAGCACAGCCTGACCTGGCATCTCTTATCAGTAGAGGTTCCCTCAATATTCCCCTGTTAAGATGCCTGACTCCCCAAACTGTCTACAAGGTGAAAATTCTTAAGGTTATGACTGAAGCTACGTCCCAACCCAGGTAGCCCCAAGGTTTTCCACTTTCTATTTCAGTGAAACCAAACTGAAAGTATTTACACTTCACAGGGACCAAACCATGGTCTAGGGATTTTTTTTCAGATCTTCTCTGGTTGTCCCAAGAGGACCACTGTACTCCCCTAACTCTTGCTTATTTTTACCACTCTATATTTGCCCTGAGGTGCTATTTTGTTTTGTTTGTGGGGGAAATTTGGAGAACTTGAAATGTTTTGACCTACTCTGCCCTCTTCTTAAAATCCATTCCTAGATTGCTTTCTAATAAATTCAGAGAGAAATAAGGATGGCCATTATAACTACATATCTTTTACATAGCACCAAATATGCTAACTATATCAATAACACACAAAAAAATGAAACTATAACTACTAGTAAAAATTATCACTTTTACAGATGATATGATAATGTATTACAAAAAGACTCTAAAGAACCAATTAATAATAACTGTAATAATAGTTTCAGTAAATTTGTAGAATATAAAATAAATCTACACATCACAATTTCTAGATAATTCTAATAAATATAATACATAATAATAAAAACTCTAATAAAATTCTAATAAAAAGCAAAATTACTATAGACTGTATAATATACTTGGGAATTCATCTTCTGAGACACACAATGCATAAAATGACCTATATAATCAGAAAAAATATTATTTCCTCATGAGTGGGATGAAACAATATAATAAGAATGGAAATACTACCTAAATTGACTTACTTCCTGAATGCCATACCAATAAACTAACATAGGATTACTTTATAAAACTAGAAAAACTAATGATGAAGTTCACATGGAAGAAAAAAAATCAAGAATCTCAAGCAGAACAATGAAAAGAAATCTTACCTGTGCCAGATCTGAAACTATATTACAAAGCAGTTATTAAATAAAAAATTTAGTGCTGGTTTAAAAATAGATTTATCAATGAAACAAAATAAGTACAACACATATAGAAACATATATATCTTATACCCTAATATTCAATTAACACAAAGATCTCAGCAACTAGCAACTGCCCTACCCCCAAAAAACCCCCACAAAAGTGATCAACAGCATGTAATTGATTTGATGTAAAACTCTTCATACCTTATATAAAGACAAGTTCTAAATGGACATTTAAGTTAAAGGTAAAAGTTTATGTCATAGACTCATTAACAAAATGAGGAAAACATTACCCGTTAAATGTGTAGTTAGAAGAAAGCTTTATAACCAAATAAAGAATATATCTTTTTAAAAATTGATATTAAGTATAGATCTGACTACGTCACCTCATTATTAAGCAGGGGTGTGTGGGGCATGTTATAAAAGGTTTTGAACACCAGAGCAATTTATATTTGATCCTGGAACTGATAGGAAACTACTTCAGTTTAATGAGTAGAGCTAGAGGTGACATGGACAGACCTATGCTTTAGGAAGATTATTTTGGTAGCGGAATGGAGTATAGAATCATTTGGGAGAAAGTTGACAGGGCATCAAGAGCAGACTGTTGAAATAATCCAGGAGTGAGGTGATCTAGCATAGCCAGAAGACTGGCTGTATAGAATGTTTGACCTGGAACCAGTGAGACCTGAGTTCAAATGCAACCTTAGACACTTACTAGCTTTATGGTTCTGGGAAAATCACTGTATTTGCTTCAATCCACTTGGGAAGTAAATGGCAAACTGCTCTAGTATCTTTTCCAAGAAACTCATGAGAAGTCAGTTATGACTGAAAGACTGAACAAGAAGATGATCTTTTTATCTCTGTTTCTCTCTATCCTTAATTTATATTTATACATGATCATCTATACCTATATTGTCTATGTGTGTGCATATTTAATATATATATGGAATTTCATTTTTTGTGGTAAAAAAGAATCTGACAGTAGAAGCTGGTGAATACTATGCTCATAATTTATAGGCCCTGTGAAAAGTTTAAAATAATTATGAATGGCATTCATCACCATTGTTTCCTATTTTTCACAGAACCTAAGGTTTCTGTCATCTCCCTTGATATAAAAATGATTTTATTTGTTATTTTGACAGAGAGGCATCTCTGTTTTGTGTTTGATCAAATTTATAGACTTTGTTTTGATCAAAAAGATAACCAGAAATTTTCCACATCCCTCTTCAGCAAATGCTATTTCTCTCATTTCTTTGCTTTTCAGATCTCTGTAGTCAAGTTTCTATTTGATGTTAAATTGTTTATTTTGTTCTTTGGATTGCTTTGATACCTTATATCACTTTAAGTATTTGCTTATTGCTTTCATTAACTGATAGAGGGAATCTAGAATTTCTAATGTACTTTTGATTTCTGGATTCCATTTTGGGGGGAGAAAGTTATAAACTTCCAATATGATTTGTACATTTGAAGATGAACAACAGCAGATTAATAAGAAATGCTGTTGATTCATCAAAGGAGAAACTGATTATCTTAATTTAATTTATAACATGTATGATTCTAAGTGTTGTTGTGGGTGGGATACATAGGTCATAAGATCAGAGGTTTAGAGCTACAGGAAAAAAACTTATATATCTCTTATCCCAGTGCCCTAATTTTTACAAATTAGGAAACCAAGACAAGGGAGATGAAGTGACTTGCCCAAGGTCACATACAAACAATGTAGTAGAGTTCCATTTGAATTTAGAGCCACTAATTCTCAATTAAATACTCTATCCACTGCACCACAATGAGATTCATAGTCACCATGAGATTGGTATAATCATTGATACTCGAAAAATGTAATTGAGGGAATAAAAACATTGTTAATCCTATGACACACAGCTGGATAGGTAACCAATCAAATGACCCAAGCAAGATGTATATATTAAGTGGGTCCTGAAGTTTGAAAATGAACTGGGAACTGGGCAATGAATGAAGAAGAAGAAGAAGAGGAAGGCAGAGGAGGAGGAAGAAGAAAAGAAGTTGTTCAACTGGATGGCACTTACAAAACGTACAATACTTTCAATGATGCCCAAATTCTCTCTAATAAAAACGACCATTTCAGTATCAGTGTTCTCCCATTAGTGCTATACCACTATTGATCATGGGTTTTCATAGTCTCAGAAGAATCAAAATTTCAAATTGCTAAGCCAAATGTTAATGCAAAATGCTTGGTAAGCATGGTACCTAGAGATATTAACAAGAGTGTGTATACCTGTAAAATGACATGCAAGATCATCAAGTGTGATTCCAAATGTAAGTTCATATATATATACTCAGGATACTAGTTTTTATTTTGTATCATAGAGGACTGTCTTCAAAATGTTGGATAGTTCCTCTATGATACAAGGAAAAGACTTGTGAAGACTTCCCCTGGTGGAATGGGCAGATGAGAACAATTTGCACTGACAGCCATGAAGGCAGCTGAAGCAGGCAATGTGGAATGCTTAGAGCTTTGATAGACATTGAAGATGCCAAGGTCATCCAATGTGTTCTGAGCCATTGCCAGTCATCTTGACTCTGTACTGTCACTGGGCTATGAAGACTGGGGGAGAGGGTGAGGCTGACAACTTCATGCAACTCTGCCTCACTTAAATCCAATTTACACATGAATCAAAAGACATCACTCATACCATTTTACTATTGTACCTATCTTAAAGTCCTGTGGTGACAGACAAAGTGTTGAAGCAGCAAGTGCAGATACACTGGGAGCTGTAGTCACAACCTTGCACACAGGCAGCCCAGCTGTGTGTTTGCTCCCATGCTTTGTACATGATGTTTTTAGCCATGTTGTCAAATGCTTTCAATGAGGATGAACATGGTATCTAGGTCAGCTACCACACTGATGGTAAATTTTTCAGTTTGAAAAGTCTACAAGCCAAGACCAAAGAGGAGGGTGTGTTGGGGTATGATTTTCAGTTTGCTGATGATTATGCACTCGGAGAAGCCCCTGAAGTTGAGAGGCAACAAAGTATGGATCAAACCTCTGTTGCTTGTGCTAATTTTGGCCTAATGTTTAACACCAAGTAAACACAGGTGCACCATCAAGCACCACCACACCATCCATATGTAGAACCATCAGTTACAACAACCAGAGAAGTTTTAAATGTAGCGGATAAGTTCACTTACCTTGGTAGTATTCTTTCCAGGGACGTATACATTGACAATGAAGTTGATGCACACATTGCCAGAGCTAGCTTATTGTTTGGGAGGCTCCAAAGAAAAGTTTGGGAGAGAAGAGGTATTAGACTGAATACCAAACTGAAGGTCTACAGAGCCATTGTGCTGACCTCATTGCTCTATGACTGTAAAACATGGACAGTCTACCAGCGCCATGCCAGGAAACTGAATCGTTTCCATTTGAACTGTCTTGGGAAGGTTGTGAGGATCATCTGGCAGGATAAGGTAACAGACAATGAGGTCCTCACTCAAACTAAACTGCCAAGCATTCAAGCTCCAGAGAGCCCAACCCCAATGGGCTGGCCACCTTGTGCAAAAGCAAGACATATGCTTATCATAGAGACTATTTTATGAAGAACTCGCATGGGGCAGGTGATCACATGGTGGTGAGATGAAGTGATACAAGGACACTCTCAAGGTCTCTCTCAAGAACTTTGGAATTGATTGTGTGAAATGGGACACACTGGCACAGGACCACTCAGCATGGCATGTCCACATTGGAAAGGTTGCTGTGCTCTATGAGCAAACAGTATTGAAACAGCTCAAAGGAAACGTAGGATGTGCAGATTTGGAGTATCCACCTCAAATGTTCACATAGACTATTTGTGCCTGATTTGTGGTAGAGCATTCTGAGTTCATATTAGTCTGATCAGCCACAGTTAGACACATTGAAACTTGACTTTATCTTAGTGATGTCATTTTGATCCTCTTCGAGAACAAAAGATGAAAACCAAAGCCTTCAGCATGGTAAATTCATTCTCTGAGTCTTCTGCTGTGCTCCTGCTGTGCTCAAGCAGTGTTTATAGAGTATGTCAGGGGTGTGTAGGTAAATGTTTATTAAAGGAGCTCTCCAGGGAAAATACAATGTATGTACACACTGTATGTATGCATGTATATTCAACAGGGACATTTTTGTTCAGATGCTTCATTTTCAGAATGCATACCATTTAAAACTTTGTAAGCATTGCTCTCAGATCTCTGAGGGTTTGTTTTTTTTTTTTTTATTTCTACTCTCTGGTCTCATTTTATTTGGATGTCAACTCTTGCCTGGTGTGGTTGAAAAAAAAAATGTGTCTATTGCCTCCTTGATTTTTGACAGTTTTTCTTCCGTATAGCCTTCCCCCCCCCCATTTGATCACTGACTTGTAAATTTTCAGTGTGTAGATGTTGAATTGATTAGTGTCAAGTGGGTCTATTTCTTAAGAATTTTATTTTCCCTCATTCCCATCCCAAACTCTGCTTACGTTCTTTTGGATTTTCCTATCAAATCAATTCTATCATTCCCAGTTTTTCCTTTTCTATGAATCTTTTATATAATTTTCTTCAAATAAGAATTCAATAAAAATTCTCTGCAGTTAGTTTTATATCTATTCTAAAGGAAAGCATTCAGAAAAGTACTGTGTCATGCTATACTTAACAAGGAAATGCATTACAGAAAAAGATGCCAGACTGGTCATATGACATGGGTAAGTGATATAAGGCAGTACCTCATCATGTCAGGAGATAGAAAGAAATCCCTCTAATTCATTAGGTAGACTTTCTTTGTCAAACATGTTGGAAAAAATGGAGGAGTCATATAGATGACTGATCTGCATGATTAAAGGGAACAACAAAATCAGTGGGATCACAGAGCCATTTGAGTTTTTGAATATTACATAATATTACATTTATTACATGGTCAGCAGTGAAAAGAGACTTGAGGTACCAGTAGCTGAGATAAATGACACATTCTTATAAAATATACAAACTCTGCTGTGCAGAGTTTTATTTCCCCATGTGATCTGGTAAATTCTATTTGACATCAAATAGCTTTTCCTCATTTTAAAAAGGGACATCCATCTCAAATGTATGGACTTCGATAGATTTCCATGCCTTAGAGAGGCATGAAACACACAGCCCCCTTGCAGAGGAACGTAATTCTGTTGGAAAGTTTTTAAATTACAACATATAATAACAAATCACAACATTTTGAATACAAATCTGTTCATAAGGTGGTAACAGTGAACAACGCAGAATTTCCTTTCTTCCTTCTCTCCTGTGCTCCCCCTTCCCTCCCACTCTTTTCTTTTTTTCCTTTTCTTTCTTTACTCCTCCCATTTTCTTCCTGCCATCTTTATTTTTTCTTCTTTTTTGATTTCATCAGTTTAGAAAACTTGCAGGAATACAGGGATACTTTAAGAAATCAGATTGTCAATGGCTTCTACAAATTATTCTTAGACAGTTGCCTGAAACATTGCAAGATTACACAGTATGTATCAGAAGTAGAATTTAAACCTAGGTGTCCCTGTGAAAATCTCTCTCCATCCATTACTCCAAAATAACTTTATGATTATTATAAAGAATAAGTTGACAATAATTTATAGAAGCTCCATGGACTAGTGGATAGAGTATTGGACTTGGATTTAAAAAATCTTAAATTAGCATTCTCCCTCATATATTATGAGCCACATGACCTGGACAATTCCCAAAAGTCTTAAAGTTCTTCATTTACAAAACAAGTTTAATAATTGTGCCTACCTCACAGAATTGTTGGGAGGATCAAATAAGATAACATGTGCAAAGCTCTTTGCAAACCTTAAAGTGCTGTACACATGACAAGTGCTGTTGTTAACAGGCTGTACACAATTCAGTTATAGTCCATTACCTAGGCCCATTTATGCACAGTTTGAGTGGTTCCTATTTTCTTATACTTTAAGCATGTACACTATACATGTACCAAAAAAGACCAAAATATATTTTAAAGTGGTCACAATCTTATGTCCACAGTGACTTGAGTCATATAGACACATAACAGTCACTTAATAAATGCTAAAAGAATCTAATCGAAGTGAAAACTCCCTCACTGAAGATCTTAAGCCTAAAGCAGAAAATAATGATGTGAACAACTCACATAGTCAAAATCAATGCTAAAATAAATGAGGGCTAATGCATGGATAGGTAGCAAGACAATTCTATCATGCCTAGATTACAGGATAGTACATTTTGAGATTAAAAGACAACAGTGATTACCTGGAAGTGAACATTATGATGAGAGACCATGAATGGCCAGAAAACTTTCAGCAAGAAGATAGATTTATGTTGATAGGTTAAAAAAAAGTCTTCCTGGAGACAGAGGGAATTAAGTTGATTTCATTATAGATACCAAGCTGGTATTACTATTCTTTCCATGACTACAGTAGAGTATAGACATGAAGAAATTGATTCCAAGATTAATAAAAAAACAAAAAAGAACTCCTATTTTCCTCAATTATATGGATATTTCAGGTCCAATTGATATCTTATGATGATCTACCATGGCAAGACTTAGTGTTGCATCGGAGCAGTAATTTAATAGAGCGCTAAAAATTCAATGACAGAGCAGTTACCTTCTGACCGTTACTCTCAATTACAGCTCTAACTATCAATTTAAGTGACAGTTACTAAAGTGTCATTTAAAACTAACAGCTTAGCCAGTGTTTCTCAATTATTCTCAAGATTAATGATTCCCAGGAGCTCTAACAGAATGGGTAAAAGAAATGTAACTCAAGGTATTTTACTAGTTGAAGTTGAAAGAAAATCAGATCAAGAATTTTTAAGAGAGAAATCGATTATTTCCTGCTCATGTCAATGTAATATTTAGAATCACAAGGTCTCTAGTATTTACATAGATGTAAAGCCAGTTTCAGAATTTTCTCTTTTTCTTCCAAAGAAATAGGTATTGAGCAATGAGAATTTATTTTCAGAGAGTAATTATGGGGGACTGAGAAGATTAGGATTTATGTCAGAAGAGCTCAGTTTGAGTTTCTCAACAGGAAACAAAGTAAAAAAGGGGATGTGTTTGATATTATTTTCAATGAACTATATGTGTGTGTTTGTGTATTCACACACACGTATGTATGTATATATGTGGATATACATATACATGGACATATGTGAATGTGTATATTATGTGAGTAAATAAAAATGAGTATAAATGCATGTATATGTATTTATGTATATGTACACATACACGATAAGGTGTGGGTGGGTGTATATGCACACACATGCACACTTTTTCTTCTGAAAGAATGCACATGGTATGAAACTGATAAGTGAGAAAATACCTATTTTCATGGTGGACCAAAATAATGAGTGAAGTAACAAATAGTTTGTATAAGGTGGGATACACACACACACACACACACACATACATACCCACATACCTATATACATATACATATATACACACATAGCTATATGTGTGTACACATATACATACATGCACACACACACATACACGTGTGTGTCCTTGGGTGGTAAAATGTATTTCATGTTTCACCCCATAAAGATTTTATTTTCACACGTGGTTTCGCTCTACTCCAAACATTTTCTCCCTTATCAGTCTTGTGAAATGTAGATATTCCGATCTTCTTGAGTAAAAAAGAAAAACAGAGTGTTTTGAAAATATTTCCATTATATAATATGTGCACACCTACATACACACACACACAGAAATATATGTATGTATGTAGTTTTCAATTCAATTCAATCAATCTACTAAATACTTGGTATTGCCAATAACTGTGAGTTGCAAAGGCTACAAAAAACAAAAAATATGTCTCTTTAGATCCTACAGAACAAGTATGTGCAATTAAGCAATGAATAAGTGATTTTAAAATAACAACACATTTATTTGCTATTGTTGAATCCTTTTGTCCTGCTTGGTTCTTCTGGACCCAGTGGACCACAGCACAGAAGACCTTTCTATCCTCCATCTCTCTAAGTCTGTCCAAACTCATGTTCATTGTTTCCATGACACTATCTCTTCATCTCATTCTTTATTGTCCTCTTTTCCTTTCACAGCATCGGGGTCTTTTCCAATGAATTCTATCTTCAAATCATGGGACTAAAGTATTTAAGCATCAGATTCTGTATTTGACTTTACAGTGAACAACCCAAGTTGATTTCTGTAAGTACTGAGTGATTTGATCTCCCTGCTGTCCAAGAGACTCTCAAAAGTCTTCTCCAGAACCACAATTCAAAAATGTTGATTCTGTAGTGCTTTGCTTTCTTTATACTCCAACTCTTATAGAACATTCATTGCTACTGAAAAAAACAAAAAACAAAAAACATGGCTTTGACTATATAGGCCTTTACCATAAAAGTGATGTCTCTGCTTTTTAGTTTGCTGTCCAGATTTACAATATCTTTCTTTCTGAGGAGCAAATATCTTTTCATTTTGTGACTGCAATTGCTGTCTACTGTGGTCTTTCAGCCAAGAATGTGAAATATGACACAGCTTCCATTTCTCCTCCATCTGTTTGCCAGGAAGTGATGGAACCAGTTGCCAAGATCTTAGTTTGTTTTTTTATGTTAATCTTCAAGTCAGCTTTTGCATTTTTTCTTTTCATCCTCTGTAAGACGTTTCTTAATTCTTCACTTTTTGGCATCAGAGTGGTATCATCTACGAATCTGAATTTTTTTATATTTCCCCTAGCAATCTTAATTCCAGCTTTTGATTCATCCAGTCTGGCATAACTCATGATACACTCTGCATATAAGCTAAATCAATAAGGTGATAATATATAGTGCTATTGTAATCCTTTCCCAATCTTAAACCAATTTGTTCTTTCATGTTTGGTTCTAACAATATGTGAGCAAAGTTGAGCTAATAGAAGGGAGGAAAATTGAGGGAGGCAGTGGTCAAAAGAAAACTTTTTGAGGAAGTAAAGGGTGAAATAAAATCATAAACGGTGGGGGGGGGAATAGATGGAGAGAAAGACAGATAATAATCATAACTATGAATGTGAATGGGATGAACTCTACCATAAAACAGGTAGATTACAAGATGTATTTAAAAGCAGAATACTACAGTATGTTGTTCACAAGAAACACATTTAAAACAGGGGGATACACATAAGGTAAAGGTAAAAGGTTGGAAGGAAACATATTATGCTGTAGCTAAAGTAAAAAAGCAGGGGTAGCCAGCCTAATCTCAGACAAAGGAAAAGCAAAAAAAAAATAAATCTAATCAAAAGAGATAAGGAAGGAAAGGCACCATAGACAATGAAGTAATATCATTACTAAACATATATGGACCAAGTGGTATAGAATCCAAATTCTTAAAGGTAGAAATAGACAGCAAAGCAATACTACTGAGAGACCACAACCTCCCCCTCTCTGACCAGGATAAATCTAACCTCATCCTGGAGAGCAATTTGGAACTATGCCCAAAGGGTATAGAAATGCGCATAACCTATGATCAAGTAATATCACTTCTAGGGCTGTATCCCAAAGAGATCATAAAGATGGGAAAAGATCCACATGTACAAAAATATTTATAGTAGCTCTTTTTGTGGTGGCCAAGAATTGGAAATCAAGTGGATGCCCATCAGTTGGGGAATGGCTGAACAAGTTGTGGTATATGAATGCAGTAAAATGCTATTACGCTATAAGAAATGATGAGCAGCTAGACTTTGGAAAAAGTGGAAAGACACATGAATTGATGCTGAGTGAAGTGAGCAGAGCCAGTATTATACACAGTAACACACAGAGTTTTTAAGAACAGATTTTGATAAACTTAGCTTTTCTCAGCAATGCAGGGACGTTAAACATTTCCAAAGGGCTCGTGATGCAAAATGCCATCCACATCCAGAGAAAGAAGTATGGAGTATGAATGCAAAATGAAGTAGCCTATTTTCTTTTTTATGTTTCATTTTATTTTGTTTTGTTTTTCTTATGGTTTCTCCCATTCATGCAATATGACTGGTATGTAAATGTATTCAATAGAAATGTATATGTAGATATTGTTTAAGATTGTGTACCATCTTGAGGAAAGAGGGTTTGGACGTTAAAAACTTATGCAAGTGAATGTTGATAACTGAAAACAAACAAATAATAAATTTGGTAAAAAAAAATAAATAAACAAAAGTAAAAGAAAACTGTAAATATGAAATCCTCATTTGGTAAACTACAAATTGATATACAACTGAATTAACTCTTTCAATTTCAACATTCTTGTTTTTGTAGATAGAGTGTTTGGTGGACTTGGAAACAAAAAGTTGTATTCAATTCCTGCCTAAGGCATTTGTTAGCTATGTGACCTTAGAGTAGTCCATGCCTATGATCCTACGACACTGCAAGTGAAAACAGAAGACAAAAATGAGCTTAAGGTAAATGGAAGGACAATTTATAGGCTCCTGGAAATACAAATAAAACAGTTTTATTTCATTTTGAAAGACACTAAGAAATATTATTTTCATGGGCCATCCCATATTCTGGTGGTAAACTTTGGGATAAAGACCACTAAAAATTTCAAAGAATGAGCATTTTGAAAAATGTTACAAAAATTTCAATATAATTTTCCTAATTAAGGCGTGATTTTCTTTATTACTCAAAGACCAGAAGACGGCCACAGATATTTTGAAAAAACATGTTTCAGGAGTAGAAAAAAAGGAAGGAGACCAAAGTCTCAGAGTATAAAGAAGCCTCTTTATTTCATATGATCAACAATTTGTTCAAGAGGAGAGCTGGGAGACACTGGCCACAATAAAGATGAAATATCAGAGTAATTTGAAATTAGTTCCAACCAACAGTCAAGTACTAGTTAATATTTGTACTACAAATCAGATTGTAATCAACTGTCTTTTGCAAACCATTGTTGCTTTTGTAGAGGACCTATCAAAACAATATCCAATCTGATGGATAACGATAAGAAGCTGTGGAGTACTATTGAAATAAATGCATCTTGATGTATTTAAATAAGCTATTCATAAAAAAATGAAAAGAGGAAATAAAAGACATTGGTGAAGATCATAATTATTTCTAAAGTAAGTTTGATCAATGTAAATTAATCACCACAGAAGAACCATAGGAGCCCAGAAACCACATTAATCAAGAGGCAGTGAATCATAATAAAAGAAAACAAAAACAATAAATATGGAATCAGAGACACTACCTTCAGATTCCACCTTTAATACTACTGTCTGTATGACTTTGGTCAAGATACTTAACCTCCTTATTCCTTGGTTACTTCATTTGTAAAGAGAGGAAGATGTATTCCATGATTCACCTGGGTGGGGCAGTGGAGAGATCACTGGGCCTGGATTCAGATAGCTCTCAATTCAGATTTGACCTCTGATATTCAGTAGTTCTGTGACCTTGGGCAAGTGATTTGATCTTTTTTCATCTCAGTTTCCTGAACTGCAAAAAATAGGGATAAAAATAGCATCTACCTCCCCGAGTTATTTTGAGGATCAAAGGAGAAGTACTTATAAAACACAAAATCACTTAGCACCATGCCGGGCTCATATAGGTGCTTTATAAAGATACTATATAAATGATAATGATGATCATGAAACTAAACTCCCTTCCTTCTTGGATCTATGATACAATTAAAGCTCAATATATGATAATCAATGAAAACATTATGAGGAACATTAATATTATGCTGTATCATGTGATAATTGTTATCATTCAGTAATCTATTCTTTTCCCCATTTTGTCAAAACTCTATCTCGTAGTCTAGCTCAAAAGGAGAGCTCTCAAAGTCTTAACCAAGCCAGATTTGAAGAATTTGATCATTCCTAGCCCCTAGGGTATCTGCTCATTAACCAGCTTAAAGTGGGATTCTTCTATTTATATTTCCCCATAAACAGAGAAATAGCTTAGGCTAAGTCCTTCCCGGAAGACAACTCCTCTCCTAGTTTTTCCTTTTCAAAGTTAGAGTTGACTTGGTCTCCAAGGGGGAGATCAAAACAGGGATAGAGGTGGGGAAATCTGACTGAAATAGTTTGTATTTTTCTAGCCAATGTTGTTAAAGGTAGGTGGGTCTTATAAAGTACCAAACATTCCTGAAGTGTCAGAGACAGGTATAATCAACCATATCTGAAGGCCAGTGCACTTCCCACCTCCCACTAATCCTACTATTTAAAGATGACTTGCACCTCATAACTATCAGGTACTAAGGAGGACTTGAGGTAACTTTCAATGAAAAGTCTGCCAATAAGGATTGTCTTGTCTTTCCTTTTCCCAATGGAAGCCCAAATGATGTGCTAAGAGGTAAATCAGAATGGAGACACACACACCTAGCTTTAAAACACCCCTGTAGTCCTCAATCTGTGTCTCTGGTCATTGAGAGTGACTACTGACACAATTTATTGGTTATTGCTAGCTAATTAATACATTGATCCTGTTTAGGTCCCTGGCTTAATGGTGAGGTGTCAGTGTGACCTGTTTTACCAACAGTATACAGGTCACTGTTATTAAAATGATATGATCCTTTGATATGAGTTAAAATTAAATTGATCTTTCCTCAGAGAAAACTCTACCTCAACATCATTTTTATATGCTACTCTGTTCTAGGAAGTAAAATCATTTGCAAAATTTCATAGTGAAGGAAAATGAAAGGTCATTAGCAATTTTGACTCAAAACCTGCAAGATTCCGCGAAGGGAAAATTAAATTTAAGAGAAATTTCATGAGAGACTCAACTAAGTCAAATCATTCTGCAGGGAGAAAAACAAAACAAAACTCTGAGGAGGACAAGCAACACATTGAAAGTGGAACAGAATCCAACAAGATTTCTAAGACAAATTCTTTTCTCCATGAATTACAATGCAAACACCAAATATGGATACTTATATTCCAGTCTCCATTGTGCTACAAGAGTTCATTAAGAAATAGGAAGCACAGCTATAGCAGGAGAAAAATATGCACAAGAGGTCCATGTTGAAAGTAGCATAATTTTGAGTGTAATGAATCATTTATTCTCAAAATATCTTAAAAAATGAAGACTATCATGCTCAGAAACTTTATGGACCAAAGAATTGCTATATATAAGTGCTCATTAGAATATCTATCAAGAACATTTAACTAATTTGCCTGCTTGCTCATAGCTATAAAGTATTTATGAAATCAACATATAAATGCATCAACAATATCCTTGATAAAATATTAGAATAGAACATAAAAGGTCTTGACAATTATATTCTACAATATAACATTTCCTCATATTTGCACAACTAACAGAAAGGCACAGACAATATAAAATTTCACTGAAATTATTGACTGTTTGCCATTTAAAAAAAGGTATTTGAATCAGTGAAAAAACACATTTCCTTAAAGATTAAATTCTAATGGATTGACTTTTATGTATATGTCAAAATTATGCAAGATTCTGTGAAAGATATAACAAGATATAGGTTTATTTGCTTTCTGATTATTGATAGTGAATAAAACATAACAGAGTAGGATATATGTATACTCACCAATGGCATTTCTTCCAGTCATAGATGATGTCCAACAGATTCCCAAAGGGATTACACACACACACACACACACACACACACACACACACACACACACACACACGTATGCATTTCTGATTGTGCCAGATATTGACCTGTTTTTTATGAAGATCCAAAAAATAAAGAATTTTCTAAATGAAATATCTAATTTTATCCAAAAGAATTCATTCTTTTTGTCTTACAGATTAATGAAAAGAAGTGGATGAAGAATGTCTGTTATTGAGATTAGGATAGGCAGTTGGATGAGTGAGCCATAGGGCTAGTCCACTGGTAGATATAACTTAGACACTGAGGATGTTCAACGGACTGATATTATAAATGAACAGGAGGATAATAATGGTTAGGATTTTCTGTAGTAAATTATGTAATACTTTTAATAACCATAAATTTCTTTCTGATACAAAGACCCATCTTTTAAATATATTTTTTGTGCTAATGTTACCTTAAAGACTTTGAGAAATAGAATTAGAATAATAATATAGCAAACGAATTATTTGTGTATCACCAAAGGACAGTTGAGAGGAGCATTGTTTTCATGAATGGCATGCAACCTATTACCTATGAGGAATTGTGTAGGAAAACAATATAAAAATTATCATCAGAGAGATCTATGACTAGAAAAGGAGGAAAGCTGGTCATATAGTGAGTCTGAAGGAGAAGCAGTTGTTGCAAATTCTGTACGTTCCACTGCTATTTACACAACATTAACTGAAAAACCTTTGGCATGTTGGATTGGCTGGTTAGGGAGATTTATGGGAATATATGGAAAAGAAGAACAGAGATTAAAAAAAAATAACCATGGCTAACTTTCATTCTGTACCACTAAAGGAAGGATCCATATTAATGATATCACAAATCCATCAAATATCACATTACACAAAATACACACAAACACATATACATATGGACATCTATTGATCACTATAGCTATAAATGAATAAAAATATAAATATGTTGAGAGAGAGAGAAATGAATATACTTAAATAATCCCACTGACATACCTCCTCAGAAGGCAATTATTGCCCTCAAGTTCAAGTTCTCAACCCAACCCTCTCAGTTTACAGGCTGAATTTCTAGTACAGTGGCTCAAGTCTAAGTTATTCAAGAGTAAGTTCTCTTGAAACTATAGCTCATAAGCCCCTACTGGTCAGTGAGTTTCCTCATAATACTCATCCACAAATGCAATTAAATCAGACCAAAGGCATTTAGTTAGACAATATAGTAAGAACAGAATTTACAAAATGCTCTTCTCCACTGCTCCATTAATCTAGGGTGCATTCTCCTCTAGATGTATTGAACATCCATGGGATTAATGGGCATGGACTGAGAATACATGTAGAGAACAAATATGCTAATGCAACTTATGCCTCTGGTACTCCAAGGCTCAATGTCTTTTCCCTCTTTAAGGAACCATGATGATGCTCCACTGTGGATAAAGTGTATCCTTGTTGGACAAATGACTCAGACTCCCTGAGTTTTCCTTTTTTCATCATTAATCATCTTTTAAACTCACAGTTGGTAATTTCTTCTGCCAGAGGCACTGTTTCTTTAAGCTGTTTCTTGGTTTGAAAGCTATCATAGAAGTTGCCTTATCTATGTCTGTGTCTCCATAGAGAGTACGACTTTGCTTTCTAGTGGATGGGGTGTCTCCCACTGGGTGAGTCACTCAGCTATACATCATCATGGTCAGTAGGGAGGGGGGCTGTGTGAAGTACCCTCTGATCACTGCCCTATCTCAAGATTTCAGAAGATGAAGAGCAATTTCCTTGCAGGGGTTAGGTCCTTCCTCCCAGGCTCCTGCCTTGACTGACTGAAGAAATATCAAGTCATTTTTTTCATTAAGAGCTACAATGGACAGTTCCCACTTTCAGTTCAATCAAGAAATGATTACACTTTATAAAAGGATTCAAGGCATACATTGAACTTTACCATTAAATATCTCATTATTTCTTTCTTACTTTTTGTGATTTCATCCTGGGCTAAAGAATGAGGGTTGTTAAAGACCCAACTCTCAAATCCTTACATACACAAAAATTCATAAGCATGCATGTATAATGTATGCACACATAGAAACCATGCATCACATTTAAGAACATATGTATATTCACATGTTCAAGCATAGCATGCATATTCACAAATATATATTTACATACATGTCAATGCATATATGCTTAGGCATATGTGTGTATACATATGAAGTATGTGCATGTAGGTGTAAAGTATAGCATCCAATGCATCTTTAAACTTTATGACTATATTTGTGCATGAAGCATGACACATACATATGGATGAACTCACTCACTTGCTTGTATGATTACAGTCGAACCTCAGTTTACAAATTTAAGTCATTCCAAGATTCTGTTTGTCATGTGATTTGTTCATCTTGCAAAGTTAATTTTCCCACAGGAAGTAATGTAAAGTCAAATGATCAGTACCACATCCCCAAAAATATTCATATAAAAATAATTACTTATAATTTTAAGTAAGTTTTTTTGTCCCTAATGGACCTGAAATACAATTAGTACACAATATAAAGTGAAATAAAATAAGTTAACCTTCAATTTACCTTTGAGAAGAGTTGTGATTGGCATAAGGGAGATGAGAGGGAAGAAGAGGAAGGGTTATGGCTTGGAAGGAGAATCTCCCATGAAAACATCAGGGATTTCAACATTATAAAATGTTCTCTCATGCTACTTTCACTAAAAGTAGGAAAAACTGTATTGCCTTCACTTATTTTTCATTTTTTAGAATCACTTTCATGTTTTGACTCATTGATTTTTTTTCTTTACATTCACTTCTGACTAGGAATCTATCTAATCGCACTTGTCTTTGACAATTTTTCAAAATGTTGTGGAAATGTGATATTGCATTATTGTTAAAAACATTTGTGGCTCTCATTGAGACAGCCTTATTTGGGGATCTGATAAACCTCCCTAATCTCATTTGATGTGAGATTCATCCCACCTCTCAATCTCCTTCTCAGATGAGATATTTTCCACAACCTCTCACTGTTGCTCCTCATGCAGATCCATCAGATCATTCCTCATCAGCTCCTGGCTGTGTTTCTCCACCAGCTTTTTGTTCCCAGATATAGTATTACCTGATAATTGCTTCTTATTGATCCATATGAGAAGCAACTTTTAAACATCTTCTAAAACACTAGTGTTGCTTTGATATTCCCATGACTCCTTTCACTGCATCTACTGCCTTTATTTCATCCTTCTTCTTCAAGATGGTGCAGATTGTATATGCACACCAGTTATAAAATCATGAAAGGTCAATCTCACGCACACCATGTTCATGTTTCTCAATGATTTATTTTTTTCATTTCCAACGTAATGGTCTCCTTCCTCTCCCTCCTTTTCAATCTTCTTCATTGGGGCCATTGTTACAAATATTGTTGTAGATCGCAGTCGCTACTGTACACTTTTATGGAAAATGCTACCATACAGATGCAAACACACACTTGTAATGGTACTATTCAGAGCAAATGGTGCTGTCTTCACAAATGGTCAACACTGAATGAGACCGAATAGGTGGTATGCTGACGTGAGGTTCCTTTATTTGACGTATGAAAGCAAAAAAATAAAAAATAAAAAAACAAACAAAAAACAAACAAACAAAAAACCCATTGCCCCAGTTGAGAGTCATCCCTGTGCAAGTTGTTCAAGTCTGAACGTGATGTTTGTACTGCAAATTTTTGTTCATCCTGCAAGACAAATTTTGTGAAAAGCTTTTCCTCATCCAATGAACCATGGGTAAATCAGGTTAATCATAAACTGATGAGGTTCTACTGAGAATTTTTAAAATCTAGTTTGCTTCTACAGTAGAAATGGTTGGAGTGATCTCTTTGGAGAGACTATATACATAGTGTATTGACAAACTTTTTAGTATGTCACTATGTGACAATGGGAATTTGGGGATTTAAAAGATTAGATAATAGGTGATTTCTGACTTCAAGGGGCAGACTAACAGAGAAACATGAAACAAACACTGAAAGGTATAAAACATCAAATTATATAAGTTAATTTGTAAATTAAAATACATTGCTATGTAACACAAAAGATTAAAATTATTTACTATCTGGGGAATCAGGGAAGGAATCATAGTGAATGTAACGTAGTGAATTGGACTTTGTAAACTAGTTAGGAATTAAATAGGCAATGAAGACAAAGACTAAAATTCCAAGCAAGGAATTTCATTACATGAGCAAACAAATAGATGTTATATCTCAAGCTCAAGGTTTGTGAGAAAGATCAATGGTCAGTCTGTTGGGGCACTGGAGCCTTGTGTAAATGGTCTTTGGCAAGGTAGGGTATTGTTCCCTCTCCCAAGATAGTGTCCTGTTCTGGACTTATGTAGATCATATTCTCATCTCTCAGAGTCTTCTCTTAACAGGTAGATTTCTTGTGTGAAGACAAATTAGGCCACCTTTTGCCTCAATTCATACCTGACATTTGATTACTGAATGAGTCTTGCCTCAGAAAAACTGGTACCTTGGAAAATGCCTTTGCTTAAAAAGGGCTGAGTCTCGCATTGCATCTGGGACCATCACTAGCTGTCTTGGCCTCTGTCTTTCCATGGGACTCAGATGACTCTGGAGGAGAGAGTGAGGCTGATGACTTTGCATAGATCTGCCTCACTTAAATCCAATTCACTTTCAAGTAAAGACATCACTTTCTTGATGTCATTAGTCATCTAATAAGAAAGAACGTGCCAATCATGTTCAGTCTTGGGAGAGCTTGCCCCTAAAGAGAGGACTCAGGAACTTTATACACAATCTGGCTCACTATGTCTCCTCCCTACACCAGAGTAAAATCTAGGGCACAATCAAAGCTTTGGTTTGGCTCATGCTTAGTGTCTCCCCAAAAAGAATATACAGTATCTTTTCCAGAAAGATATTCAAAGTGCAAAGTAAATCATGAACACGATGGGTATTAGCTTCCTTGACCATAAAGAAATGCTGAAAACACAGAAGACTGGAGAAACACTTAGGCACAGGAATTCAATACTCCAACAATATCCTCCTATGATATTGATACTTATAATATAGAGATGTGCTTGTTTTATGCCAGAACCTTTTGCAAGGGAAGGATAGCCAAGCTGTTATGCCTTTGAATTGTTGAAATAAATGTTGATTCTTCATCTCCAACATGACTATCCACATCTCATGCCTGCCACAATCTATATTGTCCCACTTTTCTTCAAAGCCTCATCTAGTTCTTTCCATACCTGGTGCCTGCTGGCAGTGTTGGACCGGTTCTATAAATGGGTTCTATAAATGTTTGCCCATGAGAGGTATAAAAGGAGCAAAAACAGGAAATGGTTTTTAGGAGCTTTCTCTGAATTCTTACTGCCAAGGAGAATAACTCCTTGATCTAGATGATTGCTGCACTGATTCTCCAGGAAAAGAGTGATGTTTTATTTTTATCTTATATCCTTTCAAATGAATCATTTAATCTCTTCATAGTAAAGTTGATTTTAATTGCATTTTATGATCTATAAGCATATTTTATTGAATTTTGATAATAACTAACTTTCATATAGCACTTTAAGGTTGAGAAAGAACTTTGCAAATTTGATCTCACAGTGATCCTAGGAAGGTAGTGGTGTTATTATCCTCATGTCACAGATGGAGAAAATAGGAAAACAGAGTTTAAGAGACTTGCTCAGGGTCATATAGCTACTAAATGTCTGAGGTTCAATTTGAGGCCAAATTTTCTTGATTTTAGGCTTAGAGCTCTTTCTTGGGTATGGATTCAATAGTTTAGTACTGCATGCTCATTGTGCCATTTAGAATATTTGTAACACCTGGGGAGGTCAGCTCATGGGGTCCTTCATATTCATTCTGCTGGGGTTGACTTCTATTACACTGGACTACTGAGAGGAGAAGAATATTAAATAAAGAGAAAAACAAAGTGACTCAAGACTACCTATGACATTGTCTGTGTGTGTTTGCCCTTCATTTTCAAAGAAGACCATGGTATCAGAGAAATGATGACATGACTTGCACTTGACTTTGTTTTGAATGAAGGAGGGCTGTGCAAGGTCACCAACCTCAACCTTATCTTTACCTTTTGCTCTAATTCAA
Organism: Notamacropus eugenii; assembly: GCF_028372415.1. NCBI lineage: Eukaryota > Metazoa > Chordata > Mammalia > Diprotodontia > Macropodidae > Notamacropus > Notamacropus eugenii. The sequence continues at coordinate 128,422,735 of NC_092873.1, forward strand.
TACTGATTTTAAACTATGCTCTAATTAGTTGAAGAGATCTGGTGACATAAAAACAGCTGATTCCAAAAGGACAGCTACATCAATAACTAGCTATTTCTTGTATGTGAGGATATGATCAATTATATGTTCCTTTTATGATGCTGTCTGGACTCACCAAATCAAAGATTTCCAACTTTTTTAGATTAATGCTTTAAAAGTTTAAGGCATCTCAAAAAGTCTAGAAGGCTTGGAATCTTTGATTTCTTGATCACACAATATATTGTTCCATATAATTTTTGATACCCTTTTTAGAGTATGTCTCATTGAAGTTATCAAGTAGTATGGGTACATATTTACAAAGGCTAGAGGATTTTGTCAAGATATTCATGGAATTTCTTCATTTATCCTTTCTCTGAACAAGTGTGTTGATTCACAGGATGAAATTATATTCTTAGTGAACTTTTGGAAAAATGTTTTTCATTTTCATACACTGCTAGGTGAATCCATTGATATTTAAAACTCTTAACAAGGGCCTGTGAATAGGTATAGAATGGTTAATAAACACTGGGGTTACAAATCCAAAAAAAGAAAAAAAAAGCAAATAATCCCTACTCTAAAGTAACTTACATTCCCTCAGAAGTGACTAAAATAGATATATAAGAATATATACACACAAAAATGGATATATTATGTATACATATATGTATATATAAGAATTAATACAAAATAAATGTACCATAAAAACAAGGTATTTAGGAAAGGAGAACAATAGTAACTGGGGAGTCTTGTAGGGAAAGGTGGTACTTACCTTATGTTACACCTCAAAGAGAGACAAGGATTCTAGGAACGGAGGAAGGTATGAATTGCAAGTATGGGTGATGGCCAGCCCAAAGGCATGGAGCTAAGAGATGTAGTGTGGTATGTCAAGAGCAGAAAAAAGGCCAATGTGGAGAGAGTATTAAAAAAATTTATAATGGGACCAAAAAGATAAGTTACAACCAGGTGGTTAAAAGTATAAAAACTGAATAGTGGTGTTTATGTTTAATTCTAAAGTCAACAGAGAGTCAATGGAGTTTATTGACTAAGAAAGTGTCAGGATAAGAGCTTTGCTTAGGAAAAATCAACTTGTCAGGTATATGAAAAACAGATTGGAATGTAAAGAAATTTGAGAGAGGGAGGTAATTAGGGCATCCTATTAGTCTAGGTGAGAGATGGGAAGAGTCTAAATTAATATAGTGTCTATAGCCATGTGAGTAAAGAAAAGTGGTCTTCTGTGATAGATGCTAGGCAAATAAGAATATAAAGATTGATCAACTGATTGAATATGTGGATAATTGTGAATAAGGAATAAAGGATAATACTGGGGTCATGAACCCTAAAATTAGAATAGGTAAGATTACGAGAGGGGTGAGCTTAAGGGAAATGTTGAAGAATTCCATTTCAGAAAAGTTGAATTTGATATACTTCTAGGTCATTCAGTTTGAAATGTTCAAATATTGATAATGTTGGACTGAAGCTCAGAGCAGACACTGGGCCTTGAAATATAAGTATGAGAATCATTTAATAGAAATAGCAATTAAACTGATGGAAATGATGATAAGGTCACAAGGAAATTGACTGTAGACAGAAGAGTGTTCAGGATAGAGACTTGGGAAAAAACAAGACTTAAAATGTGTGGTAAGAAAAAGGAACTAGAAGGAAGACTGAGAAGGACTTCTCAACCAGGTAAGAGGAGACCCAGGAGAAAATGCTTTCATAAGAACCCAGAAAGCAGATATACAAAGGGAGAGGGTGGTCAACTGTATCAAATGAAAAAATGAGGTCAAGAAGGCTCAAGATTGAGAAAAAAGGCATTAGATTTCATGAGTTAAAAGATCATTTGTAACTTTGGAAAGAGAAGTCTCAGTTTTCTGATGATTTCAGAAGCCAGACTACTATCTATACATTCCATGTTACTACTACTTGTTTCTTTTTCCTCATTCACCCCCAGTCTTGTGTCTGTTACATAGTTCTCTGGACCACATTTCATTGTGCCCTCAGAAGTCTTATTCTGTTCTTAATAACTGTCCATAACACCAGGATGAAGTTAGTTAGCAATAAGGAGCAGTCACTAAAAGACCACAAGAAATGAAAGCATAGTGACAGTTGTAACAATATATTTTTAAAAGATATTTGACAAAAATAAATGACAAGACTGATTCTAAGGGATAAAATTATTTCAGAGAATAGCCTTAAAAAAAACAGAGATGAGCACATGCAGATTCTGGCACATTTAGGATTAATCTCCCTTTGTTCCCTCTGGCATCTTGTCTCCTGGATTCAGACAATGGAACAAATTCAAGGGACTTCAACAACACTAAGAAAATGTTATGGCATTAAAGTTATATCATAGGTAGAGAGCAAGGTACTTTAAAAATGTCAAATAATACCAGTAAAAAAGAATGTCAGTTAGTAGATGCTATTTCTGTGAATGAGATAAAAGAAAGGCAGTGGGAATGAACACCACAAAACCTGAGAAAAACCAGGATGAAAACAGATAGGGAAGCAAAAAAGTTGTTCCTTTAAACTCTATAAAACTTCTCTCTCACGTGATGACATCTTTTCTTTGAGTAAAGTCTTCAGTGTGGTGATAAGAAATAACTGCAGGAGTTAGCATTTGGATACACTTTTGTATCATTATCTACATATTGTAATCACAGCCATTGATGCCATAGGATAGAAAGCAATGTAAGAAGGAAGGAAAGAAAGGAAAGCAAGGGTGGCAGGAGGGAATGAAAGGAAATATGGGAGGAAGAAGGGAATGGAAGGAAGGAAAGAAAAGAAAGATGGAAGAAAGGAAAGAAAGGAGCAAATGAAGGAAGAAAAGGACAGAAGGAAGGAAACAAAAGATGGAAACAAGGAAGGAAGGAATAAAGGAAGGAAAGGAGGGAAGAAAGGAAATGCTAAAAGAGTATCACATTCTAAAATCTTAAAAATAAAATATTGCAAAAATTAATAGTATTTCTGATTCTGGAAATTGAAGTTTCCTAACCTTAAAATGAAATAAGAACAGACTTATTCTACAAGTGTCACTGAGGCACAAGAATTGCAACAATACAGAGCAGTCTGGGCATAAAATTCATATTGTTTAAGGATACCATATGTAAATCTTTCCCAGGAAACTGGTTATAAAATAAAATGACCATATTTTTCTTTCTGCACAAAAAGGATGCTATGTAAAACATAAAACATGATTTATATTCATGTTTAGTTCTGCTATAAAATCTTTAATTTTTAAAAATAGTCTATGCAACCAACTATTCATTTTAACACTGAAATTTAAAGCCCTGCTTTAGCATCACTATTCAGAGTTATGGAGAGATTTTTATCCTCACATTAGAATGCAGACCTGGGAACCTTTAATAAAAGAACTGATAGAAATTTCTGAAAATAATCAGAACTTAAATGAAGCTACACAAAGAGATTTTAAAGAACATTTTAACTGGTGATTTATGAAATATGTAAATGTGATTAGATTCCTAGTTACAAATCACAGAAAATATAGGTAGAATACAGCATGAAATCCACTTGGAAAGAATACTGGTTTGGGGGGGCAGGAAGATCAGGGTCTATTTGAGAGTTTCTCTCACATAGCAGTTGCTTGATCATGGACAAATCTCAACTTCTCTGTATTTGTAAAGTCACAATGATGAATCTCATTCAAGCTGGCTCACAAGTTACGTTTGGAGAAACCACTTTTGTTTTGTCTTAAAGTGCTTTGGAAATGTGTGGGAATTTATATGTAGTAGAAATGGTGCTAGGAGACATGGATTGAAGTCTCTGATATTATTACTGCCATAACAACTGCTGCAGCTACAACCTGAAATTTCTGTAGCATATTATATATATTCTCTAATTATATGGGTGAGGTAGGTATTATATGTTATTCTCCCTATTTTAGAGATAACAAAATTAAGGCTCATTATGGCTTGTTTGTGGTCACAATCTCAGTATCAAAAAGGGGATATGAACCCAGATTTTCTTGATCAAATTCATCATTATATTCGTTATCATACCCTACCTGCCTACATGACCCTCTGAGTAGTCTCATCCTCTGTAAAAGGAGAGTATTGTACTGGATGGCCACTAAGCTTCTTTTCATCTTTAATGTTATCTAATATAATTCAGGATTATTCAATCATTCTCAACCTAAATGTTAATAAAATAGTAATATTGAATATTTGCCTATCACCTTAAATGATGTCTGATATATATATATGCATATACATGTATAGATTGTATATGCTCATATATGTCCTTTTGTTTCTTTCAAAGTTGTACATAAATTAAATTTTCATATGAGTTATTTTTTTCCTGTTCTATAAGGACAATATCTTCCACAAAAATTCTATTCTGATCCTGGTTTCTCAAAAGGTATGGCAGTGACATTCACCTTCTGGCGGTCTTTATCAAGCTGGAAAGATTTTAAGCAAAAGCCTAGTGACAGACTGTGTGAAGGCAACTCACCACTCCACAGTGATGGGGACCTGGATTTCTTTCTCTCCTATAGAATGCTCTCAAGAGGACTTCCAGGTCTTTTTTTGTTTCACAGAAAGACTCTATTATTAAAGCTACCTTTCTATTGAGTCCATTTTTGTTTCTCTTCTTTACTTCCAGAGTTTCTGACCTTTGGGTGACTGCTTTTATTTATTCATGTCTGTTTGCAAAGGGAGTTTTTGTTCTTTCAGCTGTGTTTTGAACTTTCCTGATTTCACTCTTCAAAAGCTAGATAAGGTGCATATTATGACTTAGTAATTCCTCTGATAGGTATGGAGGTCAAAGGAAGAAGTAGGTGTAGAACAACTCCCCTTCCACACACAAAAGAGTGTGTTTTTTTCCCCACACAGTTTGTTTTTACATCCAATCACCTTTACATGGAATGAGGCATGGGAGAGTCGGTGTAGAAACATTTATTAATCACCTACTATATGCCAGGCACTGTGCTAAACTCTGGGGATGCAAAGAAACATAAAAGATAGTTTCTGCTATCAAGGAACTCACATTAAAGAGTGGGGGAGACAACATGCAAACAAATATACACAAATAATCTTTATAGAAGACACATTTAGAAAAAAAAGGAAGGCACCAGAATTTAGGGGAATAGGGAAAGGATTCCTGTGGAATGTGGGATTTTGGCTAAGACTTGAAGAAAACCAGGAGACAGAGATGAGAGAGAATGTTCCAGGAATGGAAGTAAGTAAAAATTCCCAGAATTGGGAGACAAAGTGTCTTATTTGAGAAACTGCAAGAAGATCAGTGTCACCAAACTGAAGCATAACTAGGGTGGGGGGGGGGAGTGTAAAGTATAAGAAGACTGGAAAGGTGTGTGTGTGTGAGTGTATGTGTTTGTGTGAGTGTATGTGTGTGCATGTATGTGTGCGTGTGTGTGTGTGAGTGAGAGAGAGAGAGAGGGAGAGAGAGAGAGAGAGAGAGAGAGAGAGAGAGAGAGAGAGAGAGAGAGAGAGAGAGAGAGAGAGAGAGAGAGAGAGAAGTAGATTAGAAAAGGCTTTGAATGTCAAATGAAGAAATTTATATTTGATCCCAGAGGTGATAGGGAAGCACTGGAGTTTGTTGAGTAGGAGGGGGATGATATGGTTAGACATGTGGTTTAGGAAGATCACTTGGAAAGGATAGACTAGAATGAGAAGAGACTTAGAGCACACAGGTCAATCAATAGGTTACTGCAATACTCCAGATGTGAAGTGACATGGACCTGTGCTAGGGTGGCGACAGCATCAGAGAAGAGAAAGCTTACTCTAGAGATATTACAAAGGTAAAATGGATAGGTCTTGGCAGCTTGACTGGATACAAGAGGGGAGACAGAGTGAAATGTTGAAGATGACGTCTAAGTTGGGAGCCTGTGGGACAGGAAGGATGCTAGAACTTTTGATTGTAATAGGGAAGTTAGAAAGTAAAAAGTGTTGGGGTAAAGATGAAGAGTTCAGTTCTCAGCATGGTGAGTTTAAGGCATCTCCATGACATCTAATTCAAGATGTCCAGTAGTCAGTTGGAGGCCTATGATCAGAGGATACCACAAGTCGGAGCTGACTAAATAGTTTTGAGAATCAACAGAAAGGTGCTATTTGAATCCATGGGAGCTTATAAAATCACCAAATGAAACAGTATTGAAAGAGAAGAGGGCACTCACCCACAGTTAGAGAGTTAATTAGTTCACTCTGGATTAGTTTGGTCAAAAGAGACTGAAAAGGAGTAGCCAGGTAAGCAGGAGGAGAACCAGGAGTGAGTAATGTCACTAAACTCTAGAGAGGAGAGAGATCAAGGAGAGGAAGGTAATCAATAATGCCAAGACTGCACAGAGGTCAAGAAGGAGCATTTCCAAATTATAATTCATCGTAAGCTTTGCCCCCTTTATAATTCATCCAAGTAATTTGTGCTCACCTCATAAATAGATAACCTAGGTAGCTACATTTTTATAATTAGCTAAATACCTTATTATTGCTCTCTTTCAAGTAATTAGATCCTGCGATTTCAAACCAACTCCCTTCTCCTTGTCAAAATGTTAACGATGATAACTGAAGCAAATCAGTGATAGTGCTTTTTTCTTCCCTAGAGTCTACTAAGTACAGCTGAAAAACAATTTGAAAATTTTTATATATTTGCTTCTGAATTACTGATCAATATGGAGAATATCGTCACCTCAGAAATAAGTATGGTCATACAGTTTAGCAAACAGACATCAATTTGCAAAATCCCTATAGGACACTGACAGTTTTGGAACTTCAAAGCAAAGATGAAAGATATGAAAGAAAGAAAAAGAAAGATAAAATTAGGTATCTGTGCTCACAGCACCCTTTCAGGGCTCCAAAAACGCATGAAGCTCTCTGTATAGTGATTAGGTATCTGAAGCTCACTGGAAATCATTCTCTCATCTTGAAGTGATGAACTAAACTTCTTTAAATCTCATTCCTCTTCCCCAGCAAATGAAACAGTTAGAGTACCTCATTGCCCCAACTGTATTTTCTACTATGCACAGCTGTGTCCTTTTGTACTTGGGATACCTATCAAACCTGCTATCCTCTCCTTTCACTGCCTAAAGAGCTTTTTAATTATTATAAATACATATAGGTATATATGCATACATAGATATATACTACTTAATACAAACACAATTTTTAACCTTCTGTTGAACTAACATTAAAAACGATTATAATAGCTAGCATTTATATATAACTTTAAGGCTTACAAAGTGCTTTACGTAGCCTATCTCATTTGGCCATTACAACAACACTGTAGAGGAGATGCTATTAATATCCTCACTTTATCGATGGGCAAAATGAGAGAAATATTAAGTGATTTGCCAGGGCCATACAGAAAGGGATCATCTGGGGCAAGATTTGAATTCAGGTCTTTTAGACAGTCCTGCGCTCCCTCAATTGAGCCCCAAAGTTGCCTCAGTAAAATTAATAATTCAAGGGAAAACTGAATGTTATTCATCTTTCTAAGCATTTTATTGCTATAAGCATGTGCTAACAATCCTAGACCCTACTGTGATAAGATTTATTCTATTAATTATATAGTACAAATAATTTTGCCAACTTAATATAACTAAGTCTATTTTATTGTTATCCTTCATTTTGTGATTTAGTAGTTTTGAGTAAGACTTTTTTCTTTTTTTACCTTTATTTTTTTCTCAATTATTTGTAAACAAAAATGTTAACAATTTTATTTTGCAATTTTGAGTTCCATATTCTCTCATTCCCAACCTCCCCTCCCACTTCCTTGAGAAGTCAACCAGCTTGGCATAGATGATACATGTGCAGTCAGGCAAAATGTTTCCATATTAGCCATGTAGCAGAAGAAAATACAGACACCTGTCTCCAAAAATAAAAAGACTAATAAAGAGAGTTTATAAACAGTATTCTTTAATCTACATTCAGACTCCTTCAGTTCTTTCTTTGTTGATAAATAGCATTTTTCATTATAAGTTCTTTGGAAATTATCTTCTTTTATTGCATTGCTGAGAACAATTAAGTCATTGACAACTATCGAAGTATTGCTGTTTCTGTGTACAATGTTTTTCTGGTTCTGCTCATTTTGGCTTTGCATCAGTTCATGCAAGTCTTTCCAGATTTCTCTGAAACATTGTGCTCATTATTTCTAAACCCTAAATGTGCACAATATATTCCATCACAATCATATGCAACTTTTTCAGTCATTGCCTGATTCATCTATATCCCTTCAAATTCCAATTACAAAAAGAGCTTCTATAAATATTTTTGTACCTTTAATTCCGGGTAGTGGTGTTGCTGGGCCAAATCTCATATCCCTTTGAGCATAGTTACAAATTGCTCTCCATAATGGTTGGATAACTTCACAACTCAATCAATAATGTGTTAGTATCTCAATTTTCCCACATCCCTTCCAATATTTGTCATTTTCCTTTTCTGTAATGTTAGTCAATCTGATGGTATTAAGGTGGTACTTCAGCGTGTTTTTAATTTGAATTTCACTAATTAAAGGTGATTTATATCATTTTCTATGACTATAGATAGTTCTGATTTCTTATTCTGAAAATAGCTTGTTCATATCCTTTGACCATTTATTAATGAAAGAATGATGTGTTTTTTTTTAATTTATTTTCTTTTTTCTTTAAAAAAAATGATACATTTGTTTTCAATTTTCAACAATCACTTCCATAAGTCTTAAATTTCCTCCCCCTTTCTCTCCTCTCCCTCCCTGTCTTGGACAGCTTCCAGTCTTATATGGGTTCTACACATACATTCTTGTTAAAAACATTTTCATGTTAGTCATGTTGCACAGAAGAATTAAAATAAAAGGGAGAAACTATGAGAAAAAACAAAACGTAACACAAGAGAAAATAATCTGCTTCATTCTGTTTTCTGATTCCATAGTTCTTTCTCCGGATGTGGACAGCATTTTGCTTCAAGTTCTTTGGGAATGTTTTAGGTCCTTGCACTTTTGTGAAATGCTAAGTCTATCAGAAACAGCTCTCTCATGCTGTGGCTGTTACTGTTTATAATATGTTCCTTGTTCTGCTCATTTCACTCAGCATCAGTTCATATAAATCTTTCTGAAGTCCTCCTGTTCATCATTTATTATAGCACAATAGTATTCCATTACATTCATATACCACAACTTGTTCAGCCATTCCCCAATTGATGGGCATTCTCTCAATTTCCAGTTCTTGGTCACTACAAAAAGTACTGCTATGAATATTTTTGTATATGTGGGACCTTTCCCCATTTTTATGATGTCTTCGGGATACAGTCCTAGAAGCAATATTTCTGGGTCAAAGGGTATGTACATTTTTGTAGCCCTTTGGGGATAGCTCCAAATTGTTCTCCAGAATCGTTGGATCAGCTCACAGCTCCACCAACAATGAATTAGTGTTCCAACTCTCCCACATCTTCTCCAACATTAATCATCTTCCTGTTTTGTCTTGTTAGTCAATCTGATAGGTGTGATGTGGTACCTCAGAGTTGTTTTGATTTTCATCTCTCTAATCAATAGTGATTTAGAGCATTTTTTCGTATCGCTATAGATAGCTTTAATTTCTTCCTCTGAAAACTGCCTGCTAATGTCCTTTGCCCATTTATCAATTGGAGAATGACTTGTATTTTTGTAAATTTGATTCAATTCTCTAAATATTTTAGAAATGAGGCCTTTATCACTCACACTATTTGTAAAAATCCCTTCCCAGTTTTCTGCTTCCCTCCTAATATTGGTTACATTGGCTTTGTTTGGGCAAGAACTTATCAATTTCATGTAATCCAAATTATCCATTTTACCCTTCATAATGTTTTCTATCTCTTGTTTGGTCATAAATTTTTCTACTCTCCATAAATTTGACAAATATACTATCCTTTGCTCTCCTAATTTGTTTATAGTATCAGCCTTTACACCTACATCATTTACTCATTTGGACTTTATTCTTTTGTATGGTGTCAGACATTGGTCCGTGCCCAGTTTCTGCCACATTATTATCTGGTTTTTCCAGCAGGTTTTGTCAAACAGTGAGTTCTTATCCCAGAAGCTGGGGTCCTTGGGTTTATCAAACAGTAGATTGCTATATTCATTGACCACTGTGTCTTGAGTACCTAACCTGGTCCTCTAATCTACCCCTCTATTTCTTAGCCAGTACCAAGTGGTTTTGATGATTGCTGCTTTATAATACAATTAGACATCTGGTAGGGCTAGGCCACCTTCCCTACCATTTCTATTCATCAGTTCCCTTGATATTCTGGACCTTTTGTTCTCCAGATAAATTTTAATATTATTTTTCTAGCTCTAAAATGACTTGTATTCTTATACATTTGACTCTCTTTCCTTTCAACCTGGACATCCCACAAAGTGTTTTTTTTCTCTCTTTTACTTCCCCCAATCCACCTTCCCTTTTATCACTCCCCCTTCTCTTATCCACTTCCTCTTCTACTTTCCTGTATGGGAAGATAGATTTGTATAATTAACTGAGTGTGCATGTTATTCCTTCTTTGAGCCAATTCTGATGAGAATATGTTCATTTGTTCTCTACCTCTACAACCATCCCCATTTTTCCCTCTACTGTAAAAGTTCTTTGGCACCTCTTTTATTTTTTTTTGCAAGTGATACTTCTTTTAAAGTATCTACAATATGGACCACAAAAGAATTTTTTGAACATTAACCAATTGAGACACAAATAATATTTATGTTGCTAACTTCCCAGGCTTTTAACCTAGTAGTCTCCACAGTAATACTAAGAATTAAAGGACCCTAACTTATTGTAGTTGGTTAAAGTCCTCTGCCTAATAGCTTAATTTTAGACTTAACCTTGGATGTTCCCCTACCCATAATCTATAATTTAATAGATCTGGTATTAAGCTTACAAACCTTTTGATTATAGGAAATTGCCACCAAGAGTAAGGACATTACAGGGATACAATATCTCCCCAACTTCATGTCAGTTCCAGGCAGGATTAGATTATCCACTTGCATTCAGTCAGGCTTAAAGTCTGCCAGGTATCAGTGGGGAAATTGAGTCAGGAGAATACTACTTCAGCCCAGGCTGAACAGCCGCTCTCCCACCCTTCCCATGAGATCACCTTTTGCAGTTCATACCAGCATCTCACCAGTTTACTGGCATCATGGATTGGAGGCTCAGACCGCCTTTCTTGCTGTCCTTACCTGGAGTTAGACTCAGAACAGTCACTTAATAGTCCCATAGCATCGAAAAATGGCAAGTTCCAATAACCAGGTTTCAAATATGATTATAATTTTACTTTGGCTAAGGAATATCTTTTGAGGCAAGTCTTAAGTGGCTTTCATGCCTTTCTATGCATGTCCTTGTTCCTGATTAAATAGCAATCATAAAATCAAATTTACCATCAAAACCTTAACTTTTCTATCAGTGCCAAATTTTACCCAAGGTTACCTTCCTCTAGGAAAATTAGACTAAAATTCTTTTCCCCAAACTAAAGATGTCATTGATTTATTCTCAGTAATTAATTCAGTCAATTGTTTTATATTAATTGCTTTTACCTCACTTTGTAATATGTCCAATTTTTCTCCCCATCACTCCCCTCCCTCTGCTTCCTAATACCTTGCATTCTGATTACTCCTCCCCTCAATGTAACACTTTCCTTCTAACACACCCCACCCTTCCCTTATCCTCATCTTCCCTCTTTTCCTGTAGTGCAAGATAAATTTCTATGCCCCATTCCCTGTATTTCTTATTTCCCTATTATATGTAATAAAAATTCTCAACATTCATTGCTAATACTTTGAATTCCAACTTCTTTCCCTCCCCCCTCTCCCCAGGCCCACTGAGAAGGCAAACAATTCAATACAGACTAAATACGTGTTGTTTTGCAAAAGACTTCCATAATAATCATGTTGTGTAATACTAATTATATTGTCCTCTGTCCTACTCTATTCCCCCTTATTTTTCCCCCACAATTGACCTTGTCCCTTCTTGAGAGTGTTTATTTCTAGTGCCTCCCTTCTCCCTTTTGCTCCCTTCTAACATCCCCCTCACCCCACTTGTCGCCTCCTCTCCTACTTTCCTGTGGTGTATATAGATTTTCATATCAAATTTAGTGAGCATGTTATTGCCTCCTTCAGCTACATGTGGAGAAAGTAGCTTCATTTTTCCCCTCTCCCTTTCCCCCTTTTCTCCTCCATTAAAGAAGATTTTTCTTATCTCTTTTATGAGTTATAACCTGCCTCATTCTATTTCTACTTTTCTCTTCCTAGTATTTTTCTTCTTCACCCATTGATTTTTATTTTATTTTTGCGTGTGAATATCATCTGTTCTGATTCAACACACCCTGTACTCTCTATCTATATATGTGTATGTGTGTGTGTGTGTGTATGTGCAATCTCTCTATCTACCCAAACACTGAGAAAAGATTCAAGAGTATAAATATTTTCTTTCCATGTGGTAATGTAAATAGTTCAGCTTTAGAGAGTTATGATTTTTATTTCCTGTTTACTTTTTTATGCTTCTCTTGATTCTTGTTTTGGAAAGTCAAATTTTCTATACAGATCTGGTCTTTTCCTCAATATGAATGATTGAAAGTCCTCTACATCATTGAATGACCATTTATTCCCTTGAAGTATTATACTCAGATTTTCTGGGGAGGTGATTCCTGGTTCTAGTCCCAGTTCCTTTGACTTCTGAACTATCCCATTCCATGCCCTTCGATCCCTTAATGTTGAAGCTTCCACATCCTGTGTTATTCTGATTGTATTTCCACAATACTCAAATTGTTTCTTTCTAGCTGCTTGCAGTATTTTCTGCTTGATCTGGAAACTCTGAAATTTGGCCACAATATTCCTAGGAGTTTCTCTATTTGGGTCACTTTCAGGAGGTGATTGGTGGATTCTTTCAATATTTATTTTGCCCTCTGGTTCTAGAATATCAAGTCAGTTTTTCTTGATAATTTCATGGAAGATAATGTCTAGGCTCTTTTTTTGATCATGGCTTTCAGGTAATCTCATAATTTTTAAATTGTTTCTCCTGGATCTATTTTCCAGGTCAGTTGTTTTTCCAATGAGATGTTTCACATTATCTTCTATTTTTTTCAAATTTTTGGTTTTGCTTACTAACTGTTTTATTTAACTCATAGTCATTCATTTCCCTGAACTCAATTCTCTCTTTCAATGAATTATTTTGTTCAGTGAGCTTTTGAACCTTCTCCTCCATTTGGCTAATTCTGCTTTTTAAAACCTCCTTCTCCTCATTGGCTTTTTGGACCTCTTTTTCCAATTGAGTTAGCCCCTTTTTAAATCTGTTATTTTCCTCAGTATTTTTTTCGTTCTCCTTTAGGAAGCTGCTAACTTGTTTTTTAAGGTTTTCTATTGTCTGAGCTCAATTTAAGGAGGTCCTGGAGACAGAGGCCTTGACTTCCTCTGACAGTATTCCTTGTTCTTCCTCATCCAAAAGGATGGGGGAGACACTTGTTCCTCAAGAAAGTAACCTTCTATGGTCTTATTTTTTCTCCCTTTTCTGGGCATTTTCCCAGCCAGTTACTTGACTTCTGAGTTTTCTCTCCACAACCACTTCACCTCCAGTTCTGCCAAGCCAGCACTGGAGGCTGAGATTCAGATGAGTTGTTTCAAGCCTTCAGGGGCTTGAGGCAGAGGCAGGGCCATTATTCAGTGTGAGATTAAAATCAGCTGCTCAGGAGGGGGCAGGGCCACCACACAGGGCTCAGTTCCCTCAGGGTTTTAGGATGATACCTTCAACAATGGATGTGGCTACTGCCTGCTTTGGGAGCTCCATTCTCTGCTACCTCTGCTGCTGCCACCTGAGGAGGCCCAAGTCATGAGGACACCCTGATCCTTTCTTGGCCAGCTGAAAAGACCCTCTCACTGACCTTTGGAGCCTATGGGTTGAGGGATCTGCACTGCTGCTGGAGACTCTGTCCCTGAAGCCTGGTCGGATCTGCTGGTCTCAGTGCCACGTGGCCAAGGCAGGGCTGGGTTCTGCTCTGGGTCTGGTGGGACAAACCTTTCCTGTTGGTCTTTCAGGTCATTCTGGGCTAGAAATCTCCTCCACTCCTTTGTTCTATGGCTTCTACTCCTCTAGAATTTGTTAAGAGTTCTTCTTTACATGCATTTTATGGGCTATGGGGTAAAAGTTAGTGTATGTGCATCTTTGTACTCCACCATCTTGGCTCTGCCTGGGACTTCTTTTATGTGAAATATTTTATCCTGTTCTATTGATCTTTTCCCTTTGCTTTAGTGCATTTCTCTTTGCTTTTTTAAAGATAATCACCCCATACTCACATTCATGTTCTTTTTCTATGTATACTTCTTTTAACTGTTCTAGTACTGAGAAAATCTAAATGGTTTAACTTTATTAAAACCCTTATTATTTATCCTTCCTGTTTACATTTTTGTGCTTCTCCTGAGTATTGTATTTGAAAGTCAAAACTTCTATTCTGTTCTGGTTTTTCTTCAGGAATGCTTGAAAGCCTTTTATTTCACTGAATGTTCATTTCCCCCCTGTAGTGGCAAGTAAAATAGGATCTTTTTCTGTTTTAGTTTTAGTATAATCAAGAAGAATAATGCCTTTACTTGAATGTGAATGAAGAGGATCTTTCCTACCCATTGATGGGCTTGTCCATTGTGGGAAGCTTGATTGTTTTGTACGAGGGTGCCAAGTAACTTTTTTTTCTTCTGTTGAGGCCCTGGATAAGAGAGTTATGCCCTCTTGCTCTAAAAAGTGTATAAATACTATGAGGGTGAAGTTTTACTTTGAGCCTTACTGACTAGAAGTGTTTGTTCAGCTACAAGAGGACTCTAGGAAGCTGCTGAGGAGTCTTCTGGTTTTGAGAAACCCAGATATTCTCTTTCAGGTAAAGATACATGTATGTAAATTGTCAGACATTTTCGTAGTATGTCTGCTGACTTTTAATTTCTCTGTATTTTCTTTGAAGCTTGGGGTGCTGACTCCCCTGATTAGGTGATTAATATATGTTCTTAGTTAATTGCTTGATTAAAATGATTGTTAACCCCTCAAAAGTTGTCTTTCCTTTTATGAATGCAGATCTAAGACCTGTGATAGTAGGTTCTCCTGTCTACACTGGAGTGCTTACTGCTACACTCCCAAAGAATTGTATTCAGTTTTGCAATGTAGGTTATTATTGGTTGTAGTACTAGCTCCTTTGGCTTCTGGAATATCACATTCCAAGCCTTCTATTTCTTAAATGCAAAATCTTCCAATTTTTGTGTTAGTATGGCTGCTTGTAACACTTTCTCTTTGACCTGGAAATTCTAGAATTTGGCTATAAAGTTCCTGGAATTTTCATTTTGGGATCTCTTTGAGCAGGTGATAGATGGATTTTTTCAATTTCTATTTTACCTGCTGGTTCTATAATATCAAGGCAATTTTCCTGCATAATTTCTTGAAAAATGATGTCTAGGCTCTTATTTTTTAAACCATGGCTTCCACATAGTGCAAAAATTCTTAAATTGTCTGTCCTGGATCTATTTTGCAGGTCAATTGTTTTTCTAATGGGATATTTCACATTTTCTTCTATTTTTTTCATTCCTTTGATTTTGTTGGATTGATTCTTGATGTCTTATAGTCATTAGCTTTCACTTGTCAAATTCTAATTTTTAATGAATTGTTTACTTCAGTGAGCTTTTGGTTCTCCTTTTTCATTTGGTCGAATCAATGTTTTAAGTAGTTCTTTCTTCAGTGAATTTTTGAGCCTTTTTTTTCCCCCATTTGGCCAATTCTGCTTTTTAAGGCATTCTTATCCTCATTGGCTTTTTGTAACTCTTTTATCATTTGACTTAGTTTGTTTTTTATGGTGTTATTTCCTTCAGTACTTTTTGTGTTTCCTTTACCAAGCTGTTAATTCTCTTTTTCATGATCTTCTTTTATCACTCTCATTTCTCTTCCTAATTTTCACTCTATATTTCTTGATTTTTAAAAACTTTTATGAGCTCCTCCATGTCCTGAGATCAATTTATATTTTTCTTTGAGGCTTTGTACATAGTAGTTTTGACTTTTTTGTCTTCTCGGTGTGTGTTTTGATCTTCTTCCTTACCATAGTAACTTTCTATGGTCAGAATTCTTCTATTGTTTGCTTATTTTCCAGACAATTTATTGACTTTTAACTCTACTTTAAAGTGGCACTCTGCTTCGAAGTTGGAGGGAGCACTGCCTCTACTTTCAGGTTTTTTGTGCAGCTATTTTTAGAGGTAGTTCAGACATAGAACAATAATTTCAATTTCAATTCCTTGGTCTGCTTTCCATTTCAAGTATTTTTCCTGTAAGTTATTTCACTCTTTTCATTGTTGTGAATTTTTGTTATTGCTTCTTGATGTCTCATGATGTCATTAGCTCCCACTAGTTCAATTCAAATATTTAAGGAATTATTTTCTTCCCTTTTACCATAATAGCTTTTGTCATCAGTTTCTAATTTGCTAATTGCTCATTTTCTCACTCTAGTTCTTAACTTTGAATTTTTGTTACAGGGAACTCTTTTTCCAGCATTAGTGGCTGGAGAGGAGATATATCATGGTTAAGACTTTTTTGGAACTGCTGTTTTCAGAGGCATGTGGGATGTTTTCAGTGGTTCTAAGGTGGGGTTATTTGGGAAGAGGTGTCTTCACTGCTCTCCTTTTATATATTGCTTGAAAGTGGATGGTACATAATAAAAATATGTAGATTATATGAGGTACTTTAAGGTTCACAAAATTCTTTGCAAATAATCCCATTTTATCCCAAAATAAGTAGTTTTAATATCCCCATTTTACACATTAGGAAATTGAGGCAAAGAGACATTAAGCAATTTATCCAAGCTCACAAAGCTAGTGGGGGTCTCAGGAAGGGTATGAATTTAGGTCTTCCTAATTCTATATCCACAAGGTACTTATGAGTAAATAGTGTATTACTGGAGATAAATTAGAGTGATGCCTATGCATGTCAGGTAAAAGGCCAAGGTTTAAGAAGGTAGCCTCTAATGTTCAAAAGAGAAGTTGGGCTTTAGCAATGCAACTAGAGCAAGCTTATCTTCCACAATTTTTAATTGAAATTATGTACAAAACGTACCTAAAATAGGAGCTGGAATAGCTACTTCAATGTCACGCATTTAGATCTCAAAAGCATCTTAGAAGCTATCTATTTCAACCCACTCATTTGGTAGATGTGGAAACCTAAGTACAAAATCTTAAATGAGTTTCAAAAAGGTTACTCAGGTAGTAAGTAGCAAAGAGAAGGTAGCCACCAAGGTCCTCTGACTCCCAAATAAATACTTTCAAATTAGTCATTAGGACCACTAAAGAATGCTGCAAAATATAAAAATTTTGGGACAAGATGTTAAATTGAATCATAATCTTGCCTTTCTATTAGGTTTATTACTTAATTATATGCATTTATAATATTCTGCTAAGTTTCAGAATGTCTTCTTTCATATTTATAAAACATGCTTATAGAATATTACCTGCCAAAAATAGATGATGATTTTGATTGGCAGATGGGGCTCTGTTCATTTTCTTTTGAATCATCTAGAACTGGCAGATTATGAAACATATGACACAAAGGAAAAATATTGAAAATGTAGTTATTTTTATTAAATCCTATAAAAATGTCAATACTGAAAAGTAGTAATACTAAATATAGTGAGGACATAAAAAGAGGCAGGAACTTAGCTTAAGTTCATGTTCAATATTACTCAGAATTTAATTGATAATGTTTGAATAATAGAAGTTTCAATATTAGAGGAATAATGTCTCTCCTTCCTTAACTTATAACTTCACAGTGATGCTATAAAGGTACATGAAGCATGGAATTATAGACTTGACTTAAGGATTTGGAGTCAGAAAGATGTGAGTTCAAATCTGGCCTCTGACATTTTCTGTAACCTTGGGAAAGTCATTTAACTTCTATGTGCCTCAAGTAGCTCCTTCATCAAGTCATAGATGAGTTATGATCTTCATAGATTAAGGAAATTCTCATACTTGGAACCTGAATTCCCTAAACTGACACAATTATCTCTCCATGGAATATTATTTTTTTCTTTTAAATTCTATAATAAAAAGAAAAAGAAACATATAATAAACTTAAATATTAAAACTTAAATATAAAATAAAAAAGGAAAAATATGTTATGTACACAGCAGAAAATAAGAGAGGATTCAGACTATATAGCAATAAATTTCCATTTTAACAAAAGCCTATTAATAAATGCTACACATTGTGATGAGGAGTATCCATCTTTTCTTTGCTTCCTTGTAAGTTTTCTTTTGTTGTCTACTTGGCACTTTTTACTTTGTTCTTCTTTCCCTTCCCTTCCCCCATGCTATGTTTACATGGATATATTTATATATCAGCATAGATATATACATACACATATACATATATACATATACATATAGACATAAACATATACTTTCCCTAACAAATTATCCTCCTGATCTTTTATGTTCGTGCATATCTCTTAATTCCTATCCCTCCCAACTCCTCTAATTCACTTCTACCAGCTACATTGCTATTTTATTACTTAACCTACCCTACCCCCAAAAAACTTCTCTTGTCTTCCCATTCCCATAAATTTAAATGCCCTTTTATATCCACATTTGACCTATTCCTTCAGCCTCCCCTCTAAAGATCCCTCCCTTATTCTCCAAAAGATTCCTCCCTTATCCTCCCATTCCTATTCATCTAAACACCTTTTTGTACCTCCCTTAACCTAGCCCCTAACTCTCCCCTCTAGAGATCCCTCCCTTATCATCAAGACTCTTCCTATCCCTTTAGCATTCTATTTCTTTCTGAATTTGAAAGACTTTTTACCCATATATACATATTTAATATATACATATACCTACATACCCACATACACATTATATAAATGCATTGTACATATGTGTGTATGAACGTATGAATATATGTGTGTATGTATGTATGTATGTATGTATGTATGTATGTATTGCTCCCCCTTGAACCCACTCATGATGAAACCAGATTTCCAGAATTAACACTGTGTTCTCTCACATAGTTATTCTGTGTTGGTTGTTCCTCTCACACCTCATTTGCATAAAATTATTACTCATTTTAGCTATTCCTAAACAGTTCTACTTTTTAAAGTCACATCCTACTCAGGTCTATCTCAATCTTTCTTTTGAACTATCCAATTAGTAAAAGCAATCTTAGACATAATGTTTTATATTATATATATATATAATATATATAATATAATATAATATATATAGTTATATATGTGTGTGTATGTATATATATATATATATATGTATATATATTAAATGATCTGTCCCTATTGAGTTCCTGGTAATTACTCTTTTTTTATGTCCCTTGTATTTGTCTTGGATCTTGTTTGTCAAATCTTTTATTAAGTTCAGGTGTTTTTTTAAACAAAGTCCTGAAAGTCTGACAATTCATTAAATATTCTTTTTTTTTTCATTTCACATTAAGCTTAGCTTTGCTGAGTATGATAATTTTGGTTGGAAGCACAGTTCTTTTGCTCTTCAATATTTAGTGTTCCAAGACCTGTGGCTTTTTAGTGTCACTGGTGCAAGGTCTTCTCTGATTCTAATTGTGACACCACCATGTTTGTTATTTTTTTCCTTGTTACTCATAATGTTTTATCCTTGAGTGGTTGCTTGAGGACTTGACTATAATACACTTGTGAGTTTTCCTTGTAGGATGCCTTTCAAAGCAATGATCAGTAGATTTTTTCTTTTCTACTTTACCTTCCTGCTCTAATGCTTCAGGATAATTTTCTTCAATTATTTCTTGTATTATTGCACCCAAATTCTTTTTTAATCATGGTTTTCAGGTAGTCTGATTATTCCAGTTTTTCTCTTCTTGATCTGCTCCCCAGATCAGTTGTTTTTCTTATATATTTTAAATTCTCTTTTTTTTCATTTTTTATTTTGTTTTATTATTTTTGATTGCATAACCCAATTTTGATTTTCAAGGAGTTGTTCTTTTTCCTTAAGATTCTGGATCTTCTTTTCCAATTAGTTGACTTTCTTTTCATAATCTTCTTGTTTAACTTGTATTGTTATTAATTTTTTTTACTAAATCTATCCCATTTTCCTTTTAAAGTATTTTTTAAGCTCTTCTATGAATTCTTTTTAGACTGGTAACAATTTGACATTATTTTGTGGGGTAGAAGAACTTTTCTTTGTTTCAATGTCCTCCTCTGAAGATAAATCTTGGTCATCTCTATTCCCATAGTAAGTCATTTTTTTGGAGTGGGGATAGCAAGGCAAATGAGGTTAAGGGGCTTGCCCAAGGTCACACAGCTAGTAAGTATGTCAAGTGTCTGAGGCCAAATTTGAACTTAGGACTCCTGATTCCAGGGCCAGTGCTCTACTCACTGCACCAGTCAGCTGCCCCCATCGTAACTCTTTATGATTGAATTCTTTCTCCTTGACCTGTGCATTTTTTTATAATTTGTAGTAGCTTAATTTTTGTAACCACCTGAAGCCCTGGGGAATGGGGCAATGGTGCCTCTGACCTCAGATCCTCCTTCACTTCTCTTCTCTGTCCTGGCACTGAAATCAAGACCTTCAGTCTCCTGTAAATGTCTACAACCAGCACCATCCCCACCCCACTCTGCATATGTTTGTATATGTAGAGTCTAAACCATACTGGTTGACTTTGACTGTTTCTATGCCCAAGGGGCAATCAAGATGTGCAAACCCTTTGATGCAGTCATCCCACTGCTAGGTGTGTATCCCAAATTGATCACAATAACAAAGAAAAAAATAGAAAAGGATCACATGTCTAAAAATATTTTTATATTTATTTGTATGAGTTCTTTTTGTTGTGGTAAAGAATTGGAACCAGGAGAATACTATACACAGTTATAGCACATTGTGTGATGATCAACAGACTGACTTAGTTATTCTTAACAATACAATGATTCAAAAAAATTCCAAAAGACTCATGATGGAAAATGCTATCCACATCTAGAGGAAGAACTATGGAATCCGAATGAAGATTGAAACATACTATTTTCACTATTTTTTTGTGGTCTTTCCCTTTTGTTCTGTTCCTTCTTTCGCAACATAACTAATGTGCAAATATGTTTACATAATTTCATATGCATAAACTATATCAGATTGCTTACCATCTTGGGGAGGAAAGATGGGAGGGAAGGATAAACAATTTTAAACTCAAAATCTTATAAAAATGAATGTTGAAAACTATTTTTAAATGTAAACTACCAAAAATATAAATAAATAGTGATTGGATTGGGAAAGTTTTTTGACAGTTTTTCTTTATATTTTCTTGATTTGGCAAAGTTTATGGGCAATGATAGGCATCCATTAGCAAAGGGATGCCTCAGACATATATTACAACTGGATTCTATCTCTATTCAATCGTTCTGTCCCTGAAGGGGAGTAACTCAGAAATGGCTTTTATGAAATCTGAACTGAAGAATACATAAAATATCAAGTCCTTGGATGACTACTAATTATTCTCCTGTGATACTTATTGGTGACCATTCTTCAGGAAACAAATCTGTAATGGGAACAATTACCTGAAGCAGTAAAAGATATAACTCTGAATAATTCATAGTCACAAAAGAGATAATTGTAAGTATGGCTCAACAGTAGAGCATGAATGCATTTTCTTTGCATGTAACAAAAGCCATTTATTTAATGTATCACTCTGTGGTGACTTCTTAACAATCATTTTTATACTTTCTTTCTCAGAATATTTGAAATGGAAACCTAGGGACTTTTTTTAGCTAGAGTAATACAAATCATCACCTAGAGTGCAATAGACTATGGATTTTTTCACAAATGTGTTGGTGACAACTATTGTTACAGAGAGGCTTAGGTAAGAACATCAGTTCTGCTTGCCAAAAGAATCCACCAAGCTCTAGAATTCCCTGCACTTTTTTCAACAATAGCATGGGGTATGTAGGAAGTAGGAGAGAAAATTCAGATTAATCCAATTCAGTTCAGTTCCAATAAGCATTCATTAAACAAGTATGGGTCAGACACTATCCTAAGTTATTTTTTTCTAAAGAAATAGTCACTGGGTTTTTTTGAAATAGTATTTTTTCAATTACATGTAATTAAAGTTTTCAACATTCATTTTTATAAAATCTTAAGTTTCAAAGTTTTCTCCCTTCCTTCCCCCCTCCTTCTCCAAGACGACAAGCAATCTAGTGTAGGTTGTATATGTGCAATCATGTAAACATATTTCCACATGTTGTGAAAGAAGAGACAGAACAAAAGGAAAATGCCTCAAAAAAAGTCAAAAAAGTTGAAAATACTTTTTGTTTACTAAATACTGTTAATTTAATGAATTGGAGAAGCCTCTTTTTCCATAAACAAGTTATTCATTTCTTTGTATATCAAAATCTCTAATACCTTGTCTTTTTTTAGTTTTCAACATTAATTTTTATAAGATTTTGAGTTCCAAATTTTTTCTCTCTCCCCTTTCTCCTCCCCAAGACATCAAACAATCTGATATGGGCTATACATATACAATCACATTAAGCATATTTCCAAATTAGTCATGTTGTGAAAGAAGAATGAGAACAAAAGAGACGAACCATGAAGAAGAAAAAGAGAGAAAATAATATGCTTCTATCTGCAATCAGATTCCATAGTTCTTTCTCTGAACATGGATACTGTTTTCCAAGTGTTTTGGTTTTGTTTTAGACCATTGTATTTCTGAGAAAAACAAAGTCTATCAAAGTGGATCACTGCACAATGTTGATGTTACTGTGTACAATATTCTCCTGGTTCTTCTCACTTCACTAAACATCAGTTCATGTAAGTCTTTCAAAGTTTTTCTGAAATCATTTCTTTAATTACATTAATATACCAGATCTTGTTCGGTCATTCCCTAATTGAGGGATACATCTTCAACTTCCAATTTTTGGCAACCACAAAAAGAACTTCTGTAAAGATTTTTGTACATGTACATTTTTGTACATGGGTCCTTTTCCTTTGTTTCATAATCTCCTTGTGATACAGATCTAGTAGTGAATTGCTGGATCTAAGGTTATACATAGTTTTACAGTCCTTTGGGCATAGATTCAAATTACCTTCTAGAATGGTTGGAACAGTACACAACTCCACAACAATGTGTCACTGTCCCAATTTTCTCACATCTTCTCCAACATTTATCATTTTCCTTTTGTGTCACATTAACCAATCTCATAGGTGTGAGGTAATGACTCAGAGTTGTTTTAGTTTGCATTTCTCTACAAAATAGTGAGTCAGAGAATTATTTCATATGAATATTCTTCTATTTTAAAGAGCTTAAATTCTGCTAGCCAATCCCCTCCCATCACTGACTTATAGGGTTATTACTTGGAGAGGGCTAACCATAGAATCAATGTGACACTTTATTTGTGAGTAAGAGTACACTTATACCAATAGTATACATATATACAAAAGTATACAAATAGTATACTTGTACAATGCCTTCTTCTAGGTTTCATACAGATGTGATTAAAAAAAAAATAAGCCTTTCCCTTTCCCTAGTGATGTGTCTTCAGTTCTTTACCTTTATTCGTAGTGTCTTTGGCCATTCTATATTCCAAAGTTTTCAGGGATGATGAGAGAGAGACATAAATTATTCATTGTCTCAGCAATTCTAAGTCATAATTCCCAGAGCATTTATTAATATGCCCCAAGCAACATTTATTTCTGAGAATTAGCTAAACATCTACTGACTTTTTCATTAGTATACATTTTATTCAGCATAGGCAATGGGAAACAATGTGTTATAATGGAAAGAATATGGGTAGGATCTTATTGGGTTTGAGATGAACCTCTACTGTATAATGAGCAAGCCACTTGACCAATCTAGATATAAATTTCCTCCTCTATTAAAAACAAGGGAGACAGACTTGATCAGAGGTGTCAAACACATGGATGGCAATACTTCTGAGTGTGGCCTGATGCAGATTAAAGTGCAAAGAAGAAATATTTACTAAGAAGTACAATAAAATATAGATATTTTAAACATTTTTCTTTAAGCCAATATGAGGTCAGAAGGGCTAAGGTATGGCTTAATGACCCTCATTTCTATTTGAGTTTGACACCTTTGCACTAGATGATGTTTAAACAAGTATCCTTAAGGATACTTTCTGCTCTACTCTTATGGTAGCATAAGATAATAGAATGGATTCAATATAATAAATATAATACGCATGATAGAACAGAAAAATTTTTATGATATGATACAACATAACATGACATAATATGAAAGAATATAATATGACTAAATGCAACATAAACAAAATGTGAAATTATGTAATCTAATTTTATATGACATGATTCAATATATGATACAATGTATATGATATGATAAGATACAATACAATATGATGAAATACAGTATGTACACCACAGTACACCATGTGATATGATATTATGCTATATAACAATGTTTCTTAAATTATGAGTTTTAGCCCCCACGTAAGGTCTTGAAAAAATTGGCAACAGTAAATGATTTCTGAATGTTCAATGACCAAAAATTAGTTAAAAGTCAAATGTATCATGAATCTGAGATGTTTCTGGCAGTGCTTGCCCATGTTGCATCAGGGAATTTCACTACAGCTTTGGTTCTGAATACAAAACATCCACACTTTGCACAGCAAATGCCCTTGGGACATGTAAGACCAACAAACTGCAGAAATATGAAAAGGGGTCATGAGTGGAAAAAGTTTAAGCAGCTCTGTTGTAGAATATTATGACATGATGACATAATATAGCATTATACCATTAGCATAGTTAGTCATTAATTAGTGTAGTTATAGTATACATGTTAATATTATTTAATATATGCTCTAACATATTTATGTAGATACATATATGTATACATGTATACATAGTGAATACGTCCATGCATTCATAATACATGGGTTGTAATTTCTCCAAGAAATACTAAAAGAATTCTGCCAATCTTTATGTAATCCTAGATCCTTGTTACTTTTCTTAGTATAAAGTAGTTCTAGTTCAAGTTTCCAGGGTCACTCAGAAGCAGTCAGCCAGAAGCTGGCAGTGCTGGTTTCCTGGAACTATCATGTATGCCATGTCATCTTTCAGAACCTAGAATGAGTGAGGAGTCATTTTGCTAATGAAGCTGATTAGCACATGGATCCTTTTAACATGTCTTGTGTGGTTGTGCCAGTGGTGACTTAAACATTATCCAAAGAAAGTCTTCTTTTATTTGAGCTCTATGGGCTAAATATTTGTTTTTCCCTCAAACAGATTTATTCATGACTCAGGCTGCCTATCTGTAAGCCAACACTTTTTCTGTATGACTAGTTCATCTCCATCTTCTGGTCATATATATCTTGGATAAAATAACTGAGACTTCTTAATTGCATGCCACCATATATATATGACTATGTAAAGAAAAAAAGCATTAAAGGCTTTTCTCCAATACAAAACATAGTAGAGTTCATGGCAAATGCAAACAAAAGTACAAATCTATCTGTGATGTCTTTGATATACAAAACTTCTAGTCAGAAAATGGTAAACAGTGATGCCAATTTGCACTTCCTCTGCAACCTATACTCATACAGACTAAGCTGGGCTATTGAGAAGTTAAGTAAATATTTCTCAGGGGCAGCTAGGTGGTATAGTGGATAGAATACTAGTGAAGGAGTCAGGAGGACCTGAGTTCAAATCTCACCTCAGACACATGACACTCACTAGATGTGTGACCTTGGGCAATTCACTTAACCCTAATTGCCTCAGCCTGGGTTATCTCCAGTCATCCTGATGAATCTCCGGTCACTGGATTCAGATGGCTCTGAAGGAGAAGTGAGGCTGGTGACCTGCACCGCCCTCCCTCTCTCAAAACAAAGTCAAGTGCAAGTCATGTCATCATTTCTCTGATGGTATGGTCTTCTTTGGCGATGAGGGACAAACACACACACACACACACACACACACACACATACACACACACATACACAAATATTTCTCAGAAGATGGATTTGACCTTATACTTTCTTTACCATGAGACTGGCTCTCTACTCATTAAATATAGTGCTGCTTCTCATCTTACTATGCAACTCATATTTAAATCTTCCTATATATTGGCCATAAAGTATTCACATTATATAGTAAATGACTTTCTCTAGGACTTTTTATGCTACATAGTCATAAATGGAGCACTTAGGCAATACATTTATTATAATTCACTCAAGTCACATGACTGGTCTACTTTCTTTACTGGGTCTGCATTTCCTGTATTTATCTCTTTTTATACCACAATGATGCTCATTCTTCAAATTCATTGGTATATCTCTTCAGGGAGAGCCTATGAACTCTTTCCATCTAGATTCAACTTCCTTTTTTTTTTCTATATTTGTCCTAATTTTTTTTTTTTATATCAAGAATACTATATTGGTGAGGTTCTGTTCATCCAGTAGCAAAACAACCTGTTGGTTTTTTAACAAAGAGGTCTCTTTTGAAATATCAACAGTTACATTCATGATTATAAGGTATATAAATTGTATAATCCTTAGCATCCTCCTGTCCTTTTACAATCACTTTTGTACTTTCACCACAGAAGCAGAAATCTCCAAGTATCATAAAATGGAAATGTATATGCTAACTCCAAGCTCTTTTGGTCAACTTTTTTTTCCTCTGATAACAAGTGTGATATTGTGTTATAACCAATGACTTATTTCCCTTGTCTTATTTCTTAATTGGTCACAATCCCACAGACTATTGCTTTTATTATAAAATTAAAAATAATGAATATCTTTTCACCTTCTACAAAGTACACATAGGATCACAAAATTTAGACTTGTAAGAGTCTTAAAAGATCATCTAGTCTATTCTCTTTATTTTAGAAATAAGGAAACAGACTTCAGGGAGATTAGGTCACTTGCCCAAGGTTACTCAGGTAACAAATTTAGCAAAAATCAAATCTTAGATCTTCAGGGGAAGAGCCAAGAAGGTGGACTAGAGAAAGTACTCAGCTGAACTTTCCCAATATTCTCACCAAACAAGTTTAAAATAACGTCTCAGATCAAATTTGAGCCAACAAATGGTCAGAGTAAGGCGTTTTACCAGGCCAAGATAACTCAGCAATTAAGAAAGAGATATCTGTGATACAGAAGTGGAAGCTTTCCAGGAGCCCTTGTGGATGAAACATCAGTGTTGAGACTAAGTGATGTAAATAGGACCAACCTGGACTTCTCAAGCCAGAGAGAATAACGGGACCTGACAACTGCTCAGATAGAGATTACAGTGAACCCCTGTGATAGCACTGGGACTAGGAACAGACACTGTTTGGCAGATCTGTTGTCTACACTAACTTCTTTTTTATTTTTATTTTTTTAGTTAATTTAATTAGTTTTAGTTTTCAACATTCCCTTCCATAAGTTTTAAATTTTCTGCCCCTCTCACTTCCCCTTCCCCAAGATGGTGTATAATCTGAGATAGGCTCTATACATACATTCCTATTAAATATATTTTCACATTTGTCATGTTGTATAGAAGAATTAGAACAAATGGGAGTAACCATGAGAAAAAAAATAAAACAAAACAAACAAAAAAAGAAAGTAATCTGCTTTTATCTGCATTCAGGCTCCATATTTCTTTCTTTTTTTTTTTTTTGGTTGTGGATGGTGTTATCCATCATGTGTCTTTTGGAACTGTTTTAGGTCCTTGCATTGCTGAGAAGAGCTCAGTCTATCAAAGTCAGTTATCACACACTGTGGCTGTTACTGTGTACAGTGTTCTCCTAATTCTTCTCACTTCACTCAGCATCAGTTCATGTAAGTCTTTCTAGGTTTTTCTGAAGTTTGCCTGTTCATAATAGTATTCCATTACATTCATATTCCACAACTTGTTCAACCATTCCTCAATTCATAGGCATCCCCTCAATTTCCAGTTCTTGACCCCCACAAAAAGAGATGCTATAAATATTTTTGTATATGTGGGCCCTTTTCCCATTTTTATGATCTTTTTGCCATATGGTCCTAGAAGTGGTATTGCTGGATCAAAGAATATGCATATTTTATAACCCTTTGGGCATAGTTGCAAATTGCTCTCCAAAATGGTTGGATTAGCTCACAACTTCACCAACAATGAATTGGTGTTCCAACTCTCCCACATCCTCTCCAACAATTATCATATATACTAACTTCTGAGTCATAGATCAAAAGCACAGAAAAACACTCTCCACAATACAGATTTGGTCACTTGAGGAGCAGTACTGCTTTTAGTAGCAATGTATCTGGTCCAAAGAAATCTGGAATCCTGAGGAACAGTGTGAGTTGCAATCCCCAAGTTATGAGGGGTTCTTTCTGAGTAAAGAGCAGAGTGGAGATCAGGAGATCAGTGACTGCATCTCTCCTCAGATCATATTACCTTGGAAGGAGTAAAAAGTTTCAAACCCTCAGTACTAGCTCTGAAAACTGAAGTGTTAAAAATCCAGAAGCTTGAGACAGTGTTCCTACCCATACCAGGTACAGAGTCTAACTTTAACATGCAGTTGAAAATAAAAAAAGGAAAAGGAAAGTGAAAAATTGAACAATGACAATAGCAAAAGAATCTGAACATAAAAAGCTGCTATGGTTGATGGGGTGCTTGGTTGCATGTATCTGGGCCCCAATTCAAAAATCACATTATTCTTTAAAAACCACATTTCTCCCTAGCCTCAAAATACTATCTCTGTTTCTCCCTAGCCCAAGGACACAGCCTGCCCAAGCAACAACCATTATCTCCCTTCCTGCTATAGTAGCCAGCTGCACCTTTGGAACTCATTAGTTTGAACCAGCTGTGTACCAACCTGGCTGTATACTGAGTCATAACAACATTTACTACTCACTGACCAATCATATGTATCCTAGACTTAGACATACCTATACTCCCTTATATTAATCTTGTCTAACAGACATTGATGAGAGAAGTCTGCTTTTTCTGGTCAGCCCTAACTGATGATTGACTTAGTGACATTTTAGGACTAAAACCACTCCTCCAGGCAGCCCCTCCTTGGGCTATTTCCTGATGGATTTTGGGTAAAATACCTGCGCAGTAGATACCAAAAGTGCATGTTCCTTTAAGAACTGTTTAACCTTTCCCTAATCCCATCCAAAACACCTAGTTAGCATATTTGGTCCAGGGGATTCTATAGAATATCCTATGTAAACTTTCCCTGTACTCCTTTAAGGTTGCAGGTTCCCTAAGAACTCTTGCCTGCTGAAAAGCATAAAAAATCTTTACCTTGACTTCAACAACGCTTGAGATCATGAATTCTTCTCCAGATGTCCTGCCCCTGGTACCCTGGTCTTTGTGGGGGTCTCACACCCTCTTTCCAACCTTCATCATGGTGACAGGAAAGATCAAGACATAAAATCAGAAGAAGACAATGAAAACAGAATAGCTGCAAGAAAGAGAGAGAAAAAATATGAATTGGATACAATTACAACAAGAATTACTGAAAGAGATAAAAATGTTTGTTGCCTATTCACTGATTCCTAGTAGAAAGCACAGTGGATAGAATCCTGGGCCTGAAGTCAGGAAGAACCATCTCCTTTATACCAAATCTAGCTTCAGATTTATACTAGTTTGTGTGACCCTTGGCAAGTTACTTAACCCTGTTTCCTCCAGTGCTTTATCTGTAAAGTGAACTGGAGAAGGAAATGACAAACCACCCTGGTATCTTTGTCAAGCAAACCCTGAATGGAGTCACAAAGAGATGGAAATGATTGAAATGACTGATCCAACACCACCATAACAATATGAGGACAAGAAATTTGACCCAATAAATGAGTCAAAGTTAATGAATTTCAAAATCTAAAACATATATTTATCCAAACAGGCAACTACTAGCTTAAGGACATTTATTGTGGTCTTTCAGGTTTAAGTTTAAGCTGTCTAAAATGAAATAATACCTTTGCTCATGATCATTCTCTATTGACTTCAGGAGGGGGGAGTTTTTAAAAACTGTTTTCAGATATCATTTTCTTAAAATTTTGAATGCTGGAACTAAAGAAATCTGTTATGATACTATTCTGTGTTCAAACCCAATAGTCAATATAGTAATGGTAGAGGGGCACTATCTTAAAATCATATATTAAGATTATGGTACTTTGAAGAAAAATGCAAATGAATGGGAAATGGTGAAATGAGATCATGAATAAAAGAAAATCTATGTTTATTTAAAGATTATTCTTTCTTTCTCAATAGCCATCTATAAAATATCAGACCTGGAGCTGACACTGTCAAATGGAAAGTGACTAAATCTTGGCTAGAAAACCTCATGATCTGGAATTAAAGCTTCAAAAATCAACTTTATTACTTTCTTGGATAATTTGGTGCATAATCTAGATGGCTGTTTATCTGCATTTGTCAAGTGTTTTTATATGTAATAAATTTCAGCTACTGGTGGGTAATATATCTTACTTGCCCTTTATGCAGCTTTCAAACAATAACTCTTCTTGTTACTGTTGCATTCCCTCTGAGAATAACAAGTTTCAGAGTTATGACAAATTACAGGTTTCTAATAGCTTTTTGCTTTTTTATCACGTTCACGATGTTTCCTAATTGAACTTTTATAGATATACAATGTACTTTTTTTTGGTGGAGGAATGTATCATCAAAAAGTTATAAATTACTTTCTGGATGCAAATAAACTAAAAGGGAAAATAAATACATATCCCACAATTTTGGAACCACTTTTTCTTCATTTGAGAGTTTAGAGTATTAAACTGTTTCCACATTATACCTGCCTAATTTCTTTTAATGATACTCCTTACAACCATCTTTCTCAAAGTTGAATGGTAAAAGTGTCAATAATGACCCCATCTTTTACATCACATAGTATAAGAATAGAAAAATTGTCTCTATTATTTAGGTTGTTGGCTACTGAAAGGTTTGTTTTGCAGAGTATGGTTTCCAGAACTTCTCTATTCAATACATGACAAAACCAAAAGCCATAAAACAAACAAAACGAAACAATAACCAAAAAACCCACAACAAAACACTAAGTAGTTTAGCAAATAAATCCTTGGGATTTGTATGACAAATATGATAAATTGAGTTGCTAGGTGTCATAGTCATAAATTGTCAAAGATACAATTTAATCCCAATCTTCTTGATCTCCAGTACAACACTCCATTCATTACACAATAATGCATTTATTTTGTATAGTAGAATTAGTGTGATAATATTGACAGCTAACATTTATATAGCACTTTCTATGTGACAAGTACTGTGGTAAACACTTTATACTTATCTCTTTTGATCTTCAAAAGCATCCAGGTTGGTAGTTTCTATTATCATGTCTATTCTACAGTTGAGATAACCAAGGCATACATTGGTTAAGTGACTTGCACAGGGTTACATAGGTAGTAAGTGTTTGTGGAACCTTCCTGACTCTAGACTTAGAAGTCTATCCATTGCACCACTCAGCCATGTAATGATAAAATAAATAGAAAGTGAAAAAACAAAATACAACGACAAAACATTGAAGTTGGAGCCAGAAGACCAGGGTACAAACTTTATCTCTGTCATAGACTAGCTGAATGACTTTGGCACAGAGAACAGAACGGCAAAGCTGGGATCAAGGAAATGAGTTTCAGTCCACCTTTTGCACTTGTTAGCTATGTGAACTAGGTAAATCACTTAACCTCACTGTAGCAATCTGCTTCAGTTTTTTTCATTTATAAAATGAGGATTATAAAGTGATATACCTCCAGGATTTTCATGTAAAAAAATTAATTAATTTTAAGTCACTTTGCAAACTTTGATGATGTATACATATTATTATTGCCATCATTATCATTATTAGATAAATCATCCTTTCTAGACATCAGTTTCCTCTTATGTTAAATGAGGGAGGTTAAGCAAGATGGCCTCTAAAATCAATTCCAGATGTAAATCTACAATCTTACATTCATAACTAAAATATCAATAAAGTAGCAAAATCATCTCAATTTTCAACACTTCCATTTTCTAGACCTAACATTTGCATTGTGACTTCAAATTTAGCAAAGTATAGAACTATATAAAAAAAAATTTTAGAAAATTCTTCAACCTTGCAAGACTATTCTTCTTAGCAGACAACTTTTTATTTAGTAAAGATAATTTCAAAGATCTAAAATTCTTTACGGAGTTGGATTTTTCCCCACTGGGACACAGAACACAGTTGTACTAATAGTGTTGGTTATGACTAAGAAAGTGAAAATAGCCATGAGAAAGTGATTTTTTTGTGTGTATGACCTAATGGCCAGAAAGGCAGTTGGAGGAGGAGAACTCCTAGGAATGCTCCATGCTGTGAAGTTTAAGTGGTTGTTCCTTATTAGAGGAAGAAACCAGGCCAATAGAAGCAACCAAGGTCCCTCTATGATTCTCATTCCTAGTACTAACTGATTTTCTCTGCTGTTGTAATTTTTAAGAGTACCTGATGTTCTCTGGACATTGAGAAAATCCCTAGAGGAGGTACAACTTTTTAGATTTTCAGTTTGCTCATTAAAGGCTACACATGATTCTTCTCTGTTATAATGAGCTGGAAGAAATGGATGTAGGATTTTGAAACAGGAGTCACAGAGCTGCTAAGAATCAAGGAGTATTAATTTTCTTTTTCAAACAACTATCATTCTAAAGTTCTATTTTTCTGAATTTTAGGTGTTCTTCCTGACTTTGTTCAAATGCTCTGGAGTTTAAAATGATATGCATTGGTTTCTCTGGATTTTGCTTCATTAGTATTTGCTAGGTACAAGACTTACTAGTATGTCTTTCTTCAAAAGGGCATATTCTCACCAATAGGATATAAAATCTAATTTATTTTTCTAGTCCACAGTGATGATAGATTTATACTCTTTCATCAATATTCTCTTGCACAGTTCATCTTTATCCAGAAGAAGGAATTATTGAAGATTAAGGATATCTAGAAAAGAATGGATAATAGCCAAATAACTCATATAGAGATTATTGCGACAGTATCACATACAGTTAATATGTTTGGTTTTTCATATACCCAAAAAACATCCTCCCTCGTTGTCTGTCCCTATGGAGGCGATCATGAATTTTTGAAAGACTGTAGTATTGGAATACAAACTCTGGTTATGCAATGCTTAAGAAGGTTTTAAACATGGTCACCATGAACGATTGTATTTGCTGAGTAAGGATATACCTAGCTAAGTACAGAAAGGTTAAACATCAAAAGATTGGCAAGTCAAGTTTAAATCTAGGCTCTATCACTTTCTAAAGTTGGTCAATATACTTAATCAATGTGTGTTTCGTTGTCTTTGTAAAATGAGGAAGGTGGACTACATGGCCTCTAAGGTCCCTTCCAGCTCTAGATATAATTAGTATTCATATAGTTGCTTAAGATTTGTGAAAGACCTCATATTTTATTTCATTATATTCCTACAACAACCTTTGGAGGTAGGTGCTATTTTTATCCCTTTTCCAGATGATAAAACTGATCCAGGAAGAGGTTAATGAGTTCACTCAGGGTCACATGGCATCTATGGATGAATTTGACCTCTGCTCTTCCTAAGTCCAGGTACCTCCTGTGCACTCTCCCTACCTCCAAGTTCCTCATAGATCTATGATTCCATATGAAATATTATCCCCAAAGTTTCATAATTTTAACCATGTGAAGACTCACTGTATCAATAAAGATTGCAACTCCTCTCAGACTTGGCATACAATCTCCACAAATTCTTGTGGCCCCTCCAAACAAGGTTGCTTAGTAGCCAGGTTCTCTGAACCAAACTAAACTAGTCTTTACATCATGGACACAAAATCTGTAGATAACTCCAAACCAAATGTTTCCATCTGGGAAATACCTTGCCATACCTTGCCATAACTCCATTTGTTACTCTTTTAAAGATTGTATTTCATTCTTATATTTTATACACCCTTACAATGCATTAGAACTTACCATTTTTGGTGCTACTGTTCAGTCATTTCAGTCATGTCTGACTTTTCCTGACCACATTTGGGGTTCTCTTAACAAAGATACTGGAGTGGTTTGCCATTTCCTTCTCTAATTCATTTTACACTCAAGGAAATGGAAGCAAAGAGGGTGAAGTGACTTGCCCAGTATCACACAGGTAGTAAGTGTCTGCGGTCACATTTCAACTCAGGTCTTTCTGATTCCAGTCCTGGTGCTATAGCTTCCCTCAAACTTACCATATTGCCTTGAAATATATTAGCACTCAATAAATATTTGTTAAGTGGTTAATTGAGCAAATGAATTAAAGATGATGCTTCCTCCAAAGAACGGAAATGTGTTAGGATTGGCAGAAAAGAGTGATTTCAAAATTTAATTCATTCCCAAGGAAGGTTAGATTAAGTTTTCTAGGTGTGAGGATCAAAAATAAAATAGTAATAGTAGTAAGACACAAAGGCTATGTACAATTCATGCATAATTCACAGTTCTGGAGGTAGAAAAAATGAGAGATGAAAGAGGTAGCAGATGCTTGGTGGCTACCAAAGTTATATACATTGAAGACTTTCTGTTACCCTCTTTGAGTGGTCTTTAATTTCATTCACAAAGAATCCTAGAGGTGTACAAAATACAAGTAAGATTTCATCCCTATGTCACTTACTAAAGCAGAATTGTTGTGAAAAGAATGTTTTACAAATTTTTAAGTACTATATAAAGAAAATATATATTGCTATTCCGAGGCAGTGAGGTAGAACTGATAGTCAGGAAGGACAGCATTCAGGTCTTTTTCTTGAAATTGACTTGGAAATATACTGGAAAGGCAAGTCATTTATCCCAACAGTTTCC
Source organism: Notamacropus eugenii (assembly GCF_028372415.1). NCBI lineage: Eukaryota > Metazoa > Chordata > Mammalia > Diprotodontia > Macropodidae > Notamacropus > Notamacropus eugenii. The sequence goes on from NC_092873.1 coordinate 128,457,439, forward strand.
CCAAGCACGTTTATCTGTAAGTTTGTAAGTCCTCTGTCAGTGGCCATGTATGACAAAGTAGTCCTTGCTAGGCTTATGGCCAGGCAATATCTTATGACCTGTGATGGTAAGCAAAGTAGGAGCTTTTCTTTTTTTGTTTTAGTATGATCAAGTGCCTCTGACTGAATCTTGCCTTTATCTACAAAGCCTTTACTAGGAGTAAAGTACAGAAACAAGAGTTTATTTAACTAGAAACAGTATATGTATTTGTATTGTTAATTATCTAAATGTGATGAAGATCCTTTCCACCCATTAATGGACCTGCCATTAAGGGGAGTTTAATCAGGGAACATTTATAGGAAGGCCTGCACCTTTTGTTAATGAGGCACTGGTTCTTAAGGGTTGTGATACCTTCTGGCTCTTAAAAACGTATAAATACTCTGAGGGTGAGGTTTTACATTGGAGCTTAGTTTTGGAAGAGGGTTTGTGTGCCAGATGAGATTCTAGGAAGCCACTAAACAGCCCCTCAGTTTTGAAAACCCAGATGTTGGTGCTTTCTTCTTTGTTAACTATGGTCAGACAGTTGAATCTATCTGTTGAACTATAAGCTATGCATTGCTTATGTCAGACATTTGGAAGTATGTCTATTGATTTTGATTTCTTTGTATTTTCTCTGAAGTTCAGGATGATGCCTTTTCCCCCTGCGCTAAGTGAATGATACACGTGCTTGATTAAAGTGATTGTTGACCCCTCAAAAATTGCCTTTCCTTTTACAAATGTAGATCTAAGAACCTATGATAGCAGGTCCCCCTGTATTTGTCAGAGTGCTTACTGATACACGACTCCACTGACTTAAAGAGTGCAGGCTGTAGCCCACCATCAAATGGGGAATTTATTCTTATTAAGAGGGTCAAACTATCCTGTAGACCCTAATGTTAAAAAAGTCAAACTTCTCTTTAAATCAACAATTCCTAAATGCTAATTCTAGTGATTAGATACAATTCTCAATCAATAATTAACAAATAATACACCCACCAGATATTAACTCCCTGGAAAAGACATATTTTTCTATTCATGCCAGTTATGGCTCAATTTGTATGTTTCTTACTCAACTTTTATATTCTTTTCATATAGGACATGTGTTTGTTTCCCTTACTAGTGTGAAAGCAACATGAAAGCAGAGAACATGATATTATTCTTTTTTGAATCTCCCCAGAACTTAGTATAGTTCCTTGTACATGACAGATACTCAAAAATTTGTGTTCTCTATTTCCATGAGCAGTTCTGCAAAATGTTCTGCAAAATATCCTTCATCCACCAGGATAAGCATATCACTATGCAGATGACTCAGTTTTTGGGTATTCAACATAGCTGTAATTCTTTCAGTTGTTTCTTCCCTTTGATTGGAGGGCTAGAGCAAGGAACAATTACCTCTTCCAAATACCTCCTTTTATAGATGGTTCAGGACTTTGCAGGTAAGTCTCCCCATTATCCATTAGTAGCTCTACTTGGTTTTCACTCTACAAAATATCATCCCTCTCTATAGGGTACCCTTTGGATGCTTCTCTTTCAGCTTCCTTTTGTATGTTTCTTTCTTTCTCCCTAGATTTTAAGCATCTTGAAGGCAGGGCCTGAATTTTTTTTATGTTTATCCTTAGTGTTTAACATAATTCCTGACAAATACTAGGGACTTAAGAAGTGTTTCTTGAATTAAATTGAATTTTTGTTTTTTAGACCCAGTGAATCTGTGACCTTATCAGTTCTGTAGTTCCCTCCAATGTTGTAGATCAGCTGTGTCAAATTCAAAGAGAAATGGATCCCTAATGGCTACATATTGACTTAGAAAACCACAAATAAACATATGTTCAAGTATAATTTCCTTGATATTATCTTGAAAAAGATGAATTTCAATCTATATGATCCTTTTAACAATGTGTGTATTTAATTATCTGTGTCTACTAGTTATCATATTGAAAGAGTTGACTGATCAGTATTTTTAAATGGATAAAATAAGTTGTATATTTTTTTTTCATATTAGAGATCAAAGGATGTCATTTCTCATTTTTCATAACCACATTTGGGGTTTTCTTTGCAAATATACTGGAGTGGTTTGCCATTTCCCTCTTTCACTTGCTTTATAGATGAGGAAACTGAGGCAAGCATGTTAAGTGACTTACCCATGGTCACACATCTACTAAGTGTCCAAGGCCAGATTTGAACTCACGAAGATGCATGTTGCTGATTCCAGGCCTGGCACTCTATTCACTTAACCATCAAGCTGTCCTCTTTTTTTTAATGACCATAAAGTCTTTTATTTTCTCTACTTTCTCCACTTCCTTCTCTTCTAACACCTCCTCCTTCTCTTCCTCCTTTGAATTATCCTCCTGTAGTATCTCCTCTTTCTTTAATTTTTTTTAATATATTATTTATTTATTTATTTATTTATTTATTTATTTATTTATTTATCAGTTCTCAACATTCACTTCCACAAGAATTCAACTTCATAGTTTTCTCTCCATCTCTACCTACTTCCACCCCAAGACAATATGCACCCCATCCACCCCTTCCTTCAGTCTGTCCTCCCTTCTACTGCTCTTCTCTTCTTCAATCCCCCTCCCCTCTATTTTCTTGTAGGGTAAAATAGATTTCTATACCCTTTGCCTGTATATCTTATTTTCCAATTGCATGCTGAAACAATTATCAACATTTGTTATTAAAGCTTTGAGTTCCGTATTCTCTCCATCCTCACCCACCTTCATTGAGAAAAAAAGCAATTCCATATGGGTTATACATGTCTAACCATGCAAAACACTTCCATAATAGTTATGTTGTAAAAGACTAACGACATTTCCCTCTGTCCTATCCTGCCCTTCATTTATTCCATTCTCTCCCTTGACCTGTCCTCCCAAAATAGTGTTTGCTTGTGATTATTCCTTTCTCCAATTTGCTGTCCCTTCTATTATCTTCCCTCTCCTACCCTCTTCCCCTTTGCCTTCCTGCAGGGTAAAATAGATTTCCATATTCAATTGAGTGTATGTTATTCCCTTCTTAAGCCAAATTCCATGAGAGTAAAGCTCACTTATTTCCTTTCATCTACCCCCTTTTCCCCTCCATTGTAAAAGCTCTTTCTTCCCTCTTTAAAGTGAGATGATTTGCTACATTCTATTTCTCCCTTTGTCGTACTCCTATATATGACTCCTGTCGTATATACACGCATACACATGGAGATATATAGACCTACATGCATACTCATACACACACACATACACACACATACACACACACATACACATACACACATACACACACACACACACACATTTTCCCTCTAACTACCCTAAAACTGAAAAATGTCTCATGAGTTACAAATAACATCTTTCCATGTAAGAATGTAAATAGTTCAACTTTAATGAGTTCCTTATAGCCTCATTTTCCTGTTTACCTCCTCATGCCTCTTCTGATTCCTGTATTTGAAAGTCAAACTCTCCATTCAACTCTGGTCTTCTCAGCAAGAATGCCTGGAAGTTTTCTACCCCATTGAAATTCTATTTTTTTCCCCTGAAGTATTATGCACAGTTTTGCTGGGTAGGTGATTCCTAGCTTCAATTCTATCTCCTTTGACCTCTGTAATACCCAAGCTGTCTTTGAAGATATCTGATATAAACTAATATAGTTTTGGGTTACACTTTTGCTCTGGTGGCCTATTCTTTCATATATGAAAAGAAAGAAAGAAAGAAAGAAAGAAAGAAAGAAAGAAAGAAAGAAAGAAAGAAAGAAAGAAAGAAAGAAAGAAAGAAAGAAAGAAAGAAAGAAAGAAAGGAAGGAAGGAAGGAAGGAAGGAAGGAAGGAAGGAAGGAAGAAAGAAAGAAAAAAGAAAGAAAGAAAGAAAGAAAGAAAGAAAGAAAGAAAGAAAGAAAGGAAGGAAGGAAGGAAGGAAGGAAGGAAGGAAGGAAGGAAGGAAGAAAGAAAGAAAGAAAGAAAGAAAGAAAGAAAGAAAGAAAGGAAGGAAGGAAGGAAGGAAGGAAGGAAGGAAGGAAGAGAAAAAGAGAGAAAAAGAAAAATTGTAAGAACATCTGGTTGAGGTAACACCTTAAAGTGGAAAAAAGAATCATTGATTGCAGAGTTAGAGGACTCAGGTTTAATTTCTCTTCTTTGTAATGTGACAAAATGTATATCTCTGGACAAGTAATTTGCCCTACCTTGTCCTCAGTTTCCTGAAATGAAAAATGTGGGACTTCTACTAAATAAACTCTACTCCTTTCCCTCTCTACATCTATGATCCTAATATAAACATTTTATTTTATAGATGAATATATAATCCCAGGAAAGTGGAATGACTTGTCCAAACACATACATACTAGAAGATCTAAGAATAGGAAATATAGGCTTTCTAGCTTTCAGTTCAGCTCTCAAAGCACAGAACCTAGTTGGAAGACATAAAACTTGGCAGGTTTTCATACAGATCAAAACTCATCCATACTATCTTGTTCTTTGAAAATTTCCCTTGTATCAAATGAGTTTGAGACCCTCAACCTGGTTTGGCCTGTCTGCTGAAATGACTACAACTCATGCTTCAGCTTCTTGGAGCCACAGGTGAGAGTTAAGTGAAAGGAGACACTGAAGGTGGAAAGCAGCCCTGAAAAGGACTCCGCAGCCATCACACCAAAGGTACTGGTCCTGCCTGAACAAACCTTACACCCCAACACTTTACACCCTACACCTATACCTAGTAACTGGAGGATAATAATAATAATAAATGAAATTAAAAATGATTATGATGACAATAACAATAACTAGAATTTATATAGGACTTTAAGGTATATATCACTAGTCATTTTTCTTCACAACACCCCCTAAATATAGGACTCAGAGTCAGGAAGATCTAAGTTCAATGTCCCCTCAGAAGTTCCCTACTTGTATGACCCTAAACAAGTCACTTAATCCCTCTTCATTGTTTTCTCCTTATTTAAAATGGGTATGAAGATGGAGGAGTGAAAGCAACGACTCACCTAAGCTCCTGGACAAAATCCTCTGGATATCTCTGAAAGGAGAATCTGACCAGACTTTGGAGGTGTAGAATCCAGTGGGTGACAGACTTTGACAGATTCGGAGCCCAGGTTGGACTGGAAGGTCCACGGGAAGGATCTGTTCCACAGGGGTAAGCCCCCAGCGCACAGCGCAGCGCGGTCAGCGCAGCAGGGCGGAAGGGACCTGAGAAGCCCAAGAGTGGAGGGCTAAACCAGCAGAGCAGGAGACAAGCCAAACCGAGACGGAGAGAGCCGCTGAGCACCAGATATCAGTGCAGCAGCCCTTGAAACCTTCAGCCTGAAGACTAAATTTCGGTAAGTTACCTACTGGAACTTCCGGGAGCTAGGATGGCGGAGTAATCAGGGAATGCTCTCTCCTCCCCCCGATGACCGTGAAAGAACCATAAAATATTTCCCCAGATAAATCCTGGATCAGTGGGAACAGCAGAAGGGGGCAAATAGTCTCATAACAACAGAGGCTAGAAAAATAGCAAAGGGGGATTCTTCCCACTGTGGCGGGGCGATCTGGAAGGACAGACGACCCAGGGCAGAGAAAATTCGCACTGAGACCCAGGCAAGCCTCAGAGCTGGGAGACAAGCCCCAGGAGGGGCAGGAATGCTTCTAGGCGTGCCCCAGCCCTCCAGGGGAAAAGGGAAGACAATAGGGAAGCTGGGATCACCATCCCCTGACCTTGCCTTTGCCTCAGGTCAGCTGAGGAGATCTCCTGAGACCAGACCACCCCCCCCCACACACACACACACCTAACAAGCTAACCCCAGGGTTGATCTGGGAAACAAACAAAAAAAAAGCCTGCTTTTAGCCTAGACACCCATCAGCTCAACTTAAAGATCTGTACCTTCTCACTGAAGGAACCAGAAGCTACAACACTCAGCCAACATCATGAATCAGAAAAAGCAGACGAAAAGTGAAAAAACCATAGAATCTTTCTATGGGGTTAAGGACCAAAACACAAACACCAAAGAGGTCAGAGCTGAGACTGTACTTCCATCTGAAACCTCAGATGGGACTATGAATTTCTCACAAGCACAACTAGATTACCTGGAACATCTGAAGAAGGATATAAAAGAAAAACTGGCCAATGATTTTAAAATTATAAAAAAAGAATTCACTGATGAGAACATCACTCTGAAAAGGAAAATTGAACAAATGGAAAAGGAAGTTCAAAAATTAACTGGAGAGAATAATTCCCTAAAAGGAAGAGTTAATCAAACGGAAAAGTAAACCCAAAACCTAATTGGGAAAATTGATCAGATGGAAAAGGAAACCCAAAACCTAACTGGGAAAATTGGTCGAATGGAAAAAGAAGTACAAAAATTAAATGGAGAAAATAGCTCCTTAAAGGGAAAAATTGGTCAGATGGAAAAGGAGATGCAAAAGCTAACTGAAGAAAACAATACGATGAAGATTAGAATTGGGCAAGTAGAAACTAATGACTCAATGAGGGAACAAGAATCAGTCAAACAAAATCTAAAGAATGAAAAGATAGAAGAAAATGTAAAATATTTAATTGGAAAAACAACTGACGTGTAAAATAGATCCAGGAGAGAAAATTTAAGAATTATTGGCCTGCCAGAAACCCATGATGAAGAAAAGAGTCTGGACAATATTTTCCAGGAAATCATCAAGGAAAACTGCCCAGAAGTACTAGACTCAGAGGGCAAAATAGTCATCGAAAGAATCCACCATTCCCCTCCCAAAAGGGATCCCAAACTCAAAACCCCAAGAAATATAGTTGCCAAATTCCAGAGCTATCAAGTGAAGGAGAAAATACTACAAGCAGCCAGAAAGAAACAATTTAAATATCAAGGACACACAGTCAGGATCACACAGGACCTTGCAGCTTCTACATTAAAAGATCGAAAGAATTGGAACCCAATATTCCGTAAGGCAAAGGAGTTGGGACTTCAACCAAGGATCAACTACCCAGCAAAGTTCAGCATAACATTTCAGGCAAGGAGAAAGTCATTCAATGAAATAAGGGATTTCCAGAGCTTCCTGACCAAAACACCAGAACTCAATAGACAATTTGATCTTCAAATGGAGGTCTCCAGAGAATCATAAAAAGGTAAACAGAGGGGAAAAAAACAAAAACAAAAACTTGCTACTCAATTAGGGCAAACTGTTTACCTCCCTATAAGGGAAGATGATACCTGTTAATCTTGAAAACTGTGCAGCTATTATGATAAAAGGGATATATGTAGAGGGAACGGGCATAAAGTCAATGATGTCATGTCAAAAATATGATTTAAGTATGAGAAGGGAATGTAATAGGAGGTGTGAAAAGGGGGAAGCAGAAAATGGCAAATTATATCACAGGAAGAAGTACAAAACTATAGTAGAGGGAAGGAGGGGAGGGAGATGAGCATTGTTTGAGAGGTACTCTCATCTGATTTGTTCAAAGGAGGGAACAATAATCTTAAGTAGATAATCCTAACTAGCTCTATAGGTAGTAGGAGGGGAAGGGGGAAGAAAGGGGAGGGTGGCTAAAAGGGAGGAAAGAAGCAATAAGAGTTTAAGGGGAGTAAAAGGGAGGGGGGCTAAAAGAAGGAGGGGAAGGCTGCAGGAGGAGGGGGAGAAAAGTGAATACTATTGAGGAGGGGAAGGGAGACAGGAGAGCTAAAAGCACACATGGTGGGAAAGAGGTTGGAGGGAAATACACAGATTGTAACCATAACTGTGAATGTGAATGGAATGAACTCTCCCATAAAACAGAGATGGATAGCAGAATGGATTAAAAGCCATAATCCAACAATATGCTGCTTACAAGAAACACATTTGAAATGGGGAGATATACATAGGATAAAGGTCAAAGGATGGAGCAGAATATATTGTGCTTCAGCTCATGTAAGAAAGGCAGGAGTAGCAATCCTAATCTCAGATAAAGCGAAAGCAGAAATAGATATAATCAAAAGGGATAAGGATGGAAACTATATCCTGCTAAAAGGCATCATGGACAATGAAGCAATATCATTACTAAACATGTATGCTCCAAGTGGTATAGCATCCAGATTCTTAGAGGACAGGTTGGGGGAGTTGAAGGAAGAAATTGATAGCAAAACTATACTAGTGGGGGACCTCAAACTCCTCCTCTCTGAACTCGATAAATCCAACCTCAAAATAAACAAGAAAGAGGTTAAGGAGGTAAATAAAACTCTGGATAAGGTAGATATGATAGATCTTTGGAGAAAATTAAATGGGAATAGAAAGGAATATACCTTTTTCTCAGCGGTACATGGAACATTTACAAAAACTGACCATGTACTAGGACATAAAAATCTCACAATCCAGTGCAGAAAGGTAGAGATAATCAATGCATCCTTTTCAGATCATAATGCATTAAAAATTACATGTAATAAAAGGCCATGGAAAGAGAAACCAAAAATCAATTGGAAACTAAATAATCTAATTCTAAAGAAGGGTTGGGTTAAAGAAGAAATCATAGAAACAATCAACAATTTCATTCAAGAGAATGACAATAGTGAGACAACATACCAAAACTTATGGGATACTGCAAAAGCAGTTATTAGGGGAAGTTTTATATCCTTGAATGCTTACATAAATAAAATAGAGAAAGAGGAGATCAATGACTTAGGCTTGCAGTTGAAAAAGCTAGAAAAAGAACAAATTGAAAATCCCCAAGTAAATACCAAATTAGAAATACTGAAAACCAAAGGAGAGATTAATAAAATTGAAATTAAGAAAACTATTGAATTAATAAATAAAACCAATAGTTGGTTTTATGAAAAAACTAATAAAATTGATAAAACTTTGGTCAATCTGATTAAAAAAAGAAAGAAGAAAATCAAATTACTAATATTAAAAATGAAAGGGGTGAACTCACCTCCAATGAGGAGGAAATTAAAACAATAATTAGAAACTACTTTGCCCAACTTTATGCCCACAAATTCGATAATCTAAATGAGATGGATGAATATTTTAAAAAATACAAAGTGCCCAGATTAACAGAAGAGGAAGTTGAATACTTAAACAACCCCATCTCAGAAAAAGAAATTGAACAAGCCATCAATGAACTCCCTAGGAAAAAATCTCCAGGGCCAGATGGATTCACAAGTGAATTCTATCAAACATTTAAAGAACAGTTAATTCCAATACTACATACACTATTCTTGAAAATTGGGGAAGAAGGAGTCCTCCCAAATTCTTTCTATGATACAAATATGGTTTTGATACCCAAACCAGGAAGAGACAAAACAGAGAAAGAAAATTATAGACCAATTTCCCTAATGAATATAGATGCAAAAATTTTAAATAAGATTCTAGCAAAACGAATACAGCATCTTATCACGAGATTAATACATTATGATCAGGTAGGATTCATACCAGGACTACAGGGCTGGTTCAATATTAGGAAAACTATTAGCATTATCGATCACATCAACAACAAAGCTAACAAAAACCACATGATTATCTCAATAGATGCAGAAAAAGCTTTTGACAAAATACAACACCCATTCCTACTAAAAACACTGGAGAACGTAGGAATAAAGGGAACTTTCCATAAAATAATAAGCAGTATCTATCTAAAACCTTCAGCAAGCATTATATGCAATGGGGATAAGCTAGATGCATTCCCAATAAGATCAGGGGTGAAACAAGGTTGTCCATTATCACCACTATTATTCAATATGGTACTAGAAATGTTAGCTGTAGCAATTAGACAAGATAAAGATATTCAAGGAATTAAAATAGCCAAAGAAGAAACTAAGTTATCACTCTTTGCAGATGATATGATGATTTACCTAGAGAATCCCAGAGATTCAAGTAAAAAATTACTAGAATTAATAAACAACTTTGGCAAAGTTGCAGGTTACAAAATAAACCCGCACAAATCTTCTGCGTTCCTGTATATTAGCAACAAAGTCCAACAGCAAGAGATAGAAAGAGAAATCCCATTTAAAGCTAGGGTAGACAGTATAAAATACTTAGGAGTCTACCTGCCAAAACAAACCCAGGGATTATATGAACACAATTACAAGACACTTTTTGCACAAATAAAGTCAGATTTAAGTAAGTGGAAAAACATTAGTTGCTCATGGGTAGGCCGTGCTAATATAATAAAAATGACAATTCTACCTAAATTAATATACTTATTTAGTGCCATACCAATTAAACTATCAGACAATTACTTTCTAGAGCTGGATAAAATAATACCAAAATTCATTTGGAAAAACAAAAGGTCCAGAATATCAAAGGGACTAATGAAAAGAAATGCTTGGGAAGGTGGCCTAGCGCTACCAGACCTCAAACTCTACTATAAAGCAGCAATTATCAAAACCACTTGGTATTGGCTAAGAAACAGAGAGGTAGACAAGTGGAATAGACTTGGCATTCAAGATGCAGTAGGCAAGGAATATAGCAACCTTCTGTTTGATAAACCCAAGGACCCCAGCTTCTGGGATAAGAACTCATTGTTTGACAAAAATTGCTGGGAAAACTGGATAACAGTGTGGCGGAAATTAGGCATAGACCCATACCTGACACCGTACACAAGAATAAAGTCCAAATGGGTACATGATTTAGGTATAAAGAATGATACCATGAATAAACTGGAGAAGCAAGGAATAGTGTATTTATCAGATCTATGGAGAAGGGAAGAATTCTTTACTAAAGGAGAGATAGAAAGCATTATGAAATGCAAAATGGATAACTTTGATTACATTAAACTGAGAAGTTTTTGCACAACCAAACCCAATGCAACCAAAATCCGGAGGGATGTAGTAAATTGGGAAAGAATTTTTACAGCTAAGCTCGGGGATAAAGGCCTCATTTCTAGAATATATAGAGAACTGACCCAAATGTATAATCATACAAGTCATTCCCCAATTGATAAATGGTCAAAGGATATGAACAGGCAATTTTCAGAGGAAGAAGTTAAAGCTATCTATAATCATATGAAAAAATGCTCTAAATCACTATTGATTAGAGAGATGCAAATCAAAACAACTCTGAGGTACCACATCACACCTATAAGATTGGCAAACATGACAGAACAAGAAAATGATAAATGCTGGAGAGGATGTGGGAGAGTTGGAACACTAATTCATTGTTGGTGGAGCTGCGAGCGCATCCAACCATTCTGGAGAGCAATTTGGAACTATGCCCAAAGGGCTACAAAAATGTGCATACCCTTTGACCCAGCAATATCGCTACTAGGACTATATCCCCAAGAGATCATAAAAATGGGAAAGGGTCCCACATGTACAAAAATATTTATAGCAGCACTCTATGTAGTTGCCAAAAACTGGAAGTCAAGGGGATGTCCATCAATTGGGGAATGGCTGAATAAATTATGGTATATGAATGTAATGGAGTACTATCGTGCCATAAGAAATGATGAACAAGAAGACTTCAGAGAGGCCTGGAAGGACTTATATGACCTGATGCTGAGTGAAAGGAGCAGAACCAGGAGAACTTTGTGCACAGCAACGACCACAGTGTGTGAGAGTTTTTTCTGGTAGACTTGGAATTTTGTAATAACGCAAAAACTTCTTATAAAAAAAAAAAAATCCCAAAGGTGGTTCTCAAGGCAAAATGCCTTCCACACTCAGAGAAACAAATATGGAAGTCACTCACAAAATGTAGCAGATCATGTTTGTGTATATGTATGTGTTTGTGTATCATGTTCTGATTTGTTATACGATTTCTTTCATTTACTTTAGTCTGACTACATAGCATGACTATAGTGAAAATATACTCAATAGGAAAGTATATGTAGAATCTATACAGAATTGTATGCAGTCGTGGGGAGGGAGGGGGGTAGTGGGGGGTAGGTGGGGGAGGATAAAATCTCAATTGTGTGGCAGTGATTGTTAAACATTAAAAAATAAAAAATAAAAAAAATAAAAAAATAAATAAAATGGGTATGGTAATAACCTATATCCCCCAGAGCTCCTATGAGGATCAAACACCTTAAGAACTGTAAAGTGCTTTATGAACCTTAAAGTGCTTTAAAAATCTTGGAAATTTTTGCTATGAGATACTCTGAGACACTATGCCACCCTCCCTAAAAAAAAAAAAAAAGCTTTATTTATCTACATATATTTTGTATTCACTTAAATGCACATATAGCACAAACATATCAGAATTTTATAATATGTAATATAGCAGTGATATAGCTCATGCTATGATATGATAGCTTATAACATATTATGAAATAATTTGTTATAATGCTGTAAGTTCTGTGATTTTATGACATGACATAATATGATTAATTTAGCACTGTGATATGATATGGTATGGTATAATATGTTATAACAAATATAATTACTAATTTAGGAATATGCCAGCATAATTATGAATCCAAAATATAACTGACTCTCAACATGGAAGACAGAATCAAAAGTTTTTTTAAACACCAGAAAGCCAAACCCATCATAGCAACAAAGAAATCTATACACAATAGCAATGCAGGAGACACCACCATACCCAAGCCTTCTTCGTGCTAGGGTCTTCCCACATATGAACACTCACACTTTACTGTCTGCTTCCTCATTCTCCCTCAACTCTAATTGCTGTGTCCAATTCCCTCTCAGCTCTGTTCCACCCTTCCTGCTCTATCCCTTCCTGTTCCACCCATTTGGCAAGCTTTTCCCATCACAGACTCATGTGGCTCAGGCTTCCAAGTGACTTAAGCAGGTCACATGGATCTATTAATGGGTGGGAAAAATGTTCCCATTATGTGAAAATACATTAGCAATATACTAATATATAATAATATAAAATTGGGTTATAATATGATATAAAATAACGTTATGGTGTGATATAGCATGAGGTGATATGGTATAATTATAGCAAAGTGTAATGTATTACTTCACATTGTCCTATGTATTGCATTGTATTACGTTTTAAGTATATTAATGCTATGTTACAATGCTATGCAATATACTATGCATTATTATATGTCAATATAGCATATATCATAAGCCTATATAAATGCATAAATATGTCCTATGTACTTAAAAGCATAAGTTGTCTCTCCCACTTTTCAATATAAGATTCTTGAAGGTAAGGACACTTTTATTTTTGTCCATATATCCCCAGTAGTTAGTGCAGGACACATAATAGATGCTTAATAACATTGTGCAGCCCTTTAAAAAATACTTCTTATAGATTGGTTACTTCTGTAGCATTTGCAAACAATTGAAGTCCTCCTGAGGAGTAAAACAACCAAATTAGTACCTAACTAACAAGGTAATTAATCAAAATAGCAAGTTGCTGAATGGCAGTTGAGAACAACCTCTGCTCCAATGTGTCATGGTCTCCACTCAATGGAGGTTGTGCACTGCACAGTCCCAGGAATTGTTTTAGTACCACAGGCACAAACATTCCTAGAACAACTCTGACGTAAGCAAAATCCTGTGAATAGCTCAATTGGCTTTAATAAAACCATTTTTCCATCTTTGGCCCCCTTTTAATTCAGACAACATCTTTAAATTCCACATAGATGCTTTAACTCTTTATGGGTAACTCTGAATTTACTGGTTCATCTAAGAACAATCTGTTTTTGAGACATTAATTTATGTTAACCAAACTCACAGGGAATGAATTGGCAAACCAGGATGATATGTTATTTATTTGAGATAAATAAGAAAGGCCCTGTTAGAAACAAGAGGCATCATGGTGGACCAGAGGATTGGTTGCTTTGAAAACTTGCCTTCAAATGTAGCCTCAGATGCTTACTAGCTGTATGATGTATAGTAAATTATTTAATCTCTCTGTGACATAGGCATGTATTCTATAAAGTAAAGGTATCTATATATGTAGCTCCTAAATTACAAAATTTCTATAAAGGTTAAATAAAATAGTAATATGGGGTGAAAAGTATTTGACAAATTTAGTACTATAGAATAAAAGCATTAATTAGCTAAGAAATGTTCAAAGGAGGGTAACCTGAATAGCAAAGGACCTTCACTTCATACTCCATGAGGATCAGTAGAAGAAACTTGGGAAGCTTAATCTACAGAACAGAAGAGAGCATAATAGCAGGGGGAGACACAAGGATGGTCTTCAATTATTTGAAGGTTTATTATGTAGAAAAGGCGTTATGGTTCTTCTTGTCCAGAAAGAGCAGATCTGTAGTCAGGAAGCTTTGCATTAAAACCTGCTCAGATGTGTACTAGAATTGTACTCCTGAAAAGATCCCTTAAGTCCTTTGTACTTCAGTCTCTCAAATGTAACATGAGGACATAGGACTTAATGGTTTCTAAGGTCCCTTTGTGCCACAGGCGACCAGCCTCTGAAGAGTGCTTTGGTGCATGGTGAAAAAGAAAGTCGTGGGGCAGGTGGGATGCAAGAGAGCAATCTGTTTATTAATCTGACAGTGAGGGTTTATATTTATTTTCTATAGGCAAGCAAGCAGGGTTATTCCCATGAGAACATTCAAGCCAGCAAGGTTATTCCCATGAGAACATTTTTAGTTTGCTTCTAATACTTCTTAATCTAGTTCCTCTGGCAAGACAGTCTCGGGGGTTCACAGGCAGGGTCAGGATGTTCTCATTCTTGCATATCAAGAGTGGAATGGTGAGCTAATTATCCTAGGAATGCTAGTACAAGTCTCAAGTAAAACCTGGACCTTACTTCACATTCTGGACTCCATCAGTACTGGCTCTCTACATCTCCCCATTTTTTCTTTACAAGTAATTTTAGTCCATGTAGGCCTGTACCAATCTTGACAAGGTCATGCATCCCCATATATACAAGACAGGGTATGATCACAAACAGGAGGCATACAGTAACCACTATAGGAACAAAGTGGAATAGAAGAGCTTCAATGTTCTGTATGGGATTAAGCCTTTTTACAAAATTCACTATGGAATTAACAGTTTTTTGTGGATCAATTTCCTGAATATGACTATTAGAAATCTCATCTGTAATAAGCTCCAGTTCTTCAATTTGCCATGTTATGTTATGACTATGCCAAGCCCCTCTAAGTTTTGCTCTAATCTGACCCCATGTTACATTAAGTAGTTTGACTATTGTACATGTATGGAGTTACACATATTTTTTCGTATCTATAATCACATTCCATTGCTATCCTTTTTTCCAAACATTTCAAATGATCCCCTACAAATAACAATGACTGTTCTAACATATCTGGTTCTAATTGAATTTCTTTATCTAACTCTATTTGTTTTTTTAATGCTTTAGATACATTTTGAGCAAGCTGATTTACATAAGACGTAGTATGTGTTGATTGCTGTGCAATCATTACAAGTGGATCTGATTGAGGATTATTACATTGAGAAGAAGTACAATTCATACAATTTATAGTATATTTCCCTCCTTCATATCCCATGGCGGTGTGTCTACCCAATGTATTGTTTGGTCTTGCAAGGAGAGAGTAGCGGTCTAATGAGCTGAGATTCTGATAGATAAGTGTGGTCAATCCCAGGTTGAGGGCTCTTTGCTATTTGTTCTGTTATAATATAAAGAGAATTAATATCTAGGGTGACATCCAAAAATATGAGAGTGTAGATGTTTATAAGTCTAGGATACTACATATGATTGGTCAGTGAATAGTAAATGTCATTATGATCCAGGACATAGTCAGTTCAGTACATAGCTTGTTCAAACTAATGAGTTCCATAGGTGCAGCTGGCTACTATAGGAGGAAAGGAGATAACGGTGGTTGCTAGGGCAGGCTATGTCCTTGAGGGAAAAACTGCCTGAGATAGTATTCTGAGGCTAGAGAGAAATAGGATTTTTAAAGAGAAATAGGATTTTAGAATTAGGGTCCAAGTACATGCACTCAAGCACCCCATCATTGCCACCTCTTAAACAGATGGAACCCAAAATCTTTTGGGGCAAAGGATGAAGGTCTCGGCTTCTGAAATTGCTTCCTGCTGAGATTGTATGTAGAGCTGTCCCTGCCTCACAGGATCCTGACTTTGGAGAAGTTGGGTCTGTAGCTAATGTGACGTCAGGTCCAGAGGGTGATGGGACATGGATAGTGGGTGATATATAGTCAGAATGGACATCTGGAAGTAGAGAGTATTGAACCTAGAAGACACAAGTCTGGCATAGAGATTAGACAAACAAGGACCAAAAAGGAATAGAAAGAAAATGACTAGAAATGAGGTGGGTGTGAGAATATTGTCAAACTTTCTCATACCCTCTTAACATACTTAGTAACTATCTAGGGACAGGAAGGGCTTGGATGACTCTCACTTGTCCCTAACCTTATCTGCTTTCCATAGTTTTGATCAAGCTTTTATTTATCTTTCCAAATCTCTTGAACCCATTATTCAGACTACTTCACTTTCCTTTATATTTCTACCAAAGACAAGATAGTTCACAAGTTATTACTTTTCACTAGCATAGCTGTATTGTCTTAAACAAAAAAAGATTTCTAACTTGAATCTCACAAATGAATAAATGGTCACTGCTGTTTCACAGGCTTGTTTATCCTTCTTTGATTGTATTCACTCTGGAAGAAAAACTCTAGAAATTAAGTTATTAATAATCTGAAACACTAATTTTAACTCTTGCTTAGGCCACGGAATGATTATGAATTCATACTAAAATGGCAAGATCTTTTCTGCTTTATTATCTTGAAAATGAAAATTTAGTAGGCTTTACCCTCCTTTTCTTGAAAAAATATTTTCTCTAAAAATATTTATTTTTCTTTTAAAACAGTTGAAAATTTATCCTGATGTTAAGAGAGTCACTAAACTTTTATAAAGAAAATTAGTTGAAAGCCTTTAAAATGATAGTTCTCTCTTCACTTTGAAGCAAAAACAAAACTTTAAAATTGAAGTTCATTAAAGCTGAGTTGTTATAAAAATGTCCTTAAGTAATATGAATTCCTGAATTATTAGAACAAACCAAATTCTTAATTATAACAGAATTCCTATATATCACAAAATGCTTTAGTAAAAATGCATAATGCAATCTCACATTGGTAACAGTAAGAGACTGATTACAGAAAAACACTACTGCATTAAAATCCTTTTTAAACAATGGGGACATCTTAAAGTGAGTCTTAAATAGTTTACATAAATTTCTACATATTTTAATTCTAGAAAAAATAATATTTGATTTCTCAGTAAGATTACACAAAAGGGCTCACACATTTTGCTGGTCACTTGCTATTGGTCATAGAAATTTGCCATAGAAGGAAAAAAAGCAGGGACATGTGACATACCAAATATGACAGGATAAAACATCCTTGACTCTGTTTGAATTCAGATTACAGTGAAATTCTCTAATCATGCAGTATCTCTTTCATAGCCAGACTCAGGAATAGTCAGGTGGGAAACATTCCTTTTTAAAGGAACACAATGAGGAAACTGACCAGGAGGATCTCATCCTAGATTGAGTCTAGAATTGTCCCTTTGGTGTTTCCTATTCAGATACAAACTTCACCTATTAACAGTGCAGGATCACATTCCCTTTGAGTAACTTGTGACATTTCTCTCAGATACTGATTTAATGCAAGCAACTATACACAAATTCAAAGTCAAATCAAAAATAGTTATGGTCCAAAATGCCTTTTACCTTAAACAGCAAATTTCACTAGTCATAGCTTAGAGCCAGACAGTTATTTCTATTCTCATGGAGTTGCAATAAGCAATAAAGATTTACCAGGACACACATATATAAGGGATTCCATTTAAGATTTTTCCTTCTCAAATTTAAAACTTGTCCTGATGTAAAAGTCAATTGCTAAAAATCCTTTCTATCTATTACAACTTCTGGGCAAGTCATATTCATTATTTAGAATTCACATAAGCCAAACAAGTTTCTTTCCTAGGGCAGATGACCTTGCCCACATGGATGGTTTCCAGGAGCCTTAGCAGTTTTACAAAATAAAAGAAATTGTCACAAACCCCATGCCTGCCAACCCCCAAGCATACAGGAGGACTGTTCTGAATGGGCAGAACCCTTCTAAATAAAGTTTTCACTCATTTCCTTTCTTTCTACACACAGTAATCAACTAACACTTTTACGTTTAGAGTTAAAACAGTAATTCCAAATAATTTAGTTAACAATGTTACAACTTTTATAAATGATATCCAGATTGTTTTAGCTTTAACCTCTTCAATAGGAAAGGTGAAAATACCTGGTTTTCTAAATGACAATTACAAGAAACAAAACCTTATAAGAAAAGGTTAGAAGAACCGATAAAATTTAAAATAACATAACTGGTTTTACACAATTTTCTCAACATCATTTAGTTCCAATAAAGTTCAGATTAAAAATTGCTTTCTTTAACACCATTTCTAGATTACAACAGTCACTCAATTTTTGCAATACAAGACAGTTTCACTAAATTTAGAAGCACAGTAATAACACAACTAGTGAACTTTAGATGCCATTAATTACATTTCCAAACCATCACATGTAAAAATTATTAGTAGATGACTGAGCTTACTAAATGTAGGGGCTGGTTGGCTTGTGATCTCATACTGCTGTGGCCCATCCCCTACTCTTGGGGAGGATAAATTAAATTCCCTACTATTCTTTAGCACTGTCTTCCCTAGATATAATCTGAGACGAAAAGAGTTAATAGAATGTACTAAAATGTTTTTACTTGTCCTAACTATTCACTGCAGCCCTAGCTTGATGGTCAGAGTCGGGACTACAGGGTAAAAAATCTTAATGGTTCTAACTTTTACTCAAGTAAACTTCACTTCTGTGTCCACTCCTTAAAAACTTCTTTGAAAGAAAAGTCTGTGAATCTGCCAGTTGAAGTGAGGGAGACCCTGAAAAGGGTCCAGTGGCATCTAGTCCACTCCTTTTTACTGGGGAGTTCAAAGACTTATCTCTGAGGTGTCTTTTTTTTTAATTTCAGATCTATGCATTTTCCCAATTTACCTTAGTGCCAAATAATATAACAAATTCTGACCTGTCTTAAACATCCAAATAGTAGTGCCATGTTTCACTTAAAATACAACTAGATAACTACCCTTTGGTTGTTTTCCATTACATAAAAACATTTCTCTTTTAGGTGAAGCATGGGATAATTAAAATCCTAGTCAGTCTGCCTCTCTGATACGAAGGGAAAAGTTTCCGTGATTTCTTCTTGTCTTTCTCTCCACCTTCATAACCTGGTCAGGGTTAGAAGGTAGAAAGAGAGAGAATTTTACCAAGAGTTTTCCAACAACATCCAAAATTTTTATGCTTTCCTTAAGCTTTGTACCCATGTTGTACTCCTAGTGGGCTTTGATTAAAGCCTCTTTAAAACTGCACATATGTTACTCCTTTGTATTTCTAACTTGAAATTGCCTTTATTAATCATATAAACTAAATAAGATTTGTTTCTCTTTCTCTCTCCCATTCTTCTCCCTGATGCTGCAGCCATCAGAGAGAAGGAAGAGGGGAAAGGAAAGAGATAACTGCGTTCCAAAGTCCAGCTGAAATGAGGGTGTCTGCAATACCTTACTGACACACTCAAACAGAACACACAGAGACAGTACACATACACAGATAATAAAAAAGAATCTAAAAACTGAGAAAAGATTGTCAAAAACCCTCTGCACAAACTGTGGGATTTCTAAGGCACAATTTTATCACATGTACTTGTTCCCCAACAACATTCCACTGGTCAATGTCTAAAGTGCTTTCCCAGGGGAACCAGGGAGAACACTGATGGACTACATCTAAAAAGGCTATGATCAGCCTTGTTGTGCAGTATAAAGCTGTCAGTACTCATGTGTAAGTTTCTTTATCCTTTTCCTTGAACTGTGTTTGTCCCATGTTGCTGAGCTTCAGAGATGCTTTCCCTTTTTCCGGAACACTAACACACTCTACCTAATAATTCTGCTGAAATGAGCTGTCAGTACCTGAGTGAAACTTGGGCCAAGCCTGAGTATTCCCTTTACCATACACTGGCTTCCCCAGTGTGGCACTCCTTCTGAAGGGAGCCGCTACACTGGAGGACCACAGGTATCAGGTCTGGTCTCTGATCACCTCAGGTCCCTGTTTAGGGCACCACTTGCCACGGGTGGCCAGCATCTGTGGAGTGCTTCGGTGTGTGGTGAAAAAGAAAGTCACGGGGCAGGTGGGATGCAAGAGAGCAATTTGTTTATTAATCTGAGGGTGAGAGTTTATATTTATTTTCTACAGGCAAGCAAGTAACATTATTCCCATGAGAACATTCAAGCCAGCAAGGTTATTCCCAGGAGAACATTTTTAGTTTACTTCTAATATTTCTTAATCTAGTTCCTCTGGTGAGACAGTCTCAGGGTACACAGGCAGGGTCAGGATGTTCTCATCCTTGCATATCAAAAGTGGGATGGTGAGCTCATACAGTACTTCATACTCTGTACTCCATCAGTACTGGTCCTTTACACCTTTCAGCTCTGAATCTATACTCCAATGAATTAGAAACTACAGGTGGAAGATTCAAGGTGAATTTAGGGTCATTAAAAAAAACTTTCTAACAATTAGAGCTATGCAAATATAGGACTTTTTTGTAGATCTTCAAATCAAGGTTGGATGACCACTTACCAATTTTATTGTTGGAATTTTGGGGGGAGTCTGAGGTAGACTTCCTTTAACTCTGAAATTTTGTAATTGCTCTCCCTTCTAAAACACTGAGCATGAAATTATGAGGATATCAAAGCATTTGTTAAAAATGATCATTTTCCAGTGTGAGAATAATCTTAATTTCTTCTGTTTTGTACCAAAAGATTTTTACCAAAATTTTTCTTTATCTCATAGATATTTTATGAAAGATAATGTTGTTTAGTAGATCAAGCCATAGAACTTGACATCAAGAAGATATGGATTCAAATCCAAACTTTGATACTAGCTATGTGAACAAAGGGCAGTTAGGTGCCACAGTGGATAGAGAGCTGGGCCTCAAGTCAGGAAGATTCATATATCTGGTTTCATATCTGGCATGAGACATTTACCAGTTATGTGAAACTGGGCAAGTCACTTAACCCTGTTTGTCTCAGTTCCTCATCTATAAATGGAGCTAATGAAATAAATGGTGAACCACTCCAGCATCTTTGCCAAGAAAATTCCAAATGAGATCATGAAAAGTTGGACATGACTGAAAGAACTCAACAACAAAACAATATGCCAACAAGGAAATCACTGAACTGAATATTTTCTCTTCTTTAAATGCAAATGATAATAAAAATAATACCTGCAGCATTCACCTGGAGAAGGAAATAAACCACTCTCATATCTTTGCCAAGAAAACCCCATGAACAGTATTAAAAATCTATTGTCCATGGAGTCACGAAGATTCAGAGGTGGTTGAACAAAAACAGGTATACTAAGAGGTAAAAGTGAGAATAAAGCTCATTTCAGGCATAAGGAGAGATGCACAGAGGTGGGGTATTAACTAAAACCTTGGAAGAATAGCAAAGGGGCCATTTTTGACCATAGGGTGTATGAAGTGGAACATAGGATAATAAACTCTCATGGAAAATGTCTTACAAACTTTAAAATGCAGTGAAGTATCAGGGATTATTAAAGATCCTTTGAAATTGACATTTGTTAATTTTATCACTATATTTCAAGGTCCAAATTAGTTTGGGAAATATAATCATTCAGAGAAGAAATAATATGAGAAATAATGGAAAGATGGACAAACAGGAAATTGGGAGGTTTGCCACCTTCTGTTTCCCTGTTGGGAGTAATTCACAACTTACCAGACACTTAGTCTATTTAAAAAAAAAAGAACTGAACTTAATAATGCCTTTGATCTCCTCTACCTAGCTCCAAGTCTCAGAAAATTTATAAGATAAAAATATTATAAAAATCTACCCTGAGAGCTCTCAGCCATCTTCTAGTCAAAACAGAACCACATTACAATTGCATAAATTGAAAATGTGGGCACAGTCATTTCAAGAGTCCTTACATCAAAGAGCATTACAGATTTCTAATGAATTTCAGTAATCACTGATATCACATGGAATCACAAATAGTAGCTTCTGAGTTGTCGTTTTCAAACCATTACGCAATAGGCAGCCAGAAGTGATTAGAAGCCTCTAGTCGCTTAAGCTATTTTCATAAAATGGCACTTCATACTTATCAGCAAATAGTTTATTTGGCTCTCAGTTCATATTAGATTAGGGCATAAATTGTAGAATAGTGACATGGTGGAAATTTTGATATAGCCTAATAATTCCAAATAAAGAGATTACAGTTCCTTCCCTAAATTTCATAACTTAGGTAAAATAAATAACCATGACTGAGTTCTACTGCACAGGATAATGTGTTATGAAGCAGAGCAAATTCACAGAAGTTCTGTGTTTGTCAAAAGTTGGCAATCTCAGAAGAGGTAAGTTGCTAATTAAGATACCTAAGAAAATCTAGTTACAAGAAAAGAAAATGCTTTATCTAGAGTTGGTTGTGGTATGGAAAGATAAATTCATGAAGACTTGATCTGCTAAATAGTACTTGGAATACAAGTATTTATGATGATTTGGCAGTTTTACTAAATAGGGATAGATATTTTAAAAATGCTAATGACTCTGTTTTTCATATACTCCTTACCCACACATGCAAACAGTTCAGTGTATATTAAGTGAGCGCCTAATGGGTTTTCAGGTACCAGGGTTCACTTTCCTGATCCTGAGGCTCAATTCAGGAAGGTGTCCCATAAGTACCATAGGGCTATTCCTTACCCTTCTTTCTCTAGGTGGTCAGTGTTGTACGTGTTTAGAGTGGGAATTTTTAGTCCAAATTCTTTTCACATTTCCATATCGTGGCATATTTGAGATTATAGATTCTATTAACTTCTAGATTATGTTCTGTCTTCTCTACATGTGTGGCATATAATGTAAAGTCAGAGATTTAGAGCTGGGAAGGAGTCTAACCCAAGCCCTAATGTTTTTAAACAGATGAGGCAGTTAGATGATGCAGTGGGTAGAGTACCAGGTATGGAGTCAGGAAAATATGAGATTAAATCCACTTTCAGACACTTCCTAGTCATGTGACTGAGCAAGACACTTAACTTCTATTTGTCTCAGATTCTTCATCCACAAAATGGTGATAATAATACCATCTACCTTCAAGAGTTATTGTGGGGATTAAATGAGAAAGTAACTGTAAAGTGCTTAGCACAGTGACTGGCATATAGTAAATAGTATTGTTAGTTATTACTATTACGAGCAACTGAGACCCAGAGATTTTCATTGACTTAATGAAGTTCACCAGGGAAATAAGTGGTAGAACCAGAGTACAAAATAAGGTTATTTCTTATAAAAATATCCTGAAATGTTCTTGAAGCCACACATCCTCTAGGTTCTCAAGTGTGGCCAGTTGACTCAATCCAAAATTCACAGAACAAATCCCCTTAATAAAAGGATTTGTTCTGTAAAGCTTGAATTCAGTCAAAAGTCCATACCCAAGGATTTAGCAGGCCACAGGTGGCCTTGTGGTCACAGGTTCTCCATCCCTGGATAGGTTGGTTGTTATCCTTCGTTTTCAAAGAGGACTAAAATGACATCACCATGATAAAGTTAAGTTTCAGTGTGTCCAACTGTAGCTGATCAGACCAATACAAGCTTGGAAAACTCTACCACAGGTTGGGCACAGATAGTCTGTGTGAATATTTGGGGTGGATATTCCAAATTTGCGCATCCTACATTTACTTTGTGCTTTCTCAATTCTGCTTTGCTCATGGAACACAGCACCCATTCTGATGTGGGCATGCCATACTGAGTGGTGCTGTGCCAATGTCCCCCATGTTGCACAGTCAAATCCAAAGTTCTTGAGAAAGACATTGAGAGTGTCCTTGTATCATTTCTTCTGACCACCATGTAATCACTTGCCCCATGTGAGTTCTCCATAAAATAATCTTTTAGGCAAGCATATGTTTTGCATTTGAACAATGTAACCAGCCCATTGCAGTTGTGCACTCTGAAGCATAGTTTGAATGCTTGGCAGTTCGGTTTGAGCAAGGACTTCGGTGTCTGGT
This sequence comes from Notamacropus eugenii, assembly GCF_028372415.1. Taxonomy (NCBI): domain Eukaryota; kingdom Metazoa; phylum Chordata; class Mammalia; order Diprotodontia; family Macropodidae; genus Notamacropus; species Notamacropus eugenii. The sequence goes on from NC_092873.1 coordinate 128,481,368, forward strand.
ACCTTATGCTGCCAGGTGATCCTCAGAATCTTTCTAAGACAGTTCGAATGGAGGCAGTTCAGTTTCCTGGCATGGCACTGGTTGACTGTCCATATTTAGCAGGCATACAACAATGAGGTTAGCACAGCATCTCTGTAGACCTTCAGTTTGGTAGTCAGTCTACTACCTCTTCTCTCCAAAACTTTTCTTTGGAGCCCCCCAAACACTGAGTTCTGGCAATATTTGGGTCAATCATTATTGATGTATACATCCCTGGAAAGCATACTACTAATGTAAGTGAACTTATCCATAGCATTCAAAACTTCTCCATTTGTTGCAACCAATGGTTCCACATGTGAATGGTGCAATAGTGACTGATGGAGCACCTGTGTTTTCTTGGTGTTAATTATTAGGCCAAAATTAGCACAGGAAGCAGAGAATTGATCCATATTTTGTTGCATCTCAACTTCAGAGGCTGCAATGAGTGCACAATCATCTGCAAACAGAAAATCACGCACCAACACTCACTGCACTTTGGTCTTCACTTGCAGTCTTTTCAAATTGAAGAACTTCCCATCTGTGTGGTAATTGACCTTGATATCATATTCATCCTCAATGAAAGCATTTGACAACATGACTGAAAACATCATGCTAAAAAGCATGGGAGCAAGCACATAGACTTGTTTCCTTCCATTCTTGATTGGGAAGGCATGAGAGCATTGTTCACTATCCAGAACCTGGGAAAACATGCCATCATGAAATTGGCCTTTGAGAATGACTGTGGAGACTAGGAAGATAGGATATTTCTCCCACTACCTTTCCACTAAGTAGCTTCTCTGCTCTGGACCCATTCATTCAATCTGAATGACTGCAGTCTTGGGAAAGCTTGTAGTCAAATGAGATGAGGTGCTCCTCTTCTTATACTTTTGTACTTATTAAAACATTCGTGCTGACTCATTATTTGAAGTTTGTTCTTTGGCTATTTCTAGGTCTCCAGGAGAAGATGGGAGAAGTAAGAAAGGCATTCACCATATTATATAAACTAGCTGTGGGATGTGTATTTTCTACACACAAAAGAAATGTTAAAGACACAAAAATTTCACACTATGTATTGATAGAAAAACTTAATATGAAACTCAGAACTTGACTTCCAAGTGCAGTTCTGTTTTTCTAGAAAGTTTATGCTTAAACCTATTTGAAACATGAAACAGTTTGGAAGACTGCTTATGAAGCAGTATACATTTGCTGTCAGGGCTGCACTCTCTCTGTCAAAGGCCTTGCCTTCTGGCAAAACAGGCCAAAGACAGATTCTTCCTCCTATGGGTGGTTGTGTGATTCAATACAGAAATTTTCCTTCCTACCAGTCAGCTCTACTCATTGAGCTCAGGACTTCAAGACTTATCAAATGGATGTGGTCATCTCTGAGCATGGGAATTTCTATCTTGAGAACAGTTCTTGGTCAGCAATTCAGGAAGAGGGGGAGGGAATGATAACACAATTATAGCAACCCTCCTCCACCAAAAATAAGCAAAAAAGGCACCTTAGACCCCAGTAATAGATTCCCTAATTGAGCCTATGCTCCACAGAAGATTGGTGTCAGTATATGGAGGAATGTGAAAGGATACTATCTAATCTCCCCATTATCCTCAAATGATTTTAGTGATAGAAACACTACTTGCCAACTTGGAGAGTTGAAGCAAGAAAGTGCTTTGGTAGTTTTCTCTTCTTGTTTGGAAAGTCCACTGAGTCATTTATTTGTCAAGCTCAGCAGCCAGGAAGGGGATTATTTCCTTACTTCAAGATGCCCACACAGAGGTGACTCACAGACATGGATTCATCATATCCAAGTCATCCAAGTTCTGAGTCAATGAACATCGTCAGTCGGAAATATAAGGGCAAGTTATGGATGCATGTTCCATGGGATGGTTCTTGTTAATTAATCAATAGTTTGGGAGCCTTCCATTGGGATATACCACTTGAAAAATTAAAAAGAAACCTGCAAGCTATAACAAAATAAAATATGAGAGGTATTAAACATCAGACAAAGGTTGTAACTTGATGTTAAGATGTATGTATGATAAGGGTCTGACTTCTCATTAATTATTTGTCTGATTTTAAAATATACATCATTGAGTGGATTTGTTTTGCCTAACAAATCTTTGCTGATTGTTTTCTTTTTGTTTCTTTGAGGAAGAGATGAGTGGAGATCAAAGGTATGTAGCAGCAATGTAAAAGAAAAGGAGAATCAATACAAATAGAAAGTTCCAAAGATAGAATTTAGTGATTAGATTACAATATTTACATTTCTTGGTTTTTATACATACATATCCATCATTAGTCCTCATGGACATTGTGACTATTAAGCCACATTAATAAAACTGCCCTGACTGGTATTTGGTACTAGAGGCTTTTTTTCAACTTCAATGATTTTTATGAAACATGCCAATCATAACTGATACATATTTTACTGTAACTGTGAGATTTTACCTGATCCTCCTAGTTGGTAGCACTCTCAGGCTCTAGAAAATACTTTGTAAATACATTCAATTTATTTAACTGGGTATCTTTTTATCTCTTCAAGAGAATAAAAGTTCCTTGAGCATGTGAATTGTTTTATTTTTGTGCCCCTAGAATTTTACATAGTACCGACTGTAGAGTATAGCTTTGTATTTATCGAATTGAATTAAAATACTGAACAACATATAAGAAATGACACTAATATTAACATGAGAAACCTAGTTCAACAATTCAACATAGTATAGTATTTTTCAAGTTTCTACGATGGGAATCAACATTTCATTGATTTATTTTTGTATACATCACTTTCATTCAAGGTTATAGTGCTCCTCTTACTTTGTATTCAAAGAAAATTTCTCATAAGAAGGAGCAACTAAGCAAAATTAATCAATATGGTGAGTATAATTTGACTTGATTTTATGAATTTATAGTATATATCAAAATTTTAAACAATTTCTAGGTTAAAAGGTTCTTTATTTTAGTTTTTACTGTTTTATATCTTTTCTTTAGGTTTCTGGAATTGTTATTGAGTGGACCTGGTTAAAGTTTTTATATGAAGCATTTACAATATATTCAGATGTCTTGAAGGCATTACACATTTACTACTTTTCTTGGGACTCAACTATTTTAATGGTTTTAAAAATTATCTGAAGAAGGAATAAGACTCTTCTAAGTAGGTCACAAGTTTTAAACTTGCATTTATGGTGAAGAAAATAAAGTAATTCCATGATGCAGGTGTCTAAACCTAATCTCACTGAGAGCATAAGCAGAGGGTATTTTATTTACCATGTAAGGAAATAGGAGAAAAACAGAAGGTACAGTAACTCTGGAAACTTGATGGGACTGGAATAATTTATTTAAATTTAGAAAGTTCTCATGTGAATTAATACCAACAGAATAACATTTTTGGACATATAAACTACTCCATTAATCGTCTAATTATTAAAAGTATTTAGACACCAGAAAAATATTTTTTCAGTGTTTTCCATTTATTTAGCAGGTAGAGCATATATAATTGATACCTCTCTTTTACTTTGGATTTGTAAAGTTACATAGAATTCCAAAGAACATTCTATTTAATTGTAGTTTTAATTGTTCAGTATGTTCACTATAGTTTGGAAAAAGTTTTAAGTATAACTTTAGAATGATTTAGGAAGTTGTTGCACTAGCAAAAATTTTATGGACAATAGGCTATTTCCAAAAGCTAAGACGGGGTCTAAACAAGACATCTTTTAATTGCTAACCTTGTGAATCTCAGTATGTTAGTATAGGATGCTTAAATTATTCTTAAATCATAATGACTGCAGTCCAAAATATGTTAATACAAAATCTTGCATTGCAGATTGGTAAAAAGTTCCTCCAAATTAACAGGCTGTCTGGTTTGACTCAACTCATTGTCATTCTACTTCTGTCTCATAAAAGTAATGAAAATACTTCTGAGACAAAGAGCACATTTATAAAGCAAACAAAACAAAATTAACATCTCCCCAAAGTCCTTTTCATTGCATCACCAGATTTCTTATCATGAAGTCTGATCTAATTGCTTCAGCATCAAAGTACGTTATTTATATGGATGATGATGCAAGAAAATAATTATGATTTCAGCATATTAAGAAAATAATGACAATATCAGGTAGTTATATGGCACAGTTAAATGGCTAAATGACCTCTAATATTTACTAGTTGTTTGATCTTCAGTAAGTCACAACCTCTGTTTACCTCACTTTTCTCATTTTTAAAAATTGAAATCGTAATGACATCTACTTTTCAGGGGTTTTGTGTGGATCAAATGAAAGAATATTGTAAAACAACTTGAAAACTTTCAAGTTGGGGTGTTCTGGAGGCACCAAATGAACCAACTGCTCATTGTCAGCTGTGCAATAATTATTGCTAGGCCTGTATCCCAAACACATAAAAAGTGGGGGATGATCTATTTGCACAAAATTATTTATAGTAGCTCTTTTTGTAGTGCTTGAGAATCAAAAATCAAAGAGGAAACTTCTGAACAAGCTTCTTTTTTAAAAAATGTTTTATTCATTTTGGAGTTAAATACAAAATAACGACCAAAAAAAGAACATTTCCCTGTGCACAGCACAACATAAAAACAGGATTCAATATAAAATCATGAATTTCTATTTCACATTGTTTAGTTAAAAAAAAAACAAACCTACGGAATAAATATTACCCCTTTTTCAAAGCTACCCTGTCTTTCTAAGCTTCCTTCTTTTTTTTTAAATATATTCTTTGCTTTGCATTTTTAAATTTTGTTTCCCCTTCCCTGTCTTCCCCATTCTATAGAAGGTTACCATTAGACACAAAAGTGTGTGTGTGTGTGTGTGTGTGTGTGTGTGTGTGTGTGTGTAAAATCATGCTATATGTACTTCTATTTATGAGTTCTTTCCCTGGATATGGATAACATTTTCCTTCATAGATCTTTTATAGTTGACTTAAGTATTTATAATATTCAAAATGACTTAGTCATTCAAAGAAGTTCTTAGAACAATATTGCTGTTACTATGTACACCATCTTGTTCGGTCTGCTTATTTCACCCTTCACTATTTAATAATTATTTCATTATTTTCTAAAATCAGCTAGCTCATGGTTTCTTAAAACACAGTAATATTCCATCATAATCATATGCCACAAGTTGTTTAGTCATTACCCATCTGAGAGAAATCCTCTTAGTTTCCAGTTCTTTGCCCCAACAAAGAGAGTTGCTCTAAATATCTTAGAATACACACACACACACATATGTGTATATATATATATGTGTGTGTGTATATGTGTGTGTGTGTGTGTGTGTGTGTATATATATATATATATATACATATATATATATATATATATACATGGTAACAGACCTAGGAGTGGTTATGCTGGATCGAAAGGGTATACACAGTTTTATAGCTCCTTGGGGCTGTAATCAACACAGACATCTTTCTTTGGTCCAGACATACAAATGGACATGAATAGAACTCAAAGGTAGCAATGTATTGGGTAAGTGGCCAACAATTTTAAAAGTTTTCTAAAGAACAATAAAAAATTCTCAAACATTTGAAAAAGAAAACAATTTTCTTTCATTCATTAAAAATAAGATGTGCAAATAATTAAACAACTCTGAGATTTTGCCTGATATCCATTAAATTTGATCAGATGCAAAAAGCCAGAAATACTCAGTTTTTGATTGATAGGGAAATGGGAAATCAGAGAAATTGATACATTGTTGACAGAGTTGTAAAGTAATGCAAATATTCTATCAATTTGAAATTATGCAAGTAATTAAATTTCCCATACCTTTGGACCCAGAAATCCCATGATTTTATATGACTCAAAAGTTCCAAAGACAGAAGGAAAGGCTTTGAATACATTAAAATACTTCACAGCAGGATTCTTTGTCATAGCAACAGAACTGGAAACAATGTAAGAGTTCATCAACGGGAGAATGGATAAACAAATTGTGATATATGAGAGTAAAAGCAAGTTACTTCACTGGGAGGGTGGGGCAGGGGAACAAATATGAAACATTCAGAGAAGTATGAAAAGACCTATATTAACTGATGTCGAGTTGGTTTCAGAACCAGAAAAGCAATGCATGAAATGACTACAAGAATGCAAATAGAAAGGACAACAAAAATTAAACAATGGAAACTTAATGCTGAGTCTTGGGACAACTGTGTGTATTGCGGACAGTTTACAAATGTGACAAAAATGTGACTAGGAAATCTTTTATCTTTTGCAAAATTTTTGCTTAATTACTGACAGGTTTACTTATGTGCTCTCAGCATATCTTTCAAAATGTCATTCAATATTTTCTGGAAATTTCAGAAGAATATTTTCCAGAAAACTTTGAAACACTTTATATTTTATGTTTTGGAGTTGAGATGTATCCTTTGGAAATAGTCTTGATTGGATGTTAAGTTTATATCCAACAAGACCTGGGTGCAAATGCTTCCTCAGAGACTTATTATATGTGACTTTTGGCAAGCACTTAATATCTCTGAGTCTCAATATCCCCTCAAATTAAATTGGGATAATGAAAATAACTTTTACAATGATTGTGAATTGTGAATGAATGAGTTTTTGTGAGGCATAATAGGAAGAATACCTACTACCAGCACCACTACCCCCATGTAGCCTGAGATTACAAGGCTCAAGACTCCTTGGCAATTTCCTGGTATCCTCAGGTCAGGTTAACATGGTTTCTTGTTCAATTAAGGACATAAAAAGTTCCATTTATGTTTAATAACAGCTTTTCAAAACTTCACAGAGGTCCTAAGACCTCTTGAGTCATCACAACCTTCTAAACTGAAAAGACGTTTTCAAATGATCAAAATGTTGTATCTCCATTGAGTATCCTTTCTATATTATGCCTCGGTAAACTCTTGTTAGTTATCTGCTAAATGACCTACAATTATCCAATTTTCTTTAAAAATGGGACTTAAACTACCAGTAGAATGGTTTGAGATAGGCTCAACCTACAATAAGTAATCTGCAAATTTTAAAACACAATATCAATTTCAGTTGTTGATCTTCTTCTCTTTCTCCTCCTCCTCCTCCTCCTCCTCCTCCTTCTTCTTCTTCTTCTTCTTTTCTTCTTCTTCTTCTTCTTCTTCTTCTTCTTCTTCTCCTTCTTATTTCTTTTACTTCTACTACTTCTCTTCCCCTCCTCTCCCTCTTCTTTACCATCTTCCTCCTCCTCCTCTTCTTCTTGTTTGTTCTCTTGCTCCTATTCTTATCATCATGATCACCACTATGCTACTGCTATTATTACTGTATGGAAATTAAATTTTGCAGTAAGAATAAAATAACTAAATCTCAAGTGAGAATACCTGTATTTGAAACAATGTGCTACCATGTGACCTTAGGCAAACCATACCTTTATTTCAGTTTCTTCAATGTAAAATGATATCCATGTCTATTTCCAGCTATAAATCCTATCATATTTAAAAATCAGAAAACTCACAACACTTGTATTTTATAATATATCTTAGCAAAATACAATACCACCTAAATATGAAGCTAAGTACTTGAGAAAGCAAGAGTTCAGGAGCTCCTATTTAATGTAAGACAGGGAGAAGCACTTAGGTTGAGAAAATTCACATGCTGCAGTTAAGCATTAAGAAGAGATGTGACTCATAGGTTATAGATTGTGTTACTGTGCATAATAGCAAGGTTGAGGTCATCTATCACTCCCCTGTCAGTCTCATTGGTTAGCCTAAAGGGCTTGTGATGCTACATATGAAGTCCCTAATCTATTTGTGTTAAGAAAGACATTTGGGGCCTTTTATCATAATGGATATGTTAGCATTCCTTCAGAACAGCTTTACAATACGTGACTAGGTTGTTATGGGATTATTATTTGGGATGAAAGCCAGTTAGCTAGGAGAGTATCTTTGGCTCAAATCAATAAAGCAGCCTTTTCAATGTATACTGTTTTCTTTCTTTCAGCACTTCAGAAGTTAAATAACCAAAGATTCCTCTTAAGTTCCTATTTCAATGTTTATGTTTGTGGGTTACAATTCACCTATGATTGTTTATACACACACACACACACACACACACACACACATACACACACACACACACACACACACATATATATATATACATATATATATATATATGTATGTATGTATAGGATGTCCCAAAAGACTTAGTTTAATAGCTTAAAATTTCCTCTTAATGGTTTAAAATTGTACTTTAACACCTTAGAACTACACTGAGACTTTTGGAAAACCATCTGTACATTTCTACACACATACACATGCATACATATGTGTATATGCATAGATTTGTATATAATTAGCAAGAGTTTTCCCAAAATATCAATAAAATTTACATTGTGTGGTATGTTTGTCTTATAAATCTTTCTTCCTAAAAAACACTTATTTCTTTTTTTTTTTATTTAACATTTATTTTCACACAATTTTGGGTTACAAATTTTCTCCCCTTTTATCCCCTCCCCCCCCCAGACCCAAGCTTTCTAATTGCCCCTGTGACCTATCTGCTCTCTCCTCTATCCTCCCTCCCTGCCCTTGTTTCCGTCTTCTCTTTTGTCCTGTAGGGCCAGATAGCTTTCTTGACCCCTTAACGTGTATTTCATGTTACCCAGTGGTAAGAACATTACATTTGGTCCTAACACTTTGAGTTCCAACTTCTTTAGCTCCCTCCCTCTCCACCCCTTCCCCTTGGAAGACAGGCAATTCAGTATAGGCCATATCTGTTTAGTTTTGCAAATGATTTCCATACTAGTTGTGTTGTATAGGACTAACTATATTTCCCTCCATCCTATCCTGTCTCCCATTACTTCTATTTTCTTATGGTCCTTTCCCTCCCCATGAGTGTCGACCTCGTATTGCATTCTCCTCCCTATGCCCTCCCCTCTATCCTCCCCCCCACCCTGCTTGTGCCCCTGTCTCCCACTCTCCTATATTATGAGATAGGTTTTCCTATCAAAATGAGTGTGCATTATATTCTTTCCTTTAGTGGATTGTGATGAGAGTAGACCTCATGTTTTTCTCTTGCCTCCCCTCTTTATCCAACCACTAATAAGTCTTTTGCTTGCCTCTTTTATGAGAGATAATTTGCCCCATATAACTTCTGCCTTTCTCCTTCCAATATTTCTCTCTCACTGCTTGATTTCATTTTTTTTTTAATATATGATCCCATCCTCTTCAATTCACTCTGTGCACTCTGTCTCTATGTATGTGTGCGTGTGTGCATGTGTGTGTGTGTGTGCTCCCACCCAGTACCCAGATACTGAAATGTTTCAAGAGTTACAAACATTGTCTTTCCATGTAGGAATGTAAACAGTTCAACTTTAGTAAGTCCCTTATGACTTCTCTTTGCTGTTCACCTTTTCATGGTTCTCTTCATTCTTGTGTTAGAAAGTCAAATTTTCTTTCCAGCTCTGGTCTTTTCATCAGGAAAATTTGAAAGTCCTCTATTTCATTGAAAGACCGTTTTTTCTCCTGAAGTATTATACTCAGTTTTGCTGGGTAGGTGATTCTTGGCTTCAGTCCTAGTTCCTTTGACTTCTGGAATATCCTATTCCATTCCCTTCTATCTCTCAATGTAGAGGGTGCCAGATCTTGTGCTATCCTGATTGTATTTCCACAATACTTGAGTTGTTTCTTTCTAGCTGCTTGCAATATTTTCTCTTTCACCTGGGAATTCTGGAATTTGGCCACAATGCTCCTGGGAGTTTCTCTTTTTGGATCTCTTTCATGCGGTGTTCTGCGGATTCCTTGAATATTTATTTTGCCTTCTGGTTCTAGAATCTCAGGGCAGTTTTCCTTGATAATTTCATGGAAGATGATGTCTAGGCTCTTCTTTTGATCATGGTTTTCAGGTAGTCCCAGAATTTTTACATTGTCTCTCCTGATTCTATTTTCCAGGTCAGTTGTTTTTCCAATAAGATATTTCACATTATCTTCCATTTTTCGAATCTGCGCGGTATGTTCTGAGATATCTGTCTTTCTTGAAAAGTCCTTAGCGTCCATCCGTACCATTCCAGTTTTGAAAGATCTATTTTCTTCAGTGAGCTTTTGAATCTCCTTTTCCATTTGGTTAATTCTGCTTTTGAAAGCATTCTTCTCCTCATTGGCCCCTTGCACCTCCCTTGCCAGCTGAGTTAGGCTAGTTCCATTTTTTTCCCTGGAAGAAATATATTCTGTTTTGCTGGTCCTCCCAGCCAGCGTTTGGGGACTGAGATTCAAATGCTGCTTCCCGCCTTAGGGTTTTTGGCGGGGGCAGGGCTGCTATTCAGTGCGAGAATTAAGTCCAGGTGGTCAGGGGCAGGGCCGCCTCTCTGGCTCAGTTCCCTCTGGGGGTTTATGCACAGACCTTCCACAATGGATCCAGGCTCCCGCCCATTTTGGGAGCCCCTGTCTGTAGCCGCCTCTCAGCTTCTATCTCCTGTGGGGGCCCGAGCCATGGGGGCACCCCACTCCCCTCTTGACCCGCCAAAGACACTCTCTCACCTATCCCCGTCAGTCACCTGTTGGTGGAGGGGCTAGTGCCGCTGCTGGAGATCCAGTCTCTGGAGCCTTCTCAGATCTGTACCTCTCGGAGCCACGGCCGCCGCCGCTGCCACAGGTCCGTGCTGGGCTCCGCGTCTGCAGCGCGACGGACCTTTTGCGAGAGGTTTGCAGGTCCCTCTGTGGGTGGGGGGACCCGCGTGGCCGCTGGAGATCCCATCCCCGTAGCCCTCTTGGATCTTTTCCTCACGGTGTCGTGGCCGGGGCAGCACTGCCCTCTGCTCCCCGTCCCGGCGCCCCTCGAGAGGTTTGCAGGTCTCTCCGGAACAGAAATCTCCCTCGCTCCAATATTCCGTGGTCTCTGGGTGCAGAATTCGCCCTGGGTTAGTCCCCTCTAGCCGTCCACTTATTTCTTTTGATGTTACTCTCATTTTCTGACTCACATGGTACTATTGAGAAACTCAAGAAAAGAATTTAAGAAGTGGACCCCAGACTGTCTCACCCAATGACAGAAACAGAAGGTTTTCTTTCTTATTCATGGTTTTTGCTTGCACTTTCTTTGCCATTCCTTTTGGCTACAAGAAGGGACTGAACTATATAACTAACATTAAGAACAGAAACTATCTTGTTTAAAGTTTAACATAATAGGCAGAGTTATAGTTTGCCAAAAATCTAAGAGAAGATATATTTGTAAGTAAGCATTTCATCAAATGGAGCTATATTACTTGGAATTTTTGACTGTCATGTGATAAGGGAGATGACAAGACTAAGGGCATCTCAGTGGTGCAGTGGGTACAATGCCTGTCTTGGATCTAGAAAGACCTGAGTTCAAATTTGTCCTCAGAAACTTCCCAGTTTTGTGATGCTTAGCAAGTCACATAACCTGTGTTTGAGTCAGTTTGTTCAACTGCAAAATGGGGATAATAATAGCACCTACCTTTCATGGTTTTATTAGGATCAAATGAGTTAAAACTTATGAAGCACTTGGCCCCTAGCAAGTGTTATATAAATCTTAGTTTTTGACAGTGACTATAATGATGATAAAGAATGACCATGGCACTAAAAAACTCATAATCTTTCCCAAAAACTTAACTTGGACCAATTCTCTAGAGATGCTACAGACCACAGGTGGTGGAGGTTAATCATATCTGTGCTGAAATGAAATTTTGTTATTAAGTTATTTCAGTCATGTCTGACTCTTTGTGTCCTGGTTGGGGCTTTGTTGATAAAGATGATGAAGTGTTTTGCCATTTCCTCCTTCACCTTATTTCACAGATAAGGAAGCTGAGGCAAACAGGGTTAAGTGAATTGCCCAGTATCACACAGCTAAGCTGAACCTTCCTTACTTCAGGCACAGCACTCTAAGCACTGTGCCATCTAGCTGTGAGCCAATTAAATTATGAGATATTATTCTTCATGTAGGAAGTTTTGGTCTAGTGAATCACAAGAATGATGAGTGAAGTCACAGGGCAGTTGATTGTTATAACTTTTACAGTAGCAATGTTGGCATTGATTTAATTATGGTTTCCAGAATGAGTTGGAAGCTGAAGTAGGGTTATATACTTGCAGCTGCAGGGCAGATGGTAATACCAACAATATATAGTTATTAGAAATTTATAGAGCAAGAGAGTGTGATTTGAAAATAAGATATAAACAGAATGAGAGGAATGGAAGCCTTGAAGCAATTGAGACTATAACAACTGAAATGATACTGAATACCAATTAAGTAGTGGATCACTAGATGGGATGTGAAACATGGTCTTGGGTCAGTTAGATGTAATGGGTTGGTTTACTTTGGTACACTCTCACCAATCAGGAAAGCTTGCCGTGACAGAGAAGTTCTAAAGCTAAGTGGATCACTGATACGAGAAGAGGCATGGTCTCTATAAGTCTGATCTAGAGGAGTAAAAAGTGTTTATGGATGTTGTCAAGATGACCTAGATTTCTTTGGACATGATTAGATGGAAAATGAAACACGGTCTTGGGACCAGTTAAATAACTGGGAGCTGTAAAGGATGTAGTCAGAACAGAAAAAAAAGTCTAAAAAAATATCAAATGATGGCAGCCCTATGGAGCATCCTCAGCAGCCTAATTCATGGCACATAAAATATAAAAAACCTCTTATAGAATCCACCAAAAGTAAATTGAATACATCAAGCAGGTGGTTGAGAGGCACTTCCTGTACTGGCCTACTCACTCATTTGGATAGTTCCAATTATTAGAAAATTTAGCTTGCAGCTGAAATCAGCTTCTCTGCTGCTTCCACTCATCATACCGTTTTATCCTCTTATGATCAGTACAACCAGTCTGTTACCTCTCCTATATAATAACTACATCAATCATTAAGGAAAACTATCATTTAATCCTTAAGTCTTTGTTTCTTTCTAGGCTAAATAGCTCCATTTCCTTCCATTGATCTCATGCAGCATGATCTCTAGCACAGTTACCCTGATTGCCCCCTTCTTAAATTACTTGTTAAAATGTGGTACCTAGAAAAGAATGGGATTGTAGATGTGGTCTGACAAGGGTAGAGTGTATAAGAACTATTATCTCACTTATTTTAAATGCTATACCTTTCATTCTAGTTCACTATCATACCAGCTTTTTTTATCTAACGGCATATTCTCAACATATTTTAAACTTGCAGTCCATAAGAAGTTCCACATATTTTTACCATAAAACATTTTTCTAATCATATCTTGCCAATAGTTTACTTTGGAAATTGATTATTAATTAACTTATTTACTTTTAGTTTTTAACATTCATTTCCACAACATTTTAAGTTCCAAATTTTCTCCCCATGTCTTCTCTCCGTCTCACCCTGAGACAACATGTGTTCTGATTACCCCTTCTCCCAATCTGCCCTCCCTTTTATCATCCCCACCTTATCCCCTCCACTTTTACTTTCATGAAGGACAACATAGATATCTATACTCCATTTACCTGTATATCTGATTACCCAGAAATTTTTTAAAAATTGATTTCAAAACTTTGAGTTCCAAATTCTCTTCCTTCTTCCCTCCACACTCACCCTCACTGAGAAGGCAAGCAATTCAATATAGTTTATATATGTGTAATTATGCAAAACACTTCCATAATTGTCATGTTGTGAAAGAATAACTATATTGACCTCCATCCTATCATGCCATTCCAATTATTTGTGACTACCACTTCTTTTTCACTGGTTAGTCACTACTCTTTTTTTGTTTCTATGTCCTAGATTTTGCCAGACAAAAAGTCAAGTTCACTGACCCAAATCTGTAGTCTCCACTATTTTTCTGCCCCTCTTTTTTGATAATTAGAATTACATTTACAATTCTTGAATTCTGCAACAACATTTTTGTTCTCATTGATTTTTCAAAGTTCATTAGAAATGTTGCCACTCACATCTAGCAATTGTTTCAGTACATTGGCATATAGATATTCTGTACTGGTGGCTTAAATTCAAGGACAACTACATATTGAATTATTATCTCAACTTGTCTTAGACATCATCTCCCAATTAGCCACCATTAGTTCTGTCTATTTCAATTCAAAGGTCATTCTCAGCAGAGAAATGAAGAAAAATAAAAAATATGATAATAATAATATAAAAAAACAAAATAAAAAAAATCAGTAGTTCCCCTGATTCTCCTTTCCCCTAACACCTAAGCTCAGATCTTTGACTCAGTCTTCACTTTTAAAAAATTAAGGGTATGTATCAAGAGTCCTTCTCTCCCCCTCCTCTTCATCTTGCGTCATTCAGATACTATCTACCATTATGTCCTCTTTCACCCCTCTCTCATGTGAAGAATTGATCCTTCTCTTTGCTGAAGCATCTAAATGCACAAGTGAACCATTCCATCTTTTCTTCTCTTGCCTTCTCCATCATCTCTATTCTCTCACTAATATTCAATCTCTTCCTATCTATTTGCTGATTGCTGCCTGATAATACGGTCATATCTTCCATACCCTCAAAAGACCCTCACTTGTTTTATCAGGCTCTGATTGCTTTTATCTTAAATCTCTCCTCCCTTTCATGTTCTTGAGGAGAACTATAACTAGTGCTATCATTTACTTTCCTCTCATTCTCTGAATTCTGAAGTCTGACCTCAGACCTTATTAATATTCCTCTCTCCAAAGTCACCAGTGATCTCTTAATTGTCAAATCTAATTACCTTTTCTCATTTCTTATCCTTCTTGATCTCCCTGCAACCTTTGACATTGTTGATCACCTATTTTTTTTTGCCTTTGGATGCATGGTCAGCTCCTTTATTTTTCTCTTCAAGGAGGATACCTCAGCTATCTTTACATTTAGACTTTGGTAGTCTTGTTTCATACATAGCAAGAATATAAATATTAATACAATTCGATTACTCCAATAGCATACTGTCACATCATTCTACTTATCATTGGATGAGGATCTTACACTTAAAGTACTGACAACTAGGTTAAGATTTTTAAAAATAATAACATTTTAGTAATACTTAAGATCCCTTTTTTTTCATTGTAGCCTATACATGTGTAATTATGCAAAACACTTTCTTCATAACCATGTTGTGAAAGACTAACTATATTTACTTCCATCCTATCCCTCCCCCCCCCATTCTTTATTCACCTTTGAGCCTGTCCCTTTTCATAAGTGTTTTCTTCTGACTACTCCATTCCCCATTGTGCCCTTCCTTATGTCATCCCCCATCTTTATCTCCTTCCCCTTACTTTCCGGTCAGATAAGACACCCAATTGAGTGTGTATGTAATTCCTTCCTTGAGTCAAATTTGATAAGAGTAAGGGTCATTCATTCCTTCTCACCCTCCCCCCTTTCCCCTCCATTATAAAACATTTTTCTTGTCTCTTTTATGTGACATAATTTACCCCATTCTATGTCTCCCTTTCTCATTCTCCCAATACAGTACTCTCTCACTTCTTAAATTTTTTTTTAGATATTATTCCCTCATATTCAAATCATCCTGTGTCCTCTATGTATGTATGTATGTATGTATGTATGCATGCATGCATGTATGTATGTATCTATCTATCCATTTATCTATTTCCTCCAATGATCCTAATACTGAGAAAGGTCTCATGAGTTACAAACATCATCCTTCCATGTAGGAATGTAAGCAGTTCAACTTTAATAAGTTTCTTATAATTTCTCTTTCCTGTTTACCTTTTCATACTTTTCTTGGTTTCTGCATTTGAACATCAAATTCAGCTCTGGTCTTTTCATCAAGAATGCTTGAAAGTCCTCTCTTTCATTGAAATTCCATTTTTTTCCCTGGAAGAAATATATTCTGTTTTGCTGGGCAGTTGATTCTTGGTTCTAATCCTTGCTCCTCTGACCTCTGGAATATCATATTCTAAGCACTTTGATCTCAACCTACAAACACCTAAGATAGCTTCAAAGATCAATGGGAAGGCTCTTTCACCTAGGTGAGAGAGGAATGTGGTCTGGCTCCAGCCACAGCCCAAACCCCAGGGCACCAGCAGTCCTGGGTGGCAGTCCTAGGGTGAGGAGGAGCAGTGGTGTGGCAGAGCTGGTGGTGGCTGTGGAGAGGGAATTCTGCTCACACTTACAAGGCAGAAAAGAATGCCTGTGGCTGCTTGCAGACCAAAGTATAGGTCAAGTGAGGAGCAAACATCTCTCCTTTGATCATACCATTTTGGAGGAACTGAGAATTTAGAGGTCCCTAGAGACAACTTTGAAAACAGCTACACAAAAGTCCTGAAACTTGGGGAAGTTCACTCTCCACTTAACAAAGACCTCAAAAGTCAAGCTATTGGCTGGGAAAATGATCAAAAGGGGAGGGGGGGGAAGTAAAACTGTGGAAGGTTACTTGCTTGGTGAAAAGGTATTTATGATGAGGAAGATCAAAGTATACTACCAAAGGAAGATTCTTACCATACAACTGACGAAATCAAGGTCAAGACTCTGTCATCCAACAACTTCAAGAAAAGTATGAAATGGTCACAAGTCATTAAAGAGCTCAAAAACAATTTTGAGAATCAAGTAAGAGGGGGGCGGAGCCAAGATGGCGAAGTAGAAAGACGCACATACACATAGCTCCGAACCCACAAACCACAGAACGGCAGAGGGGACTAACCCAGGGCGAATTCTGCACCCAGAGACCACGGAATATTGGAGCGAGGGAGATTTCTGTTCCGGAGAGACCTGCAAACCTCTCGCGGGGGGACCTTCGCTCCGGGGACTGGGCGCTGGGGCGGGAAGAGGAGAGCAGCCCTGCCACGGCAGCGACACCATGGGAAAGAGATCCAGCTGCCACGAGGGCCCCCCCACCCACAGAGGAACCTGCAAACCTCTCGCAAAAGGTCCGTTGCGCGGCAGACACAGTGCCCAGCCCGGACCCCCGGTGGCGACGGTGGCCGCGGCTCCGAGAGACAAAGTTCTGAGAGGGATCTGGAGGCGGGATCTTCAGCAGCTGCACGGGCCCCCCACCAACAGGTGACTGACGGGGTTAGGTGAGAGAGTGTCTTTGGCGGGTTGAGAGGGGAGCGAGGTGCCCCCATAGCTCGGGCCCCCCCAGGAGGTGGGGGCTGAGAGGCGGCTGCGGACAGGGGCTCCCCAAATGAGCGGGAGCCTGGATCCATTGTGGAAGGTCTGTGCATAAACCCCCTGAGGGAATTGAGCCAGAAAGGCGGCCCTGCCCCTGACCTCAGCACCTGAGCCAAATTTAACACTGAATAACAGCCCTGCCCCTGCCAAAAATCCTAAGGTGGGAAGCAGCATTTGAATCTCAGTCCCCAAACGCTGGCTGGGAGGACCAGGAGGCTAGGTGGGTGTGAGGAGAACATTCAGAGGTCAGGCCACTGGTTGGAGAAAATGCCAAGAAAAGGGAAAATAAATAAAACTATTGAAGGGTACTTTATCAGAGAAAAATCACTTCCTCCCTTCCTTTCTGATGGGGAGGAACAAGGCTTGCCATCAGGCAAAGACACAGAAATCGAGGACTCTGTGCCCCAGCCCACCCAATGGGGTCGAGCCATGGAAGAGCTCAAGAGGAATTTTGAAAATCAAGTTAGAGAGGTGGAGGAAAGACTGGGAAGGGAAATGAGAGGGATGAGGGAGAAGCATGAAACGCAGATCAGCTCCCTGCTAAAGGAGAACCAAAAAAATCTTGAAGAAATTGGCACCTTGAGAACTAGCCTAACTCAGCTGGCAAGGGAGGTGCAAGGGGCCAATGAGGAGAAGAATGCTTTCAAAAGCAGAATTAACCAAATGGAAAAGGAGATTCAAAAGCTTACTGAAGAAAATAGATCTCTCAAATCTGGAATGGTACAGATGGAAGCTTTGGACTTTTCGAGAAAGACAGACATCTCAGAACATACCGCGCAGATTCGAAAAATGGAAGATAATGTGAAATATCTTATTGGAAAAACAGCTGACCTGGAAAATAGAATCAGGAGAGACAATGTAAAAATTCTGGGACTACCTGAAAACCATGATCAAAAGAAGAGCCTAGACATCATCCTCCATGAAATTATCAAGGAAAACTGCCCTGAGATTCTAGAACCAGAAGGCAAAATAAATATTCAAGGAATCCGCAGAACACCGCATGAAAGAGATCCAAAAAGAGAAACTCCCAGGAGCATTGTGGCCAAATTCCAGAATTCCC
This sequence comes from Notamacropus eugenii, assembly GCF_028372415.1. Lineage (NCBI taxonomy): Eukaryota > Metazoa > Chordata > Mammalia > Diprotodontia > Macropodidae > Notamacropus > Notamacropus eugenii. The sequence goes on from NC_092873.1 coordinate 128,499,457, forward strand.
AGGTGAAGGAGAAAATATTGCAAGCAGCTAGAAAGAAACAATTCAAGTATTGTGGAAATACAATCAGGATAGTACAAGATCTGGCACCTTCTACATTGAGGGATAGAAGAGAATGGAATAGGATATTCCAGAAGTCAAAGGAACTAGGACTGAAGCCAAGAATCACCTACCCAGCAAAACTGAGTATAATACTTCAGGAGAAAAAATGGTCTTTCAATGAAATAGAAGACTTTCAAATTTTCCTGATGAAAAGACCAGAGCTGGAAAGAAAATTTGACTTTCTAACGCAAGAATGAAGAGAACCATAAAAAGGTGAACAGCAAAGAGAAATCATAAGGGACTTACTAAAGTTGAACTGTTTACATTCCTACATGGAAAGACAATATTTATAACTCTTGAAACATTTCAGTATCTGAGCACTGGGTGGGAGTACACACACACACACATGCACACATGCATACATACATAGAGACAGAGTGCACAGAGTGAATTGAAGAGGATGGGATCATATACTAAAAAAAAAAATGAAATCAAGCAGTGAGAGAGAAATATTGGGAGGAGAAAGGCAGAAGTTATATGGGGCAAGTTATCTCTCATAAAAGAGGCAAGCAAAAGACTTATTAGTGGTGGGATAAAGAGGGGAGGCAAGAGAAAAACATGAGATCTACTCTCATCACAATCCACTAAAGGAAAGAATATAATGCACACTCATTCTGATAGGAAAACCTATCTCCTAATACAGGAGAGTGGGAGACAGGGGCACAAGCAGGAAGGGGGGGAGGATAGAGGGGAGGGCATGGGGAGGAGAATGCAATACGAGGTCGACACTCATGGGGAGGGAAAGGACCATAAGAAAATAGAAGTAATGGGGGACAGGACAGGATGGAGGGAAATATAGTTAATCTTATACAGCACAACTAGTATGGAAATCATTTGCAAAACTAAACAGATATGGCCTATATTGAACTGCCTGTCTTCCAAGGGGAAGGGGTAGAGAGGGAGGGAGCTAAAGAAGTTGGAACTCAAAGTGTTAGGACCAAATGTAATGTTCTTACCACTGGGTAACAAGAAACACAGGTTAAGGGGTCAAGAAAGCTATCCGGTCCTACAGGACAAAAGAGAAGACGGAGACAAGGGCAGGGAGGGAGGATAGAGGAGAGAGCAGATAGGTCACAGGGGCAATTAGAAAACTTGGGTCTTTGGGGGGAGGGGGAAAAAGGGGAGAAAATTTGTAACCCAAAATTAAAAGTTTAATAAAAAAAAAAAGAAGAAGAAGAAGCACAACACAACTTTTCTTAATAAAATGCCTGTAAGAACATTCTGAAAAAAAAAATTAAAAAAAAAAAAGAAAATCAAGTAAGAGAAGTAGAGGAAAAATTGGGAAGAGAAATGAGAGTGATGCAAGAAAATCATGAAAAACAAGTCAATAGCTTGCTAAAGGAGACACTAGAATGGGGACTTGTTTCACATTGTCATTTTGTGGAATCCGCAGCTCTAGAATTTGTTTGGAGGCATTTTTACAGGCATTTGGAGGACTTAGGTGGAGAGCTGAGGGAAGTCCCTGCTTTTCACTCCATCGTCTTGGCTCCACCAAGTATATTTCAAAAACACTTTTAAAAATACTTAATCCAACAAGAAGTTCTGTGATGTCATCTGTTAACAAGATGAAAAATTGTTGTTGTCCAATTGTTTCCAAGATCTCATGACCCCATTTAGGGTTTTCTTGGCAAGGATACTAGAGAACCTTGCCCTTTTCTTCTCCAACTTATTTGAAAGATGTTATATATATATATATATATACACACACACACACACACACACACACACACACACACACACACACACACACATATGTATGTGAGGTATATATGTATACACACACATATGTATGTGAGGTATATATGTATACACACACATGTGTGTGTATGTAGACAGAGGGCAAAGCATGAGCTGAATATGAAGGGAGGATACATAAAAAATAAAATTTAATGTTGAGAGGAAAACACTGGGAGAAAGGGAAAGAGACATAGAATGTAATAAATGATGTCACATAAAAGAGGCAAGAAAGAGTTTTTACAATGGAGGGGAAGAGAGGGAGGTGAGAGGGAATAAGTAAATAATGCTGAAGAAAATAATACCTTTAAAAATAGACTAACCAGCATGGCAAAAGAGTTCTGAAAATTCAATAAGGAGAAGAATGCCTTATAAAGCAGAATTGACCAAATGGAAAAAGAGGTCCAAAAGCTCATTGAACAAAATACCTCTTTAAAAATTAGAATGGAACAGATAGAAGCTAATGACTATATGAGAAATCAAGACACTATAAAACAAAACCGAATGAATGAAAAAATAGAAGACAATGTGAAATATCTCATTGGAAAAACAACTGACCTAGAAAACACATCCATGAGAAATAATTTAAAAACTATTGGTCTATCTGAAATCCATGATCAAAAAAAGAGCCTATATATCATCTTCCAAAAAACTATCAAGGAAAACTGCCCCGATATTCTAGAACTGCCACCAGTCACCTCCTGATAGAGATCACAAAAGGAAAATTCCCAGGAATGTTATAGACAAATTCCAAAGGTCCCAGGTCAAGGAGAAATTATTACAAGAAATCAGAAAGAAACAATTCAAGTATTGTGGAAGCACAATCAGGACTTCTCAGGATTTAACAGTTTCTACATTAAGGGACTGGAGGGCTTGGAATATGGTATTCCAGAGGTCAAAGGAACTAGGGTTAAAACCAAAAATCACCTACCCAAGAAACCTGACTATAATACTTCAAGGGAAAAAAATGCTACTACTTTTTTAAAATTTATTTTTAGTTTTTAACATCATTTCCATAAGATTTTGAGTTCCAAATTTTCTCCCCATCTCTCCCCTCCCCCACCCTAAAACATCTTGCATTTTGGTTACCCCTTCCCCCAATCTGCTCTCCCTTCTATCACACCCCTCCCTTCCCTTATCCCCATCTTCTTTTTTTTCTCATAAGGCAAGATAGATTTCTATACCCCATTACCTGTATTTCTCATTTCCAAGTTGCATGCAAAAGCAATTTTCAACATTCATTTCTAAGACTCTGAGTTCCAACTTCTCTCCCTTCCTCCTCCCCAACCATCCCCACTGAGAAGACAAGCAATTTAATATAGGCTATCTAAGTGTAGTTATTCAAAAGACTTCCATAATAGCCGTATTGTGAAGGACTAACTATATTTCCCGCTATCCTATCCTACCCCTCATTTATTCTCTTCTCTCTTTTGACCTTGTCCTTCCCCAGAAGTGTTTACTTCTTATTACTCCTCCTCCCATTTGCCCTCCCTTCTATCATGCCCCACACACCAGTTTTCCCCCTTCTCCTCTACTTTCCTGTATTGTAAGATCGGTTTTCATACCAAAATTGAGAGTGAATGTTCCCTCCTTAAGCCAAATAGGATGAGAGTAAGCTCCACTTTCTTCCTCTCCCCCCTCCTTTACATCTCCATTGAAAAAGCTTTTTCTTGCCTCTTTCATGAGAAATAATTTGCCCCATTCCATTTCTCCCTTTCTGCTCCCAATATATTCCTCTCTCACCTTAAATTTTATTTTTTAGATGTCATCCTTTCTTATTCAACTCACCCTGTGCCCTCTGTCTATATGTATATAATCCTTCCAACTACCATAATATTGAAAAAAACTCTCAAGAGTTACAAATATTATCTTTCCATGTAGGAAAGTAAAAAGTTCAACTTTAGTAAACCCCTTATGATTTCTCTTTCCTGTTTACCTTTCCATGCTTCTCTTGATTCTTGTGTTTGAAAGTCAAATTTTCTATTTAGCTCTGGTCTTTTCATCAAGAATCCTTGAAAGTCCTCTATTTCATTAAATAACCATTTTTTCCCTGAAGTATTATACTCAGTTTTGCTGAGTAGATGATTCTTGCTTTTAATTCTAGTCCTTTTGACTTCTGGAATATCATATTCCAAGCACTGATCCCTTAATGTGAAAGTGGCTAGACCTTGTGTTAATCTGATTGTATTTCTACGATACTCAAATTGTTTCTTTCTAGCTGCTTGAAACATTTTCTCCTTGACCTGGGAACTCTTGGATTTGGCTATAATATTCCTAGGAGTTTTTCTTTTTGAATCTCCTTCAGGAGGTGATCATTGGATTCTTTCAATATTTATTTTACTCTCTGGTTCTAGAATATTAGGGTAGTTTTCCTTCATAATTTCATGCAAGATGATGCTTAAGCTCTTTTTTGATCATGGCTTTCAGGTAGTCCTATAATTTTTCATTTGTCTCTCCTGGATTTATTTTCCAGGTCAGTTGTTTTTCCAATGATATATTTCACATTGTCTTCTATTTTTTTCATTATTTTGCTTTTGTTTTGTAATTTCTTGGTTTCTCATAAAATCATTAGCTTCCATCTGCTCCATTCCATTTTTTAAAGAACTATTTTCTTCTGTGAGCTTTTGAATCTACATTTCCATTTAGCTAATTCTGCTTTTTAAAGCATTCTTCTCCTTATTGGCCTTTTGGGCCTTTTTTTTAATTTGGGTTAGTCTATTTTTAAAGATGTTATTTTCTTCAGTATTTTGGGGGGGTCGTTTAGCAGTCTGTTAACTCACTTTGCATGACTTTCTTTCATTGCTCTCATTTCTCTTGCCAATTTTTTTTCCACATCTTTTACTTCATTTTCAAAATTCTTTTTGAGCTCTTTGATGGCCTGAGACCAAAGGATATTTTTTGGAGGTTTTGGATGTAGAAGCCATTGCTTTTATGTCTTCCTCTCATGGTATGCTTTGTTCTTCCTGATCTGAAAGCATAAAAGAAAATACCTTTTCACCAAGAAAGTAACCTTCTATAGTCTTATTTTTCCCCTTTTGGGGCATTTTGCCCAGCCAGTTACTTGACTTTTGAATCTTTTGTCAAGTGGAGGGTATACTCTAGGGACCTTTAAGTTCTCAGTTCCTCCAAGGTGGCCCAGTTAAGAAGGAAGAGTTTATTCCTCTCCTGGCCTCTGCTCTGGTCTGGGAACAATCACAAACTTTTCTGCCCAGGATCTGTGAGTAGGATTCCCTCTGTACTGTCACCACCAGCTCCACCAGGCCAGCATTCCTCCTCTCCCCAGGACTGCCACTCAGAACTGTGACCCAGATCACCAGTTCAATTCCCCCAGGTCTTTAGGTAGAGGGCTCCAAAAATGAACACTGCTGCTGGGTAGTGGCTGCCACTGCCCTGGGGTTGGCATTAGGGCTGGACCCTGCTCCCTTCTCATCCAGGTGAAAGAACTTTTTCACTGACCTTCGAAGCTGTCTTAGGCATTTGTGGGTTGAGAAATCTGAGACTGCAGATGCTGACTGTGATTCTGAGCCCTGAAGCCTGCTTCAGTTCTGTCTGTGTTGTGCAGCCAGTGAAGGCTGAGCTGTGCTCTACTCCTAACCAGGTGTAATAGACCTTTCTTATAAGCCATCCAGGCTGCCTTGTACTGGAAATCTCTTTCACTCCATTGTTGTTTGACTTTGGCTGCTGTAGAATTTGTTTAGAGTGATTTTTACAAGTATTTTGTGAGCTATGGGGGTAGAGCTAGAGCAGGTCAGTACTTTGACTCCACCATCTTGACTCTGCCCCCTCCAAAGTGAAATTTCAGTGAAATAGAGAGCTTCCAAAGCATTCTTGTTGAAAAGACCAGAGCTGAATAGGAAATTTGACTTTCAAATATAAGAATCAGAAAAAAACATCAAAAGGCAAAAAGAAAAAAGAAGTCATAAAGAACTCATTAAATTTAAACTATTTACATTCCTACATGGGAAGATGCTATTTGTAACTCATAAGGTCTTTCTCAGTATTAAGATAGTTAGAGGGAATACGTGTCCGTGTGTGTGTAAGTGTTTATTATATCTGTGTGTGTACATATGTGTATAAAAATTTATATGTATACCCATGTACATATACATGTGCATTTGTGTGTACATGTATGTATGTATATATATGTAGATAGATGATAGATAGACAGATTAACAGAGAGCATAGGGTTAGTTGAATATGAAGGGAGTATACCTAAAAAACAAAAGTTAGTGTTGAGAGGAATATACTGGGGAAAGAGAAAGGGAGAGATAGAATGTAGTAAATCATCTCATAAAAAAAACAAGAAAGAGTTTTTACAGTGGAGGGGAATAGAGGGAGATGAGAGGGAATAAGCGAGCCTTAGTGTCATTGGATTTCATGTAAGGAGGGAATAACATACTTTCAATTGCACATGGAAATTTATCTTACCCTACAGGAAGGCTTGGGAGAAGGAGATATGAGAAGGAGGATAATAGAAGGGACTGAAGACTGGGAGAAGGGATAATCTGAAGTAAATGCTGTCATTAGGGGACAAGTCAAGGGAGAGAATAGAATATATTGAGGACAGGGCAGGATAAAGGGAAATGTGGTTATTCTTTCCCAGCATTACTGTTATGAAAGTGTTTTCATGGCTACACATGTATGACCTATAATGAATTGCTTGCTTTCTCACTAAGGGTGGCTGGCTAGGGAGGAAGGGCAAGAGTGTGGAACTCAAAGCTTCAAAAATGAATGTTAAAAATTGTTTTTGCATGGAACTGGGTAATAAGTTATACTGGCAATGGGGTATAGACATCTATCTTGCCCTACAGGAAAATAGAGGGGAGGTTATGGGAGAAGCAGAGGGTGATAGAAGGGATAACAGATTGGAGAAAGGGGTGATTGGGGTGCATGACGTCCTGGGGTGGCGACAGGAATGACATGGGGAGAAAATTTGGAATTGAAAATCCTGTGAAAGTGAATTTTGAAAATTGAAAATAAATAAATTATATATTTTTTAAAAAGCTTCTGCTGAGTTTTGGTTATAGAGGGAGACAAAATTTCCTCTGCACTGGGAGTTGTATACTAATCATGCGTCATGGCAGGTAGTGGTGAGCTAAGGGAAACATATATAGAGGCAGCTAGGTTTGAATTCATCTCTACTGGCAGTGAGGAGAGGAGTTGACCTCTCTCTCCACCTCATCTTTTCTATAACTTTCTTTTCTATAACTTTCTTATTAGAAGATCATGTGCAAAAATCCAGAGTTTATCTATTCTTTCAAATCCATTTGCATTCATGCTCAGCTTTGAATTCACATGCTTTATAAAGTAACTGATTCCAATTGCCTTGGTGTGTTTCCTTATCTCTGGAACAAAGTATTGTAAAAGAGTGAGGGGGAGAGAGAAAGAGACAGTAAAAGGAAGAGAAGGAGGAGGAAGAGGAAGAGGAGGTGGAGGTGAAGGTGGAGGTGGCAGAGGTGGGATAGGTCTGGACCATTGTGCTTAAGTCACCAGGATTGTGTCTTATCTGAGTGACAACTAAATAAGGAAAAATTTACTAAATTTTTAAACATTACCAAAGCAAAATAGAATTTCACCTCAGGCTTTTGGTTTTGTTTTTTTTTTATTTCTTTAGGTGAAGAGGAAGTCAATTATGATGACTCTCTAAGAGTAGGCCTGGGGGAATTCTGTACTGTATACTTTCTCCACTGATGGCCCACCTACTCATATGTAGAGAAATTTCTGTTGCAGTAGAGCCAAGTGCAGTGACCAAAAAACAAGTCATGCCCAGTGGGAAACTCAAAGTAGTGTCTTGAAAAAGTTTGGTGGATGGAAAAATTTCAAAGATTAGGGCCTTTCAATGAAGTGGTTAACCCCCTTTACCACCTTATACAGCCTAACCTCAAACATATCTGGCTTTAGCAGAAAAGCTCATAAAATGAGTTAAAGGATTGGTTCAATATTAACCATCTTTCTGGCTTTTGGTATTGCATGCCAGCTGCTCAGAATGCTTTACTGGATTCTGATTTCTTGCAAGTTCTCTTGCCCATCTCCCTTAACCATTGTTTCGCAGTCCCCTTTATTCATGATCCCTCCCTTTTTAAAAATATTATTCTTCCCACTTCCCCATAATTATACATAGTAGGTTCTGCTGTCTTTTAGTCTTTTGAATATTAAGCTTTTTTAACTTTTTTTGCATTATTCTGAATTAAGGTTTCTCCTGGACCCCCAGCTTTTGTGACTCCAAACAAGATTACTTAAGATCAATGATTTCCAGTACAATATTAACTCTTTTTATATTTACCTCCCTCTTCAAAACTTGCTAAGATTTCACCTATCATCTTTGTTATCTATGACTATGAATTCTACATATATACTAGGAACGTATCTTGAATTAAAAGTTCCAACTATTTTCATGAAATAGGTGCTAATAACTTGCTTGTACAGATACACCAAGTTCATAACTTTATTTGTGCATCTTCTAAGTCTAAGCAATGAAGAGCGACCAGATACTTAATGGTGCAATAGAGCACAAGAAGCCTTGGAACTTAAAGTTCTGAGTTGGAGATAAAGCTTTGATGAATAATACCCAAGTGACCAGAGGATGGTCCCTTCTCTGCTCTGGCATTTAACCTTGCTGAATGTTTTCTCAACTATGAAATGGGGAGCAAGGCATTAATGGGTCTAACTACCTTCCAGGTTTATTATGAGAAAAGTGTTTTTCAATAGTGACTGTTTAAATCTTAATTTTGACTAATTTGTCATGTAGCTTTGGGAAAGATACTTTTCCTCGGGTCATAGATATCTCAACTGTAAAATGAGGGATTTCCACTAAAAAGATAATTTTATAAGTTCTTTTCCAATGCGATTGGTCAACAATTTTTTTGATTCTGTGTCTATCATAAAACAATGTATTAATACAGTTAAGTTGAAATAATTCCAAAGAAAAGAAAGTATGCTTTTGTGATTTTTTTCTAAGCTGCACTTGATAAACATGTATTTCTTACTTTTATTTAAAAGAGGTTATTTTTTAAAGTATAGCATGCCTACTCTCAAAATACCTGTTCTGCTTATTTTTCCTGTTCATTTATCCCCCACAGTATTCTATTTGTGTAGTTAACTCTAGAACAAAACTGTCACAATCTGTCCCTCCCAAAAATAGAAGAGAGACTCTAGTATATTTTCCTATAGGCAATAAGTATTTAAAAAAAAGAGAGAGAAAAAGGAAAATTTTACCAATTCCTTGATAAGAAAAAATAGTTTTTCCTCCTGAAAAGAATGAAGTGGCTAGTTAATATTTGTGGTTTAGTTGCCTTACCCCAAATTTCAACTCATTTTGGAAGTTCATTCCAATAGGAAGGTCTGGATTTGGAACTGAGGATGCTGGTTCAAATCTGAGTGGTTTGTCCTTGGGCAGACCACGTAAACTCAGTGGGCCTCATTTCCTTATCCATAAAACAAGGGGATTGGAATGAATGGATTCTAAATCATATAAATAATTGTATGAAATATATCCAACAGAACATTTCATTTTTCTTTTGTTCTCTTACAACTTTTGTTTATATTGTTATCTAGTCGTATCTGACTCTTCGTGCCACTATTTGGGGCTCTCTTGGCAAAAATATTGGAGTAGCTTGTCATTTTCTGGTTCAGCTCATTTTACTGATGAGGAAATTGAGGCAGAAAGGGTTATTTGACCAGAGTTACACATCTAGTACATATCTGAGTTTGTATTTGAATTCAGATCTTCCTGAATCAAGGCCCAGCAACCTATTCACCCTACTACCTAACTACTCTAGCTTTTATGACATCTTAACATAGTGGAATATCCAAAGATTTAAAATTGGAAGCCAGTGGTTTGTATCTTGGTTCTGTCTCCTCTGCCTATTTGAATTTAGATAAATCATTTTGCATCTCTGTGCCTCAGTTTTCCTATTTGCAAAATGAATAGATTGAAAAAAATGTCAAAGTCCTTTTCTATTTCTTATTCTCTCAATCTAAGACAGTCATGATAGCTCTAGCCATGTTGGTATGATTTTTTTAAAAAATCATAGCCATCCATAGTAAGTAGAATTTTTAGGGTAATACTCAATTTGGAACATTTGGATTCAAATACCAATCTCTAAACACATTAGTTTAATTTTGAACAGTCATATTTTGCAGGAGATGCAGGTTATTTCAATAGTCAGTGCAGTTTTCAGCTTAAAACTTTAAGGACAGCTTATATGTTAAGGCAAATAATTATTAATTACAATGGCCAACTCAATATACCCAACGGGAAAGGCAAAATTAAGGAAATTCTGTCCTGGTAATTAAAATGAAAATAATCACAATTTTTCCTTTCTTTGTTTGAATATTTGCTTTAGTTCCCTCCCTGACTTTTGCTCTATAAAACAAACTCATTATTTGTGAAATTATGCTACTTGTCTTCCTTCTGAGAAATTACTTCCCTTCCTAAGAAGTGCTGGCCATTTGAGTAGCAAAATAATTATCTGAGTGTTTAGTTTTAGTGTCATCTACCATGGATAAGATTTTGTGTAAGTTACATGTGCTCAGGATCTTATACAATTAGTTTATCTTGGAATTTTAATGAGCAATTGTACTTATTAAATTAGAAAAAAGAAAGAGGTCAAGATTACTCAATCCCCATAATACAAGATATCAGTGCCTAAATATATATTCTTTGTTTAGGTTGTTTCAGTGTCTTATGATGGATATTTGCTATTTGCTATACAATCCATTCAAATAAGAGTTTTCTATAATTTTCTTCAATAATATTATGTTAATAGATAATAGATGACATGGCTGCCAAAAATACTCGGAATGTTCTTTAATGAGTGATTTGATTTATACTTTTTAATAAAAATAAATGTTGTCCATCTTTGTTTTTCAGAATTCAGTCTGAACTAACTATTTTTGCTTTTAAAATGGATGCACAGAAGCATAATATATACTATGAATTAAATAATGAACATGTAAACAAAACTAAGAAATAATCAAATTTTGATCTATTTCAATGCCCAATCTTGAGCCTCAGAGACTGAATAATGAAATATTATCCTCCTCTCAGGAGAAGGCAACTATAAGTGTGAGATATGTAAACATATTCAGATTCAGTTATGTATAGTAGGTACATGATTTTGATGTAAAAACAAAAGGTGTGATAACAAAATTAAAAGGATATCTACATATGCGTATGTATAATTTCTTTTCCATTTCTCATGAAAATATACATTTAAAATGCATTTGCTATGTTTATCTACAGGTTAATCAGATATTCTTTGCTAACCTTACCCTCATTATGAGTTGAGTTAATTTATAACTCAGAATTCTCTTTGTACTCTAGTCTGAAAAAAATTAATGAAAATAGAGATGTCTGCCAAAAGCACAGTGAGTAATTGACAGATGTATTCTGCTGTAGAGATTTGATACACATTATATCTAAGCTCTAACTGGAGAAAAAAGGGACATCTACCACCTAAATGACAGAGTAAAGACATTCATATGAACTGTGACACTCTTCCCACATACTATTCAGTAATAAATCACTCAAGTAAAGCCCAAGTTGATAAAATATTCTTAAAATTCTTCAATGTATGGAATGAAGGTTGGATGTATGAAGAACCTTTGGAAGGCAGAGTTGGAGGTAGAAATGAAAAAGTTACTCACCCTTCTTTCTTCCCATGTAAAGGTATGGTATATTTCTTTAAGTGAATCTCTATTCATTCTCTTCACTTTCATAAATGTGACAAATATTGGTAGAAAACAAAGTTCACATTTCTTTTGGAGATCAACATCAGTTCATTTATATATGTTTTGCTTTCATCTATTCATATAGACATATCTGATTTGTTAAAAACAATCACCTAAGCATCTTTGTCATCATGGGTGTTTAAGAAAAATAGAATATATCAATTAAATATCTCTATTCAAAATAATAGGCTCTTAAAATTTTGTGTCTTCTTAGTAATATTTCATATAATGTACCTATGATTTCATTTGTACAGGGAGTTCTAGGAGTAAGGAAACTTCCTTTACTGATGAAGAGTGGCACATTTTCTACAATTTACAGTGTTAGACAGTTATCTACAGCCTTAAATGGTTTGTGTGGAGAGTTCAGGGAGGACTAGAATATAGGACTTGCTGAGCCCTTTTCAAGGTTACCCATCTACCTTTGGTGTCTGACTGTCACTCAAAACTCTCATGTGTGTCTCCAAGAAGATATAGCATATGCAGAAGCTGCACCTTAGTAAAACTGCCCCAGCAGGTAGGCTAAAAAAAGATGAGGGTAAATCCAATAGACCTCAAATCTGTCAGTGAGTTAGAAAGATGTCTACCCCAAGCATATAAAAACTTTTTCTAGCGTAGTAGGCAGACAACAACAATTTGTTTCACAAAATGGCCACAAAGCTAGCTGAAGCTGGTGTTGTGGAGCACTTCGAGTTTGACCAGACATCTCAGACACCAAGGTCATCCTCTGAATCCTGGAAAATCACCATTCATCTTGACTTTTGTCTTGTCACTGGACTTCAATGACTGGGAAAGAGAATGAGGTGATGTCTTACGCAGTTCTGTCTGACTTAAATTCAATTCACAATTGAATCAAGACATTACCCTCTGATGGCATTGGTCCTCTTAAAAAAAATGAAGGAACAACAATAGCCCTTTATATTTCTCATTCATAGAACTATGCAATAGGATGTTGTAAGGAAGGGAGGTTGTTGCTTAGACTTAAATGACAATCTATGTGCATTTTTAAAATCCTGATAATTCTCTAATTTTGATTCCATTTAATATTTGTAGTAAATCCTTCTGCTTGGATCCTGAACACTGTAGATAAAACATTTAATTGATTTCAATTTCCCTGTCAGCATCATTAAGTTTGAATTATATTGATGACATTACATGACTCCCTCTGGTGTTTAATTCAACACCTGAAAAGTCATTAATTTGGCCAAAGATAACTATGCCAAGAAGTAAACAAAAAACAAATTTGCCTGTAGTGAAAGAAGATTTGGTTTCAAATTTAATAGAATTCTATTTACATTAAATTGAAGAAAGAAGGAAGGAAAGGAAGAAAGAAAAGAAAGAAGAAAAAGAAAAAAGTGAGAGAAGGAAGGAAAGAGGGAATGAGGGAGGGAAAACTGTTGCTGCAGGAAAAGCAGAAGAGAAAGCACTTGAACCAAATAACAATGAGGAAAGATAACATGGAGTGGGGCTGCAGCAATAAAATAAGTCAGAAGTTTGATTAAGGGAAAAGAAATGGTGAAATTTGGGGAAAATTGAGGAAAATTTGGATGATGATCTCTGGACTCAGGTACTAGTATGGATTCCACATCCCAGTTGAAAGCAGAGTTAGATCAAGGACTATTAAGGATAATATAAAAGGGATTAAAGACTTAAGTAGGATCAAGGAGGATTAAGGAGTAGAATCCAGACTCTTGAAGAAAAAGGTGCAGGTAGTTCTTGAGAAGAAACAAATAAGGTGAGAAAAGAGAAATGGAAAATTATAGAATAAAACAAACTAATAGAATAAATTGATTGGTGGAACAACCTGGTGAAATAAACTTAATGCTGGTGCAAGGCTGACTTGGGGGTGGTTGTTGTACCAGTGAAGTTGTTTAGAGTTTGAAAAGGAAGCTTGGTGGAATTTTCAGGTGATTGAGAGATGCAAATTATCTATAAAAACATTAACCAAGGGAATGGGCTTGAGGTTGAAACACCCATGAGAATTTTCTTTTAAAGCATGAAGAACCTCAATGAGAACAGAGTAAGGCATATGTTTCTATTTCTGACGCAGTCCAGTGACTGCTGTCTATGATACAATTCTAAGCTGATTTCCCTCCTGGAAGAGAAGGTAAAGAGACTCAAAAGAAAAAAAAAATCACCTCTATACTCTAGGTGGTTAACAGGAATGAAATCTTCTGTAGAAGTGAAATTTCAATGGTAGAGTTGGAGGATGGATTTTATGTGTAGTAAGGAAGACAATCCTTGTCACAGTGTTGGAGACTGGAAGTGTTAAACAAAGATGAAAGGAAGGAAAAGAATAGTTGTTCAATGAGTGTAAAACAAATTTGAGGCTCTTCCTAAAAAGGAAGCTTGATTGTCTTAGAAAAAAGAAGCTGTTTTTTCTACACAGAACAAATACTATTTAAAACTACAGAACTTTTATGATGAAACATCATTCAATAAGGTCCAAGGGAAAAGAAGAGTAGCTGTATTTGGCAATTCCCTGTTCAGAAAAACTAAAGTAGCAGTCTGTTGACCATATAACTATGAGAGGTTGTAGTGGTCATCAGAAGTAATGGAGATTCACCTAAGTCTCATCAAAAAAGATAACCATGCACCTCCAGGACTTAATTTGGACATAAATAATACTGCCAAAAGAATTCTAAAATTCACAATGATTGTGAAGTCTTAGACAAGAAACTTACGAGCAAAGGGGCACAGTCTGTGTTTTCTTGATTGAAATAGAAGAATTACATGTACCTGGTCAAAGATGGAGTATTCCTAACAAAAACTGGTAAGAATGCATTTGTGAAGTTTCTTACTAGACTTCCCAGTGATATATGTTCCTTATATTTGTAAGCATTGTACCAGAATGATTAAATTCATTTTCATACAGAAACTTAGCCAACTGTTCACTTCCCAAATTTCCTTCTACATTTCATGCCTGGGAAGAATTTTGCAAACTGATGCAAAGTGAAGTATGCAAAATCAGAAGAATTTTCACAGTAATAGCAATGTTGTAAATATAATTAACTGTGAAAGACAATGACTTTGATCAACAAAATGACGCACCACAACTACAAATTATGAATTGTGAATGTAAGTGATGAAATTGTGAAAAATAACCTTAAAGATAGAGAAGTAACAGACTCACAATAAAGATTGAAGCACATTTTTCTCCCTTTCTTTTTAATTTTCTTTTTTTCCCCAAAAATCATGGCTAATGCACAAATTTGTTTTGCATTACTTAACACTATAATAAGTTTGGAATTTCTTACCTTCTCAATGAGTGGGGAGGGTATGAGAAAGGGAGAAAATCTGGAAGTGAGAATAAAATTAAATTTATAAAAAAGCTTAGTAACTAATCAACACAATAACCAACAATATTTCCAAAAAATTCATGGGGAAATATGCTATCTGCCCCTACATAAAAAATGATTGTCTCAGAAGGTAGATTGAAACATATTTTCTTCTCTTTCATTTTCTTTCTTTTTTTATGAGGGGATTGGTTAATATGGAAATTACTTTTGCGTAACTACATATTTACAATGTTTTACTTGCCTTTTCAGGGGGTGGAAGAGGAGAAGAAAAGAATTCAGAACCAAATTTATAAAATTGAATTTAAAATTTAAAAATAAAAAATCATATAAATAAAATAGATGCAATATTCCCTACTCATAGAAAACCCACATCTGAAAAAGAATTATTGGAGAAATGTCTTCACAAATCTCCTTTTTGGGCCCATGCTTATTCTGTGTAATTGCATAAGTCTGAGGTGAAGAAGAAGAAGAAGAAGAAGAAGAAGAAGAAGAAGAAGAAGAAGAAAAAAGGGAAGAAGAAAAAGAAGAAGGAGGAGGAGGAGGAAGAGGAGGAGGAGGAAGAGGAGAGAGAGAGAGCAGTTTTTTTTTCTAAAAAGGTGAGGTGACAACTGAAAAAAGCTAACATTATTTTGGACTATAGTAAGAAAAGCACAGATTCTATGATGACAAAGTTCATAGTACCATTGTACTTTGCCCTCTTGACTTCATTTGGTGCCTTGTTCTGTTCTGGATAACAATCTAAGAACATTGTGCTGCTGGACAGTTTCCAGAGAAAAGAAATCAGGATAATCAAAGTCATTGCCTCCATATACTATGAGAGTGTGCTTGAAAGAATTGTTCAGGTTTAGTCTGGACAAAAAAGAATTATGAATCATGACCCACATTATTTTCTGATCTAAACATCTCTATCTTCTCCCAGTATTTATTTTCAAGTTTTTGAAGGGATATCATGTGGTAAAAGAATTAATTTTGTTCTATTTGGTCCAAAAACAGATGAAAATCAAAGCCAAAGGTGGGAGTTACAAAGAAGCAACTTTAACCTTGGTGTCAGGAAAAACTTCATAGAATTCAAACTGTCCACAATTAGAAGAATGCAGCCCTTCAAGAGTTGATCATTTCTCTTTCCTTAGAAACCTTCAAGATCAAAGATCTGGAAATTACTGAAATATATCAACTCATTTTCTTCTTGCCTGGGAATATGCTAATTTTCTATTCCCTTTGTGCATGGGAATACTAAAACTCAGACAACTTAAACGCCTTGCCCATGACAATAGTGATGGAGCTTGGATTTATACTCTACCCAAACTCTTAAACCAGCATTCTTTCTGGTAAGATATGCTTTCTCTCTCTCCCAGCAGCTAGGTGGCACAGTAGTAGACAGAGCACTGGAAATAGAATCAGAAAAAAACTTGAGTTTAAATCTGGCCTCACACATTTATCGGTTCTGTGACCCTGCACATATTATGTGACATCTTTTTCAATATTCTAAACTTTCAAATGAAGGTTATATAATACCTACCTCCAAGGGATTGTTCTGAAAGTCAAATGATATATTTGTAAAGATTTGTAAAAAATCACACCATATAGTAGATTCTTAACAAGTGCTTGTTTCTTTCCTTATTTCCCTATGCTAACTGGTCTTAATGCTAATTATTTATAAAGTACATTACACTGTATTGCTTCTTTGTGCTTTTGCTAAAAAGAGTGGTACCCCAAGTTAAGTTAGAAACAATCTATGCAAAGAAAATGTATAATTAAACAATTAATTGAGAAATTCTGCATTTTAGTCCTTTGTTTGATTTTTCCAATTTTTCCAATATTTTGAGTATAATTTGTTGCAACTGAATGAAATCTACTCACTCACACTCAGATAAGGGTTTTTAAAAAACCAATAATTATATGACATGATTGGTGTGTTATGTTCTAAAAATCCCTAACTCATGTTTTTTAGTCATTACAGAAAAGATGCAAAAAATCATTTATTTTTCCAAGCCTTATAATATATCAGTAAATCTTTCTTTTATGACAAGGTCCTATTATCTTCTAATATATTTGAAGTGCAACCAAAGAGGGCTTACAAAGTGAACAAAGACCGAAATAATTCCATCTTCAGCACCACCACTACCACCACTGTATTATGTAATATGAATATATTGTTAAGCATTTTCAACTACACTGCATCATTTGGATGAAAAGTCTTCCTCTACCTTTCCTGAATAGCTTATTAATGCAGAAAGACACAAGAAAGAATGAGAAGTATTCATAGTCAAATGATACAGTAGTAATAGGGCAACTTTGAGAGTTAAACCTTGGGTAGCATACAGAATGATGCTAGCCATAATTGTTAAATAAGCAACAAATATTATCAGACACTCACCAGAATCTGGGGGTCTTAGTATCATTAGAAGGAACACTTTTCTGAGAAGCAAAAAATTCAGATTCTAGTCACAGATTTGACAATAACTTTGACAAGTCCCTTCATGGGTATGAGTATCAGTTTCAAAATCTATAAAATAATGGGGTCAAACTAGATGATCCCTAAACACCTTGATAATGCTGTCTTCTTGCAAATTTTAATGATGGTTTCAATGGTGCCATTAGCTATTGAAACATTAAAGCTTGAAACATCAGCTTTCAAACTATCAGACATACAGAAAAAAAAGAGTTTAATTGATGGATGAGCTGACTAGATCCTACAACAGAAATCAATTCTACCCATGTAAAATAATCATTCCTCAGCTCTGTGAGTCTATCTTTTCACCTGTATAATGAAAAAAAGATTATTGTAAAGAACAAATGATGTGAAATATATATACATGTGTATATATATATACATATATATACATACATACATACATATAGATGATTTACAAAATATGCAGTGGAACTGTACTCAAAACAATGGAGTGAGAGTAAAGAGATCAGTCCAACTCTTTCACAATTCTTCCAACAAGAACAAAAAGCATCAGACTTGAGCCATGAGCAAGAATTCTAAAAGGGAAAAATGTTTAATGCATTTTACAGGATTTATCTGCACAAAAAGACAGTTAGTCACAAGGGAAGAGGTTCAGTCCAAAAAACATGGCTGAGAAACTTATATATCTTCCATTTTACAGTTCATGTTCAACCCAGAAAAGCCTGGAGCCTGAAGCTGTTACTTTTAGGTTAAATTAGGGCCAAAAGTTTAAGGGATAGAACTAAGGCTGAATCCTGAACAGAAGACCTCACCATAGACTAAATTTCAGAGTAAATCCACATATAGACAGGTCTTGCTTTTTATAGTCCGCTGTAGTTCATGATGTTGATTGGAGCTGCTCCTGAGATTCTTGGAAAACACTGAGATCATGGCTGAGACCCAAGATATTGCAAACCTATACAGTAATTTTGGAAAACTCAAAAATGGCTACTGGATTGGAAAAGATCAGTTTAAATACCAATCCTAAAGAAGGTCAATACCAAAAAAAGTCCAAATTACTGAATTATTGCACTCATTTCATATGCCAGCATGTTATGCTTAAAATTCTGTAAGTGAGGCTTCTGCAATATGTGAACCAAGAATTATCAGAAAAAGAGGTGGATTTTTGAAGAGGGAGAGGAACTAGAGACCAAACTGTCAACATTTGATGGATTATAAAGAAAGCAAGAGAATTCCAGGAAAAAAAAAATCTACTTCTGCTTCAACGACTACACTAAAGCCTTTGATTGTGTGGATCACAACACAATATGGCAAGTCCTCAAAGAGATGGGAGTACCAGATCATCTTACTTGTCTCCAGAGAAACCTGTATGTGGGTCAAGAAACAACAGTTATAACTGAACATGGACCAACCAGTTGGTTTAAGATTGGAAAATGTGAACAAGGCTGTAGATTTTCACCTTATTACTTAGCTTACATTCAGAGCAAAACATGCAAAATTCAAAGGTGGATGAATCAAAAGCCAGAATTAAGGTTGCCAGAGAGAAATATCAACATTCTCAGATATGCAGATTATACCACTCTGAAGATGGAAATAGAAGGAGAATTAAGAAGTCTCTTGATAAGGATGAAAGAAGAAAGTATAAAAGCTGACTTGAAGCCTACCATTAAAAAAAAAACCTAAAATCTTGGCAACTGGTCCAATCACTTCCTAGCAAATAATGGGAGAAGAAATGGAAGTGGTGTCAGATTTTATATTCATAAGATCAAAGATCACTGTAGACAATGACTATAGCCATGAAATAAAAAGATGTTTGCTCCTTGGAAGGAAGGATATGGCAAATGTGGACAGCATACTAAAAAGTAGAGATCACCTTGAGGACAAAGATTTGTATAGTCAACGCTGTGTTTGTTTGATTTTCCGGTAGCAATCTTTGGCTATGAGAGTTCAACTACAAGGAAAGTCGAATACTGAAAAATCAACACTTTCTAATTGTGACTCTGGAGAAAACTTTTAAAAGTCTCTTGGACAGCCAGGAGATCAAATCAGTCCATATTAAAAGAAATGAATTTCAACTATTCTCTGGAGGATCAAATACTGAATCTGAAAACTTAAATACTTTGGCCATACAATGAAAAGACATAACTCGTTAAAAAAAATAAATGCTGATGTTGGGAAATATTGAAGGCAAAAGGAGAAGAAGACAGCAGAGTATGAGATGTTGTACCGTGTCATGGAAATAAAGATGAACTTGAACAGGTTTTGAGAGATAATGGAGGAAAGAAAATCCTATTGTACTATGGTCCATTGAGTGATGAAGAGTCAAACATAACTAAATAACTGAACAACAACTAAAGGAAAGAATTGGAAAAGAAATGAGTTCTAGAGTAAATGATTAGAAGGAGAGTAAGCATCTTAGTTCTTACACTAAGTAGCTTAGTTCATACACTCCTTGAGAATTAGTTTGGAGTGATGTATTTTATAGTTGAAAAAGGAAAGAAATGGATAGAACGAGGTCCCAAAACATTTCACTACCTTTTTTTAGTTTTGTCAATGTGTTTTGTTTCTACTTTATCAGCATTTACAGATGACTACCACTTTGTGAAAGCTTTCTTATACTAAAGTGATACAGTTAAATAAGACTGGTAATACAGTGATCTCTTTTATCTCCTCTCAAACACCCCAGTTCATTGAAAAAAACTAATTTGTTATTAAAAGTATGAACAAAAATTTAGAATAAAAGTATGAAAAGAAATTCTCTTAATGACTATACACAGAAATTTAAATAGATGCATGTACATATGGATGTGTATTGGACACACATTATTTTGAATTATACACCTTAATTCTTTCATGTTGATGTAATGGATAGAAAATGTTATCATTAGCTCTCTAGAATCTCATATGGCAGTTTAATTGATCCCAGTTCTTACACATTTTAGAGCTGTTTATTTTTACAGTATTGCTGTTATTGTATAAATGTCACTAGATCTGATTATTTCATTCTACATTACTTTATAGAAGTCTACAAAAATGTTGATATTTATAACATTGATACTATAGTATAAAGTACTCTTCTGATTTTGCTTACTTAGCTCTCTATCAATTGATCTTTGTAGGTTTTTTAAAAAATAACTCATGTCCTCATTTGTTATATCATAATTGTATTCCATCATATTCATTTACCATACCTTATTGAGACACTCCTCAATCAATGATATTTCCTTCATTTCTAGTTTTTGCCAACACTAAAAGAACTTCTGTGAATATTGTATACACATAGGTCTTTTCCCCCTTCCTTTGATCTCTTTTGCCTATAGGCCTAGCAGTGGTATAATTTTATAGAGTATTATTTGACATCTTTCAAACATACGGAAGATAGATGTTTCAACAAGGTTCACAATGCAATGATTTAATGGTCAAGGACACTGATTAAGACAGCTATAAAGATATCTATAATGCACAACATTACCGTGTCAGGAGCAACAGAAAGAAAAAAAAAGTGCTATATGAGATTTAAGGTGAACATCTTTGTTAATCTAGTTGATTGAGCATAGATATACCAGGGTACTTTCAGTGATTTTTCATTGAATTCAAAAAACGGAAAAAAAGATGATGATTCCTACAAGTACTGATGGACTATTATATATATCTACATAAAATGACATAATTACTAATCCTAATGTAGATTATTTAGTCAGTGTAGTTGTTATTTTATAAAATGTTCTCCTATTTCTGAGCATTTCATTTTTCATCAGTACCATGCCTTAGGCAGCTAGGTGGTGCAGTGGATAGAGCACCAGTGCAGAAGTCAGGAGGACCTGAGCTCAAATCTCACTTCAGACACTTGACACTCACTAGCTGTGTGACCTTGGACAAGTCACTTAACCCTAATTGCCTCATCCTGGGCCATCTCCAGTCATCCTGACAAATATCTGGTCACTGGATTCAGATGGCTCTGGAGGAGAAGTGAGGTTGGTGACCTGCACAGCCCTCCCTCACTCAAAACAAAGTCAAGTGCAAGTCATATCATTATTTCTCTGATGGCATGTCTTATTCGGCAATGAAGGGGGAACACGTAAGTACCATGCCTTATTGAGACATGCCTTAATTTGATGGCATCCACTTTTTTTCTAGATTTTTTTTTTTGCCAACACAAAAAGAGCTACTATGAACATTTTGTACCTATGTGTGCTTTCTTCTTTCTCTGATCTCTTTTACCTATAGGATAAACAATGGCATAACTGAGTTAAAAGGCTATGGTTTCTTAGCAATTTTTCACATATAATTACAAATTGATTTCCAGAATAGCAATGTCCAATAACAGGTATACTAGCAATGTAAAATGTGCCAGCTTTCCAAAAATCACTCCAACATTTACAATTATTTGTCATCTTTGCTATTTTGATGGGTTTAAGATGCAATTTCAGAATTATTTCAATTTGCATTTCTCTAATTAATAGTAATTTGGATCACTTTTTCACATGGTTTTAGATTTTTGTTGTTTCCCTTTAAGGACTGTCCCATCATATCCTTATACTTCTTAGCAACTGAGGAATGGATTTTCCTTATAAATGTGAATAAGTTCCTTATATATCTTGGACAGAGACATTTATCAGTGATTATTGCTGTGATTTTTCTTAATTAATTGTTCCCCTTTTAACCATAATTTTATTAGAATTTCTTGGCAAAAAAACAGTTTAATAATAGATAAATAATCCATTTTATCTTCTATCATTGTCTTTCTTCCTTGTTTGGTCATGAACTTTTCTGCTGTTTATACATGTTATTGGCAGCTTTTCCTGTGCTTATTTTTTTTGATGTGTCCTTTTATATATGTCATGTAGCCATTTGGAGCTTTTCTTTAGGTAAAGTGTGAGTTATTAGTCTGAAATTGCATCTCTTTCTTCTCTGTTCTTTCACTTCCTCCTTTTTTTCTTTTGTTCTGTTATGCTCCCTTCTACCCTTCATTCCTCTCTCCTTACCACCTCTTAGCAATATTTTCCATTATTATAGTTTCAAATCCTAGTACTATACAAAAGATCCCTAAACATCTATGCTCAACTTCATGCTTATTTCTCTGAATCTTCAAATGTTTAATAACTATCTACTGCATCCATCCATCACCAACTCAAACTCAACATATGTAGACATAAGCTTAATAACTTCTGTTAAGGCTGAGGCATATGAAATCAAAACCTCTCAGACTTAGTCTATGCATAAGATCATAACAGTTGCTACACCCTGATGATATACTTACCAGTCACATTTGCATATAGGAATATGGGGTGCTATGTCCAGGGAAGCTAAGTGTGTCTGCATTATTGTTGCATATTCTGGTCCTTTTAAGTCAAAGTAAACCTCTTTTGTTAAGTGTTCTATTACCTGTGAGTATCTGAATTGGTCCCAATGTTAAAATTTAAGTGCAAATATCTATGTAGTGTATTCTACATATTCCCACTGTCATTACTCTCATCCATAGTTTCATTGCTTCTAGTATAAACTACTTTAGGACCCTCTTCTCTTCTAGTCCCCACCTTCTCCAATCTATTCTTCACGCAGCTATGGAATTAGCACAGGATTAATCATATCACTCCCATCAAAAATAGTTGCTGTTTATTGTCAAATAGAGAAATATTAACCTTTTATTCTGAAGATGGTAAGGTGCAGGCAGCAATCTAGCCAAACTCTTCCAACATTCCCCTCTAAACAATTTTAAAACAATGCATTGAATCAAATTCTGGAGTGATAATGCAACAAAAGGCCTAAGTGAGATATTTTTCTATTCCAAGACAACTTAGGAGGCTGGAAAGAGAGACCTGTGGCACCAAGATGAAACAGGGATGAAAGCCACCCTATGACAGTAAAACCACTTGTGGGCCTTGGAGGGCATTCTGACAGCAGCAGCAGGGGCAGCAGCTTTAGAAATTCTAAACCCAGAGACTTCCAGGGTAGAGAGGAGTATTAGCCCTATTGGCTGCAGGGAAACAGGTGCCCTTTCTGGGTAAAGGGCAAAGCACAGACTAGAAAAGTGATGACCACACCTCTCCCCATGTGATACCAACATGGAAGCACTGAAAAATTACAGACCTCTAGCATTTTTTTTTTTTTGCCAAAATGCCTGAAACCTAGGACAGTGCGCCATAATCCCATGATCAGAGTCTAATATTAACACAAAGTTCAAAGTCAAGAAAAAGGCTGGAAAAATTATCAAAAAAGGTATTAAAAAGCTACTAGAGTGAGAGAGAAGATCAAAATAAAAACTGAGAAGATGACAACAATGTGAAAAAAATTAGAAGTAAAACCTCAAAGGAATAAAAATGCATTTTAGACATAAACTCTATGAGAATTCCTGGAAGAGCTAAAGAAAAAAATAAAAGCAGCAGAGGTAAAACTGGGAAAATAATTAAAAGCATTGTAAGAAAATTATGAAAGAAGGACAATAAAATGCCAAAGAAATGAAAAACAGAATTGGCGAAATGGAAAAAGTGGCACAACAATACACTGAAAAAAACCCTAATAAAGCAGAATTAGCCATGGAAAAAGTACAAAAAAGCTCACTGAAGAAAAGAATTCCTTAAAAATTAGAATTGAGTAAGTGGAGACATCAAGATAAAACAAAATAGAAGAAAGTCAACATAATGAATAATAGAAGAAAATGTGAAATACCTTATAAGCAAAATTAAAGATTTAGAAAATAGATTGAGGGGAAATACACAGAGAGAGTTGTGTATAAAACTCTATCTTGCTAATTAGGGAAGTAGGAGGGGAAGGGGACAAGAGAATGGAAGAGTAAAAAAGAAGGTCAAAGTAAAAGGTGCTATAGTCAGAAGAAAAATGTATCTTTGAGGAGAAATGGGGTAAAAAACAGAAAAGATAGAGAGAAGGGGATATTCATAAGAAAAAAAGAGTACAGGGAAATGCACCATTAGTATGGTGGATGTGAAAGGCATAAACTCACCATAAAATGTCAGGAGATAGCAGAATGGATTAGAAACCAGGTTCCAACAATATATTGTTTACCAAAAACACTTGAAACAGAATGACACAGAGAGATTTAAAATAAGGAACTGAAGCAAAATTTATTATGTTTCAGTTGAGGTTTAAAAAAAAAGAGTAGGAATATCATGATCCCAGACAAAACAAAACCAAAAATAGACTTAGTTAAAAGAGATAAGGAAACTATATTTTGCTAAAAAGGTATCATAGATAAAAAAACTAGCATCAATACTAAACATAGAGCATCCAAATTCTTAAAGGCATAAACAAAACCAGTGCAGCTAAAATTAAAAGGAAAGCAGAAATGCAGGCCCCATGTCTCAAATACATAGGGAAAGGAATGAAATTTATAAAATAAGTTTACTTCTCTGATTGATAACTGGTCAAAGCATATGATTAGTTTTCAGAAAAAGAAATTAAAGTTATTTATTATCATGCAAAAATGCTCTATTTTTGATTAGATAATTTTTTATTATTGGTTAGAGAAATGAAAAATGAAATATTTCTGAGGTACCACATCATACCTATAACAATGGTTAACATTGCAGAAAAAAGAAAATGACAAATACTGGAGGAAATATGGAAAAATTCAGACACTGATGCACTACTGATGGTGAATTAAATTCTTTCTTCTACTTTTCAAAGTTAAGAGTGAAGACTTCCATAACATGGCAAGAGGCATCCTGAGATCCATGGAGATATTCCCATACTAACTCTAGTTTTACTTTTTAAGTGTCCTCTCCCTGCATCCTGCCTAGTTAAAGGTAAAAGGAATCATATAATGGAAATTTGTGCAATCTGTGAATATCTACACTGAGCACCCTTAGAATGAATTCTGAGTATTATCATCTATTGATAGATGTCCTAGAAATCTTACAAAATAATCATGACTCAAATGCCATATCCTGACCTATGATAGATGGAGTGAGTTTAATTTGAGAGACATGCTTCTACTAATAATAATCCCCATCTTTCATTTTCTCTCTACCCAAAGTGCTTCTTGGAAACAGTAGAATCTGGCTCATTTTTTTCAAAGACACCAGGCTCCTGATGGTACTGAGACTAAAAAAAATAACCATGAATAGACATATTAAAGTTGGGGGGGGGGCGGAAAGAAGTTATTAATTTCTGTTTAGCAAAAGAAGTTAAAGTTCCTCATCTACAAAATTTCATTCTCTTTCATTTCCCTTTTAGTCATAATCCCTGAAAAATTTCATTCTACAACTTAATGAAATCCCTCCTAAAGGAACAGAATCCAGACCTTCAGTAAACTGTCAGTGTCTATGCCTGACTTCTCTCTTGCTTCCACTTTTGAGGTTTATTATTACTTTCTTCCAGTATACGTTAAGCCACTCTAACTCTTAACCTTTCTTTTAGTCTTTTTCTATATCCCAGTACAATCTCATAGCCTCTGCAACACTTAAGACAGGGCACCCAGGCTTTCCATCTCAGCATTTGCCAAGAAAGGGAGACTGGTTCCTCCAAATAATTATATACTCTTTGTGCACACTCTGCCCAAGAGCTCTTTTTCTCTCTCTCTATGTTATTCTTTCTCTGTACCACACAGCCTAGTAAATTTATTATTTGAGTCCTTTGTTTGATACTCATTATATAACACTTATAAAATGCCTAATTTATGCAAGGTACTGTTTGACGTTTGTCAAATATGTAGAAGATAGACATCTTGGCTAAGACAAGGTCCATGCTGTAATGCTCAAAGAAACTGATAAGACATTCACAAAGATTTCTATAAAGCAAAATGTCCCCATACTAGGAGCATTGAGGGATAGGGGGCAGGGGGAAGCCTGTAACATCTGAGGGGAACATCTTTGCTAATATAGCTGATGAGATACAGATCTCTCAGGCTACTCTTAGTGATTTTCCACTGAAAGGAGAAAATGGAAGAAGGTCTGATTCCCACAAATAATGATGGATTACTTTCTCTATATATACAAAAGTGTATCATTGCTAATTTTAGTGTAGATTGCTCATACTATGGAATTATATGCTCATAATATCTCATATAAGGATAGCTATGAATGCAAATAAAAATAATTTCCATGTGTCCAGAAGTCTCCTTACAAGCTGATCATACTTATCTGTTTAAAGCAAATATTTTTGCTAGAATATCCCCTCCTGATAATGTAGCTTCATTATTTAACAAATAATTGCACAAATCTTCATGTACCCTTTTGTTTTTCCCCAGAGTTTCAGTTTACGTCTTGATTTTGTACTTCTTAACATATTCCTCATCCATTATTGCTATATGTCTATTAGTCAGCATACATCTATACCCAACTAGATAGCTAGCTAATTATTCTCCATTCTCTTCTAGATTTATTAGAAAACCAGAGATGAAGAACCTGTCACTTTATAGATGATTCTTATTTGTTAGGGGAGAAGGAGTTCAAAAATTGGTGATTGTGAGCAGGATTCTCAGATTCTGATATCATAGATTGATAACTTCAAGGGTCTTTAGAGGTCATCTAGTCCAAATCATTTTACGTTTATATGTAGTCATTGCCTTTACTTTTAGATTAAAGATGCTTATGAATCATGTTATTTCATTTTTAAGGTATATACAAAGCACCTAACAGTGTGTAGCACATGGTTGGTGCTTAATAAATATGTCAATTGATGGATTAAGATCAGGAAAATGAGTCCTAAAGGGAGTAATTTGCCCAATGTCATACAGGTAATGAAAGGCAGATCTAGGATCTAAACTCAGGGTCTCAATACAAATCCAGCACTTCTTCCACTATGCCATGTACTTCTTTTACACAGAGAAATAATGCAAAGCAGGACTTAAGGAAAAGTAGGGAGGATTTAGCTCCATGGAGTCAACATCTGGGAGCATACTTCCTTCCTATATTGGACTTTTGGTTCCCCATTCTTGTGCCTTGTGAACCTCTGATGTCCCTCTATTTTGTGACTCCAGCCAGGAGGGGCTTGCTCTCTTTCTGAAGCCTTCTTTCTACTATAATCATACTATCAAATCCTAACACCCCATTCCCGCCCATGTACACACATTTTCATAGGGTTCTAAAGGTCAGTAATTCAGCATCTCCGTTTGGCCCCACATACCCAAATGAACTTCTCCCAGACACCAGAATTCCAGATTTTAACTGTTTCTGAATCAGCAAGTGATACGCACAAATAAGTACAGTCTGGTTTAGCTATCCTCACCACTTGTACATGTTGCCTCAGTTCCAACACAATGACAAAAGCAACAAAAAATAGCAACAGCAGCATTTATATAGGTCTTTAGGATTTACAAGTCACTTTAAATACATTGTCTTATTTGATACTAAAAACAACCTGGGGAAATGTCTTCTCTCCCCATCCTGCCAAACCTGGGGAGTTTGGCATCATCACTTCCACCACCATAATCATCATTACCATCATTGTCATTATCTCCCCCCCCCCACCATCATCTACAAATGAGGAAACTGAAGCTCAAAAAAGCAAATTGATTGATTCAAAATCACATAGTTAATAAGTGTCTAACATATGTTTTAAATTAAATCATCTTGACTCCAAGTCCAGTGCTCTGAACCCTGTACTACCTAGATGATTTGGGGTTCGTTGTTGCCTTCAAAGTAATGACCAAAAAGACTATGTAGAGTAAATATCATAAGCCCAAGCACATAGTGCCATGTGAGATTTCTTTTCTTTATTTTTTCTCCTTCATGTGTCCGTTAGTCTAAAAAGGAGATAAATTTCAAAATGAAGCCCTACAATTAAATGGTTAAAATGAACTTCGCTATTTTATGACCAAAAACCAAGAACAATTTGAGAGGCAGTTACAAGGCAGCTTTTGTATCTTTGTAATAGTGTTGCAATGGCTATTAATCATGTTTTAATTAAATGTTTCCTGATAGAAATCAGATTCATTAAGACACCCGCAGATCAGTTAACTGAGAGTTTGTCATTACATAACTAATTCTGCTGAATATGTGATAATGAATTGGGTTCTGAACATTTTTAAAATGAAAAAAGTAGATTTTTTTCTGAGCTGTCTTTTTCAACAAATGCATTTAAAAAGCCTTATCCACAGAATGATCTGCATTAGTATGGAAATCCATTTGTCATGCACAGCCAACTTTTTAATGCAGTAATAATCATCATAGATGCTAGGAGAGATGTGGCAGGACTGTAGTTTGCCAAATAAATATTTCACAACAAAAATTCATTTTAAAATGTTATATTAAAGGTGGCTCTCTGTCAAATAGTCTTTGATAGCTTTTGCCAATACATATTTTATTGTGTTTGAGATTTGGGGGTGCAAACTTAATACTAAGATGTTGCAGGTCAATGGAATTTAATATTTGATTTGGGTTCTTGGTTGAAAATTCTGGACCCTTAGTCAAGTCATACCCATGAATAGGTCACATCTGCTGATAATCATAGTTACCCGCAGTTGTATCTGCACCAGTGGAAAAGTAAATATTCTATTCCATTGCATTTTTACTCTAATTTTATTTAGTCAGTTCTAGGTGAAAAAAGATGATTTCTAAACATTACATTCTTTTCTAGATCATTTTCTTTAGCCAACTAGTCAATATTTTTAAAGGACTGGGAAAGCACTAGGAACAGACCCATGATTTCAGTAATGGAGGAAATACTTTAGTGAAGAAACTCTCTCTCCCAGATGAGTTCTGCATTAGTCTGCAAAGTTGCCTAAGAAAGTGAAAGATTAAGGCTTGCATAGGATTACACGAAAGGAATGTTTAAAATTGAGATTTTAATCCCAACTTGAATTCTTACTCCAGTATTAGGTCTCTATCCAGCATTAGATGTCTTCTTATCACTACTACCACCCTATTTGATGTTAACTTACTTTTGGTTTGTCCATTTTCTACTTACTTACAAATTCTAGTAATTATAATTATGGTATGTATGTACATATACATAATATATAGATACATATATACGCATACATAAGTATATTAATAAGAGCTCTCCATTTTGAAAGCAAGGAAAACAGGGGTTCCAACCCTATCTCTGACACTAGCTGTGTGATCATGGATAAATCTCTTAATTTCTCTATCCACGAATTTCTTCATCTTTAAATTTGGGACATTTCTGTAATATTTGTCTCTTGGGGTCATTGTGAGGCAGAAATAAGATAATGCATATGAAGCTTTTTGCATATCTGAAAACATTAACTTACATAGTTATTTTGCAAACTTTATATCACTCAATAATAAATTGTATTATTTTTCAATATTATTATCACTGTTATCTAATTGTCATCTTTTTAATAGAATACGAATAGAGGGCAAGTAGCTAATATACTATTATTCTTTTATATTTAATATTCAATAACTATGAAAGAGACAACTGAAGAGGGATAATGGGAGTATTAAGATCCTCTTTTTAGCAACATGAAACTTAAAGGTCAAAGGAGTCAAATTGCATAGCAAACACTGCTAACAAAAAATTCAAATAAGGTATTCTCAAAATTCAGGGTGCCTTTATCTACATTACAATGTTTGAGGGTGACAAGTGAAGTTAGGGGTTAAACACAATCTTGATTTATCTTACACTGAACAGCTTCTAGGAATGTGATAGGATGAAAGTGAGCATTTTTCCTACTTCTCTACTTCTCCACACCTAGCCATTGAGATCTATTGCAATGTCTAGAAAGAGACTGAACCTACAGTCATATGTTTAATGGCAGCAGCACTTGTGATGGTCTGGAGACTTAAAAAGCTGTAGACCCTCACTCATTATTGAAGGAGTTTTATGGGCCCTTTTATTACAATGACTCTTGGTGAGGTAACTAGGCAAAAGGTTTAATTAACATGTAGATTAACACAATTTCTTTTAAATTCAGCAAACAGCAAAGATACAAATAGAAACCAAGTATGCATAACTTAAATAAATATTTTTTTTAAAGAAATGCACCTAATGATACCTTCTCCAGGGTACTTGGCCTTTAAGGTGGTAGAGACATCCTTTGGTTATTATTTCAATAGGAACCTTGTATCCCAACTCAACAAGTCAAAAAGGATTTATTAAGTGCTTACTATGTGCCAGGTACTGTGCTAAGAGCAGGGAATAGACAGTGTCTGACTTCAGGGAGTTTACATTCTAATGGGGAGGAGAAAAACAACACATAAAAGGAACTTGAAAGTAAAGGTGATGATAAGGTACCTTTGGTGGGGATGCAGTGGGAAGGGAGAGAGAGAAATTATGGAGAAAATATGCACTCAAGAGTAGAGTCAAGAGATGAGTGAAGACATGACTGACCTTAAAATGAAGGATCTGGGAGAAACTGACCAGTCAGATGAAAGGATTGAAGAGGAAGGTTGCATTTCCAGTGTAAGAAGGCCAGGGACAAAGAGAAATTGTAAGGTGAGGAGGCTGCAGGACTTGACTGAGTTTACAGTTTGGAAAGACTGCTTTGGCATTGTGGAGAAAATCTGAAGATTAAGAATTAGAACCTGGAGAGAAATGAAGAGAGCATTCCACAGAACTTGGTATGTAGTAGGCACATGAAATGCTTGTTCTCTTTGAGAGAATTCTAAAGTAAACATGTCTGAGTGTTGTTAATGACATTCTCTAGTTTGTCTTTTTTTGCTACTGCTATCACCAAGGTAGTGCCCAAAAAGTTGCTCAGGGAACTGCTAAAAGACCCTTTGTAACTTTTGTACAGTCTTTAGCAGAATCTCCTCCTTGGTTTTCATTACAAACTGCATAACGGACATTTTAGCATGTCCATAATAGAACTCATTATTTTTCTGTTCAAACCCTCCTTTTATAAAATTTCTATTTCTGTCAGAGGCACCACCATCCTCCCAGTTGCCTAATCTCGATATCATCCCGAACTGTAACTCCTCATTCTTCTTCATCCCTCATATCCAATTAGTCATTAAATCTTGTTACTTATACATTTCTTTGTCCCATCCCTTTCTCTCCCTTCACGTAGCTACCACCATAGTTCAAGTTGTCATTGTGTCTCACTTGAATTATTACTATAGCTTCTTAAATTATCTTTGCCTCAAGTCTTTCTCTATTCTGATGAAACTTTCTCACAGCTGCCAAAGTGATTTTCTTAAGGGTGGCCCTATGTCACTTCCCTGCCTCAAAAATTCCAGTGCCTATTTTTCGCCTCTAGAATCAAATATAAACCCTTTTGTTTGGAATATAAAAGTCTTTATAACAAGGTCGCATCATTACTCCCCTCCAGGATTACCATAATACAGCCATGCTGATATTTTCCAGTCCTGTAGACATGACATGTCTATTCCTTTGCACACACTATGCCTCTTGTCTGGCCTTCTGCCTATAATGTTCTCCTTGGTTACATTTTCCTCTTAGCATACCCAGTTTCCCTCAAGAGTCCCTACCTAAATTAATTTACTTATTCATTGCCATACCATTCAACTTACAAAAAAAAATTACTTTATAGGATAAGAAAAAGTAACAACAAAATTCATCTGGAAGAACAAAAGGTCCAGAATATCAAGGGAATTAATGAAAAGATTTGCAAGGGAAGGTTGCCTAGCTATACTAGATCATAAATGGTATTATAAAGCAGCAATCATCAAAACTATTTGGTGTTGGCAAAGAAATAGAGTGGAGGATCAGTGGAATCAGTTAGGTACACAAGACATGGTAGTCAATGATTATAGTAATCCACTCTTTGATATATCCAAAGACTCCGGCTTCTAGAATAAGAAGTCACTGTTTGACAAAAACTGCTGGGAAAATTGGAAAAATAGTGTGGCAGAAATAAGCATAGGCCACCATCTTATTCAGTACACCAAAATAAAGTCAAAGTGGATACACAATTTAGATATAAAGGCTGATATTATAAGCAAACTTGGAGGGTGAGGAATAGTTTACCTGTCAGATTTATGGAGAATGGAAAATTTATGACCAAATAAGAGAGAGAGAATATTATGAAATGCAAGATAGATAATTTTATTACAATAAATTAAAAAATTATTGCACAAAGTCATTGAAACCAAGATTAGGAGGGAAGCAGAAACCTGGAGACTTTTTACTAGTTTCTCTGAAAAAGGTTTCATTTCTAAAATATACAGAGAACTGAGTCAAATTTGTAAGAATACAAGTCATTCCCCAATTGACAAATGGTCAAAGGATACGAAAAGGCAGTTTTCAGATGAAGAAATTAAAGCTATCTATAGACATATGGAAAAAGAATTCTCTAAATCACTCTTGATTAGAAAAATGCAAATCAAAACAACTCTGAGGTACAACATCACACTGGTCAGATTGGCTAACATGACAAAAGAGAAAAATTATAAATGCTGGAGATGTGGGAAAATTGGAACACTAATGCATTGTTGGTGGAGTTGTGAATTAATCTAACCATTCTGGAGAACAATTTGGAACTATGCCCAAAGGACTATAAAACTGTGCATGCCTTTGACCCAGCAATTCCATTTCTAGCTTTGTATCCCAAAGAGATCATACAAATGGGAAAAGGACCCACATAGACAAAACTATTTATAGCAGTTCTTTTTGTGGTCCAAAGAATTGGAATTTGAAGAGGTGTCCATCAATTGGGGAATGACAGAACAAGTTATGTTTTATGAATGTAATGGAATACCATTGGGCTATAAGAAATGATGATCAAGCAGACTTCAGAAAAACCTGGAAAGACTTACATGAACTGATGTTGAGTGAAATGAGTAGAACCAGGAGAACATTATGCACATCATGATGGAAAATGCTATTCACATGCAGGGAAAGAATTTTGGAATCTGAATGCAGATGGAAGCATAGTATTTGCTCTCTTTTTCTTTTGTTGTTTTTTTTTTGTTTCTTCTCTCTCATGGTTCTTCCCATTAGTTCTAATTTTTCTTTACATCATGACTAACACAAAAATATGTTTAATATGAATGCATAAGTAGAGTCTATATCAGATTGCATGCTGTCTTGGGGAGGGAGGAGCAAAAGGAAGGAAAGAAAATTCAAAACTCAAAATTTTATGGAAGTGAATGTTGAAAATGGAAAATAATATTTTAAAAATAGAATACCTAAAAAATAAAAGTACATTTAAAAATAGCCTAAGCAAATGTCACATCTTACATGAAGCCTTTCTCTATCAGCCAGCTGACAATATCATCACCACATAAATTATTTTCTATCCATTTTGTATATATATACATATGTTTGATCTCCCCTTGCTCAACTGTAAGTTCCTTCAGAGTAAAGACTATTTTGGTTTTGTCTTTCTATCCTTGTCACTATTAAAGTGTCTTACACATAATTTGTGCTTAATAACTGATTAAGTAATTAATTTCATTTTACTTTTTCTTTCTGCCTTAGGTTGGGCAACATGCTCCATCACACTTAACACTGTTTTGAGACCTCTAGGTGAACCTCTCTTTATGATCACTCAACTCCTAGCATGCTCTGCTATTCATCACATCTCAATGTTTAACCAACTTAAAGGAAAATCATATCACTGAAAGGTGGGAAGGGCTGAAACAATGAGTTTTCTACTGACACTTGCCTTCCCAATAAAGAAAGCAAGAGAATAGGTTTTCTATTGATCTAGTCACACCAAAGGAGTCTGGTAAGAAGGTATAAAATCAACTTTAATATGCAAACACAAGAGATTATAATACATTATTATAAGGTGAGAATTACCCCCTTCAATCAATATGAGAAGAAACGATGAAATGATTTTAAGCTTTGCCTTAGGATGACCTTTTAAAGGCCAGTTCACTAAATCTAGGAGGAGAATCCTAGCTTCTGAGTGGTTAAACTGAAGAAGTGTAGAGCAGGAGGAAAAGAAACTTAGGTAGAAACCTAACCCCACATGGAGCTGAAGAAAGGCAAGTGGCAAGATGCCATCCAGAGATGAGAGGGCCAAACCTCTTGTTCTTTTTAAATTCTTCCCACTGACTCTAACAACCTCTGTATGACTTTGAACTATCATTTCTCCTCTCTAGACCTTAATTTTTGCACCTACAAAATGTAGGAGTTGGTCTAAATCAGTAGTGTGAAACCTGAGGCCTCAAGGCCACATGTGGCCTTCTAGGTCTATGGGTGTGGCCTTTTGACTGAATTCAAGTTTTAAATAAATCCTTTTATTAAGAGCCTAAATGTTCTTTAAGGGTTCTTCCACGTATAACATACTGTTGTATGTGACCTAGGAATTGTTTGGATTTTAAATACTTCCAAGTAATATAATTATTTTACATAAATAATCTTTTTTTGTCCTAAGAACACCCAATAGTACAATATAATTGTATCAATTTTACAGGTGAAGATATAGAAATTCAGAGAAGTGAAATAATTAGTGGAAGATATGAGATAAATGGAGAAATCATTTAGACTTCAAATACAGAAACTCTTGATTTCAGATTCAATGTTCTTTGCCTTATACCAGGCTGGTGTTTTCATTAGTAATGTTAATTTTTTGAAATATAACTTTTATAAATTGAAGAAAGTTAGATTAGATGCTATTTCTATTTGGTGGTACAAGTATGGGTTTTATTTTGTTGTTGTTCAATCTTGTCTGACTCTTCATGACCCCATTTGGGATTTTCTTGGCAAGATACTGGAGTGGTTTGTCATTTCCTTCATTTTAGAGAAGATGAAAAAGGCAAACAAGGTTAAGTGACTTACTAGGGTCACACAGCTAGTAAGTATCTGAGGCTGGATTTCAGTTTGGAAGTTGAGTCTTCCTGATTCCAGGCCTGGTGTTTTATCCACTGCATCATTTAACTGCCAAAATCTGGGCACCTATAAAATTATTTTGCTCTCACAGAAACATAGAATTTCATCATTGGAAGGGATCTACATGGCCATGCAGTCTAAGCTAGATTGAAATATGACCCTATCTATAACCACATGTAGAAGATGATTTTGCATGTAACTCATAACTCCTGTATTTTCCCATTGAGTCTGTCTACTAACATCTAAACCTAAGTAGACACTAATAATCATTTTAAGGGTAAATTCACATCTCTGTGAAGATAGTAGACATTCAATATTTTTAAAAGACCTGAAAAT
Organism: Notamacropus eugenii; assembly: GCF_028372415.1. Classification (NCBI taxonomy): domain Eukaryota; kingdom Metazoa; phylum Chordata; class Mammalia; order Diprotodontia; family Macropodidae; genus Notamacropus; species Notamacropus eugenii. Next base: position 128,534,734 of record NC_092873.1, read on the forward strand.
TTTTGGTGAAGAGAGATGCCTACTAATAATGTAAATTAGAACCTGTCAATGATAAGTCTTCTCAGTGATATATTTAATAAGTGATCATTCAACCTTGTTTAAAATCATGAATAAATGTTTGTTGAGTGGTTTTGTTATTTTTGGTGAAACCACTTCCTTTCTAAGCAAAATCATTACATTTCTAGGTAGCTCTAATTGTTAAAGGATTTTTTTATATTAAAAGAATTATGGCAAGAGAACTTGAGTTTGAATCCTAGCTGTGCCATTTACTACTTACGTGACCTTCTATTAATCACTTAACTTTACTGGGTATTGGTAGCCTTATCTATAGAATAAAAGGGTTTTACTGGTTAGTCTTGAACATCTCCTCCAGTTCTAAATCTATTTGCCTAAACATAAATTTACCTCTTTGTAACCTCCACATATTGCCCTTATGTAAAACCTCTATGAGTAGACAGTGCAAATCTAATCTATCTTTCACACGGAGTTGAATAGAGAAGTAAAGCCCATTCATTGAATAATTTATTCAACAAACCTTGATTAATGATCTCTTATGTTCAAGATGCATTTGCTAGGCATTGTGTGTACCAGGATAAAATATATGGCAGTCCCTACTCTTAAGGAGCTTATATTTCATGTGCCCTGCCATATAAACACAACAACTTACTTTCTCCCAGTTCATATAAATACCCTATTTAGCCATTTCTTATATGGTATGATCTTAAGATTCTCCACCATCCTAGTCATCTTCTACTGTATCATTTCTAGCTAATCAATACTATTCCCATTAGCTTTCAGAACTGAATATATTCCAGGTATAATTTGATTAAAATGATGTATAGTAGAATTTTTACTTCTCTACTTCTGGTCACTTAAGTTTCTTTTAATAAATACTAATGAAATGTATAGGGTGGCCAGAGAGGACTAGCACTTCCAGTGTGAAGGCCCTTTTCAGGAATGCTTATGCACTTTTGATCTTCACCTTTCACCCAATTTTCATCTGTGACTCCAAGAAGTTGTGCCATTTGCAATATCCACTCCCCTCTTCTCAGCAAACAAACCAAACGAGGTTGAGGGTAACCAACAGACCTCAAACCCATTGATGAGTTAGGGAAATGTCTACCTTAATCATGTAAAGACTCTCCCTGGTAGAGTGAGCAAATGAGAACAATTTATTCCAGTGATCATGAAGGCAGCTGAAGCAGGTACTGTAGAGAACTTTCAGGTTGATCAAACATCAAAGACAACAAGGTCATCCACTGCATCCTAGGCCATCACCAGTTATCTTAACTTATCTTGTGACGGTTTCTTTGACTCTGGAAGAGAAAGTGAGATGACTTTGTGTAGCTTTATCTCATTAATTTCCAATTCACAAGCAACTCAAGACATTACCTCATAGTAGCATCGTTCCTCTTCATAAAGAAGGTTGAATAACAATGCAGACTACTATTGCATTAATTTTTCAGGGTTTTTTTTTTAGCAGCTATGTTTTACTTTTGCCTCATATTAAGCACTAACTATATATTAAGTGCATATTAAGTATACTAAAGCAATGTTTTTTTTCCTTTCAGATTAAGTGCTATATGTCTCTCTTCCATCTTGTACTCACAAGATTGATTTTTTGAATGTAAGTATAAGACATCCCACTTGATTCTTTCTTTTAATTTTATTACGTGTAGTCTAGTATTCTACCCTAATGAGAACTTTTGGAATCTTGACTCTCAGCATTGTAGATGTCACTTCCACTTTGGTGTCGTACAAATTTAATAAGCACACCATCTATGCTATTATCCAAATAATTAATTAAATTGTCATCTCCCACAACATCACTTTTTCATAGGAAAGTTGGTGTGTGCCAACATTTTTAGGGATTTGGGGTGAATCTATTTTACAGAGAATTCTATATAATTTCAAACAGGTACCGATGATTCTAGAGAAACAGAAGCATGACAATCCCAATGTCAAGCATTTCTAATGTGAAGCTGTAAATATCCAATAATTTCCATTTATAGTGTCTCTTCGGGGACAATGAATTTTTCAATGCATTCTCTTGTCTCATGCATGGATTCATTTCTGAAATTCAATGAGAATGATTTGATAAGTATGTGTTTGGAAGAGATAAAAGTTTATAAATCCACCTTAGCATTTAAAAAACTGCATTTATCCTTTTGCTTCTGTAATGTACCACATAAATATTAAATTTAGTTCAGTTAAGTTATTACTTGCCTCCAAAAGTATTTTCCTATATGGTACTGTTGTTATGCTTAGGAAGCAAACTTCATTGCTCAGACTGATGTCCCCAAAGTATCTGTGCTTTTCAATGAATAGTAACCTTAATGGTTTAAATTCCAGACATTTATAGAGATTGCCTTCCAGAAAGCTATGATAGAGTAGCAACTATACCTAATGCAGCTTTATTTCTGTATATAAAACCTTTATGTAAGAGTATCATAATTTTTTTCATGTCATGAAGCAAAACAAAAGCACAGCAGTTGTAGCCCAAAGTGACAAAGCAAACTTGTGATGGAACCACAAATAGAACATGGTTTTCCATATGGTTTGTGACTCATATTTTCTTTCACTGAGTCTGCCTACTCAGTACCATCTACACCTGAGAACTGTGCTCTGATGATCATTATAGGGGAAGGAAGGAAGAGAGGGAGGGAGGGAGGGAGAGAGGAAGGAAGGAAGGAAGGAAGGAAGGAAGGAAGGAAGGAAGGAAGGAAGGAAGGAAGGAAGGAAGGGAGGGAGGGAGGGAGGAAGGATAAAAGGAAGGAAGGAAGGAAGGAAGGAAGGAAGGAAGGAAGGAAGGAAGGAAGGAAGGAAGGAGGGAAGGAGGGAAGGAAAGATATATTTAGCACCTAAGCATATGTACAGTGCCTACTATCTGTCAGGCATTGAAAGAAGGGCTTTTACTAATATTATATGGTTAGATCCTCACAACCACTCTGTGAGATATATGCTACTATTATCCTCACTGTGTAGTTGAGGAAACTGAGGCATTATCTTTCAACATTTTGATCTCTATATCTCTTATATCCTTCAGACCTTTGTCTTGTCATTGTTCTTTTTATATCATTCACCTTGTTAGGTTCTATCAGAGGATTTCAAGTGAGTCAAGTGGCTTTCTCTTTTTAGAAAAATAACCTCATGTCTACATAATGCCAATCAATAATGGATTACACAATCTTAAATACAATAAAATGATTTTCTGGGAGGGGGGAGATTATTAGTTTCAATTTAGATATTGATAACCTGGGTTTGAATGCTTGAAAACTTACTGTTTATGTGTGACTTTAACCATATCATTTCATCTTCCTAAGCCCAAGGTTCCCTACTTTACTTCTAGATTCCTTCCAATTCTCCTTCCTGTGATTTAAAAGTGCTCATAATTCTTTTTCCATTTTGGAAATATAAACACTGATTTCTGGTTTTCTGTAGTTATTTGAAAGAAGCCCAATGATACCTTCCTTGGAAATAGTTAGGTCTAAATAAATAATAGGTCTAAAATCAATGACTAGATGACCACTTATCATGCATACATTTTGGTGGAGACTTCTTTTGGATATAGGTTTGAACAGATGGCTGCTGAGGTTCCTTCCAGCTCCCAAATTCTTTGATTATGTGACTGTTGATACAATTAGGAATGAAGGGCAATCAGCTGTGATCATTAAATTTTATTAGAGAGGCAGCATGGTAGAACAAATGTATTACTGAATTGGAGTCAAGAATACCTGGTGTCAAATTCTTCTCTAACAATTACTAACTATGCTACTTTGGAGAAGTTGTTTAATTTCTATGAGCTTCCATTTCCTAATCTGTAACATGAGAGGAAAACATTTCATTCTAAGGATTTTTATATGACTCTGATAGGATAATATGTAAAAAAGTAGATTGTAAACAAAACTGAAAGCACAATACCAGCATTATTTTTTTCATTACTTGGGTGATATGACTTCCTTGGTAGACATGAAAAGAAATAGGCATACCTAGCTCTCTCTAGAAACAAGTGAAATTTGCTCAAATGTTTCATCTTGGAAAAATGGTAAAATTGAAAATAAAATTCATGTTGATAATTGCTGATCAGTTCATTTAATATTTGCATTTTATTGAAATGTAAACTACTCTAATAATAAAATCAATTATATTGAATTATACCTGACACCTCAAGTCTTTGTACTTACAGAAAGGAATTAAAAATTATTTCTCCTGAATGTATAATATTAGAGATTACTTTAAGTTAATTTTAGATGTAATATTTCTTATGAAAATAACCCAAAGTGTCACAGTGCAGACATATTTTCAATATTTTTAACTCTAATGTTAATTTTAAACTATATATAATATGTGGGACCTACTGAGAGATCAGCAGTTCTAGAATATAAAAAAGAAACTACTATAAGAAATGTCTCCAAAGTTGGTTGCCTGGAGCTTACCATATTATTCAACATAATACCAGATTGTTATCATAGCAATTTATATAAATTGAGATTTCATTATCCCTAACTATCCATGGCAAAGAAAGTTTTTAATATGATGGGCCATGAATCTGAAAAACAATAATTGCATTGAGTTTATTTCTTTGTCAGATATGCTCTTTATTTTGTAATATTCGTTCTGGAGCATGAAAGTTGGATGGGAGGGTTAATTGGAAAAAATATAAATTTTCTTATGTTAAAAAATCAACTATATAATTTAGAGATGCAGAAGATCTGCACTAAAAGTACTTCATTTGAAAAGGTTATAAGCAAATTTGATTGACCAAAGCCTTAGTATAAGTGAGTATCATGTTATAGTTGCCCAAAAATAAATAGACTAAGTTTAAAAAAGCACATTGTGCAGACGGAATGTAAGACTCAATCACACTATTATATTACATTCATTTTTAATTTTAATTTACTACTTTGCTACTACTACTAATTTAATTTTAATTCACTAAATTGAGTGCACTCTAATTGAAAGTTACAATACTGTTGAAGATTATACCCAGAAGAGGGCAACTAGGACAACACAAAGTCTGGAAATCATTATATATAATGAATAATTAAGGGAATTGGGAATATTTAGCTTTAAAGAGAAAAATTGTGAGCAAATTGGCAAGGACTCAAGAGGTCATCTAATCAGTCTATACCTAAATAGGAATATTTATTATGAAATCCCTAAGGAATTTGTATATAATCTTAACTTTAAGATTTCCTTTGATGAGGACACTATCACCTGCTAAGGGACTCCATGACACATTTAGATAACTCTAAATTTGTCTAGGTTCAAACAATGTGTTGGAACTTATTACCAGTATAACCTTGGATAAGTCAAAGTCACTTAATTTCGCTAGTCATCAGTTCTCTCATTTTTCAAATAAAGGAGATAGACTAGAAAACCTCCCAGATTATTTCCACCTCTACATCCATGATCCAAATTGGAAATGTTTTCCTAAAATCATAGAGTTCTTGTGAGGATCAAACAAGATAATGTTTGAAAAATAATTTGAAATTGCTAAAGGGCTATATAAATGTGAGTTATCATTACATCTTAGCATTCTCCCTTTACCTTTAAATCTCAACTCATATTCCATATAGTTTGTGAAATTTTCCCTTTCCCCCACATTTGCCAGTCCTCTCTTCTATTTCAAGCCACTTTGAATTATATTTAACTCTGTACATACAGAATTCCTTCCCTCAGTAAGATGCAACTTTGTGAAGCGCTTGAATTGCTCTCATCTACCAGTGCCTATAATTTCTTGCTAATTATTTATGAAATTGCATATAATTCCATCATGTACATAATTCAGAAAGTATACATTTGTGGTCATGTGGATGTCCATATTTAATTTTATTTCTCTGAGAAGTCATATTACCAAACAAACCACAGGGCACTGGAAAGATACAAACAGGAGATAAATAAGCTATAATAATTACCAATAATGAATTTTGATCAAAAAGTGGTATCAAATATATATTAAACAAATGTAAGATTGGAAAATAAAGATGGAAAGAATGAATGAAGGGTAGCATATGAACAGCCCACATTCTGTATCAGTGCCCTGTACCATGTACTATGCAATTCAAGTGATCTAGAAGAACTTCATTGGCTGAATCCCATGGGAGGACATATAGTCATATAGGGTAAAAAGATATTGATTTAAAGTAGGCTATACCTTTAGAATGTTTATAATGATGAGATAACAAGGTCATTGAACTATTGAGTCTTTATATCCCCATACGCTGGCATAGTGTCTGATACATAGAGACTATTTAATAAATGATTATAGATTTATTGAACATAACCAATGATTACAATGAACTGTAATTATGAAAATTGTGGTATAACAGTCATGTGGAAGTATTATAATAACAAGTTTTTGGTGACTTGAGGAAATTGTTCCTTAAAAAGATTACCTTTCCTTAAAAAATAATTACCTTTGCTCCATTTTCTTGCTCACCTGAATTGATTTAGTAATTTTCTTGATGAAATTAGCTCTGTCCACCAGGAAGTTCTCTGTGAAGTACTAACATAGGATCATGGATTTAGAGGTTGAAGTTTCCCTAGAGAACACTACATTTAACCCTTCATTTTACATGTGAGGAAACAAAAGGAAGGAAATAAGCATTTATTAAGCACCTGTTATGTACCAGGCACTATGCTAAGCCCTTTACAAGCATCTCGTGTTAGCTTCACAATAACCCTGGGAGATAATTACTATAACTATCCCAGTTCTGTAACTCAGGAAACTGAAACAGGCAGAGGTTGTTACACAACCTCTGGTTGGTTGACCAAAACCTTAATATAAGTGAATGTTATGATATAGTTGCCCCAAAATAAATAAATTAAGTTTAAAAAAGCACATTGTGCAGATGGAATGTAAGACTCAATCCCACTACTACATTCATTTTTAATTTTATTTTACTACTTTGCTACTACTACTGATTTAATTTTAATTCACTAAATTGAGTGCATTCTAATTGAAAGTTACAATACTGTTGAAGATTATACCCAGAAAAGGGCAAGTAGGGTTGGCTTGGTCACACAGTAAGTATGTGAGGTCAAATTTGAATCCAGGACTCCAGCCAATCAATCAGTAAACATTTATTAAGCATCTACTATGTTCCAGGCACTATGCTAAGTGCTGGGGATACAAAAAAAGGCAAAAAACAGTCCCTGGCCTCAAGGAGTTTGCAATCTGATGACAAACATGACTTCAGGTTACAACAATCCAACCTCTGGGTCCTCATGCTGCCTCTTATTCTCATCTTGACTGATTTACTCATTTCAGACAAATAACTGATGTCCTACATTTTGACAATCTGTTCCTTAAAATATTATAAACTGATTTCTCAAAATCATAATGTCCTTAGGTGAATTGATAAAAATCAAGTCCCAAAAGATCCAAAAGTCAATGCTAGCTTGTGGACGTGCAGTTTTTATCAACCAAATGCATACATGCTAGGAGACTTTGCCTAAGCAGTCAGACAGTCCTTCCTCCATTAAGGGTTTCCATTTGATTGTGAATTGTCACTTTCTAACCACAATTTTTCATGATCCAAAGGCTTTCTGTGACTTCAAATACATGTTTAATTTCACAGAGGATGCTTGGAACAGAGATGAGACCCATCTGAAAATTTTTCAATTACTGTAATTCTAATATAGACATCTGCCCTGTAGAGCAAATTTTTGTACTTGGATAATTTTCATATGTGTATTTGTATCTGCATACCAACTAGAGTAGAACTACAGTCCAAATACAGATGAAAGTGTTCAGCTCACAGTAGTTTTCAGTGACTCAGCTCTAGAAAATATGCAGAATGGAGGAACAGACATATTTCCTTCCTTTTTCATTCAACAACTTGCATTGCAAGTGTTTTGCAGGATAAGAGCAGAAGAAATCAAAATATATAGTAATCTGTTTTGTACCTTTTTAAAAACTACTTAGCTACAGATATAACATACTAGAACTTTCATGACATACTAGAACTTACATAGCAAATTTACATAACTATACATATGCTGGAGACCCAAGCCCACCCATCCTCACTATTGCATAAAATTTATTATATCTTCCACGATAAGCAATAAGGTGACAGAGTAGATAGAATGCTGGACTTGGAATTGGGAAGATCTGTGTTCAACTCCTCCCTTAGATAGTTACTAGCTGTATTACCCTAGGCAAGTCACTCAACCTCGCCTGATCTCAGTTATTTATCTATAAAATGAGTATAATAATGCCATCTTCCTCACAAGATTGTTATAAGGATCAAAAGAAATAATATATGTAAAGTGTCTTACCAAACTTAGAGCATTATATAAATACTAAATTATGTTTCATTGCATCCTTTGTAATTATAGCAAGCAATGACTCCAGTGCTTAGCACAGTGCCTGGCACATAGGAGGCACTTTCTAAATATTGATTGAATATAAATCTTTATTCTATACCCCTGCCTCTTAAACTCCCCACTTCCTTTAAGGCTCAGCTCAGGGGTCACTTCCTCCGTGATGCATTCTTTGGTTCCTCCACTTGTTAGTACTCCTTCCCAGGACAAATTACCATGCATCATACTTATTTTTGAAAGGTTACATTCTGTACTAAAATATAACAGTGTTCTACCTCTTTATATTTGTTTCTCTTTTTTTGGTGCCTGCAGTACATAATCAAATGCCTTATAGGAGGATCTTAACATATGTTAGTTGAACTGAAGAAGAAAATAGAAAAAAGGAAAACAATTTTAAGATTCTGTTGATGCATCATGTTGCTGTGCTACTAAAGAACATTTTTTCCTCTCATCTATGTTTTATATATTGGCTGACCTCATCAACGGGAGATAAATAGGTTTAGAGTCAGAGTTTTTGAATTGGAATGGATATTAAAGATCATCAATTCCCAACCCAAATGTCAATGAAGAAATATCTTAACATTTTATTCTTAATAAAGAAGTTAAATCACAGAGGATTATGCAATTAGTGGCAGAGTTTGGATTAGAACCATGACTCCTAACTTTGCTCATGTAATTTAAATGTGACTCAACAGAAATCAAAATCAAAATGAGATTTACCTTAAAGGATTTGAAAAACTAGAAAATCTGTTCAAGAATTCATAACACTATTCAGAGCACAGTAATTTCAGAGACAATCCCTACAATTATCAGCAGTTAGAATAGAAAGAAAACTTTTCATAAGCTAGATAATTTACTATTAGACTTTGAGTAACTCTTAGCTAATGTCCCCTGAATACTTGAACACAACTGATGAGACTTCATGAACATTATTATCATTTTTATATCATACAGTTAATTCAGATTCAAAAACTTGCCTTGACTATTATTATGTAGCAAGTGGAATTAGAGATAGCTACTGTCTCTTTAGTAAGTACCTACCTTCAGAATGTGGGCATTCCTCAACTCTTCTCTTAGTTGACCCCACAGGTGAAAATTTCCTTTAGTCATTGCCCAAAGTCTACCACTAACTCAGAAACAGACATTTCAGAAGGAATGTGAGTCAGTGAAGTTTCTGCTTCTGAGAAAAATACAGGCATTTAACATAACTATCATTCTTCCATCATTTAAACATACCTTTTCATGGCTCAGACATTGCCTAAGGTCAATATTCTGGTTTGATGCCCCACTTGGGAGATTTATAAAAATTGGCAAGTCAGTAAGATTCTTTCTCATTTAGCGAGTTCAGAGACCCCAGCTAGAACTGAATCTGAATGTTTTAAATAGTTTTAAGACCTAGTCTCCTTACATATTCCAAACTCAGTCTCTTACTCTCCTCTCTTTTTTCTACCTCCTTCTTTCTCTCTCTCCATAATTAATGAAATGCACAAATAAAAGTATTCACTAATAATTATAATTTCATATCTAGAATAAGCTAGCATTATAGTGTCCCCTGAAACATCAAGTTGTTGATGAGTTGTATCCAATTCTTCATGACTCCGGGGACTGTCCATGTGGTTTTCTTGGCAATGACACTGGAGTGGTTTCTCATTTTCTTCTCCAGTAGCTTAAAGCAAACAGAGATTAAGAAACTTGACCAGGGTCACACAGCTGGTAAGTGTCTGAGGCTAGATTTGAATTCCAGTCTTCCTGACTCCAGAACCAATGCTTTATCCAGTGAGCCATCTAGCTGTTCCAATAAAGCAAGTAGCCAACTTTAAAGTACAGGAAAGTTTGAATGAGACATCTGTGCCATCAGGCATAAAAGAGTGGGAAGAGGGTACACAGAGGAGCCACTTCGCTAGTCAAATGACTTCATAGTCAGGAAGAAGTACACCACTGATCAAGTAAACCCAACATAGGCAATAAAGATGTCACATTCAATACCCATTTCCTCCCTTCCTCTCCCTCTCACATCAACAGTGGCTTTTCCTACTACTGTGCATCTGTACACAGTTTCTGTCTCCCACACAACATCTCCCACATCAGGAAGAAAATAGTATTGTCTCTGCAGTTGTATTTTCCAGAAGCTCATACAACAAAGTTTCAGATCTCTACCTTTTTCTGCCTTAATTACCTGGCTCCTTCCTTCTTTTCCAGTCCCTTCCTCTGATACCTTATACCCCACCCCTCCCATGTACTCTGTGATCTAGGGACACTGGCCTCCTAGTTTGTCCTCGAACATGGCACTTCTCATTTATATTGTAAGCATTTTTCATTGGCTTTCTCCCATGGATAGAATTCTCTTTCTCATCCCTGCCTTCTAGCTTTACTGGCTTCCTTCATTCTCAAGTAAAATTCCACCTTCTAAAGGAAGCCTTTATTGATCCTCCTTAATGCTTATTTCTTTCATCTCTTCATTATCTCCAGTTAATCCTGTTTAAATCTTGTTTATACAGAGACTTGAGTGATATTTCTCCATTACATTGGGAACTCCTTGAGAGCAGTGTCTTTTGCTTTTCTTTGTAGGCCCAGAACTTAGCACAATGCCTGGAACATTGAAGGAACTTAATAAATTCTAGTTGACTGACTGACTGACTTTATGCAGAGAAATTTAATCTAAAAGCCTCCTCTGAAAAGCAAATACCTCAGTTCAAATTCAACTAACATCTGTAAGTATCCACTAAGAGTAAAATTGTTTGAGGCACTAAAGGAAGGTAAGTAACAGAGATAACTAATGTGTACATTGCCCCTGCCTTCATGAAGTTTGTGACCTAGTGGAGGGCAGAGAATACTTATACAAATTCAATTCCACAAGTATTTTCATTAGATACTTGAGATAGACAAAAACCAAACAATTCTCCCTCAAAAAATATGCATTCTGTGTGGAAGGGGTCCAGTTGGTTGAAGGATATCTGTACATCAGTAAACAAATGCAGGGGCAGCTAGGTGGCAAAGAAGATAAAACATTGGGCTTGGAATCAGGAAGACTCATCTTCATGAGTTCAAATCTAGCTTTAGACAGTAGCTAGCTGTGTGACCTTGGACAAGTCACTCAACCCAGTTTGCTTCAGTTTCCTCATCTGTAAAATGAGCTAGAGATAGAAATGGCAAACCACCCTAGTATCATTGCCAAGAAAACTCCAAATGGGGTCACAAAGAGTCAGACATTACTGAAATGACTGGACAATAGCAGCAATGACAAAATGCAAATGCAAAATCTACACAAAATAAACAAAACCACCAGTATTTAGGGGGGATTGGGAGAGCATTAACATCACATGGGAGAGGGCTCAGGAAAGGTCTTGTATAAGAGATAAAATATGAAATGAGTCATAAGATGACCTGGAGATTGTGGGATAAGCAGATGAAGTAAGAGAAAAATCAAGTGATACGCAATTGTATTATAAGAGATGACCCATAGGTGGACTTCAGAAAAACCTGAAAAGACTTATATGAGCTGATCCTGAGTGAAGCGAGCAGAACTAGGAGAACATTATACATAGTAACAGCCACAGTGTGTGAGGACTGTTTATGATAGACTTAGGCCTTCACAGCAATGCAAGAACATAAAGCATTTTCAAAGGACACATGATGCAAAATGCCATTCACATCCAGAGAAAGAACTGTGGAGCCAGAACACAGAATGAAGCAGACTATTTTCTTTTCTGTTATGTTTTGTTTTTCTCATGGTTTCTCTCATTTATTTTAATTCTATGAAACATGACTAATGTGAAAAATGTGTTTAATAGGAATATGTGTGTGTGTACAGCCCATATAAGACTACATGCCATCTTGGGAAGGGGTAGAAAATTTGGAAGTGATTGTTGAAAACTGAAAACAAATAAGTTAATAAATTTTGGGGGAAATATTATATTCAAGAATTAGTAAGGGAAAGATCACTTGGGAAAAGGAACCAACATAATCCTGCATTATAGTCTCTTTTAGCAAGCATAATTCAGACACTCACTTTGGTAGGTGTGTATGCTGAGTGATCTGCTTGAGGGAATGACATGGCTATTGAAGGAAATTTTGAATCATGTGTTAGAAAATAGCTAAAAGTTATGACTTAAAGAGGTTAAAATCATTAAACTAAAAAGAAGGATGTCAACTAAATAAACAGAGCACACATAATGAAGTGAGTGGTCAGATTGTCTCTGGGGTAGTTGGCTAACCATGAATCATCAAGAGGTTCATGAGAAAACATTTTGTAATCTTTAATTGAAGAATCTATTCAATTTCTAGCATGCCTAAAGACAATCCAAGAGTAAAGAGGATGTGAACTATACAGTACTCCAGTAGTATTGGTTTATAGACTTTTTTAGGCAATCTTTCATTTTACTGCGTTTATATGCCTAAATTTATTTTTATTAACCTCTTAGTGATTAGAAGTAGACTTCCTTTCAAGTAAATTGTTTTTCAATGAACAGAAAATCAATGCTTTACACCAGTCATGAGTCTTTACTACCTCATTTATAAATACGCTGACAAGACAAATTGTTTCATTGCTGAAAAATTACTATATTAACAATCGGTAATTCTAATAAAAGTCTAATGTAATACAAAATAAGCACACTTGACAGACTAAGCAAAAAAGGAGCTATTTCCTGTGGATGAGAACTAATAGTGTTGAAACACAAATGAATTTGTCCGAGGATGAAATCAATGCTCTTAGTCCTTAATCAAAAGATGAATAATTGTTAATTGTGTTGCCTTGGATGTTCATTATATGAGAAGTTTTCTGAATCGCAAATCTTGTGTATATATTAACCCTCCTAAGTCTGGGCCTAAAGGTTATTATAAAAGGGCAAGCCTTAGGGAAAGCCCTTTTGGAAGGCATCACACTTTTCTACTTTATTAGAATGAATCCATAATATTTAACTATAGGACTATACTTAAGCTAATAAATGTCATGGATAGCTCCAGATTTATTTTTAAAAGAGAAGAGGAAGTCAATTCTGTACGCAGAATAATATTTTCCCATTTGACTTTCTGCTAGCATCTTTTTTTCTGTTTGATCCTGTCCTTACCAACCTATAATCATCAAGTTTCAGGCAGCCAGTTCTTTAATGTGAAAATTGAAATAGGCTGAAAAGATTACTTCCAAATTCAGGTAACACAAGATTGTGCCCTGCAGGGCTGTATGATACAATTCAGAGAGACTTGTAGGGCTGCTTAAATTGTGGACATATGGAAAGGGATCAAAACAGTCCAGCAGGCGTTATGGGATGGCTGCCAAGAGGATGTTACAGAAGAGTGTTTCATTGTCACCTTCACTTCATGGAGATAAAAACTTAACAGGGAGCAAGTGAATCGTTCTGGTGCTGATTACAGAAGGTAGGAAGAGCTTCTGAAGAGAAGTCTGTAAAAATAGTAGGCTGGAGGTCTTCAGTGACACACTGCTAATTTGGAAGCTTTCATCCTCCGGAATTTTCATTATTAATAACACTACTGAGAGGCACGTGTTTGTGGAAGGAGCTGTCCATGGTTGTATACAGAACGCCGGGAGCTCAATTACCCTCTACATTAATGGGGGGTGATTAGCTAGTAGCTTTTCAAAAAAGATGCAACAATCTGGGTCATTTTTCAAAACATTTGGATGGACAGGTCCTGCAGTCATATTGTCTGTGTGTGATGGCATGGGCTGCCAAAATCAACAAAGTATTTCTTACTGTGCCTTCATTTTTGATTCTGTTAAACATGCAAGTTAGTGTAAAGAGGGAGTGATAGCTCCCTGATATCAATTCTCCTATTCAGAATATCCCATTTTATTGATACTATATAAAAAGATGGTAGATACTACTTTATTATCTGATATGGGGGAAAATTATACAAGTAAAATAACAGAGAGAAGTGGTGTGGATTGATCAACAGATTTAAAGTCAGAAAAACCTGGGTTAAAATTCTTCCTCTGACATTTGTTGCATGATCCTTGGTAAATCAAATGACCTCTTTTGGTCTCGGTTTCCTAAATCTCTGAAATGAGTGGTTTGAACTTGATGGCAACTAAGGTCACTTTCAACTTGAAATCTATGATGTTTTGCATTCATATGCTACAATCTTTGAAGACTTAAAAGTTATTCCCACAATGGTCAGTTGACCAAAAAGAAATAAAAAGAAGTATATCAGTATAGCATTTGCTGTGTTAAATTTGACTTTTAAACAATTAAATAAAAATAAGTATGAAAAATGAAGAGCATGGTTTAAATTCATGCATTTACAGGGTCCAGCATTGTAAGAAAGGCTATGTGGATATAAAAGAATTAATAGGGTCCCTGTCCTCATGGATTTATATTCTAGCTGGGAAGATGAGACAGGCTTAAGAAAAGCCCCAAACCAATGAAACTCTAAGTTCTACAGTAGTACCTATAACTATAGTGAGAAATCGTAGAAGGGAGGGATCTAAGTTCCAAAAGGTGATAGGGGCAGCTACAGGAGTTAGATTTCATGGAGGACAGAATTTCAGCAGCATTTTTTTTAAAGTAAAAAGAATTTACATGGGGAAAAGGAAAATGGGTTTTCAAGGTGGAAATAGGCAAATATGTTTGTAATTAGCACAGAATGACTGTGCCAAATTTCAAGGAAATGGAATTGAGATATTTTGTCCTAGTAGAAAAACAGAGTTTAACATATATTTAGCCACAATATTTCAAACATAAAAGCACCAGATGGTAAGTTGGAGTGAGGTCTTCCATTGTTCTCCTCTGTTCTCCATTCCGAATGGAGGTCATTCTTCATTTTAGTTATGGAAAGTGAGACTTGTAGTTTTTCTCCTAGAGGACAACAAGTACATTATGGGGGGCAGAAACATGGAAGGGCCTAAATATCAAGGGTTAGTCATCCTAGGGATCAATGACAGAAGAAGCACAACATAATAATTCAAAGCCTGTGGTGTAGTGGAAAGGATTTGAGAATAGTAACCAGGGGTTATAATCCTGGAACACCCACTAAGTATTAGTCTGAGTTTAAGATGCTTTTCACCTTGTGTCCTTCTATTCTCAAATATCAAATGTAAAGGGTGGATATCTCTAATATTGCTTCCACTCAAACTTAATTCAACATAAATAAACACCTACTATCTACAAGGCATTGTGCTAGATGAGAGGGATATAAAGACAAAAATAAAATAATAGATACGCTTGAGGGAGTTATATTATACTTCCACCTCCTCTGGATTTCTTTATCAACTCCTAGGAATCTTTGGAGATCATTTCAGCCTTAGAATTCATGGAAATAACCTCTGCTGTAGGGCACTTGCTACTGATTGGAGGGTAGAAGACTTGGGGTCTTCTGCTTCTATGTTCCCTATTATTATAGAGGGCCATACCATCCTTACGGTTTCTCAGGTTCACAACCTAGAAGTTACTTTATATTCCTCACTATCTCTCACCCTTATACCTTCCCCACTTCTGTATTGAATATGTTGTCAGGACCTGTTGATTTCTCCTTTGTAATATCTTTGCAATATACTCCCTTCTCTCCTTTGACATTGCCACTACTGAAGCTGTGGGCCTCATCACTTCTACTTAGATTACTGCTATAACCTAGTGGTGGGTCTGCCTGCCACAATTCTCACCCAAGTCCAATACATCTCCTATTCAGACGCTACAGAGATTTTATTAAAGCAGGAGTCTTATTATGCTACTCTCTATTCAATAAACTCCCATGGCTTCCTATTGCCTCCAGGATCATATACAAAACTGTCTGTCATTTAAAACCCTTCACAAACTACCCTCATTTCCAGTCTCCTCACATCTTACATGCCACACTCCTATGTGTTCCTTAACTTAGAGATATCAGCTTCTTTACTTTTCCAAGAATAAGACACTCCGCCTCCAGGTTTGGGCCATTTTCTCTGGTTTCTCAAGCCACATGCCTGAAATCCTCTTCCTCATCTGCACCAACTACTGACCTCATTGGCTTCCTTCAAGTCCTAACTAAAATCTCACTTATTAAAGGAATCCTTTCCCAAACACTTCTGTTTCCAAGTACTTTTCTTGACAGTAAAGCTTTTAAATAGGGAAAAAAGAAATTGAATGAACTCTCTTTGCCTCAGCTTGTGACACCCTCTAAAATCAAGTGGGATAGCATTACATTCATGAATGCTTGTATGGGAGCTAAATATGATTCTTTTTTTTCACACATAGGTAATGGAGTATCAGTGAATTTGCCAGGCCATACAAAATTTAATAAGGATATATTAATGGATTACTTGGCTATTTTATGAGGATCACCCTTGTTAAATTCAGAGAAAATTATCATCAGGTTGACTTTGGGGTGATGGATTTTTCATCCACAGAAACTCATGAGTGTCAGCTAAATCACAAAGTAACATGCATCAGAGGAAGGGAGGATGAACGTACCAAGAAAATTATAGATCCTTTAAGGTTTGGATTAAATAAAATATCTAAAGGGCACCTGGGCCAGTGAAGATAAGCCAGAGCTCAGGGTCACATGACTTCCGCTATAACTGACTCTTCATTAGAAGCAGAGCAAAACTCCTGTTCCAGCAACCACAGAGATGAATAGAATTTAACTACTATGCTAACAGATATAGAACTAAATATTCCAGAAGCTTTTGGTCTATTACTCTTGTCTAAAGATGTAAGCCTGTTTAGGAGAAAAATAATCTATTTGCCTATTCCTTGTCATTCCTCCACTTAGTTGTGAAATTTTTATACTAAAAATACATGATCCATGATCTTCATTAGATCCCTATTTCCTTTAAGATTAAATACAAAATCCTCAGTCTGTCATTTAAAATTCTTAACATTCTGTTTTCCACTTTTATCCCCAATTTTTGTTCATACATTATCCTTTCACATACTCTCTATACTGGCAAATTTGGACTGCTATTTGTTTCCATGCAAAACATTTCATTTCAATCTCTATGCCACCCAAGTTTGTTTACTATTTCCTACATGTAGCCTTTCCTCTAGTTATTATCACCCTCTCCTTCTTAAAATTAGTTCGTCCAGAATAGGCATCTCTACCTTTTACTCCAAATTCACTCTTCTCTAAGCATTCTCATTGCTGTCCAAAGAACCACCATTGTGCCAATTTATCCATGTCACAACCTTAGAATCCTTCTTGACTGATTACTTTCACTCAACATGTTCAGTTTATTACCAGGTCCTCTCAATTCTGTCTACACAGCTTATATTACATGCCACCGTATCTCTCTACACATTCACAACTTCTTTTCAGGACCTTATTACCTCTTACCTAGATTTTTTAATATAGATTACTGAAGTCTATATAGGTAGCCCTAGCCTTTTTACAAAGTTGTAGTACCTGATCATAAAGTTGCTTTATTTTCAATGGGATATAGCATTGACATTTAAAATTCATTATGATCTAGAAAACTCATTATTTTTCCAAATGATTTTCCAAACTTACTTATTACTACTAAGTGTATTATTATCCTTCCTCTGTCATGACTAACCAACCAATGTCCAAAAGTTCTGTGCCATTCTTTTATTTTCACTCTCACTCCCCTTGCTTATCCAAACAATTGACAAACCTTGTCACTTCTATGTCCATAAGCTCACTTACATACATCCCTTTCTCTTTATCCATGTAGCCACCATCCTAGTTCAGGCTCTCATCACCTCACGACTGGAATACTGAATCAGGATTCTGGTTATTCTTCCTGTCTCAAGTGTCACTCCATTCCACTACAACCTTCAAAGAGTTGTTCAACTGATTTCACTAAAGGACAGATCTGACTATGTCAATGATCGGTTGAGTCAACTACAATAATACCTTTAGGATCAATTATGAATTCCTCTGCTTGGTATTAAGATCCTTCACAGCCTGGTTTCTGTAGAGTTGGGCTTTTATTTTAAACTTTTATTGACGTCTTTTGTTTGTACATTATAAATGTTTACAGATTGGTCTCACTCTGTGAGAAGTCTCTTATAATAAAGTAAAACAGTTGAGCAAAACTAATTTCTAATTTCACAGTGACCTCATCTAAAAGTGCAACATTTCATATCTGTAACACCTCTCATATCTCTTATTTTTAATTAACAAATCTGTTTTGTACATTTCCCACCTTTGCTACATTAGGAAAAAAGATAAGAAAAACAATTTTTGTAACAAATGCACATAGTCAAGCAAAACAAATCCCTTCAATGACTGCAACCAAAAATATACATTTCATTCTGCACCCTAAATCTATCACTTCTCTGTTTTGGATGGGAATTGTTATCATCAGTTCTCTGGAATCATGAATGACAATTACATTGCATTGATGATATTTCTTATAAATTTTAATGTTATTTGTCTTTATAGTATGGTTTAATACATATATTGTGCTTCAGTTTTGTTTGTCTCATTTTCCTCTGGCTTTCTTTAAGTCCCAAGTAAAACTCCATCTTTTATAGGTATCCTTTCCCAACTCCTCTTAATTCTGGTGCTTTCATTCAATTTTTCATTTCTTAATATAAATATGTGTGTTTGTGTGTATAGCTTGCTTGTACATATTTGCTTGCTGTTGTCTCCTCAATTAGATCATGAACCCCTTGAGGAAAAGGGTGGCCTTTTGTGTCTCATTGTTATCCCCAGCATTTAGCACTGTACAGGGCACATAGTAAGTATTTAATAAATGTTGATTGATTGATTTCCTCAGAATATGAATATTTTACACTTCGTTAATGATTAATAAATATATGTTGAATTTCTTTAATTGCCTTGAAGGGAGTAAGTAGATGTTTCATAAACTTTCTATGTTTTTCTATCATAAAATTCTGCCCCATCTCTTTTCACAAATTATCCAGAAAGGGTCTACTCAATGAAATGAGTCATTCAAATTAGCAGTTGCACAATACATCAAGAACTCACTTCCTTTTCCATTATGGATGCCCTCAATAATTCATTATATAGAAAAACCACAGAACGGCTAGAGGGGATCAAGCCAGGGCAAATTCTGCACCCAGAGACCACGGAGTATTGGAGCGAAGGAGATTTCTGCTCCGGAGAGACCTGCGGACCTCTCGCGGGGGGTTCTTCGCGCCGCGGACTGGGCGCCGGGACGGGGAGCAGAGTGCGGCCCTGCTGTGGCCGCGACACTGAAGGGAGGAGATCCGAGAGGGCTATGGGGACAGGATCTCCAGAGGCCACGCGGGTCCCCCCACCCACAGAGGGACCTGCAAACCTTTCACAAAAGGTCCATCGCGCTGCAGACGCGGAGCCCAGCTCGGACCTGCGGGGGCGGCCGCAGCTCCGAGAGGCACAGATCTGAGAGGGCTCTGGAGGCGGGATCTTCAGCGGTGGCACGGGCTGCCCCACCAACAGGTGACTGACGGGGGTGGGTGAGAGAGTCTCTTTGGCGGGTTGAGAGGGGAGTGCGGTGCCCCCATGGCTCGGGCCCCCCCCCCGGGAGGTGGGGGCTGAGAGGCGGCTGCGGACAGGGGCTCCCCAAACAGGCAGGAGCCTGGATCCATTGTGGAAGGTCTGTGCATAAACCCCCAGAGGGAACTGTGCCTGAGAGGGGGCCCTGCCCTTGACCAACTGAACTTAATTCTCACACTGAATAGCAGCCCTGCCCCCACCAAAAATCCTAAGGCAGGAAGCAGCATTTGAGTCTCAGTCCCCAAACGCTGGCTGGGAGGACCAGGAGGCGAGGTGGGTGTGAGGAGAACATTCAGAGGTCAGCCCACTGGTTTGAGAAAATGCCAAGAAAAGGGAAAAGAAATAAAACTATTGAAGGGTACTTTATCGGAGAAAAGACACTTCCTCCCTTCCTTTCTGATGGGGAGGAACAATGCTTGCCATCAGGCAAAGACACAGAAATCAAGTATTCTGTGTCCCAGCCCACCCAATGGGCTCGGGCCATGGAAGAGCTCAAGAGGAATTTTGAAAATCAAGTTAGAGAGGTGGAAGAAAGACTGGAAAGGGAAATGAGAGGGATGAGGGAGAAGCATGAAAAGCAGATCAGCTCCCTGCTAAAGGAGAACCAAAAAAATCTTGAAGAAATTGGCACCTTGAGAACTAGCCTAACTCAGCTGGCAAGGGAGGTGCAAGGGGCCAATGAGGAGAAGAATGCTTTCAAAAGCAGAATTAACCAAATGGAAAAGGAGATTCAAAAGCTTACTGAAGAAAATAGATCTTTCAAAACTGGAATGGTACGGATGGACGCTAAGGACTTTTCGAGAAAGACAGATATCTCAGAACATACCGCGCAGATTTGAAAAATGGAAGATAATGTGAAATATCTTATTGGAAAAACAACTGACCTGGAAAATAGAATCAGGAGAGACAATGTAAAAATTCTGGGACTACCTGAAAACCATGATCAAAAGAAGAGCCTAGACATCATCTTCCATGAAATTATCAAGGAAAACTGCCCTGAGATTCTAGAACCAGAAGGCAAAATAAATATTCAAGGAATCCGCAGAACACCGCATGAAAGAGATCCAAAAAGAGAAACTCCCAGGAGCATTGTGGCCAAATTCCAGAATTCCCAGGTGAAAGAGAAAATATTGCAAGCAGCTAGAAAGAAACAATTCAAGTATTGTGGAAATACAATCAGGATAGCACAAGATCTGGCACCCTCTACATTGAGGGATAGAAGGGAATGGAATAGGATATTCCAGAAGTCAAAGGAACTAGGACTGAAGCCAAGAATCACCTACCCAGCAAAACTGAGTATAATACTTCAGGAGAAAAAATGGTCTTTCAATGAAATAGAAGACTTTCAAATTTTCCTGATTAAAAGACCAGAGCTGGAAAGAAAATTTGACTTTCTAACACAAGAATGAAGAGAACCATGAAAAGGTGAACAGCAAAGAGAAATCATAAGGGACTTACTAAAGTTGAACTGTTTACATTCCTACATGGAAAGACAATATTTGTAACTCTTGAAACATTTCAGTATCTGGGCACTGGGTGGGAGTACACACACACACACACACATGCACACACGCACACATACATAGAGACAGAGTGCACAGAGTGAATTGAAGAGGATGGGATCATATATTTTAAAAAAAATGAAATCAAGCAGTGAGAGAGAAATATTGGGAGGAGAAAGGCAGAAGTTATATGGGGCAAATTATCTCTCATAAAAGAGGCAAGCAAAAGACTTAGTGGTGGGATAAAGAGGGGAGGCAAGAGAAAAACATGAGGTCTACTCTCATCACATTCCACTAAAGGAAAGAATATAATGCACACTCATTTGGATAGGAAAACCTATCTCATAATACAGGAGAGTGGGGGACAGGGGCACAAGCAGGGTGGGGGGGAGGATGGAGGGGAGGGCATGGGGAGGAGAATGCAATACGAGGTCAACACTCATGGGGAGGGAAAGGACCATAAGAAAATAGAAGTAAAGGGGGACAGGATAGGATGGAGGGAAATATAGTTAGTCCTATACAACACAGCTAGTATGGAAATCATTTGCAAAACTAAACAGATATGGCCTATATTGAATTGCCTGTCTTTCAAGGGGAAGGGGTGGAGAGGGAGGGAGCTAAGGAGGTTGGAACTCAAAGTGTTAGGACCAAATGTAATGTTCTCACCACTGGGTAACAAGAAATACAGGTTAAGGGGTCAAGAAAGCTATCTGGTCCTACAGGACAAAAGAGAAGAAGGAGACAAGGGCAGGGAGGGAGGATAGAGGAGAGAGCAGATAGGTCACAGGGGCAATTAGAAAGCTCGGGTTTGGGGGGGGGGAGGGGATACAAGGGGAGAAAATTTGTAGCCCAAAATTGTGTGAAAATAAATGTTAAAAATTAATAAAAAAAAAGAATGCAACAATGAAAAAAAATAATTCATTATATAAAAGTTATCATGGACAACATACTTTGTACTCACTGTGTATCTTTTGACTACCCTTTAGCTAACCTCTACTTTCTCTTCTTTCAAGGTCCTGGTGGTCCATTTTTCAGACATAAATATTCAGGGTGAGGCTTTATTAAAATAAAATCTTAGTTTGACAAATATAACTTGAACACCTTCTTATCCAAGATATTTACTGAGTCCTCAGAATGCACATATGAAGGAATAGACTCATGAAGCCAAATCCAGGTCAAGAATTTCTATCATTCAAACTGGAAAAAATATGCCCAGTACGTGAATCTGGGATAGAGAAAACAATGTAAGGTAAAAATTACCTGGACCAGTCAGACTTTGAGCCAAGTCTGCTTCATGTATGATCTTTTGGGTAGAGACTTTAATGAAACAAATCCCCCAAAGGCATAATTTCCTCAGTTCTAATATATTTCTATCTGTGTGGATGAGACACAGAACATATCCATCATCCCCGCAAGGACTGGTATATTCCCAGGGCAACTATGTAGATCATTTATGACTGTAAAGAGCAGTGATACAACTAACAATTTCTATCCCTTTGTAAACTTTAATCAAGTCTATTCAAATATAGTAGCACCCCACCTACATACTTCTTATAATGCTTTCATCTTCACTATTAGGTTGCCACCTATCTTTGTATTTTCAAAGGCCTTTCCCAACCCCTAGATAATTTTTAAAAAAGCAAAAGAGAATCAGTTCTTCACCTTTTCCCTACAGAATTTCCAGACTATCTAGGGCTCTCCTCACAGGCATTAGGAAAATCTTAAATTCTTCTCTCCAGTTGAAAAACCAAATGATTTTGTCTTAGTGCCTATATAATAACATAAGCCTTCTTATATAGGTGAGAGGTCTGGGGTGCTGTCCCACTCCTTTTCCCACTGAAGTGCCCCACTGTTCTCAAATTGATACCAAGTGAAACAACGAACCATTATGGTACAAGGTTAGGTGAGACATTCTTTCTATCCCTTTCCATTAAGAATTCACTTTCCTTTAAAACCACATCCATAAATCAGGTTTATTTTTTGAATTTTGAAGAGGTTAAAATTCTTGAAACATTTAAGGTACCAAAATTACTCCAAGGATTCAAGTACATGGGGAACTGAGTTTTCAGTATAAACCTTCCTTTGTATTCCCTTCACAGAAAATATTAATTTCCCTTCCCTTATAAAGATATGCAGTTATTTTAAAAAGGAAAGCAAACACAGGCAAGTTCCAAAGATCCATAGAGATCCCATAACTGGATTAAAAGCATGACATTAATCACTCAAGGTTTCTAAGCCACCAGTCAACCTATTCCTGTATTCCTGGCACACATAAAAATTTCAGTCTGCTTACTTTTGTCACAAAAAGACAAGGATTGATTAAAAATGAACAAAACAAATAATGCGAATGAGCTCTTATAGTATAGTCCAGGTAATTAGTAAGTACAAGTATTCTACCATGCTTACTATGGACTTAATATATTATTATAAAAATATCCAACCGTACATATGCCATCTCACATAAATTAGTCTGACTTGTCAAGGGGTGGCATTGGAAAATAGTACAGTCTAAAACCAAACAGATCCATGTATAATTTTCCCCAAAGGATATAGGCATAGTTAGGGCATCTGACAAAGAGCATCTTGAATCTCAGAGCTTATGAGTTCTCACCAATTTGCTTATCCTAACAATTATCCAATAGACACAACTGATTCTTAGAAAGGATATTTACTAAGATAGCATTGTAAAATCAGTAACTACAAATCAACCCTCCACCCGTGTGAGGCACCTTCTCCCACAAATACACAGACACACATTCACACACACACACACACAATACATACATATATGTATATATGTATTATGTATATCACATACATACACACACACATATATAAATATGTGTGTGTGGGATTATCCATGTGAAGACTGGGCTTGGTAACGGTAGCGAGATACACATAGAGTATTCATGTTTGTCAAGGATGGGTCACAATTCCTCCTTCAGTAAGACCTGGATGTTCTTGTTTCTCTTTGTAGAATCCTTACATAGCTCTCCTTTGGCACAGTGTCACTGATGGCTTGGTTACTCAGTTCTGTTCCCAGACCTAGCTTTTATCCATTACCTCATGCTTTTCTCTATTGCTAGGGGTCATACTTCATGAAGTTGCTTCATTTTTCATATCTTATTGCCTCTGTATACATATCTGTCAGCAGTGTACATATGTCTCTGCACCCTTCTATATGTAGTTTTTTTTTTCTGATTCAATAGCACCCCTTTAAGATTACATGTGGAAGGAGTCAAGGAAATTTCTTCTTTCCTGCATGTATGAGTTTCCATCTTGGTCAGGTCCTGACTTGCAATCTCTCCCAGTTTCAAACTTCCTCTCCAACTATCAGACAGGTTGTATCTTTCTGGATAGACTATAATAAACTTTATAACTGATGGATTAGGCAGAAGAAATTTCCTTGTATTTCCTTCAGGGGTTCTCACTTCATAATTACTCCTGACCAGTGTGTGCCTGTCTCCAGCTCTTCCATACATAGCTATTTAGAATGTTCAGAGGTATGGTAAATTTCTTTTTTTTTTGGCCAATTGAATTGCTATCTTATTAATTCAATTGTAGAGATATTTTACCTTATAAGTAGATCAGAGTATGGATGCATCTTTGAACTTATGTTAACACCTCACTAAAAATCTGTAACTTTCTGTCAATACATAAAGTAGGAAATCAGCTGTCTTTTTGGATGTGATTTTGTTGAATTTGTGGTTGATTATAATGAAAAACATATCCAATGTAAAAATAAGTATTTCACACTGGATTTTATTTTGGGATATTTTTGTCCAAAATGCACTCTCTTTCTTGATTATTTCACTATTCTGATATAATATTTTGTGTGATCTAAAGCCAGTGAGAACTTAGAATACTTTAATTATAATTTTGCAACCAGAAAGTGGGCATTCATATGATTTGTAACACTGCAAAACCTGTCTTTGTGACTGAGACACTTTTTGATTTTTTTGTCTTTAAAAATTGTTGTTGTTGTTAAGTAGTTTGAGTTGTCCTTGCCTCTTTATGACCCTAATTGAGGTTTTCTTGGCAAAGATACCAGAATGATTTGCCAAGTCTTTCTCTGGTTTATGTCATAGATGAGAAAATTGAGGCCAACAGAGACAAGGGACTTGTCCACACAGCCAGTAAGTGTCTAGGACATATTTGAACTCAAGAAGATAAGTCATCCCTGATTCTAGGCCCTGAACTCTATCTACTGTGCTGTCTAGCTGCTTTTTTAAAAACAGTTCAAGTTAAAACTGAGAACCTCAAATTACAGTAGTTTCAATCCTTAGGAAAACAGTCTTGATCTTGAGAACTCAGTAATGAAGGATCTTTCCTTAACTAAGTAACCTTGGAGACTTGACATATTCATTCAGTAGAGAAAGAGAATGTCAGCAGAATTAAAATAAAAACTAAAGAGGCAATGGCACCATGGACAGAAGCATTAGATTTTTACTTGATATGGCTTGCATTCAGACCCTGTTGTCCAAGTGAGTCTGAATCTCAGCCAATTTCCTCATCTATAACTTATAGAGCCTCCCTCATAGGGTTCTTGTGAGCATGTGAATGTGATCATAAATGCTTGCTGTCTTGCCTACCTACAGAAGGTATATCAGTGTATCAGATATGACTATCACTATGTTAGCAATTATATAGTTGGTTTTCTGTTAGCCTTAATCGAATAGCCATTTCGGGTATTATTATTTTATCAACATTTATACCTTTATATCTGAATCATTCTCCTGATAACTGAATCCAAGTAACAGTCTAATTCTAATAATCCAATTCAATCCAAGTAACAGATCTAAGATGTAATACCTGTCACACGAGACCACTATCAGAGAATTTGAGAGACTTCAAATGATTTTTAGACTAATTTCATAGAAAGTGGCATCCTGATGTCAATTTAAACAACATAGCTTCAAATATTCTTATCGAAAAAAGATCTTATGAACTTAGAAAGAGATTTTTTAAAGTGTTGCATTCTGGTTCTAATCATGAATATACGTGAGACTCTACCTGTCCCCTTTGTAACCTTGAATCCTCATTGTTGTTAACTGGTTCCATTAATGGTTGGTTTGGAATGTATTATAACGATTATGGGGCATGTTGTATATAATTGAGATATCAAGCAAGAATCATAGGAAGAAAAGAAAAGAGGCTGGAAGCTTTCAAAGTTAGACAGCCACTGATTGTTACATACTATGTTAGAGCTGCAAACCAATTGGAAACTTGTTAATATCGTGTCAAGGGGAAACAGATAACTCTCTCTCTCTCCATATATATATGGATATGTGTGTGTGTATATGTGTGTGTGTATATGTGTGTATACAGATATCATGAAATGCCTTATGATAAACTGTGGAAATTAATATATAGGATAGGACCCACTGGGATAATAGGTATATCTATCTGATTATTTTCCTGTCATCTTATTTTATCCTGGTTCAGACACTTCAGTTTTAGCAAATCTTTTAAATTAGAAGACAAAACTGAAGCTAGAAGTTACTTCAGATATGGGATTAATACTGACATATGAGTGATTCTTCAAACAAAAAGAATATTAGAAGGCTACTCATGGCTCTAGTGTTCTGAGAGACACATGTGCATATTAAAAGTCTCAGTTGCTAAATAAGTCTAAAAGGAAAGACTGGAAAATGAGCCAAGAAGGTTACAACAAGGCATAGTCCCCAGAGATTTCTTTTTCTTGAAATTAGCGGTCCCTCATGTGATTAACCACAGAAATGGCTATTATACCCCTTTGATAAGATGAAGTACTGAAATTGCTTTTTCTATACCCTTACCTAGCATCAGATATGACCAAAAAGAAACTAGGACCAACATAGCTAAATTCAATCCAAAGATATGTTGATACAGACCCAAGATAACTGAAGCACTGAATAAGGACTGTTTGTCAGGTCAAAAGTTATGTAACTTAATGTTCTTGGCTTCTGTTCTGTTTTTAGAGTGGGTGTTAATGATATCAAGTCCTTATTGCTTCACTATTCTTTCATGTGCCTATCACTTTAATTTGAGAATATGCTTAGTACTTAGTACTTACTTGATCACAAAATAAACCAAATACTCTGTTGGTTAAACACCACTTGACCTTGTATGAGTCAAGCAAAGTTCTTTCCGCAAATAGTTTTTTTTTTCCCCTAAAAATGTTCTTCAAGTTAGGGAGGTGGAACTGTACTAACGTAAGACTTAATTTATAAGGAAAGAAGTTAGGCAGCACAGTGGATAGAGTGCAGAGCCCAGAGTCAGGAAGACTTGAGTTTCAGATTTAACCTCAGACACATATTACATGTGCAACTCTAAGCAAGTCACTTAACCCTGTTTGCCTCACCTTTCTCATCTACAAAATGAGCTGAACAAGTAAATGGTGAACCATTCATTATCTTTGTCAAGAAAACCCCAAATGGGGTTACAAAGAGTTAGACACTACTGAAATGACTGAACAACAGCAAAAATATATAAGAAAGAAACTTACCAAACTGTCTTTTATATCCAGGGTTCAATATATTTCTTTGGCAGAGGCATTATTCAGAAAAGTTATGATTACTTAAAGACGTCTAGAAACTACTCTCCCTATCTCTATATATTCTTGAATAAAATTTCTTTCATGCCACTGGAATCTTCTAAATACAGTAGGTTGGACCAAAATACAAAATATCTGCCCTCAAGAAGGAAGAAAAAAAGAGAAGAGCTCTTTCAGGATATCTGCCTTTGTGCTCTGTTTTTTGTGAGGTCCATTAACATCTGCTGACAGGCACACACTGACTGACATTCTGACTTCTAAAGGCATTTGATTTTTCTTATCTACTCTGGAGTAGTCATTGAATCACTGACAAATGGAGGAAAAACATATTCTTGTGTATGTACATATAGATATACATCATTCAAGAAACATTTATTAAGTGCCTAAAACATAACAAGCACTGGAAATACAAACACAAAGAATAACACAATCCTTATTCTCAAGAGGCTTCCAATCAAATGGGGTAAAAAATAAATATAAAATAAGTAAATGCAAATATTTGCAAAGTAGTTAAACACAAGGTACTCTGGGGAGGAAGGCACAATCAATTGGATGTTTAACGTAGAGGGTGGTCCTTGTGCAGCTTACGCTATATGTTGAAGGAGAAAAAGGTATTCTTTTGGATGAGATGTGGCTAGGTGGCACTTGAATAGAGAGCAGGACTTGGAACATGGAAGACTGGCATTCAAAAGCTGCCTTAGACACTAGCTTTGTGAACCTAGGTAAATCACTTAATCTCTGCCTATCTCAGTTTTCTCATCTCTTATATGGGAACTATAACGGCACCCATCTCCTAAGACTGTTCTGACAAAAAAAAAAATGAATATTTTTAAATTTGTCAAAATTTTGAAAACGTTTAAGTGCGACGTAAATGTTTAATATTATTATCTGTGATATAAGGGCCACCTAGTTGAAAGGGATGAAGTTGGGAGGGGACATGTTATTGTCTTTATTTCTAGAGTACAGAGTTGGGGAATGGGATTTCTCATGAGAGGTTGGGGGTATATCATTATGGGTTGTAAAAACTAACCAGAGGAGTTTAAATTTGATCCTACAGGCAGTAAGGTCACTGAGGATTATTGATTTGCTTCTCTACTCCAGCTCTACATTTATGATCTCTAAGAATGAATATGTCCCTTGGACAAGATATTAATAAAGGGCAGGTTTGCTTCCTTATACTTCTATTTCTGTAGGGCACTGACCCCATACTCTACAGTAGCAGTGAAAATTTCATGATTAGTACAAAACGTATGTATTTATTTTGTGTGTTGTGTGGTTTTCATCATTATCATCATCAAAGCAAACATTTACATAGCACTTTAAGGTTTTTGAAACAACATTATCTCATTGCATTCTCACAACCACAGGCATCAGATGCTTGGTATTTTTAGTCTCATTTGTGTCAGTAAGAACTCCAACATACACAGAGGGGCCTGTTATCACAGGTTCTTAGATCTGCATTCATAAAAGGAAAGGCACCTTTTGAGGGGTTAAAAATCACTTTAATCAAGCACGTGTATCAATCCTTTAACCAAGTACATGTATCATTCACCTATTTCAGGGGAGTTAGCACCCTGATTTTCAAAGAACATACAGAGAAATTAAAGATCAACAGACATGGATTCCTCTACCTGAATTCAACAGACAGTTGCACCCTAACTATCTGACCACAGTTGTGTGTGTTCATCCCTCATTGGTGAAGAAGACAGTGCCATCAGAGAAATGACATGACTTGCACTTGACTTTATTTTGAGTGAGGGAGGGTTGTGCAGGTCACCAGCCTCACTTCTCCTCCAGAGCCATCTGAATCCAGTGACCAGATATTCATCAGGATGACTGGAGATGACCCAGGATGAGGCAATTGGGGTTAAGTGACTTGCCCAAGGTCCCACAGCTAGTGAGTGTCAAGTGCCTGAGGTGAGATTTGAACTCAGGTTTTCCTGACTCCTACACTAGTGCTCTATCCACTACACAACCTAGCTGCCCAGTCCAGATAGAAGGCACCTCTTTGGGACAGAGACCTAGTAGTGGTATTGCTTTGTGTCAGGTATATAGAGTTTTATAGCCTTTCAGGCCCAGTTCCAAATTGTTCTCCAGAATGGTTGGACTAGTACTGAATTGTGCATTATGGTTCCTATTTTTCCACATATCCTCCAGAATCTGTCATTTCCCTTTTCTGTCACATTGACTGAACTGAGGTAGTGTGACATATTACTTCAAAGATGATTTTTATCAGAGAGAGAAGCATAATATCTGGGTTCTCAAGAGTGCCGCCTCCTTAGCAGCTTCTCAGAGTCCTCATCTGGCCAAACAAATACTTCCATTCAGTAAGCCCCAAAATAAAATCTCACCCTCAAAGTCTTTATACACTTTTTAGAGCCAGAGGGCATCACATTCCTGTGTGTCTCATTAACAAAAGGTTAGACCTTCTTACAAATCTCCCCAGGCCTCACAATGGTTTGGAAAGATCCTCCCCATCACATTCAATTAGAGGCATGATACTTCTTGATCATACTAAAACAAAAATGGCAAAAGATACTATTTTACTTGATGTTACACTGTTTTACAGATGAAGAAACTAAGTCTAAGAAAATTTAAATTAATTGTCCATGGTCACACAGCTAGTAAATATTAGAGGCCAAAGCTGAACTAATGTCTTTCTGACTCCAGATCCAGAACTCTATGTACTGCCCCATCTAGCTGTCTTTTTCATTATGTCTTATCTTTTCTTTACCATTTAGACAACTGCTCAGTTCTCTACCCCATCCTGGAGGTGTGTCCCAAGGAAATATAAATTGGCTCTGATTAGCTTAAATAAAACATAATTGGGTAGGTACAAAGTAGTATATAATTAATTCTGAAGTCAAACATAAATAACTTGGGCATTATACACATGATAGAGATTATGGGAAGAATATATGAGTATTTTATCATTGTTCTCATGCATTCCTGTGAAAAAACATATTGAATGAACAACGCTCATCTTAGGACAATATTTCCCCCAATATTTTCTTTATCTTCTCCTCCACATTTGTGCATTTGTTTTTCTTATAAGGATGTAGAGATATTAATTTTATCTGGCTGCATTCATGGCAAATTAAAGCCTATGAGACGGCAAAGAAAAATCTTATGAGTGTCTCAAAGATGCAACATCCTGTATAAGATATGTATGTACCTTAGAGATAAGGTTAATGTATGAAACTAATTTTTCATGTCTAGCATATATTTGATTCTCAAAAAAAAAAAAGAAAAAGAAAAAGGAAAACTTACACTGTCCATGATACTAATTCTGTGGTAAGATTCAAGTTCAAGACAGAGCCGAAAATTAGCTCATAAATTTCTCAAGTGGAACCAAAGAAGGAAGCAAAAGAAAATGTAAATTTCTACCTTAGTCATGAAAATTCTGATGTACCACTCTTCCTATGCCTCTATCCACCCATTAATAAATATGAGAAGGGCAGAGATGGATTTGTAATCAGAAAACCTGTGGCATAATCCTTTTGGTTGCTTGGAGAAATTGTTATCAAGAATTATTTATTAAATACCAGCTTTATGCCAGTGTTCTAAGTCCTGGGGATACAAAGAAAAAGGGGAGGAAATAGTGTCTCTTCTTAAGGAAAAGATAACAGGCAAAGAATTTTGTGCCAAGAACAGTATAGATAGATAGACAGACAGACAGACACACAGACAGACAGATACACAGACAGATAGATAGATAGATAGATAGATAGATAGATAGATAGATAGATAGATAGATAGATAGATACACAGATAGATACACAGATAGATACAGATATGACAAATTGGAGGTAATTTCATACTGAAGACACTAAAATTAAGTAGGACTAGGAATGGTATATTTCAGAAGGTAGGACTTTACTGATACTTGAAAGAAGCCAGTTTATGAATGGTTTTGAGTCAAAAAGAAGATGCTATAGTTGATATTGAAAATAATAGGGAGCCACTGAAGTTCATTAAATATAATTGTTACAAGGTCAGGCATGACCTATAGAAAGATCAATTTGACAACTAAGTAAAGAAATTAATGGAGTCAGGAGAAATGAGAGTAAGCCACCAGCTGGCTGACTGATGCAATAGTCTCAGAATGAGGTGATAAAGATTTACATCAGGGCGGTGGCAGTGTCAGAAGAAAGAAAAGATGGATAAAAATATTAGGAAAGTAGAAATTGCAGAATGTAGCAACTAACAGATATAAGGGGGAATGAGAAAAAGTGAGTAGTCAAGAATGAAATGTAGGTTTCAAGACTGGATGTTTAGAAAGATTGTGGTCCTCTTCAAAGTTAGAAAAAAAAAGATGTTTTAGAGTGGGTAAGAGAGGAAATACATTCAGTTTAAGAATTTTTAAATTTAACCACTATGTGTATTGCAATTTATGACATAGATTTTTGTTTGCTAATTTTGCTTTATTTCCTGGTTGCAATTTGTGTGTTCTTTTGATTAGCACCTTGCGTTATGTGCTCAAAAGTTCTTTGTGTTTTGGTTGTGCTATTAACTGCATTGTGATATTCAGATTTTTTTTCTCAGAGATCTTTTATCTTAAAGTCATCTGTTCATTCTGTTTTTGTGAGAAAAGTGTTTTCCTTGTATAGAACATGTGTTCTTTAGCATTACTGTAGTTTCCTTCTCTTCTTCCAGATTATCCTTTACTTCAGTATATTTGCATTCTGAATAACTTCCTCTTTTTTGTTTCTTTTGAGAGATTCTTCACCAAAAATTCCTTTTCTTTCTATTTTTCTAATTATTTTTGCTGTGCAGGCCAAATATTCTGCCATATGTTTCCTTTTAACTCTTATTCTCTAAAGTTTTATTCTTCTCTTAAACCATTCAGGAACATCCTTCCATGTTTTCTAGAATCCATAGGAAGTTTTGCTTCATCAAATGTCAGTTTAATTTTATTTATCTTAATATCAATTTAGAAATGTTTGGATTTATTTAGATGTCTTAGTGGTCATCTTCCCTTCTGTTTTCTTATTTTTTCTGTTGGTTTAGTTCTTGTCCTCTAAGTATTGAAGTGATTGTTCTTTTTTCTGAGATTTTTGGTGATTTCAATCTATTTTCTTTACATTCTCCTATACCTGTCTTTCAGATTCCTTAATTTTTTTTATGATGAATCTCCTGATAGCTGGAGTTAAAAGCAGTCTCAGGCTCCTCCCATGGTGATGCATTCACCTTCCATGGCTTCTTTGAAGACTGACTTAAATGAATTCTTGGAAGATTGAACTTGCCCCAGATGGATGACAGTCTATTTTTCTTCAGTTCTGATGCAGCGTCACATGTGAACTTGCATCGTGCCCCAGTTTCTTCTATTCTCTAGTTTCCTTGCTGAGCAATGGCATGTACAAAGGTTTCAGGAAGAACATGTTTCTAATTACCTACATTTCTCCCTCTTTCACAAAAGAGCAGAGTTGAGATGAACTGCTTATTGCCACAGAATGGTATGGTAAGAAAGGTCAAGGTGGAGGGGCACAGCCAAGATGGCAGAGTAAAGGCAGGGACTCACTTGAGCTCTCCCCCTAATTTCACCAAATACTAAAGCAGCGTAACCCACAAAAAGACACAGTGAAACAAATGTCTAGCCCAAAATAGCCTGGAAATAAGGCAGGAAAGGTCTATTGCTCCAAGATAAGAGAGGCATGCAGTCCACCACAGACCATGCTAGTGTCTACCAAGCTGAGAAAATTTGAAGCAGGCCTCAGGGAAAGAGAATCACTGGCAGTGATGGTAGTTTCCAGACTTCTCAGCCCACAGATGCCAAAGACAACTTAGAAGGTCAGGAGGAATGGTCTGTGGCCTTAGGGTGAGAGAGGAGCTCAGTCCAGTAAAGGTGGCTCTAGCACAGACCTAGCCCCAGAAAACCAGGAGCAGGCCCTGGGAGTGACTGAATCAACAGCTGCAGCAGCTGCTTCTGGAGCTCTCAGCCCACAGATGGCAAGGGAGTCAAACAATACATCAGAAGGAGATTACAGAGGTCTTTCTGCTAGCACTGAGGCAGGGCTCTGCTGTTTGCCCATACTTGAATCCATGTTGCATTGCTAGGTGGTAATCCCAGGGCAAGGAGCATAGTGGAATTTCTGGAGGTAGTAGGAGGAGAGACCATTCTCACAGTTCTAGGACACAAAGGAGTGCTTGTGGTCACTCACAGACAAGAGCAAAGGCCAGAAGAAGAGGAACTACTTCTCCTCAGATCAAATCACCTTGGAAGAATTGAAAACTTACAGGTCCTTAGAAGTAGCTCTGAAAACAGGTGTACAAAATCCCTGAAGCTTGGAACAATTTGCTATCCACCCTGAAAGCAGAGCCCTATCTTCACAAAGATTTTAAAAAGTCAAGTAATCGGCTGGAAAATGAGCAAACAATGGGGAAAAACACTCTGACTATAGAAATTAACTTTGGTGACAATGTAGAAGACACACTCAGAAGAAGACAGCAAAGTCAAAGTTCTTATATCCAAAACCTCTAAGAAAAGTATAGATTGGTTTCAGGGCATGGAAGAGCTCAGAAAGGATTTTGAAAATCAAGTAAGAGAAGTGGAAGAAAAATTGAGAACAGAAATGAGACTGACACTAGAAAATCATGAAAAATGAATCAACAACATTGTAAAGGAGACATAAAAAAATACTGAAGAAAATAACATCTTAAAAAACAGACTAGACAAAATGGTAAAAAAAAAAAAAAAAGAATAACCAATGAAAAGATGCCTTAAAAAGCAGAATTAGGCAAATGGAAAAGGAGATCTAAAAGCTTGTTGAAGAAAACAATTCTTTAAAAATTATAATGGAGTGAATGGAAGCTAATGACTTTATGAGAAATTAAAAATTGTAAAACAAAGTCAAAAGAATGAAAAAAATAAAAGTCAATGTGAAATATCTCAATGGAAAAACCACTGACCTGGAAAATAGATTCAGGAGAGATCATTTAAAAATTATTGAACTACGTGAAAGCCACAACATAAAAAAGAGCCTAGGCTTTATCTTTCAAAAAATTATCAAGGAAAATTGCCCTGATATTCTAGAACCAGAAGATAAAATAGAAATTGAAAGAATCCACTGACCACCTCCTGAAAGAGATCCCAAAAGGAAAACTCCAAGAAATATTATAGTCAAATCCCAGAGTTCCTAAGTTAGAGATAAAATATTTCAAACAATTCAAGTATTGTGGAAGAACAATGAGGATCACACAAGATTTAGTAGCTTCTTTACTTCATGAATAAAGGATAATAAATAAAGGATATATTAAGGAGGGCTTGGGATGTGATATTTCAGAGGTCAAAGGAGCTAGACAAGTAAGAATCACCTACCCAGCAAAACTGAACATAATCCTTGAGAGGCAAAAATGAATATTCAACAACATAGAGAAATTTCAAGTATTCTCGAGAAAAGACCAGGATTAAATAGAAAATTTCACTTTCATGTACAAGACTCAAGAGAAGCATGAAAAGGGAAACAGGAAAGAGAAATCATAAGGGACTTATTAAATTTAAACTGCTTATGTTCTTACATGAGAAGATAATATTTGTAACTCATAAGACTTTTCTCATTATTAGGGTAGTTAGAAGGAGTATATATAGACAGAGTGCACAGGTGTGAGTTGAATATGAAGGAATGACATCTAAAAAATAAAATTAAGGGATGAGAGGAATGTAATGGGAGAAAGAGAAAGAGACAGATAGAATGGGTTAAATTACCTCGCGTAAAAGAGGCAAGAAAAAGCTTTCACAGTAGAGGGAAAGAGGAGGGAGAAAAGTGGAAGTGAGTGAACCTTACCTTCATCAGAATTGACTTAAAGAGGGAATAATATGCACACTCAAGTGGGTACAAAAATCTATCTTATCCTACAGGAAAGTAGGGCAGAAGGCAATAAGAGCAGATGGGGAGTCATACAAGGGAGACCAGATTGGGAGAGTGGGTAGTCAGAAGCAAAACATTTTTGAGGAGGGACAGGGTAAATGGGGAGAGAGAATAAACAAGAGGGGGAATAGGATGGAGGGAAATATAATTAGTCTCTCACAACATCACTATTATGGAAGTCTTTTGCATGACTACATATGTACATTCTATATTAAATTGCTTGACTTCTTAATGAAGGAAGAAGAGAGAGACTTTGGGAACTCAAAGTTTTAAAAATGAATATTAAAACTATTTTTATGTATAAATTGTGAAAAATAAGATGCAACAACAACAAAAAAAAGAATGGACAAGGTGCACTGACAGATACTATAACAGCAACAAGGATATTACTGAGTGGATATCAGAACACAAGCCATAGGTACTGAATATGCCAATTTAACAGTCAGGGGAGGTGAGAAACTAGGATATGGGATAATGAGACTGCATGTGAGAGATTAGGGATTAACCTTCTCTGGTATTAATTCTTTGGGTTGTTACTACATTATGCTTAATGTTCCCTTGGCTCATGGAGACCACCATGGTTGTTTTCCCTCTTGTGCATAATTTTTTTGAGTCATTTTGAGAATTCAAGGGGACTGGAGAAATGTTTTTTCTTTCATCTAGTTGGTCACATGACCCAAAAGTAATACTGGCTAAATAAATAGCTAACCTACCTGCACTCTACTTTCTTCAAGTTAAAAGTTTTGTGGTCAGACTATATAGCTTCTAAGACCCCTTCCAACTCTAAATTAAGTAGAAATATATAAATGAATCAGTTCTATTGAAGACTGGACATGTTGAAGAAAATCTTAAGGAGGCTATTAGTGGGAAATAAGTAAGCAAGATAAAACATTCTGTTTTCAACTACTTAGGCCACAGTAAGTCTTAAACTCATTTTTCAAGAAGCATTATTGCTATCTTTTGGGTCTTTATCAAGAATACTACTTTTAGTTAAGAAAATTTCACTATAATTACATGTAATTCCCTCAGAATTTCAATGCGGTCATAGGAGTCTGTCACCTATACCACAAAGTATATTATTTTCAATATATGTTATTAGAAAATCTATCTGCCATGTGTCACAACAGTTAATTACTTCCTCTGGAAATTTCAAGTCAACTAAATTTTGTAAAGAGTTTCAGGGTCTTTTTAGGTGAAAGATTCTATTTAAATAGATTCATTATTATTTAGTAAATATGTTACCTGGTCATAAAATGTAGATATGCTTGAAAACCAGAAGTCTTAGTTCT
Organism: Notamacropus eugenii; assembly: GCF_028372415.1. Taxonomy (NCBI): domain Eukaryota; kingdom Metazoa; phylum Chordata; class Mammalia; order Diprotodontia; family Macropodidae; genus Notamacropus; species Notamacropus eugenii. The sequence goes on from NC_092873.1 coordinate 128,571,650, forward strand.
CAGTTATAGGCAAAGCAAACTTCACTATCTAGTTGCTGCAGTAAAAGATTTTCAGATCATAAGTGTCTTCTCTTCCAGTTCCTGCTGAGGAACTAATTCACTGTGTGACCTTGGGAAATCACTTGACCTTTTTATACTTCAGCCCAACTGGAAAATTGGGTAAAAGCAGAACTTTGCTGATAGGCAAATGCTGCCACTCAGCTGAATATTACATATCCAAACGACATATGGAATGCCACATTTTGTACTGTGAAGAAAGTATTAAAACAAGCTATTGGTAGAAAAATCTTTTCTAGACATTTGTTTCCATTATTTGAAAGGTTGGAGTAAAATTGATATTTAAATGTGGCCATTGTATTTTTTACATCATCCTTACAGTTTCTTCACTAACAATATGCTTGTATGAATTAAAATTACAAAATGACATTGATGCCTTCAATTTGGAAGTTAAATTTCAGATTAGAATAAAAAGTGTGACTTTTTTTGACAAGTTAATGGCAATATTTTTTCCTTGTCTGATTGTTTTAAATATCAAACTCCCACTGGTACTACTTCTTCAATTCTCACTTGTGCTGGCAGGTTCAATCTGAGAGAACATCTGCCTTCCCTTAAGCTTCTAAGGGTAAGTCTAAAAGATTGAGGGGCCTAATTTAGTCACCCATGAGCCTCCAGCTGTATTCTTCCCATTGGTTATCAAAATTAATTGACATCAAATTTACCTTCTACTAAGTAGGTAAGCAAAGATAGTGGTTACAGAAGCATATTCCAAAATCTGGGGCAACCTCTCCCACATATTCAGATTCCAGGAGAGAAGTGGGCATCAACTTAGAGTATAAAAAAAATGAAACATTTGTACTTCTAGAACATTTGTTTCCAAAGGGTAAACACCTAAAATTCTTAGATATTGAAAATTATTTCTTGAGTCCATATCTGGCAGTCTTTTTTTTATATAAAGAGCTCCATATCTTGAAGTTCCTTTCTTCCTTGTGTGGCAGTCTTCCTGCATCTATTCATTTCAGTGTTTCTCTGTGATTGTCCTTGCTCTGTCTCTGTTCTGGGTTTGATTTATCTCCTCTCAATTCTATCTCACTAAAAAGGAGGACAGAAAGAATCAGTCAGGGCTGGTTCTCTCTTCAGAATTTGGCTCAAACAGGTATCCTCATCTCTGAAACCAAATTCTTCCAATCCTTCTGGATTGAGTTCACTGATGTATCGATGTTGTTTTACATATAGGTTCAGTTGTGTGACTAATCTATATAACATCAACAAAGTAAGAAATTCTCAAACCTTTTGGTCTCTGCATCACTTTACACACTTAATATTGAGGATTTCTAAAGATTTTTTTTTTACTTATGTAGGCTGCATCCATTGATATTTACAATATAAGAAATCAGAATGTGCTAGTATTGCTATTAAAATAGTTTTGACCTTACAGAGTCCCTGCAAGTGTCTAGATTCCTGGGATCCTAAAAATACTTTGCAGACTGCTTATCTCTAGAGGCAGTTAGGTTTCTCAGTTGGTAAGAGTCTAGATTTAGGAAGGCCTAAGTTTAAATTTGACCTCAGATACTTACTAGATGTGTGATCCTAGGCTAATCACTTAACCTCTGTCTGACTCAGTTTACTCAACTGTAAGGTGAGGATCATAATAGCACCTACCTCACAGTCTCAAATGAGATAGTATTTGTATAGCTCTTAGAACAGTGCCTGGCACAAAGTGTGTTCATCTTTCGTTGCTGAAGAAGACCATCAGAGAAATGGTGACATGACTTGCACTTGACTTTGTTTTGAGTGAGAGAGGGCTGTGCAGGTCACCAGACTCACTTCTCTTCCAGAGCCATCTGAATCCAGTCACCAGATTTTCATCAGGATGACTGGAGATGACCCAGGATGAGGCAACTGAAGTTAAGTGACTTGCCCAAGGTCCCATAGCTAGTGAGTGTCAAGTGTCTGAGGTGAAATTTGAACTCAGGTCCTCATGACTCCTGCACTGGTGCTCTATCCACTGCACCACCTAGCTGCCCCTCTGGCACAAAGTGAATGCAATATAAATGCTTATTTCCTTCCAACATCCCATCTCTAAACCATTCACACTGACTTCTTTCTTCACCTGAACAAAATGATTCAGACCTTGTAAAGAGATCATAGGATTCAAACCATATTGTTGACACATTGAACACTTAAAATTGTGGATTGGTTAATTGATTGAAGAGGAAGTACCTCATCCTTGTCTAAGAAAAACTGAAATTATGATTAATAGGCTTACTTGTACAATATGTTGGTGACTATACCTTGAGTAACATTTAGAAACTTCTTAAATTATGTAAATGACGTAAGACAGTAATGTCTACAGAGAAAAAAAAAAGTTGATGCAAGTATATTCTGACCTATTTGGTTTGATTAAAATGTGATTTTCCAGTAAGCACTCTCCCAAGTAGAGGAATTTATTTCTTTGGGTGAATTGGGTGTCTATCATCTGACATTTATCTTAGGAGAGAAACCAAGATAGGACAGCTATGTTTTGAGAATTAAACAATGAGCTCATATGCCCTTTGTCTTCCATTCATTTCCTTTGCTAATAGACTGTGACTTCACTATGACTGGAAAAAACAAAAGCCCTTTCCTTGATAAGATGACTGAAAAGTTTTGGTTTGTGAAATTGAATTAGTCTACTCTGAATCATTTTAAAATGTGAATTGTAAATGATATAATCTCTTTTATTAAAATGCCCTTCATCTTGTGTCTACCTGAATCCCAGGGAGAGTAGGGACATCAGCAGGGGGAAGTGTACTAATACTGCTCTCTGCTAAAGTGGCAAAAATTTTAATCTTCATGCATTTTTAAATGCTATTTTGATCAAGACCAGAAACCTTCCTTTATCCATCACAAAACTCAAAAAAAAAAAATTTTTGTGACTCGTCATGTTTTTACTCCCTTCCGATTACATTGCAATCCAGTCAAAATAGTCTTCTTGCTGTTCCTCATAAAGTTAGTCAATGAGTCAATAAGCATTTATTAAGTGCTTACTGTGTAAACATGGTGTTAAGTAATGGGAATGCAAAGAGAGAAGGGGGAAAAAGATATCCCAAAGAATTGAGCCAGCTGAGCCTAGTGGAAAGGAAAAATCAGGATGACTAGTGATGGCCCCAGGATGCAGTGCGGGACTGTCCTTTACAAGCTAAAGCTTTTGTCAAGTCTCAATTTGTCTGAGGCAATACTATTTAGTAATTAAAGGATAGTTCAGAATAGGGTTAAAGATGGTTTAGTTTGCCTTCACAAAAGAATCAAGCTGGGAAAGGGAGCCCCTCACAGTTTTTGGCCATAACATAAACTGTGTTGCTATTTACACTCACTCTGAGCCCTCAAAAACCAAACAGTATGCAAGGGAGGCTTAGGCTGGGACCTATTATTGACCTATCAGTGAGCTCCTGAGTGATTTGGCTTTAAAGGCATAGTCAACTAGTTCCATTTGAATCACCATGGATTTTATCAAAGCCTAGTTCTTCAGAGCTATATTTTGAGAAATCTTAAATGAACACTACGTGAAACAAAAGAGTTAATTGTCTTACTATTTTTTAAAAGCAATTATAAAATAAATAAATAAGGTAGATAAAAATCTAAATCTCAAACCCCAGTATACCTTTTGAAGTATAAATCAAAATTTATATTCCTTTGGACAAAGTACCTACATAGAAGGGTAACTCCCCACATGGACAAAGAAAGAAGAGGGATGAGAGGAGGAGGAAGAGAAAAGAGACAGTCAGGAATGGAACCATAAAAAAAGAAAAATGTGGCTGACTTAGGTACCTCCTCAACAGGGGGAAGAAGGGGACAGAAGCAGAGATAGAAGGATTTCCAGGGTGAGACAGTTAATGAGATAGAGATAGAAAGATTGGGATAGTCAAGAGCAGAGCAAAAGACGAGTGAGTCATACTTTATATTGGTCTTTTCCATGCCTGGAATGAACTGCCTTCTCACCTCTTTCACACACAATCCCTGCTTTCCTTCAAGGTTTAATTTTTTGCCTTTTTCATAAGATGTTTCTTAATGACCTCAGCTCTAAGATCTTTCTCTCAAAATTGCCTATTTTGCACATATCTATATACGTACATATTTTTTCTTCTGGCTACATTCCTTGAGAGAAAGGAACATTATCGCTCTGGAGCCAAGATGGCAGAGTAGAAGCAGAGACCTACCTGAGCTCTCCACCCAAATCCCCTGAAAATACCTGTAAAAATAAGTCTGAACAAAATAATGCAGAGGAAGTAGTAGCCACTTGTATTATGAAGGCAAGTCATTTCCTTCTCTAGAGCTCAGTTTCTACATTTGTAAAATGAAGATGTTGAAGTTGCAGTTTCTAAGTTCCTTTGCTTCTCTCAATACATAAACTTATGGAATATTTTGCAACCATAAAGTACAATAATAATTTGTACATTTAAGCTAAATTCACTTATTGTTTAGTCTTTTTTTTAGTATATAATACATTCTTGGTAAGCTTCTTATATGTCTCTGCATATAGGAAACCTACTATTCACTTGAAATCACATTGATGATGATGATGATGATGATGATGATGATGATGATGATGATGATGATGATGATGGTGATGGTGATGACAATAACTAACAGTTATATAATTCTTTAACATTTGTAAAATTCTTCATACATATTATTTTGTCATAGACGACAACCTTGTGAGGTAAATGCTAATATGGTCATCATTTTAAAGATGAGGAAATTGAAGTGGACAAAAGTTAAGTGACTTGCCCAGAATCACCCAGATATGGTTTGGGGATAGATTTGAACTCAGATTTTCCTGATTCCAGATCCATCACTCAATATACCATGCAATCCAGATATCATTCTGAGATCTTCTGGGAGAGGAGATGTACTAATGTAAGTCCTTGCATCTATCTTCTACCCTTCCTGTCTTTTTTTTTTTATCTTTTTTTCACTGCCTGTTGTATTTTTCATCCCAACTTACTGTTTAAAATATATTTTCACTCCAACTTCTGGGCACTATATCTTTTATACAATAAAATAATTTGTATCTGCTCCCTGCTCAGGAATCATATTCTAAAAATTCTTTTGCTGCACCTATTGTTATTAGTTCTCAGGAAGCTCAATGAGACAAAATCCAGTTTACATTCAAATACTTGATCTTTAATTAATACTTTTAAATCTCCTTTCAGGCTACTAAATTCTTTTACTTCCTTCTTTCTCTCTCTCTCTTTACCTTCACTGTTTAGTCTATCATCAAACTCAAAATCGACCATTCTTCCAATAATAAAATCGTTAGTGTTTGTAATTATTATTAGTGATAAAGTTTTATTCACCCTATTTTCTCTTGCTCTTCTAGACATCAGTGACAACATATTTACTGTTCATCTTTTAAGTACTTTTAAGTACTTGGCTTTACCTGAATCAATGAATAAAAAACATCTGCTTGTTTAGAGATAGTTCTTGACAGGAAGTCAAATAGAATCCTTCACTTCTCTGCAGAATATTGCAAGGGTGTGGATCATTATTGGTGCCATGCAATTAATTTGAAATTAATTTTAATCCATTGTCACTTTTTCCATTTAATCACTTTTATTGATGCTTTATGTTTTTACATCAGTCATCTCCAGATATACTCCCTTCCTACTGAACCCTCTGTAACAAGAGAAAATGGGCAAATATAAATGATTGACTACAGCTGGCAATTAATAAGTTATTACAGCTTAAAAATGCAGTAGAATTTTTGGGACATGCTTCTGACCTTGTAATCATTCACCTCTTTATTGAGATGAAGAACGTATTTTAATTATCCCTTCTTATGAGCAAAGATCACCTGTTACAATTACTCATAATTCATCCTCCTTATTTAAAGACTTTATTTTTGCACTGTTGTAGATAATATGGATATTGTTGCCCCAGTTCTCTTTATTTTATTCTGCATTGGTTCACATAGGCTTCCCCATGTTTCTCTGAATTTCTCATGCCCTTTGAGACTCTCTAAAGATATGAAGTCAGATGTGGAATAATGCCATGAGCTCCTGATTTTCAGTTGACATACAGACAAGCATATATATGTATATATTTAATATATACATACATACCCATACATTTATATAAACAGAAAGATGGATAGAGCATGTATCAAACAATTACTGAGGCAGACACTGTGCTAAGCCCTGTCAATATAAATACAAAAGGAAAAAAGACATTACCTGTCCTCAAGCAGCACGTTCTAGTGGGTGAAAACAGTTCATAAAAGGAAAATGAAAAAGTCAGGGAGGGGGAAAGACATGCACAGGAACAGAGTGCAAAAGTAGTCAGAGGAGTTGTAGGCTTGTCCAGGCTGTGGAATGACCATTGATTCAAGTTCAACAAGCATTTATTACATGTTTACTGCATTCAAGGCACTGAGGATTACAAGCTAATAAAAGGCATTGACCCTGATTTTGAGGAAACAAGAGTACAAAAAGATAAAAGATAAATTAGAATGTGATTTGTGTACATTAAGGAAAAGGAAGGGGTATTACTTGACAGTTGAGAAGATTATTACTTCTAGGGAGGGAGAGAACATTAAGGAAAGTGATGTCATGAAGAAAATGGTAAACTGTAAATTGCTATTTAATCCTAACCCTATCAATGTTTGCTTGTTTTGTTTTTGTTTTTTTTTATAAATAGTTTTAGACATTATTGGGTGAGGAAGAAATAAGAGGCCTTAAAAGCAGATTGTCTTTCATTAAGTGTGAAGGTGAAAGGAGAGGAATGTTATTGGATCATAGTGAAGCAGTAAGGTATAGTGGAATGAGTACTGAAGCCCGACAATCTGTGTTTTAATTCCAGCTCTGCCAGTCAATCACACAGTAAGCATTTATTAAGCACCACCATGGTAGTCAGGCAGTTAGGTAGGACAGTAAATAGAGTTCCAGACCTGGGGTCAGGAAGACTCCTCTTCCTCAGTTCAGATTCGACCTTAGACATTTACTACCTATGTAACCCTGGGCAAGCCACTTAACTCTGTTTTCCTCAGTTTCCTCACCAGTAAAATAAGATGGAGGAGGAAATGGCAAACCACTCTAGAATCTTTGCCAAGAAATCTGCAAATGGAGTCACAAAGCGTCAGATATGACTGAAAAATGACTGAAAAAGAAGTGGTAGTCAAACACTATGCTAGGTGCTGAAGATACAAAAGCAAAACAACCTGCCCCCCCTCCAAAAAAAATTCCTCCTAAAGAACTTACATTCTATGGAATGGAGCAGGCGGTAGAGACAAAGCATGCTTTTCTCACCAGTCAGAACACAACTTCCTTGTAAGGATTGTTTTATTCTTTGAGCATTTATCTCTGGCACCTAGCATAGCACCTGAAACACTGTAGATGTTTAATTAAAACATGCTGATCGACTGACCGGTTCACATATTTACTTGTATACAGCATAAATAAATAAAAAAATACAAGGCAGGTTAGGGAAAGACACTAGTCATTGGATGAGGGTTAATAAAGGCTTCATATAGCAATTAGTGCTTTAACTAAGGCTTGAAGGATGAAAGGAGTTCTTTGATGGGTAGCTGAGTAGTAAGAGTGTTCTAGGTATGGGGGATTACCAGTGCAATGGCTCAGGAACGGGAGATACAGCATTTTGTTTTAGGAACAAAGAATTGAAGCTCTCTTGGGGTTTGGTTTTTAATCAGAGATTGTTTTCATTCCTGATAAAGAATCTCAGAATCTCAGGACTGGAATACACCTTAGAGGCCATCTAATATAATATATGCCGAAAGAAGTATTACCACTAAAATGACTTTCAGGCTATGGTTTAAGAACCTCAATGCTAACTTCCAAGAGAGCTAATTCCATTAATTGTTAGAAACGTTCTGTTTGCCTTTGACATGAAATTCTCCATTGTTCCTAGTTTTGTTTCAACTTCCAAATTATTTCTAGTTTTGTCCTCTGAGATCAAGCAGAACAAGTCTACTCTCTCTTTCACATGAACTTCCTTCAAATAGAGTATTTAAAGAAGATAAGTGAATAAAGTATTTATAATGTACCTACTATGTGCCAGGTACTGTGCTATGCATTTCACAAATATTATGATCTTCTCAATGACCCTGGGAAGTAGGTACTATCATTATCCCCATTTTACAGTTGAAGAAATAGAGGTAGAGGTTAAGTGACATGCCCAGGGTTACACAGCCAGGAAATATTTGAGACCAGATTTGAACTCAGGTCTTCTTGATTTCAGCACCAGTACTCTATTCACTCTTTCATCTGAGTGTTTTATTTTTAGATATCTGTGTCTCTCTTAAATCTACTTCTTCCTTAGTTCATTATCCCCAGTTATTCCAGTGATTTTCAAGGCCATTCACCTTCTTGACCCATCTCCTCTAAGCAATGACAGTTATCAGTGTCCTTCCCAAAATATGGTAGTAAAATATGAATATGATACAGTGGATATACTCTAACCAAAGTAACATACCAAAGGATAATCACCTCCACCATCTGATTTTGTTTACATTTTTGGTGATCACACCACTTAATCATTTAAAATATTAGTCAATCAACAATCATTTATTAAGCACAGATGCTCTACTCAGCATTGGGAACTCAAAGAGTAAATCAAAATATTCCAAGTTCTTAACTTGCACCTATAAAGAATATATATATATATAATATATACGTATATATATATGTATATATATATATAGAGAGAGAGAGAGATGGGTAGATACATAGATACACATACATACATGCTTATGTATGTATGCATGTATGTATTTGTTTAACTACTCCTTTGCAATTTGTATAGCTGGTAGTAGTGCAATGGTGACAGATGGTCAGAAATATGATGGTAAAATATTGAAAAGAATATTCTATTCACATCTTCTTTGTTTATACTTGGAAGTACTGAATATTAAAGAAGAAAGGGTCCTTAGAGTATCCTGTTCAAAACTTTTATTTTACAGATCAGCAAAGTGAAGCCCTGATAGGTTCAAGGGACTTATATACGATTGCGCACTTAGTGATATAGCCCGTATAGGAACATGGATTTACCCATTCCCAGTCATTCAAAATCAATTTATTTATGTATTATTATCCTTCCTGAATTCTGTGATTCTGCAAACTGTCCATTTTGCTATACTTCACCGACTATACTATATCTACCATCCTTTTCTCTGCACCTATAATTCCTTGCTTGCTTCAAAACTCAGCTCAACTGCCAGTTTTATTTCTCTATATACTTATATATTATGCACATAGCATTACCAGTTACAGAATGTAAGTTCCTTGAAGGAAAGGACTATTTTTCTGTTTTTGTTTTGTTTTGTTTTTTTTATGATTCTAGTACCTAGCATGATCTTTAGAACATTGTAAGTGCTTAATCTGTTTGTTAATTGATTGAATTCACCTACTAAATGTCAGGTACTATTCTGGGTGTGAGGGATATAAAGACAAAAGTAAAATCATCTCTTTCTTCAAGCTTACATTCTACTGGAGGGAAACAGCATGTCTTCAGGCAAGTAAATGTGTGTGTGCTTCCATAATAAATACAAAGCACTTTGGCTTTTCATGGAGGGGGCAAGGTGGTGTAATGTTAATTAGGTTAAGGAGAGTTAAAGATCTTCCCTACCCATTAATGGGTCTGCCCTTTAAGGGAAGCTTGATTAAGGGAGATTTGTTTTGTAGGAAGGCCCACATCTTTTGTCAATTTCTAACGAGGCACTGATTCTCAAGAGTCATGATGCCCATCCGACTCTGAGATAAAGATTTGATTTGGGGCTTACTCCTTGAAAGTGTTTGATTCCCCAGATTCTTGGTAGCCCCTAAGGAGCCCGAGGCTTTGAAAACTGAGATGATGATGCTTTTCTCTCTGGTAACTATGTATGCATATAATGGTCAGACAATTGGATCTGTCTGTTGATTTGTGATGTATTTATTGCTTATGGTCAAACAGTTGGAAGCTGTGTCTGTTGATCTGTATTTCTCTGCTTGCATTTTCTCTATTGGTATATGTGTTTGAATAAAGTAATTGTTAACCCCTCAAAAGTTGCTTTCCTTTTAGAAAAGTGGATCTAAGAATTTGTATAGCAGGCCCTCCTTTGTGTGCTGAGGTCCTTGCTGATACAGTTGGTTGGTAAAGGAACAACAATTAACAAGCAGAAAAAGCAAGTCCTCTGTACCAATTTAGAATCAATCAATCAGTGGATCAATCAAAAGGTATTTTTAAGTACCTATGAAGTGTGATGTCCTCTTAAGTATAATGAAAGAAACAATCCCTCCTTGAATGTATCAAAGATTAGGTATCAACAAAGCATGAAGATGAAAATATGATAGGGTAAAATTATTTCATTAGAATAATGTTAAAAAGCAGATATAAAATTCAGACGTTAAATAAGCTCTTACTAAGTACTTACTATGTGGCAGGAACTGTGTTAGGCCATGAAGATATAAGGAAAGGCAAAAACTCACGGTCATTACCTTCAAGGAGCTTACATTCCAATGGCAAAGACAATATGAAAATAATTAAATAACCATGTATTTATAAGAAATATATAGAGTGTATAAAAGGTGATCTCTACAGAAGGGCACTAGGACTGTGTGTTTCAGGATAGGGTTAGGAAGAATAGAAACTTTCTTGTGAAGATAGGATTTGAGGTGAGTCTTGTGGGAAGCCATGAAAGCTAAGAGGGAGAAATGAGAGGATACACCATTCCAGGCATGGGGGGGGGGGAAGCCACTGACAAGGTAAAGAGCTGAAAGACAGAATATTAGGAATGAGGAACAGCAAGGACTTACATTGCAACCAGTTATGGACATGGAGAAGATAAGGGATAAGAATGAAAAAATAAGAAGAGATTGGGTTATAAAATGTATTACATTTTGTTTTATCCTGGGGGTAAAAGTGATCCAAAGGAATTTATTGAGTAGGATGGAGCAGTAAGATGCAGAGCTGAAATTTGAACTCAAGTCCCCATTGATTCCATGTTTAACATCCCCAGTTCTGGTCTTTTCTTATATTGCCACTTTTACTTCAATGACATGTATTGATAGTATTTGAAGATTACTAACAAATGTTTCTAGATGAACCTTTCAGTTTTTTATCATGTCACAAAGAATATTTTTTTCCTTTAGAACAATGACATGCTCTAATCCTGAAATATTATGTTGATGCCTATTGTTAGTCATTTACAGTTGTTCAATAGGTTAAAAATATTTCACCTCAAAGATGAAAAATCCATCCACAACATGTAATGCAATCTTATATGAGCTCTACATATCCTTTTTTGTGATATCTTATGATTTGTGTGTAAATTGGATTTAAGTGAGGTAGAGTTGCACAAAGTCTTCAGCCTCACTCTCTCCTCCCGAGTCATCATAGTCCAGTGGCAGGACAGAGTCAAGACCACTGGCAATGGCTCAGGATGCAGTAGATGACCTTGGCGTCTTCAGTGTCTAACCAAGCTCTAAGTGTTTCACATCACCTGCTTCATCTGCCTTCACTGCTGTTGGAACAAATTGTTCTCATCCGCCCATTCTACCAGATGAAGTCTTCTCATGCTTGGGGTAGACACCTCCCTAACTTACCAATGGATTTGAGAACCCTTGGTTACCCTCAGCCTGATTTGTTCCATCTGCCAAAACTGTTTACCAGGGTGTGGCTGCTGTGCATGCTGCAGCTTCTTGGAGCCACAGGTGAGAGTTAAGCAAAACAGGTGGACACCAAAAGTGGAAACAGCCCTGAAAAGGGCTCAGTAGCCATCACATCAAAGGTGTTGGTCCTCCCTGAACACACCCTACACCCAGCTCTACACATACATTCCTATTAAACATTAGTCATGTTGTATAGAAGAATTATAATGAAAGGGAGAAATCATGAGAAAAACAAAACAAAATATAATAAAAGACAAAATAGACTGCTTCATTCTGCATTCTGGCTCCATAGCTCTTTTCTGGATGTATATCATAAGTCCTTTGGAAATGTTTTAGGTCTTTGCTTTGCTGAGAAGGGCTAAATCTATCAAAATCAGTCCTCGCAAATTATGCTAGTTTTCCCAATAATAAAACCAGTTCTGCATTCCTGTCACATATCCTACCTGATATTACTCTTCTGTATTATTCTCATGATAACTTCCTATGTTCTTTTTGTTAATATCTTATTTAAAATTTTGGCATCTATATTCATTAGAAAAATTGGTCTATGATTTTCTTTCTCTGTTTTGGCTTTTCCTGGTTTAGGTATCCACACAATATTTTTATTATAAAAAGAATTTGGTAGAACTCCTTCACCAGTTTTTCCAAATAGTCTATGTAGTATTGAAATTAACTGTTCTTCAAATGTTTAATAGAATTCCCCTGTAAATCCATCTGTCCCTAGAGTTTTCTTCTTAGGGAGTTCAAGTAGGCTTGTTCAGTTTTGTTTTCTGAGGTGGGGTTATTTAAGTATTTTACTTCCTCCTCTGTTAATCTGGGGAATGTATATTTTTTTTTTGTAAATATGCATCCATTTCATCAAGATTGTCAATTTTATGGGCATACAATTGGGCAAAATAATTTCTAATTATTGTTCTAATTTCTTTTTCATTGGAGGTGAATTTTCATTTTTGATGCTGGTTGTTTGATTTTCTTTTTTCTTTTTTAATCAAATTGACCAAAGGTTTATCAATTCATTATTTTTTTCTTTATAAAGCCAGATCTTTGTTTTATTTATTAGTGCAATAGTTTTCTTAATTTTAGTTTTATTCATCTCTCCTTTGGTTTGTAGTATTTCTAATTTGGTATTTAATTGGGAATTTTCAATTTATTTGTTGTCTGTCTTTTTCAGCTGCATGCCCAATAGTGGTACTCTAATTAACTCATCTTTATTTTTTTTGTGAAAAAATATTTTGCAGTTGTCTTTATATAGCTCCTGTATGTTTCTTGGCATAAAGTTTCCAGAATATTTTGTACCATTTCTAATTAAGTTACATAGATTTTCTCTATCTCTTTCTGATGGATTTTGTTAGTAATATGCAGAAATGTGAGTGATTTATATGGATTTATTATATACCTTGCAACTTTGATAGAATTGCTATTTAGTGTGATCAGTTTTTGTTGTTGTTGTTGATGTTGCAGTTTTCTCTAAATTAACCATTACATCATCTGCAAAAAAAAAATTTAAAGTTTTTTTACCTGACTATATTGTAACATTTTCTTTATGATGCCAAATTAGCATTATGAAAATTAGTCATTTTAATTGTATATAGAACAATTTTTCCCTCAGAAGATATTGTGATTTGGAACTTCACTCCCTACTTTTTTTTTTAAATCTTGTACCTAATTTTAATGAGATCTTTATCTCCTTATTTATAATCAGGCTTTGATTTATGACTTCTTGTTTATATCCATGTGTCTTCCTCTAAGAGTCTCCTTACCTCCTTTCTAATTTGTTGGTTATACTCTACAATGACCAGGGAAAACCACATCTAAATTAGAACTGTTATCAAATGTAGTTTAATTAAGAGATATGAGAAAACATCCCCAACCTACCCTTTCATGGAAGTGGGAGGTCCATAGGTATTACATAGTTCACGTTTTCAGACTTTATCATTCAATTGTGTTTTTCCACTTCAAAAATACTATTTTTCATAAGGGATTACTTTTTAGGAGGGGTAGTGAGAGGGATACATGGGATACTGGGGTGATGAAAGAAACAGAAAATAAAAATTAAATACCTTATAAAATGAATTCTTTGCAAAATAATGATATTCTGTTTGCATGTCTGTAAGCTCTCCAATGAGCAATGTGAATGAACATGAATTAATAAAATGAGTTATGCAACTATTTTTGCTGCTCAGAATAAGTTTTACTTTCTCATTTGAAGCTACTTATGATTGTTAAAATTGCCAGATAAGCCAGCTCTGTTCTTCTGATATATAAAAGTATAAAATAACTTAAAACCAAAATAGTTGATCTTTTCTTCATTAAATTAATTACTATATAAGTGTTATCAGGCAAAATGGCAATTTTCATGATTTATTTATAGGCTCAGGCATGTTTGATATTCTTACATTAGAGACATTTTATGTTCTTACAGTCATTTGTGCTACAGATAAGTTTTTATTTGAGCTACTTTTTGCGTTCCTTCTCAGATGTTCTGACAACTCTAGAATTCTATAAGTAGTCAATTTCACATTAATCTAGTTATTTCCCCCTTTTTTCAAGGAAGAACAATTATACTTAACCAATGCTAAATATAGGAGTTTTTGAAAAGTATTTTTACACTAGAGACATTTATTGTTTGATGAGACTAAGTACATACTCTGAAATCTTGACTTGCCTTGAAATAAAATGGCTTACATTTAATTTACTTTGTCATTTGAACTTTATTCTTTTTCTTTTTTAATCATATATTTATTTATTACTTAAATAATGAAAGTAGCCATCTAAACATTCATTGGCTGAGTTCCCTGAAGAGAGGAATATTTATTCCTCATTAGTTCAATACAAATCATAGAAGTTTCCCAAGTAATGAGAACCAGGGCAAAGGTAAATTTGAGAAGTGGTTGCTTTTATCTTCAGTACTCCTCTGCTTTCTTTTTCTACTTCCTGCCTCTCATAACATGTCTTTTTCCCTGTCTTTTTTCATTCTGTGTGCTGGGGACTTTTCAGTTCTGAGGTTATTTTTTGTTTGTTTCAATTTAAATTGACTAACAAAGCTGTCTGTTTTGACTGCTTCAACTGAGGTGAATAGATGAAAAGCAAGCTTGTTTAAATCTACCTTTGAAATTTCAATGATTTACATTTTTTCTAAAGTTCTGTGTGTAACTTAACTTAATTGAGTACCTTTGGTTCTTTATATTTTATCCTCATAGACTTTTTAAAATAGTTTCATATCTACCTATTAAACTTTTTAGGATCGTGATTTTGAAATATTGCTTCATTTTTAAACTTGTTACATTTAAATTTTGACAGCTTTTACATTCCCTTCAGCAGCGTAGGAAAGTTGACCCTGGCTATTAAGAAATAATTAGTGAGAATAGGAAACTGCCTCATGAGATGCTGTCCTGGTCTGGCCCTACATTTCTCCTGCCATCATCAATAGTGGACCTCCAGCACCTACATAGTCTCTATTCCTTCTACTACCAAGCTCAAGTGATTTTGTATTGATTATTTGTTATATTATTTCCCTATCATACATTGCAAATTTGGTTTGAGGGCATATTTTTTACTACTTCTCTTGTCAAAATTGATAGCTATAGTTCTGATTGTGATGCTAAATCTAGCTTGGCCCTTGGCTTCTCCATTCCCTTCCCACTGAACCTGTCTTTAAGATGAATTCACCTCACCTGTGCTGTGCTTTTTTTTTACTGTTCCACTCCATATTTATTTTACTTTTTGTAATTCATTCCTACAGTGTTTAGCACAATACCAGAAACCTGGTAGGTGCTTAATAAATCAATTGACTGACTGCTGTCATGACTTAATCTCATATGCCTTCTTCTTACTTTAATGTACATTAAGAATACACTTCAGAACCTTTATAACACCAGGGAATCTAAATAAAAGGAGTAATAACAGTTCTACAGAGAGAATCAGCCTTAGAGTCAGATCAGCCTGGGTTTAGGTCCTGTTTTTAACAAATTCTTGCTGTATGACTTGAGGTTCATTGATTAAAATCAAAGCATCAGAGGAAATGCTGCAAAACTAAAGCTTGCATACAAATTGCCAATCTGCATTGTAAGAAGGTGATTCCTCACGGGAGTGTTTCACACACTGATGAAATAAGAGGGCATGACCATCACTACACAAGCAAAGCATGCACAAGTAAACCAGAAAGTTTACAGAATACTTTCTTAAACAAAATTTTTGTAAAATGTGTAGGTAAACTTAGGCTTGTGGTTGTTCAGTTGTTGAAATTGTGTCTGACTCTTAGTGATTCCATTTGGGGCTACTTAGCAAAGACCCTGGAATGGTTCACCATTTCCTTCTCCAGCTCATTTAATAGATGAGGAAACTGAGGCAAATAAGGTTAAATGACTTGCCCAGGGTCACAAAACTAGTAAGTGTTTGAAGCTGATTTTGAACTCAGGTCTTCCTGACTTTAGACCTGGCATTCCATCCACTAAATTCAGAGTCTCAAACTACCAAATGTCAGGACCAAAATGCAAAACTTGGTCTTTTGATTCCAAGTTCAGTGTTCTTTCCATGAAGCCACCATGCCTTTAGCAAGTAATTCTTCCCTGAAAGAAATATGATCACAACTTATGCATATATAAGAATCCTAGAATCTTAGAGTTTTAAAAGGGTATTAGAGATTACCTAATGGTCTAATTCCTTCATTTTACTCGTGACAAAACCTAGCCTCAAGGAATCACTGATGAATGTAATTAAATCAATAAATCAATTTCAATTGCAGCTGTCCTTCTAGTCACTAGAATTGTAATGGCCAAACTATGTTGCTTTAAAGCACTTTGCAGTTATTTGTATATGTTCCTTTACATTTTATTATGCGTATACTGGTATATGTTGTTCTTTCCCTATTGGAATATAACTTTCTTGAAAATAGAGATTTTTTCATTCTTTACCTTTGTATACTCAGTGTTTAACAAAGTGCTTGATACACATCAAGTATTTAATAAGTACTTATTGATTGACTAATGCTAGAATACTCCTTTATGGTAGACTCTTCAGGATGGTTCTTTTCTGAAATAACTACCTTTTCCTTCTTGTTTTCCTACATCAACTACAGCTCCCCTTTCTTCTTAATGAACCAAAAGAATAATTCACACTGAAGTGTGACTCAGATACTAGATAACTTGTCTATGGTAAGACCAAGACAGTTTTGGGAATGAATTTTGGCAGTCATCTCTGGCCACTGTTCTGTTTGGGTAGCGTCAGTAATACAAGAGTTTGCTGCTTGGTGTCAGGAGAAAGATCAGAGAAAATGGCTTGCCACTCCAGCTAATTACTACACTGGTCATTAACTAACTAATCTCTCAGTATCCTAGCTTCACATATTTTTGTTGGTGGTGATTTTGGTTGTTACTAAATAAGTATTATGCCTTATGTAACGTTGTCAGTAAGCTGTCTGACTGAAACGTGAAGAGACTGGTAAATCAATCAATAAATCAATATTTATTTCCTTCTACATGCAGTTACTCCACTAAGTACTGAAAATGCCAAAAGAGGGGGAAAAATAGTTCCTGCCCTCAGAGAACTTACAATCAAGTGGAAGAGACAACATTCAAACAAATACGTGCGAACACACTATATACAGGATAAACAGGAAATTTTTTTAAAGGAAATCACTGGACTTCAGATAGATTTAATTATTAATCAAGAAAGATTCAGTAAAAAGATAGGATTTTAGTTTGAATTTAAGAAAACTAGGGAGATTAGTAAGGAGAGCAGGGAAGGGAGAAGATTCTGGACATGGAAAATAGCCAGAATAACTGCCCAGAGCCTAGATATGGAGTAGCTAATTCTAGAACAACCAGAAAACCAGTGTCACTAAATCAAAGAGACTGTGGCGGGGAATACAGTGTAAAAACCCTGGAAAAGTAGGAATAGGCTGGTTTTGAAAGTCTTTGAATGACAAATAAAGAATTTTTACTTGATCCTAGAAGTGATAGGCAGGCACTAGAGTTTATTTAGTATGACAGTGACATGACAGAACCTGCACTTTAGGAAAATCACTTTACTGGCTGAATGGAGGGTGGGTTACAGTAGAGAGAGACTTGAGCCTGGCAGATGTTTGAGTAGTCTATTATAATAGCCCAGGTAAGAGGTGATGAGGACCTGTATGAGAACAGTGTCAGAAGAGAGAAAGGGGCATGTTCAAGAGATGCTGCAAAGGTGAAATTAACAGATCTTGGCAACAGATTGGTTATGAGGCACAAAAGAGAGTGAGGAATTTGGACCCACTCTTGGAGAGCAGAAAGCACCATCAACAAAGCAACAAGCATTTATAGAGTGTCTACCATGTGCCAAGCAAGAAAGGCAAAAACAAAACAAAAATGAAAACAGTTTTTGTTCTCAAGAAACTCAATCAAAGAGACAACATGTAATCAACTATGTGCAAACAAGAAATATGCAGGATAAATTGGAGACAATCATATAAACAATCTGTTATAAGTTATATATGTGCAAACATGTAAATCATTTCCATATTAGTCATTTTGTGGAAGAAAACTCAAACAAGAAAGAAAAAAGAAATGAAGAAAAAAGAAAGAAAGAAAGAAAGAAAGGAAGGAAGGAAGGAAGGAAGGAAGGAAGGAAGGAAGGAAGGAAGGAAGGAAGGAAGAAAGAAAGAAAGAAAGAAAGAGAAAGAAAGAAAGAAAGAAAGAAAGAAAGAAAGAAAGAAAGAAAGAAAGAAAGAAAGAAAGAAAGAAAGAAAGAGAAAGAAAGAAAGAAAGAAAGAAAGAAAGAAAGAAAGAAAGAAAGAAAGAAAGAAAGAAAGAAAGAAAGAAAGAAAGAAAGAAAGAAAGAAAGAGAAAGAAAGAAAGAAAGAAAGAGAAAGAAAGAAAGAAAGAAAGAAAGAAAGAAAAAAAGAAAGAAAGAAAGAAAAAAAGAAAGAAAGAAAGAAGGAAGGGAGGAAGGAAAGACAGTATGCTTTAATTTATTAACATGCCATCAGGTCTTCATCCCAAGGAGGACAACATTTTACATCCTGGGTCCATTGGGATTGTCTTGGATCATTGCATTGCTCAGAATACTTAAGTTATTCACTGTTGTTCATCATGCAATATTGTTGTTTCTCTGTACAATGTTTTCCTAGTTCTGCTCACTTCACTCTGTATCAGTTCATGTAAGTCTTGCCAAGTGTTTATGAAAACAGAGGATGGGATTTTAGCTGGTACCTGAATGAAACTAGGAAAGCTTAGAACAGAGACAAGGAGCAAAAGAGTTCCAGGCATGTTGGACTCAGTGAAAATGCCTGGAATCAGTAGGTATATCTCATTCAAAAAACCACAAAGGCCTCCAGAGTCACTCAATCAAAGACCATATGGAGGAGAGTAAAATATAGGAAGAGTTGAGAGGTGGAAAGGTGCAAGTTTACAATGGCTTTAAACATTGACCAGGGAAATTTATATTTTCTCCTGGAGGTAAAAAGGGAGCCGTTGTACTTTACTGAACAGAGGAATGTTCAAATGATCAAACCTGTGCTTTAGAAAGATTGATTTGAAAGCTGAGTGAAGGATGGACCAGAGTAGTGAGATTTGAGGCAGGGAGCTCAACCAGAATGCTATTGCAATAGCCCAAGCTTGAGGTGATGAGGATCTGCACAAGGGTGGTAGAAGTGCCAGAGGAGAGATGGGGAATTACATAAGACATGTTGAGAAGGTAGAGTGGACAGGGATTTGACAACTGATTTGGATATGTCAGTCAAGAGAATGTGAAGCATCAAGGGTGACACCTAGGTTGCAAATCTGAGTGACTGAGATAATAGTGATACCCTTGACAGCAATGAGTAAGTTAGTAAGAGGGGAGTAATTGGAGAAGAAAGAGAATGATTCTGATTTCTAATGTGTTGTGTTTGAGATTTCTATGGGAAGTCCAGTTCAAAAAGTCCAATATCCAATTGAAGAAGAAAGGTGACTAGAGGACAAGAAAAAGGTTAGTCCTGGATAAAAAGATATGAGAATCATCAGCATAAAGACTGGTAATTGAATCCATGGAAGCTAGTAAGAACACTAAGCGAAATTGTATAGAGTAAGAATTAGAAGAGGATCTAAGACAGAGAGAGGCTTGGAGAATATTCATGGTTAGCGGCTGTGGTCTGTATGAAGATCCAGCAAAGGAGACTATCAAAGTGTTTTCACGCAGGTGGAGAAAAACTGGGAGAATATGGTGTCACAAAAACCAATAGGGAAGTGAGTATCAAGAAGAAAAAGGATGTCAAAAGTTACAGAGAAGCCAAAACATATAAGGACTGAGAAAAGTCTGGTATTTAATTTGGCAATTAATAAATCACTGATTACTTTGGAAAGAGCAATTACAAATGAATAACACAATTGAAGTCAGACTACAAAAGCTGAGAGTGAATTTCAAGGAAGGAGAGACACCAAGTACAGATAGCCTTTTCAAGCAATTTAACCAGGAAAGAGAGAGGCAATGTAGAATGATAGATAGCCAGGATTGATGGATCAAGGGAAAGTACTTTTTTTTTTTAATATGAGGTCCATATGGTAATATTTTGGGTCAGTAGGGAAATAGCAAAAGGCCAGAAAATATTGAAGAAAAATCATATAGTATGAATGATAGAGGGAGCAGTCTGCTAGAATAGATGGAATGAAATAGAATCATTTATGCATGTAGAGAAGTGGCCTTTGTAAGAAAATCTTTTTATGTGAGAAAGAGGTGAAGGAAGAAATAGTAGCAAAGGTATATGAGTGATGTAAGGTAAGAAGGAAAGAATAAGAGGGAGTTACAGGAGAATGGTTTCAGTTTTTCTTTTTTTCAGTGAAATATTAAATGAG
The DNA here is from genome assembly GCF_028372415.1 of Notamacropus eugenii. Taxonomy (NCBI): domain Eukaryota; kingdom Metazoa; phylum Chordata; class Mammalia; order Diprotodontia; family Macropodidae; genus Notamacropus; species Notamacropus eugenii. Next base: position 128,592,096 of record NC_092873.1, read on the forward strand.
GTTATCAGCTAATGGAGTGTGATTTGAGAAGGAATGAAAAAGTTCAAAAAAGTCATGATGGTGAGTGAAATATTGAATCTATTAGGGAAGCATGAAAGATCTGCCTAACCACAATAAAGGATAAAGGATAAATTGAAATTATGTAATATAAATTTGTAGTGGAACCAGTCAGCATGCTTTCTTAATTTTCTCCAGCTTAGTTCAGCACATGAGCAGAAACAAAGACCATGCATGATAGGAGTAATCCAAGGTTGAACCTTGGAAAGGAGAATTTGCTGATAGGAAAGGGGATCTTAGATCTTGAGAGAATAGGTTAAAGTTAAACTAGTTCACCAAAGGTTCAGGATTGGTAAGAGAGGAGAGGTTAACCAATGCATAGGTACCATCTTGGATATCATTCAGTGGGAGCATTAGGGATAAGAAGAAACAGAGACAAAAATCCTTTCTCTTAAAAGATTTATGATCAAGTTGTGGAAACAAGACCAACACATGTGAAAAAAATAAGAACATTATATTTTCATTTAAATACATATATATTAATTATTAGTAGTATTACTTTACATATGTGTGTATAATCTCCCCAGTGACAGTAGAATAAAGATACCATATATTTTTTAGGGGGGATATATTGATAATGCATTTTTGCTTATTGTTAATGTAATTTTGCTTCTTAATGGGAAGATTTTTCCCATCCATTATTAGGCCCATGTGACCTGCCTGGGTCCCATGGAAGTCTGAGTCTTAAGGAGCCTGTGGTGGGAGGAGCTTGTGGGAAGGATAGAGCAGGAAGAAGCAGAACTAGAGCAGAGCTGAGAGGAAATTGGTCAGAGACTAGTCACAGTTAGGAAGGATGCAGGAAAGCAGGCTGCTGGCTAGTGTGAGTAAAAGACCTTATTTATGATTTTATTTGAAAAGGGCCTGCTTGTGATTTGTTAGATGGAGCTAGGAAACCTGGCAGGGCGAAATTCTTGGTGATTGTGTTGTCCTCTGTACTGTTATTGTGTATAGGTTTTTGTTACTATGATGGATTTGGCTTTCTGGTGTCTGAATAAATGTTTTGGTTCTGTCTTCCATGTGGAGAGTCCATTGTATGTTGCAATTCAGAATTGCGCTGGGATATTCATTGCCACCATAGGTGCTATGAATATTGCATTGGCACTACAAGGGAGCAGGTATAAAAAGATAAACAGAATATACTTTTGACAAACTAAGCCAAAAGCAACTGCAACCAGCGTCTAGAATCAGTGGCCACTCTAATTAATTTACTGCTTTAAGACCCACCTTCACCATTATTTAGCTCGATGGAAATGCTTAATATGAACAGAAAAGCAAAGGAAATTGTGTCTCCATCTGATTCACTTCCCATGAGATCCAAAGGACTCACCCTGGGAAAATGCAAGAAACTCACAGAGAATTCTGCCATTCTGTTCCAGATAGTGAGGAGTTTAGTTTCTACGGTTCTACAAAATAGCTAGTACTTGAACTTCTTGTCATTCAGCATCAAAGCTGGAAAAGGCCAAAAGGATGAAAGGTGACTTCTGTTTCATGTTTTAACAACCATTCTGATGTTCTGAAACTGTTTGCAGTCTGGTCAGAAGTTTGCATCTGGGCATAAGTCTGCCTAGTGGCAAGGAGTGGCAGCAAAAACTTCATGATGACTCAGTTAAATTGATTTCCCATTGAACTAATTGTGTTAGGACTGGACTTTAGGATTTTTAGAAGCTATTTATTACATGTTCTGTGAATGATGAAGAATTAAGGAAGGAGATTTCATCCAAGGTTATTAGAATAATAACTAATTGGATACAGCCTGCAATCTGTGAAAAATAAGCTTTAACTATTCATTAAGAAGTGAGTTACATCCGTTTAGTAAAACCTAATCCTATAATAACAAATTGTTGTTGTTAAGGTGCTTGCTAGTCTTTAAGAAAACAAATGGTAGCTATTAAAATTATGTAGATCCTTACTGAGTGCTTCTACACTCTGATGATGTATTTTGTGAATGGCAGGTTGTCTCCCTTGTACAGCATCCCTTGTTTGTATCAAGGCACTGCTGAACTTAGAAATGGCTTGTCATTTCTGTGGAGACTTTCAAGGTCATAGTGGAATTTGTATATCTTAAAAGCTTTTTAAATTTTTGAGAACATATTTCAATGTTAATCATCATCTATCAAATTAATAAGAATATTCCATGGTTGTTGCTAGATAGTCTGCAATGGTAATCAGAGATGGGTTGAGTGATTTCAAGAAAAAGAACAGTGCAGTTCGTGGAGGAGAAAAGAGAAGCAAAACTTACATAGGATACCTGTCCCAGCAACCAAGAGCCCTGGGTTACTATCATTCTCTCTTAGCTGAAATCGAGATCACCACTAGATTGTAACATTCTGGAAGTCAGAAACAATGGGATGTTTTCTAAGCGTGTGTGTAGATGTATATGAGTGTGCATATCAATCAAATATTTGTGAAGCAGCTACTATGTGCCAAGCACTGTACAGGGCACCAGGGACATGGTCTATATGTGTGTATAGACAAAGATTTTTGGTGATTTAAATTTTAAAAGATTTTTAAAAAACCATAAGTACACACACATACACACACACACACACACACACACACACAAGTATTCTGAATATATAGGGATGGGAACTGGACCTGTGGCTTCATTGTCATATGGACTCCTCAGATGTGGTAACTCTCTCTACCATTGCAAGTCAGCACATTTTCTTCAATTTATATTCTTGAAGAATTTCTTGGAGGTCTGGGAATTTAAATAACTTGCCCTGGGTCAAAGTTAATACGTATTAATGGTGGGACTTGAACTCAGGTTTCCTTGTCGTAAAACTGGTCTCCATTCACTATATCATGATGCCTTTACATTTTATAAAAATGTACAAATACCCTAGCCATTCATACACACACACACAAACACACACATACAGACTTTGTCTTCTCTTGGTTTGTATTTATCTCTCTGTTTCAAGAGAAATGGAGAGAGACAGAGAGAGAGAGAGAGAGAGACAGAGGGTTCTCTATATGAAATACATATACATGAAGTATCCATATTTCTTTCTATTTATTGCATATGCATAATTTATATCTGCAATGTAATGAGGACATAGTTGAATGTATTAGGTAGTAAACGAATATGTGTTTAATGAAATATTTATTCAATGAACAATTTTAATGACAGATCTCCATGCTGTACCTTACATAAATCATCTTATGAGCATCACTTATGCATAAACAACTGTGTGATATACATTCAATTGAATATCTCATCATGTAATAAAAAGAACTCATCATCTCTCCCAAATGGTCTCTTCTTCCAAACTTCCCTATTTCTGTTGACAGGACTACCTTACTATGAAATACTCATGTTTCCAACCTCAGTGTTATCCTTGACTCTTTCCTCTTATTTAGCCCCCACATCAAATGATTGGGACTTTAGAAGCCATGTAGTCTAGTTCTTTCATTTTACAGATGAAAGAATTAAGAACAAAAGTGACAACACACTTGCCCCAAATCATGTAGATAAGCTTTAAAATTGTGATTAAGTCTCAGATACTCTTGACTTATAATCTATTGCTCTTTCCACATTAGTAAATCACTTGAGAAATCTTTACAAAGTAATCTCTATATCTCTTGCATCCATCCCTTTTTCTCCATTTACATAGTTAGCACCTTATCTTGGTTTAAGCCCTACAAATCTTTTTCTTAGACTGTTGTAAGAACCTCCTGATTAATTTTCCAGGCTACTGTCACTCTTCCATTGTCTATTCTTCACGTAATTCCCAAAATAATCTTCCCAAACCATTCCTTCACTCCCTTGTTCAGGAAACTTGTTGAGTGGCCTATTGTTTGTAGCATAAAAGACACACTCTTCAGTTTTGCATTTGAAGCCCTTTACTCTCTGGTTTCAGACATTCACACTTGCTGGACATATTGGCCTACTTGCTGTTCCCTTATCTTGGCTTTCCATGTCCTGCTTCCATGCATTTGCACAGGCTGTATTTCATGCCTAGAATGGACACACTCTCCACCTATGATTTTGGAATCAACAATCACTCAAAAATATTGATTAAGTAGTTATCATAGATATGCATATATGTATATACATTAGTTATGTATGTTGGTCAATATACATATTAGTTATATATGCAATTTGAATTATGGGAGACCCAGGAATAAAAATACAAAAGTGAAGAAAGCTCTGTCCCCAAGAAGCTTACATGTTGGGGGGAGGAGGAAGTAATAAAATATTCATAGATTGATGAGTACCAGATAAATACAAAGCGATTTGTTGAGGTTTGAGGCCATAACAACTGGCCTGCACGATGCCCTGGTTCTTCAAAATCTCCTTGGTGTGGTTTTAGATATCTTTGTAACATTTTCCCCCTTTCTTCACTTGTGGCTACTCTCAGTCAGAGCTATAGTTCTCCACATGTTGATCTTCTTGCCTTCACTCAATCCCTTAATAAGCACTTCTCAAATATTTTTCCTAGCTTTTCTTCCACTTTAAATACCTCCTGGAGGACCTTATTCTTACCTCTCCCCTTTGATTGCCAAAGCTCTTGCAGTTTCCTTTGAAGAGAAACTGATATAATCAAATATGTCTCAGAGTTGTTACTAGAATTTTATGTTCATATTTGCCTTTCAGGTAGACTTGGAATTGAGAGCTGTTCCAAGGGCATGATTAGTGGATTTGCTGTTTTGCAAGATGATGGCCTCAGGAGGAAGAATTTAAGGCTCTTGCTAAGCCCCCTATATTTCTTAGATTAGATTCTACAAGTTGCTATCCCAACATATCTAGAGAGAATATAAGCAATTCTGGAAAAACGTGTTCTTTTGTAGTCTCCACCAGAGAGTGCCTCAGGAATGGTATCCAGCAGACCCTCCAAAGGCTGAGAAGGGAAGGAACAGGAAATTAGTTTCAGAGGGAAAAAGTTCCCAGAGTACAGACCAAGGTCAAACCAAAGTCTCAACGATTTCTTTTTAAAGGGTCTAAAGGTGACAGGAAAACAGATGAGAAAAGTAGTACTGCAATAAAAACAACAGCAAAAACAAAACATGCCCAGGGTGTGGAAACACCAGGAAATAAGTGTACTTTTTTACACTTATCTTTAAGAAGCTTTGTGAAGTAACTGCTACAAGGGAAAATGAAACTATTCTAAGACTACTCTACTTTAGACATACTTTTGCTTTCACCAATAAAATGTAAGCTACTTCAGACAAGAACTTTGGATCAACAGTACCTCAAGAAGTGCATAATATAGGGCAGAAACTTAGTAAATGGTATTTCATTAATTTATTGATAAATTAAATTTAGACTGCTTTGGGGGCAGAGATAGAGAGACAAATAAAGACAGAGAAAGAAACAGGGAAACAGAAAGATGTAATGAGGCTGGGTCAGACACAAAAAAGACAGGAAAAGAGAGACAGAGATAGAGAGGCAGATAGACTGAGAGACAAGGACAGAGAAAAACACAGAGAAGCAAAAATAGAGACAGAGAGAAAAAGACCTGCCATTATAAAAGAAGGCTGCATGAAATGCTCCTTTTGAATTTAGTTTTCACAATGTAATCAGCAATGGTTTTTCCAGAATAGAGAGTATCATGGTAAGACTTGTGATCTGCTGCAAAGTAAACACAGGAAAAACATACAAACCAATGGCAAAAATGCAAATGAAATTAATTCCTAAGGCAATAATAATGATAAAACTTTGTCGCAAAGAAGAGATGAGAAAAGTTACCTCCCTCTTGTTTTTTTCCAAAATAAGGGACTTTACATGCAGAATGAATATATAATTAGACTTAGTTGATGTGTTAATTACTTTTGTTTAAGTTCTTTTTTTCCCTCTCTTTCTCACTGATTTGTTGGTGTAACAGATGGCTCCTTGGCAGGGAAGAGAATTGAGGGAAAAAAGCAGATAGATAGATAGATAGATAGAGAAAAAGAGAGAGAGAGAGAGAGAGAGAGAGGTAGGTAGGTAGGTAGATAGACTGATAGGTATAGACAGATAGATGATGTGAAACCAAAATAAAATATATTGACATTTTACAGACACAAATCATTCCAAATTAGGCTCATGTTCTATTTATATGTTATTTAAATGGTATGTCTGAGGATTTTATAGGAACAATATACATGAATTTCAATTTAATAAATATTTAACTACCTACTAAGTGGAAAGTACTATTCAAGGAATTAAGAATACGAAGACAAAAACAATGAAATAGTTTCTAACCTCAAAGATCTTACATTCTTCAGAATACATGTAAAGTAATTTGAAAAGGCAAAGAACACCAAAGGCTTCAGGGTGGGGTGAAGTTTTCTTTGGATATTCAGGGAAGGTGTCCAGATGGAGATGCCACTTTGATAAAAGCTATAGATTCAAAGAGGAAGATGATGAGTAAGTTTATTTAAGACATTGAGGATGACTTGTACAAAGCAAAAGTAGAAGATGGAATGTCAAGTTCAAGAAATATGGAGTAGTCCAATTTGCCTAGAGCAAAGAATAAGAAATAAAAAGTAATGTGAAATAAGTATAAGGGATATTAAATAGAGGAGTTCTCTAATCAATTTCATTCAATTACTGAAAGGTAAAACTTTGTTTATTACCTTTGTTTATCCATTCCTCTCTTCATTTAGGCATACCCATTGGCACTGTGTCAAGATACCAATATGCAATCTATGATTAGGTGATTCATGACTACCTCTAAGATGAATTGGTTGGATGAAATTCAAAGGATAGACTTTGGTGGAAAAACATCCCTGCTGTAATGGCCTATAAAAGAAAGCTAATACAGCTCTTGAACCCTTTTCCACTTTTTTCTTGTGCTTTTTCATTGATTTATTCTTCTATAGCACAGACACAGTTCCCTCCAAAGGGAATCTAGAACAGATGATAGAGATGGGTTTTCCCAGTCAAAGATATGTCAATAGAAAGTAAATTGCTAGAAAATGAATAGTTCCTACAGAAGGAAATGGTCAAGGCAAGTGTATTCTTGCCCACATGGTCTAAGAAAGAAATTCATGAATGTTGTTTTTAAAGCCTAAACTAATGTGTGGAATGAAGAGGAATCATGATTTTTTGCCAGTGTGCTGACACTATATAGTGCTCTAGCTGGAGAATGGAGATTTCTTGCAATATACTAATTGAAGTTGCCTTCCTTATTGGTAACTCTAAGTTCAATGTGCAAAGAAAAGGGATTTTTCTGAGTAGTTTGTCTCTCAGAGGGAAGAGAATCACCACCACAGATTCCTAAAATTGAAAGAGCACTAAAGGACTAATATCACATTACAGGGGAACAGAAGAACAATATTTTGGTACCTAGTATAACCCTGAGTGATTTAGAGAGTGTAGCTCTTGTAAGGTCTGTCTTTCCAAAAGCCCAAAAATGTATTTTCCTGGATAAGGAGTGGAAGGCTAATTTAGAGGATCAAACAACAAATCTGTGGGGGACTGAGTATCATCCTATATAAGTGAAATAATATGCTGGAAACTCTGAGTGATAGGGAATCTACTTTGAGTTATTTATGTATTTATCTACATTTTTTATGAGAAAACTTGTAGCTATTGTGTCTTTTGTACTTTTTGTGAAGTAAAAGAAAGTCTGTCCTATAGTATCAATGGTCAGAAAGCTACGTTCCATAGGTCAAATGTCTGCTATTTTTGTATAATCTATGAGATAAGAATGACTTTTATATTTATAGTATAATTTTATTTAAAAATAGGAAAAAATGTATTCTTACATCACAGGTTAAGGTACAAAAAGAGACGCATATATTTGGTCTATGGGAAATCATCAGTAGATCAATACTCTACATGATATACTTTTTTCGTATTTTTTAATTAATATTTCTGTATAACTTTGGAAGTCTGTTATATTTGTGTAAATGTACATATGGACTCTGAGCTATATTTGGAGATCTCTTAGAGTAATTTCTGGGGCAAGGAAGAACAATGAATCAAAAAGGAGAAAATGAAGTTTTAGGGAGTCGCACAAGATCAGACAAGCTGTGTGAGTGTAATGTTAATGAGATTTATGTTAATGAAAGATCTTCCCTGCCCATTAATGGGCCTCAGATTAAGAGAGGGTGGTTTTGCAGGAAGACCCGCATCTTTTATTAATTGCTAATAAGTCACTGGTCATACCCTACATCTCTGAAAAGTGTGTAGGTGAAGCTTTTGCTTTTGGGGGCTTGGAAGAAGGTTCATGTGCCAAATGAGACACTGGGTAGCTATGTCATATCCCCACTCCTGCCAGCTTTGAAAACTCCAATATTGGCACTTCACTCTCTGGTAACTATGTATGTATGTAATGGTTAGACAGTTGGATTTATCTATTGTTCTGTGATGTATATATTGCTTATGGTCTGACAGTAAGAAGCCCTGTCTGTTGGTCTTTACTTCTCTGCTTGGATTTTCTCTGTTTGTGAATGTAATTAAAGTAGATTGCTGACCCCTCAGAAGTTTCTTTCCTTTTAGGAAAGCAGATTTAAGAACCTGTACAGCAGGCCTTCCTCTGTATGCTGAGGTGTTCGATGATACAGTGAGTTAAGATCATATGGAAGCCTGTTTACAAAGGGAGATTGGAGATTCTGTGGAGTATCTTAGCAGCCAAAATGAGGAATGTCTGTTTTACCTTTTAAGGAAGAGTAAACCACTGAGATACTGAAATAATGCAATTATATGACCAGACCCTATACCTTAGCAAAATTATTTCAATCAGTCTTTGAAAATATCTCTCAAAATCTTTGAGGACAAGATGATAAGATGTGAACTAGATGATAATGTTACATTAGGCAGATTTAGAACAGGCCAAATGATTAGATTCAAATAATGTTAATAAACGTCATCCTAGAAGAGGATGTCTTAATCTTGTGTGTCTATGTGTACAATAATAACTCCTTAGACAATCTGGTGAGCCTTTAGATCCCTTCTAAGGATACTGTTTTAAAATGCATTAAAAAATACATCAAACTTCAAAGAAAAATCAATAATATTTAAGTAGTTTTTCATTTTTTAAAGCAAATCCACAAACTCCAGATTAAGAACTTCTAATATAGAGGGAGTTCTTCAGTGGAAAAGTACGAGATTTATCTTTGGTCCATGTTTAAATGAACACTTTAATTAATAACTTTGATGGATGTGTAGACGTTAGCCTTATAAGATTGGGAAATGATATGAACCTGATTAGAAAAGTTAGCATTTTGAATGAAAGAAGCAGTATACAAAATATCCTGACAGGCTAAATTATAAGTTAAATCAAATAACATGGGATTTAGGAGTCTAAATGTAGTCCTAACCTGGATTTTTTTTTTTAATCAGTTGAATAACTCCAGGAATAGAAACTAAAGTTATACATTAATTCATGAAAAAGACCGAATGACTTGAAGTTTTTTGACTTCTCTTATAAACATGATGTTCAAGATTAGGGAAGAAATAGCTCTGTCATCTACTTCTCTGCTCAGTCTACAAGTAGTATGTTATGTTCCATTTTGGGTGTTACATTTTAGGAAGAATGCTGACAAAGCAGAGTTCATCCAGTGGACTAAGATACTAAAGGGATTGGAGTTCATTTCTTGGAAGAAATCATTGGAAGACCTGAATATATTTAACCTGAAGAAGAGAAGACTTAAGATTGCATAATGGTTTTCAGCAACTACTTCAGTAATTATTAAAGACTGGTTTGGCTTCCAGCGAATTGAACCATAAGCCATAAATAGAAGTAATAGGTGATACTTCTTAAACCAAAAACAGATATGAACTTGACATAAAAGATAAACAAACTCACATTCTAATTAGAAGTTTTTGAAATCAAAATGGACTCTCTTAGTGAGTTACCCATCACTAGAAGCCTTCACTAAAGAGACTAGATGACTACTTATAAGAGCTAGGATTCAATCACCAGTATGGGTTGAAATATTTGAAGTCCCATTCAACTCTGACAATTCTACCTAGAGCATCTGAATAAGATTCCAGTGTCATACTAACTAGCAACTTATAAGACACCTTGTTATGCCCAAGACAATGGAACAGATTCAGAGTAGGGTAAGAACTTGGAGATATTAACAACATGTGGGCTCATTCACCTTTGGTGTCCACCTTTACCAAATGCTCACCTGTGGCTCCAAGAAGTTATCACATGAACAGTGGACACACCCTGGTATAACCATCTTGGCAGGCGTGTTAAACCAGATTGAGGGTAACTGATAGGCCTCAAACCCATTGGTGAATTAGGGGGATGTCTACTGCAAGCATATGAAGACTTCCCCTAGTGGAATGGTCAGATGAGAACAATTTGTTCCAATGAACATGAAGGTGACTGAAGCAGCTCCTGTGGAGCACTTAGAGTTTGGTCAAACTTCAAAGACACCAAGGTCACCCACTGCATCCCCAGGCCATAACCAGGCCACAACCATCTTGACTTTTGTCTTGCCACTGGACTTTGATGATTCAGGAAAGAGAGTGAGGTTGATGACTTTCTTCAACTCTACCTCACTTAAATCCAATTCACATGCAAGTCAAGACACCACCCATGATGTCACAGGGTGAATATCTTCAAAAACAAAGGAAGAAGAAGAAGAAGAAGGAGAAGAAGAAGAAGAAGAAGAAGAAGAAGGAGAAGGAGAAGGAGAAGGAGAAGGAGAAGGAGAAGGAGAAGAAGAAGAAGAAGAAGAAGAAGAAGAAGAAGAAGAAGAAGAAGAAGAAGGAGAAGAAGAAGAATTATTTTTAGTGTCCAAATGTCAGAAAAAATGAGATGCCATCAAAGAGCCATATTGCCTACACACACACACACACACAAATGAACACACACACACACACATACTGTAAACCATAATCATTCCCCTTTATTTTTATACCTTAGAATTCAGATAATAAATCATGAATCATAAGGTAAAGAGAAAAATAATGAATCTCTAAAGTGAGGGAGGAGTAAGATGGTATAATGTATAGAGTGAAGGGGTTGGACTCAGAAAGTTATTTGTTCAAACACTGCCTCTGATATCTACTATTTGTTTAGTCTTTGATTATATTCACTGATTGGATTTCATCTCTCAGCTGCAGTTTCCTCAATTGTAGAAGGAAAAGTAATTGCATCTAACTCACATGTAAAACATTTTATAAACCTGAAAATGTCATTATTAACATTAATATTTATTCTCTCTAACTTATGGGATCATTCTAAGAAAAATATTTTGTAGCCATAAATGGGAGATTTTTTTAAAAACAGAAATACATACATGCATGCATGAAAACTGGACAACTCTGACCAACACAGGATATAAGATCGTCATAAAGAAATATCATCATATAAATAATTGGAGTTTATGTTAATCCCATTTCATTTCATTTTTAAAAGAGAATATAGAAATAAAACATATGTGTTTATCCTCACTACAATGAATAAAGAAGAAAAAGCTAGGTTTAATTTATATCTTTAAAATTAAGTGGAAGTGACTCTGCAATCAGAGTGCTGGTCTAGTAAGTTTTATTCTGGCCAGAATATAAATCTTATTAGTCTCTTTCAGCTTAACACAGTGCAGCAAGAAGCAATCTTTGATGACACATGCTGATTTTGGAAACGAAGAACAATATCTAATTAAAAAAGACAGAACAATAAAAAATGAAGCAAAATTCAATTGTAAGGATGGTTGAAGACATACAAGTAAAATCAAGGGGAAAGTCTTCCTGATGTTTGAATAGAAGCAAAAACAGCAAAAAAAAAATTGTTTTGAAGAGGGTGTACAAATCTGAAGTAATGTCAGAGGTAATAATGCTTTGGTGTCAGGGATTGGTGAATTATGTGAACATCTTGAGAGGATAACTCAAATTTGAGAAATAGCCCTATGTGAATGGCTATCCTTTTCCCAGGTTCTCTCCTGCTCATAATGATCCTGTAATTGTTAATGTCTTACCTTTTAAACTACCTTGTATTTAGCTACTTCATATTTATTCTGCATATATCTATATCTATATCTATCTATATCTATATCTATATCTATATATACATATATATATATATATATATGTACTTATTGCTTCCCCTTTTAGGACATAAAATCCCTTTTGAGTAGGTATGGTCATGTAATATTTTGTATTTGATCTTCAGAACCCAGCACAATGTCTGGCACATGATAAATGTTTGCTGATTATGCTGCTGCAATAGAGAAGACCAAAGTCCGACCAAAAGTCCTTTCCATACTGGGCACAGAATGAAAGATTATTTTTTTTGCCTTGCAGCAAAAGACACTGCTTGAAGAGCCTGATGTATTCAATGACTCCCCCTCTGAGAGGTTTCTGCAGCATATTCCTCATCTTTCATTACTTCTCTCCAGGTTAAGGTATCATTTGATTTCATTTTTAAACTTCCATTCTATTTCCATTCATCTGTTATTGTCCATATTTTCCTTCCTGGAATATCCATAAATATCTAAATTACTTGAGGTGCATCAGAATAGAAGACCTAAGAGGTATGGCAGTAGCCCTGCTTGATCCAAAGAAGAGGACTTGAGCAAAAGGTAAAAATATAAATAAGGTAACGCTAGCCCCATGTAAGAAAGCCTTTTCAAGAGAATGAGTTCCAAAAGTGAAATGGGCTACCTGGGGTAATGGTAGTTGCCCCCTTACCAGAGATCTTCAAATGTAGAAGACATATCATCCCAAACTGGGAAGTTATGACTTTGACAAATCTCCAAACCTTTCAGACATGGTCTGATCCATGCAACATATATAATCAAATTCTTAACTTTTGTCTTTGGGTAGTCATTGGAATTAGCTCTTTAAACAGCTCCATCACACTGTTGACTTCTTTTTAGCCTAGAAACAACTGAAATCCCCAGTTCTTATTCACTTAAACTTCTGTCCTTTTGGACTTACCCATCCTATACTTGTAAAGGATGATGACCTTACAATGATTCCAGTCAAAGTAGTTTGCGGCCAGCCTGCATTATGAGAATTTATTAATATAAACCATCTATTTTGATCATGGAATAATCTGTCCCTGGAGGGGCAGAGCCAAGAAAGGGGAATAAAAACAGGGACTCACTTGAACTCTCCCCCTAACTCCTCCAAATACCAGTAAAAATGGCTTTAAGTAAGTTCTAGAGCAGCAGAACCCACAAAATGACAGGGTGAAACAAATCTCCAGCCCAAGACAGCTTGGAATGTCAACAGGGAAAAGTATGTTGCACCAATCTGAGATAGCAGCCCAATACAGTATAAAATGCACCAGCAGAGATAGGGCCCCAGCAAACTGTAACAGGCCTCAGGGGATTGAATCACTGGCAACTATGGTCGTTCGCAGACTTCTCAACCTGCAAGTGCTAAAGGTAAGTTAGAAGGTCAGTAGGAAAGGTCTGTCGGAACTGAATGAGAGCAGATCAAGGTCCAGCCCCATCCTTGGGGTGTAAAGCTAAAGCAGCAGCTGCTTCATGGGCTCTGGACCACCAGACAGTGAGGGGATTGAGCAGATGATGTGGGGGAGGATTGCAGGGATCTCTTTGCTGGTACTGAGGCAGGATTCTCTTGCTTTACCTGTGCTGGGATGTAGGTTGCAGGCCTGGATGGTGGTCCTAGGGCAAGAAGAGCACTGGCATGGTGGAGCTTATAGCAACAGTGGCAAGGGAATCCTCCTCACACTTCCAAGAAAGAAAAGAGTGCTTTTGGTCACTCACAGACCAGAGCACAAGCCAGGAGAGAAGTAAACACCTCTCCTTTGATCATACCACCTTGGAAGAACTGAAAATTTACAGGCCTTTAGAAGAAATTGATCAGGAGAGTAGTAAAGGTACAATGAATATTTCAAGATAGCAATATCATGAAAAAGCAGACACAAAAGAGAAGAGATATTCAACAGTGTCAGTTGCTACAAAGATGTCAAGAAGGAAGAAGACTGAGAAGAGGTCATTAAATTTGGAGGTTAGCAAATGTTGATGAGTTTAGAGGGAGCAGTTTCAGGAGAATGATGGGGATGGAATCCAGATTGCAGGGGGTTAAGGGAGTAGAGGCAACAAAGAAAGGAAACAGTCTTTCTTCTAACAACTACAATTCATAAATCAATATTTTGGTGAGGTTTATGGGGGAGGCCATTATATATTTGATCTGTAGAGTGGGAATACAATTTCAGATTCAGGCTTTACATCAAATTTATTGTGCTTTACTAATATTCTTAATACTAGAAGTTTGAGATTTTCACACTTGAAATATAGCAGAATCTTCAATTTGGGGAAACAGTTTTAAAAACCATTTAATTCTCATCCTCATGCAAATGTAATTCTGAGTGTCAAGACTTTGATATACTAACAGAATCCAAGGAAGTAACTACCAGTAACAATTATTGAAGAGGCCTGGGGGTAAGACTGGGGAATAGTCTATGAAAGAAAATCAGAATTTTCCAAAGAAAGGTTAAATGTTTTATAGCTTCTCTCCAACCCTTAAGATTACTTTTATGGTCTTAAATTAATATTTATAGCTTCTACTTTACAAATGACCTAAATCTAGCTAGCATGCTGTAATTAAATGAAATGCACTTTTTTTGGTGACAGGCACTGATTCTCTCCAGCCAAAATATTATGGAATTTAGTTGGAAATTAGCATAAAATACTGTAGTGCCCTGTAATGAGCTGTTGTCTAAAGGGGGCTTTTTGACATAATGACCCACCTAAATAATAAGAGGAAAATACTTTTGACATGAAATAATGCATTTTCAGCCTAAATGTTAACCTTGGAGCATCCTAACAGATAAATTGTTGAGGGTGGAGGAGCTAAATTCTTTGTCATATGGAAAAATCTTGTAAAAGGTTTTTATCATTCATTACTTTTCATGGGGGTATTTTTCTTACCCTATGAAAAAATGAGAAAATAAAATACTTTTGCCTTGAAAATTAGCCACCCTTTTATCAACCAAAGTTTAAAAAGTAAATTGCTTAGATGAAATTGCAACTGTAATAAAATTTTCTATGAAAACATTCCCTCTTTGGGTAGATATAGTCAAAGTGAAAGGAGGAACCCAACAACGGAAAGGAAATTTGATGAAAGAAACTAGTCAACACTTCTACTAAAGTACTTTACTAAAAATACATCTTATTTTTGTGTCTTGTATCCCCAAATGGTTTGTAAATTCCTTGAGGGGAGGTATGTGTCATACACATCTTTGCTTCCCCATAGCATCTAATACAGAATAATTGTTCAACATGAAATTTTTGGAGTGAAATGTGGGTTGAATTGGTCTATGGTGCCAATCCATAGAACATTTCCAGATCTTTTCCACCTGCATCAGGATGATAATATCAGAGTTTGGGAGCCTGTTTCTGGAAATGGGAGATTCAGTGCTGAGTGACTTACATTTTGAAATAAAAGAAGTTCCTTTACTAACCTCTAAACAGGAAGTATTGGAGATGCAATATCTCTTTAAGAGGGAAAGTTTCTTTACATCTTCTCTTCTGACTTCAAATTCTGGCAGGACTATTTTGTGTTTTTTTTCCCCTTCTTTCCTAATGAGGAAGAAGGACTAGCTTGTTCTAGCTGGCTCTACCTGGGCTCCTATGTAGCCACAAGCAAATAGTGACTAAAACAGGCTTCCTAGGCAAGTCTGATTCTGGGTTTCAGACACCATCTTTTGTGACTGTTCTTTCCTGATCATAGGTGAATGAGTTTCTAATGTGAGACAATTATATCCAAATTTGAATATGACCTTGTGGGTTTGCGAAGTGTGGAGGTCCATAGGGTCCAACTGGTAGCAAATCAGTTTTCTTTAGCTAATAAGGTAACCACCAGAATGATGAGAACCAAAATTAATTTGGATAATACAGAAATGAGGTGAACTGTAGTATGCCCATTCAGTGATCACACAAACTATGTTCTGACAAAATTAAAGAATTAACCTTTGAAGAGATTGTTTTCAATTTTAAGTTAATGTGCTGAATAAAACACATAAGTTAACTTACTGAATCCTATTTTAAAACATTCAATTAATTCTGTGTCCTTTGTGTTATTTATTGTTTCTTTTATGTATAGAAATTAAATGCTTTCACCTGACCTGTTTCATAGTATATTATAAACTGAAAACTTTTTCTCTTCCCTTGTTTAGAAAGATCTTTGAAATGAACCATTAAAATTAGAATAGTAGAACAGTGGAATGCAGGTTTAATGAGTAGAAAAGATTGTGAGAAATCAAGCAATTCTTTTGCTGGCTACTCTTATTAAAAACAAGGTTCCTTAGACGTAACTAAGTCCAGGCCACATGTATGAGTGCTAAAGGAAAAAGGAATAGAAGCAAAGTCCCAGCTATGTAGGTCCAACAAGGTTTTCTCAATATGAGAGGATCATAGCACGTAGACTGAGAATAGAAGTGGACCTTAGAATTAATCTTGTGTAAACTCTTCATTTTACATAAAAATGAAGAACCCAAGGCCCTAACACATCAAGCAACTTGCCCAATGCAAGACATGTACTCAAAATTTAAAATTCTTTTCAGTACCCTGTTGATTAATGATTTGTTTAGAGGAAAATACACGTACCTTTCTTTTTCCAAACTACACGTAGTTACCAGTGGATATTTACTTTTTTTTCCAGGAAAAGTTTCCAAAATATTCAGTATTAACATGGATCAGACAGATTAATGCATTTTTAAGACTTTGTCTAAATCTGGCTAAATGGTATGAGAAATCTATTAAAGAGGATTAAAGGCAGGATATTTGACCTTCCAATCCTAGAAAGTTAAACTGTTCTAAATTGGTGTTTGTAGAACTAAGCTCCCCCTAAAGCAAAATATCTGAGTACTTCAAAGGTTTATTTATACATGTTAATGGCTACATGGGTCATGCATGACTGAACTCTGGATATTTTAAAACATTTACTAAAAAGTATAAAATTTCACCATCTACCATGAAAGGATGATATTGTATGATTTATTAGTTTTAAAATTACACACACACACACACATATTTAATTGAAGAATTATTAAAACTTGTTCTTTTTGCCTACAGAGAAACCTTTAAAAACTCTTGCCAGCCAAATATTGGCAACTCTAGACAATGGGTTTACAAAGATAATTTTAACATATGAAGAAATCTGCTATTGGGGAACTTACTTTTAGCTTGTGATGAGAGGGGAGGAGAGTTGAGAAACAATTCATATGTAGCAGATGCATTTGAACTTGGCATTGGAAGAATGGGACTGGGGGAGGGGTGAGTGGTGAGAAAAGGCAGAGTTGAGTGTAAGTCCCTTCTAGCCATGGGGGGCTGATGTAAAAAAAAAAAGAAGTAAAACACAAATAGAGTATCTGAGCTCATTTGGAACCAGTATACATGAAGACAATTAGAAAAGTTGTGTTTTCATTAGTTTTAACTGCATTGCTATTACATACATAAAAACCATGTGTATATGTGTTTGTGTGCATATATGTTTGTGTGTATGTGTTTGTGTATGCATGTGTGTTAAATGTTTATATATGTATTGTGTACGTATTTATTTTGTGTTTATTTGTATATATATTTCTATTGTGTTTATATGTGCATATATATGCATGTGCAAATATACGTTACATAGTATAATACATATATATGGTTACATAGGTTAATATATGTAATGTAGTATAATGCAATAAAAGATAGGCTTCATAGAATCAGGAAGACCTAGTTCACGTCCCGTCTCTGATACCCACTACATTTATGACCTTAAGTAAATTATTTAAGCACTCTGAACTCTCACACAACTCTAAGAACAGACACCAGTATGCATTGTTTAAAAAAAAAAGCTTTTTCTTACTTGGAGTTCCATATAGCAAGGAAGTTATAAGTTCATGATAAAGGATAGAGAGCAACATACAGAGTGTACAAAGTGGCATAATACAAAAGTACTAGACTTTGAATGGGGAAGATAGGAGTTTACATCCTACCTTAGTCACTCACTAGTTGTGTAAACAAGTTAGTAAGCTTCTCTGAGTCTCACCTTCCTCACCTTTAATGATATCACCTATCTTATAAGCCTACTGTGATGATCAAATGAGATAACATGGAAAGTGCTTTGAAAATCTAAAAGTTCTTAGTTATCATCATCATCATTTCATCATACGTTTTATCAAGAGATTACAAATTCACTGGGCTGGGGGGGAGGTATTTCAAATAGAGATAGTGATGCACTCTGAATCCATAGGCATGAATATGTGCTCTGGTTCGTAGCTGAAGGACATGTGTTTTGTGATGATCCAATCACTCATTAGAACCAATGACTACGAAACTGTCAAAGGTCACTAAGGACTCAGAATTAAGTTCATGGGATGGAGTAGCCAACTCAGTAGGATATATCCCTGTTCATGAAATTATAGGAAATCTTTGATGGTACCCGCTGCCTCTTAACATTTAACTGGAGAGTCAGTATTTTGTAGTAGAAAGAATCAGACTTATGTTCAAGTACCATTATCTACCCTTTTTGGCTGAGTGATGATAAAATGGTCACTAATCTCTGAAACTTAGTTCCTTGATATGTGCGTATGTTTATGTGCATATGTATGTGTGTGTATGTGTTAATAATTCTTGTGTTACCTGGTTCATAGAGTTGTTATAACTATCAGGTAGGTAGAGATTTTTCTTCTGTATTGTGTATCTTCAGTGCCTAGGACAGTGCCTGGCCCATAAGTTTGCTCATTGATTAACCATGTTAAAATGTGATATAAATTGATTACATATTAATATGTATAATTACATAATAACATTATATAACATATAAAAATGATTACATATTTTAAAAGCTTATTGAAATACTCAGCATTTAGAATTTATTGGGCTTTTGCTATAAAAACTTGTGACCATAGTAATATCCATAGCACACAGATTTCAAATTAATATAAATATCAGAAAATAGAATTTTCACAAGAAATTGGTGAGCATTAATTTTAGTTGACATTTATAAAGCTTAAATATTTGCAAAGTGCTTTACATTTTTTATATCATTTAATCCCTTCAATAATTCTATGTATAAGTGCCATTATTCCTTCCATTTTTAAGATAAGGAAACCGAGGCACAAAAAGATTAAGTAACGTGTTCTGTATCTGTTTGTAGTGAGAGTGAAACCCAGCTCTTCCTGATCTAAACTCTTTTGCTCCATCCACTATACTATGCTGCCTTTCATTAACGTTAACTGTCCTGATGCCCAACACAAAGGCCATGCACATGATGGTTTAAAAATCTATAGTCTAATTAAGATTATTACTTTTCTTTGTCAATAAAGGCTTGAATATTTATGACATTATAAACAGTTTCTCTGGAGGAAATTTAACATACTCCTGCTCCAGCCTTCTATTCTGATTATACTTATAAACACTTGAAAGTCGAGAAATTCAGCTATTAAATTTTTCAAGTGTTTATTTCATATTCTGCTTAAGCAGCCATCAAACTATGCAGCATGATGATTAAAATACAAAAGAGATGACTAAATTCCTTTGAATAAGTCAGGTGGCATATAAAAGTGAATTTCATAACATCTAAGTGAATTTGAAAAAGCAAAAATAAAAATCAGATCATGCAGTAGTAGCACACCTTTAAATCCTGAAAGCTTGTCTCAGTCCACGATTGCCCAAACATACATTTCCTTACAATATTTCAAAAATAAAGTATCTAGAGCACAAAGAAGAATAAAGAATGAAGATTCCTCCTTGACGATGTTTGTGAGAAAGGAAATGCATTTTACTCTGTAGGATTATTATAATATTCTTTTTAAGATAGTACTATGGTGCAGGGACTGACATAGATACTATTCAAAGAAAAGGAAAATGCCAACTACAGTCAAATGTCTGATTTTTCAAGACAGTCTCAACACATGGTTTTATATCTTTCCCATTCATGTAGCCAAATCTCAGGCCCTCTGTGCCGACTTTACTGTCTGTGCATCATGAGAAATTTAAGTCAATACATATTTCTTAAGAGCCTACTATATTCAAGGCACTTTGGTACTTTTTTTTCTTCACTAAAACCCTCACCCTGAAGGAACTTGCATTCTACTGGAGCTGGTGATCCTGAAGATAAAGCACTGAGCCTTCAAGTCTTGACTTCAAATATAGACTCACATACATACTAGCTGTGTGATCCTGCATCTGTAAAATAGGAATCACAATGACAGGTATATTGCAGGGTTATTAAGAGGATTAAATGCGACAATATTTGTACAAGTGCTTAGCATACAGTTCATTGGTTGATTGCTTGCTGTCCTTCATTCTCAAAGAGGACCAAAATGACTTCACTATGTTGGAGTCAAGGTACAATGTGTTTGACTGTAGTTGATGAGACTAAAATGAGCTCAGACAATTCTACCACTAGTTGGCCACAAATAGTTCATATGAATATTTGAAGTGGAAATGTCTCTAAATTTGTTCATCTCATATTTCTTTTCAGCTACTGAAATTCTGCTTGGTTCTTAGAGTACAGTTCCTTCTTTAATGAGGGCACACCATGTCAAGTGTTTCTCTGCCAATGTCCCCCATGTCTCATAAATGATACCAAAGCTTGTTAAGAGACCTTGAGAATGTCCTGGTATTGTCTTTTCTGACCACTATGTATGTACCTTCCTTACATGAGTTCCCCATAAAAAGTTTTTTGGGATAAGTATATACTTGGTATTATAACAATATGGCCAGTTGATCAGAACTATGGTCTGTAAAGCAAAGTTTTAATGCTTGGCAATTTAGCTTAAGAAATTATCTCTTTAGCTTCCTGGGGGAAGGGGAGCAGAGCCAAGATGGCAGAGTAAAAGCAGGGACTTGCTAGAGCTCTCTCCCCAAACCCAGCCAAATATCTGTAAAAAAAAGACTCTAAAAAATTCTGGAGCTGCAGAACCTACAGAATGACAGAGAAGAGCAAGTTTCCAGCCCAAGACACCCCGGAAGGTTTACATAAAGAATCTATCATGCCACACTGGGAGCAGGGTACAGTCCAGTGTGGGACATACCAGAACAAATGGGACCTAAGCGAGAGACTGGATCTTGGGAACCTGTAGGAGATTTGAGACTTCACAACCCCAAAACACTGAGGAAAAATTGGAGTGTCAGTGGAAAAAATGTGTTTGACCTATGTGAGAGAGTATTCCCAGTGCCAGGGTGATGGAGGGGGTGGAGAAGCCTATGGCAGGCACAGCAGCAACAGAGGAAGCAGCATCTGCTTCTGGAGTTCTAGGTCCACAAATTGTGGGGGGATCAAGTGGCTGACAGTACACTCCCCATTCCAACTGCAAGTAGAGAACTACCTTGACAAAGAACTCAAAAGTCAAGTAAATGACTGGGGAAATAAGCAAAAACTGGAAAAAGAATAAGACTATAGAACCTTACCTTGGTGACAAGCAAGACCAAATATACAAACAGAAGAAGACAAAAAAGTCAAAGCTCCTACATCCAAAGCCTCCAGTAAGAATATGAATTGGTCTCAAGTCATGGAAGAGCTCAAAAAGGATTTTGAAAATGAAGTAAGAGAAGTAGAGGAAAAATTGGGAAGAGAAATGAGAGTAATACAAGAAAATCATGAAAACCGAGTCAACTGTTTGCTAAAGGAGTCCCCAAAAATACTGAAGAAAATAACACCTTAAAAATAGATTAACCCAAATGGCAAAAGAGAGCCAAAAAAAATGAATGAGGAGAAGAATGCCTTAAAAAAGCAGAATTGACCAGATGAAAAAGGAGGTCCAAAAGCTCACCAAAGAAAATAATTCCTTAAAGATTAGAATGGAGCAGATAGAAACTGACTTCATGAAAAATCAAGAAATTATAAAACAAAACCAAAGGAATAAAAAAAATGGCAGACAACGTGAAATACCCCACTGGAAAAACAACTGACCTGCAAAATAGATCCAGCACAGACAATTTTAAAATTATTGGACTATCTGAAAGTGATGATCACAAAAAGTACCTAGACATCGTGTTTCAAGAAATCATCAAGGGAAATGGCCCTTATATTCTAGAACCAAAGGCTAAAATAAATATTGAAAGAATCCACTGATCACCTCCTAAAAGAGATTCTAAAAGAAAAACTCCAAGGAATATTGTAGCCAAATTCTAGAGCTCTCAGGTCAAGGAGAAAATATTGAAAGCAGGAGAAAAAAACAATTTGAGTATTTTTGGACACACATTGAGGATAACACAGGATCTTACAACTTCTACTTTAAGGGATCAGAGGGCTTGGAATATGATATTCCAGAGGTCAAAAGAGCTAGAATTAAAACAAAGAATCATCCACCAAGAAAAATTGAGTATAATATTTCAGGGGGAAAATTATCATTCAATGAAATAGAGGACTTCCAAGCACTCTTGATGAAAAGACCAGAGCTGAATAGAAAATTTGACTTTCAAACACAAGAGTTAAGAGAAGCATGAAAACGTAAACGGGAAAGAGAAATCATAAGGGACTTACTAAAGTTGAACTGTTTACATTCCTACATGGAAAGATGATTTCTATAACTCCTGAAACTTTTCTCAGTATTAGGGTAGTTGGAGGGATTTTATATATGTAGACAGAGGGTACAGGGTGAGTTGAATATGAAGGGATAATATCTACAAAAATAAATTAAGGGGTGAGAGAAGAATTTATTGAGAGAAGGAGAAAGGGAGAGATAGCATGGGACAAATTGTCTCTCACATAAAAGAGACAAGAAAAAACTTTTTCTATGGAGGGAAAGAAGAAGGATATTGAGAGGGAAAAGTGAACCTTGCTCTCATCGCATTTGGCTTAAGGAAGGAATAACATGCTCACTCAATTTGGTATGAAAATCTATCTTATACTACAGGAAAGTAGGGGGGAAGGGGATAAGTGGGAGGTGGGGGGAAGACAGAAGAGAGGCAAATGGAAGGAGGGAGTAATTAGAAGTAAACACTTTTGAGGAGTGTCAGGGTCAAAAGAGAGAATAGAATAAATGAGGGACAGGATAAGACAGAGGGAAATATAGTGAGTCTTTCACAACATGACTGTTATGGAAGTGTTTTGCATGACTACACATGTATAACCTATATTGAATTGCTTGCCTTCTCAGTGGGGATGGGTGGGGAAGAAAGAAGGAAGGGAGAAAGGTTGGAACTTAATGTTTGAAAAACGAATGTTAAAAATTGTTTTACATGCAACTGGAAAATTAGACATACAGACAATGGTGTACAGAAATCTACCTTGGCCTGCAAGAATATAGAGGGGATGGAGGTAAGAGAAAGGAGGGATGTGATAGAAGGGAAGGTAGATTGGGGAAGTGGTGATCAGAATGCATGCTGTAAAGGGTTGGGAAGAGGGGGGAAGTGGGAAGAAAATTTAAAACACAAAATCTTGTGGAAGTGAATGTTGAAAACTAAAAATAAATTAATTTAATATTACCATTCCAAGGGATCTTCAAAATCTTCCTAAGGCAATTCAAATGGGAGTGATTCAGTTTCTTGGCACAGTCCAAAATATTGTCCTGGTTTCACAGACATACAATACTGAAATCAATATAATGGCTCTTTAACCCTTCAGTTCAGTAGGTAGTTTAATACTTCTTTCCCCCGCTTTCCTTTAGAATCTCACACTGAGCTAACTCTGGCAATGTGTGAGTCAATCTCATCACCTATGTGTATATTCCTGGAAAGAATAATGCCAAGGAAAGTGAACTTATCCACAATATTCAAAATTTCTCCATTTGCTAAAAGCAATCATTTTACATCTGGATGGTGTGCTACTTACTGATGGAGCACCTATATTTTCTTGGTGTTAATTGTTAGGCCAAAATTACCACAGTTGCAGAGAATTGATTCATACTTTCTTGTTTCTCAGTTTCAGAGACTGTATTGAGTGCACAATCATCTGCAAACAAAAAAATCACATACCCAGTTCTCCCTCCACTTCAATTGTGCCTTATAGCCTTTTCAAATTAAATAATTTGCCATCAGTGTGGTAACTGACCTTAATGTTGCAATCATATTTGTGGAAAGCATCTGACAACACTGCTGAAAACACCATGTCAAAAAGGGTAGAAGCAAGCAGAGAGCCCTACTTCACTCTGTTGGTGAGTGGGAAAGCATAGAAGTATTGT
Source organism: Notamacropus eugenii (assembly GCF_028372415.1). NCBI lineage: Eukaryota > Metazoa > Chordata > Mammalia > Diprotodontia > Macropodidae > Notamacropus > Notamacropus eugenii. Next base: position 128,616,134 of record NC_092873.1, read on the forward strand.
TCATTATCCAGAATCCAGGCAAGCATGTCATCATGAAATTGGTGTAAAATACTTATACACTTTATGTACTGTGTTGTACAGAGTGGAGGCAGAAGAAGGGAAGATTGGAACCTCTTTGTTGGAGGAAAACATGTATGTATGTAAGGTTGGGAGGACTTTGACAATGATTATAAAGGAAAAAAGGATAAGTGACAATCTTGTATTTGTCTCCAGAAGCTCAACCAAAAGGATAGCTGAGCAACCAAGTCTCACACTATTTGCTACAGACACCTAGGTCAAGCCTGCATTTGATTCACTGTACAAGACTGGTCAATTTCTTCCTTTAATTCTGTTTTCCTGTCTGTACAATGGGAATTAATAGCATAGCTTTCCTTTCTTTTTTTCTTTCTTTCTTTCTTTCTTTCTTTCTTTCTTTCTTTCTTTCTTTCTTTCTTTCTTTCTTTCTTCCTTTACTTAGCACTTTTTTCAAAAAATTTTTGGCATTCATTTTTACAAGTTTTTAAGTTCCAAATTTTTCTCCCTCCCATGCCCCTCTTCTAAAAATGAAAGGCAGTTTGATATAGTTTACACATGTTGGTTGATTGGTTGTTGTCCTTCATTCATGAAGAGGACCAAAATGACATCACCACGATAAAGTGAAGTTTCAGTGTGTCCAACTATGGTTGATCAGACCAATATGAGCTCAGAATACTCTACCACAAATTGAGCACAGATAGTCCACTTGCATATTTGGGATGGTTAGCCAAATTTGTGCATCTTAAGTTGCCTTTGTGCTATCTCAATTATGCTTTGCTCACAGAGCACAGCAACTTTCTGATATGGGCAAGTCATGCCAAGTAGTACTGTGTCAGTGTCTACCATTTTGCACAGTCAAATCCAAAGTTCTTGAGACTGTCTTTGTATCACTTGTTCTGAGCACCATGTGATCGCCTGCCTCATGTGAGTGCTCCATAAAATCATCTTTTTTGGCAAGCGTACATTTTGCATTTGAACAACATGGCCAATCCATCAGAGTTGCGCTCTCTGAAACATAGTTTGACTACTTGACAGTTTAGCTCAAGCAAGGATTTCAGCGTCTGGTATTTTATCCTGCCAGGTAATCCTCAGAGCCTTCCTAAAACAGTTCAAATGAAAGTGATTCAGTTTCCTGGCACGGTGCTGGTAGACTGTCAATGTTTCACAGGCATACAACAATGAGGTCAACACAATGGCTTTGTAGACTTTCACTTTGGTAGTCAGTCTAATACCTCTTCTTTCCCATACTTTTCTTCAGAGCCTCCCAAACACTGAGCTATCTCTGGCAATGCATGCGTCAACCTCATTGTCAATGTGTACATCCATGGAAAGTACCACAGCATTCAGAAATTCATTTGTTGTAACTGATGGTTCCATGTATTGATGGTGTGGTGGTGACTGATGGAGCACCTGTGTTTTCTTGGTATTAATTATTAGGCCAAAATTAGCACAGGAAGCAGAGAATTAATCCATACTTTGTTGCATCTCAGCTTCAGAGGCTGCATTGAGTGCACAACCATCTACAAACAGAAAATCATGCTCTACTTTGGTCTTGGTTTGTAGCCTTTCAAAACTGAAGAATTTGCCCTCAGTATGGTAACTGACCTTAATGTCATGTTCATCATCACTGAAAGCATTTGACAACATGGCTAAAAACATCATGCACAAAGCATGGGAGTAAAAACACAGCCCTGTTTCACTCCATTAGTGACTGGGAAGGCACAAGAGCATTGTCCACTATCCAGAATCTGGGCAAACATGCCATCATGAAATTGAGGTACAGTACTGATGAATTTCTCTGGGCAACCAAATTTCGACATATTTTTCCACAATCCCTCATGAATCACAGTGTCAAAGACCTTGGTCAGATTTACAAATGTTGTGTACAGACCACTTTTCTGCTCCTGGCTTTCTTCTGGAGTTGTTGGACAGCAAACACCATATTGACTGTTCCTCAGTCCTTTCTGAGGACACACTGGCTCTCAGGTATATGACCACCTTCCAGGTGAAGGATCAGCCTATTATGGAGGACTCTACCAAGAATTTTGCCAGCAATAACTAAGAGAAAGAACCCCTGTGATTGTCACAGGACAATTTATTCCCTTTACCTTTATAGAGATGGACAACGGAGGCATCCTTAAACTCCTAGGAGGTAACCTCCTCTTGCCATATAACCTGTAAAACTTTAGTCAACTTTTGTATGAGCAATGGTCCCCATACCTTGTAAATCTCAACTGGAATAGAATCAGCACCAGGTGCTTTGCCACATGAAAGGAGCCTAATGGCCCTCAAAACCTCTTCTTCAGTTGGAAGTTCAGCTAAGGAGGGATTGACTTCAACCTGAGGTAAAAGGTCAATGACCTCTGCATGGATTGAAGATTGTTGAGAACACCATGGAAGTGTTCAGCCCATCTCTCTAGAATCATATCCTTATCACTAATCAATGTGGCTCCATCAGCACTGAGTAGTTGTGATGCATCATAGGTTTTTGGTCTATAAATAGCTTTCAGAGAATCATAAAAGCACTTTGAATTATTGTTATCAGCATAAAACTGAATTTCATCTGCCTTCTTACTGAGCCAGGAATCCTACATCTGTCTAAATTTTGCTTGTACTTTTCTTTTGATGGAATTAAATGCTGCCTTCGTAGAGGTGGTGGATGAACTATCCTGCCTGGTAAATCCTGTGAACTACAAGTACTATCCATGTATTATCATGAAAAACGTATTTCCATATTCATCAAGGTTGTGGAAGAAGACGGATCAAAAGTACAAACAAGAGAGAGAATTAAGCAAGTGAAAAAAAATGCTTTGATCTGCATTCAATATCCTTAAGTTCTTTATCTAGATATGGATAGCATTTCCCTTTGTGTGTCCTTGTAACTTATCTTAAATCATTGTGCTCCTGAGAAAAGCTGAATCATTCACAGTAGATCATCATATAAGGTTGCTGATAACATGTACAGTGTTTTCTTGGTTCTGCTCATTTCACTTTGCATCAGTTTGTCTAAGACTTTTTAACTTTTCCAAAAATATGCCTGTTCATCATTTCTTATTACACAATTCGACTTCATTACATTCATATACCACAGCTTATTTAGTCATTCCCCAACTGATGGACTTTTTTTTCAGAATTTCCAATTCTCCCCCACCACAAATAGGACTGCTATAAATCTTTATGCACTTTTTCCATTTTTTTATGATCTCTTTGGAATATAGACCTAATACTGAAATTGCTGGATCAAAAGATAAGCTCAATTTGATTTCCCCTTGGCCATAGTTCCAGATTACTGGAGAATAGTTGGGTCAGTTCTCAACTCTTCCAACAGTGTACTAGGGTCTCAATTTTCCCACATCCTCTCCAACATTTACCATTTTCCTTTTTTGTCATATTAGCCAGTTTAATAGTTATGAGATGATACTTCAGAGTTGTTGTAATTTTCATTTCTCTAATTAAAAGTAATTTAGAGCACTTTTGCTTCTTTGTATGTCTATAGTTAGCTTTGATTTCTTCATCTAAAAACTGCTTGTTTATATCATTGACCATTTATCAATTGGAGAATGGTTTGTAATCTTATAAATTTGACTCAATTCTCAATATATTTGAGAAATAAGGCTTTTATCAGAAACACTTGTTATAAAGATTATTTCCTAGCTTTCTGCTTTCTTTTCCATCTTGGTTGCCTTGCTTTTGTTTACACAAAAACTTTTCAATTTAATATGATCATAGGGTATTAACTACCATTTGCCCAGTTCTATCTTTTAAGATATTGTTTTTCTCAATCAGCTTTTTTATTTTTTTTCCATTTAGTCAATTGTACTCTTTAAAGATTTGTTTACTTCGGTGGATTTTTGTATCTCCTTTTCCTTTTGGGAAATTCTACTATTTAAACAGTTTTCAAAGCTATTGAAACTTTTTTTCATAATTCTCTTGCATTACTCTTGCTTCTTTTCAGGATTTTTGTTGTACCTCTTTTACAGGATTTTTAGCTCCTTTTTGAACTCTTTCATGAATTTTTTTTTCTAGACTTGATATGACTTCCCATTTTCCTTTTAGATTTTGCTCATAGGTCCATTGACATTGTTGTCCTCTTTTAAATTTCTGTCTTGGTCTTCCCTATCTCTATAATTACTTTCTATGGTCAAATCCTTTTTAAATTGCTTGTTGTTCAACTTTTTATTGGCCTTTTTCCTTTCCTTTAAATTTGATCTCTGCTCCCAGAGTGGAAGGAGCTCTGTTTGAGGTTTCTTGTGCCTGAGGTTGCAGGTTGCTTCTCTTCACCCAGTGTTACACTGATGTTGCCCTGTGGCCCACAAGGGACCCTTGTGTCTGGTGCTATTTGAAGGTGTATGATAGGGGCTGGGTGTTGCTGCTGGAGGCTACAGGGCTCTGGTATTTTACCTGGTGCTAAGCTGGAGTCCTAATTATGGTATATGGCATGTACTAAGGCCAGATGTTTTGTTTTGTTTTTTTTCTATATTGCTCCAAGGCTACACTGAAGCAAGTAGAAGTCTAGCCCCTGGGATCTAGCTCTGGGCTGCACTGATGCACTGGAAGGTCAGTTGGCAGAAGAGGCCCATCTGCCCTGAGCTGTGCAAAAGCACATGATGGTTCTCTGAGTTGGAGTTTGCTGATTCCCCTAGCTATGTTAGGGAACATAGAGGTAAGTTGGGGTGTCATCTTGGTGTTGATATTTGTCTGTTCCACCACACTGGGGCTCAGGATTTCCCACTGATTTGCTGAGGTGGAGCTTCCTGAGATGCGTCCTGTCCTAGATGTTCTCCTCTTTTACTTGAGTGAGATGGACGTTTCTTGCCAATTCTTCAAGTCTCCTAGGCTAAAAGACTGTTCCATCCCATCTTTCTTCTGGCTCTGCTATTCCAGGACTTGTTCTGGGGTGGTATTTTATGGTTTGTTGGTTGTTTGGAGGTGAATATGGGAGAACTATAGTGATTTACTGCTTCTTCCACCATCTTGGCTCCTGGAAATTCTTGAACTTTACTTTCAATGGAGTTAAACACTACCTCCTCAGAGACAGATGAACAATCCAGCTGGTAAACCCTGTGGAATTCTCAGCAGCTTCTGAATTCCCCCACTATTTTCATCAGAGGAAGAGGAGGAGGAAGAGGAAAAAGAGAAATATTACACAACTGCATCAAATACATTTGAACGTAGAAGTGAACATAAGTACTACCAGTTATTGAAGAATAAGTCTAAGAGCAGAGGAACTATTCAGAATTAGATAACTTACCGAGAAGATCAACTTTATGTTTTTGATTGATTAATGATCTTTTATTTATTTTTTGTTTTTGACATTCCTTTCCACAAAATTTTGAGTTCCAAATTTTCTCCCCATCTCTCCCTTCCCCCACCCCATAAAGCCATGCATTCTGATTACCCCTTCCCTCAATATGCCCTCCCTTCTATCACACCCCTCTCTTCCCTTATCTTCATCTTCTCTCTTTTCTTGTAGGGCAAGATACATTTCTATACCTCATTAGCTGTATTTCTTGTTTTCTAGTTCTGTGAATAAACAATTCTCAACATTCTTTTCCAATACTTTGAATTCTAACTTCTCTCCCTTCCTCCTTCCCCACCCATTCCCACTGAGAAGGTAAGCAATTCAATGTAGCCTATATATGTGTAGTTTTGCAAAAGACTTCCATAATAGTAATGTTGTATAAGACTAACTGTATTTCCCTCCATCCTGTCCTGCCCCCTATTTATTCTATTCTCTCATTTGACCTTGTCCCTCCCCAAAAGTGTTTATTTCTAATTACTCCTTTCTCCCATTTTCCCTCCCTTCTATCATTCCCCTCACCCCACTTGTCCCCTTCTTCCTTACTTTCCTGTAGTGTAACATGATTTTCATATCAAATTGAGTATGTTATTCCCTCCTTAAGCCAAATGCAAAGAGAGTAAGCTTCTCTTTTTCCCTCTCACCTCCTCCCTTTTCTCCTCCATTGAAAAAGCTTTACTTTGCTCTTTTATGAGTGATAATTTGCCCCATTCAATTTCTCCCTTTCTCCTCCAAATACATTACTCTCTCACCCTTTTATTTTATTTTTTTTTTAGGTATCATCCCTTCTTATTCAACTCAACCTGTGCTGTGCTGTGCTGTGTGTGTATGTGTGTGTGTGTGTGTGTGTGTGTGTGTGTGTGTGTGTGTGTGTGTGTGTAATCCCTCCACCTATCCAAATACTGAGAAAAGTCTCAAGACTTTAGAAATGTTATCTTTCCATGTAGGAATGTAAACAGTTCAACTTTAGTAAGTCCCTTATGATTTCTCTTTCCTGTTTACCTTCTCATGCTTCTTTTGATTCTTGTGTATGAAAGTCAAATTTTCTATGCAGTTCTGGGCTTTTCATCAAGAATATGTGAAAGTCCTCTGTATCAGTGAATGACCATTGTTCCCCTGAAGTTTTATACTCAGTTTTGCTGGGTAGATGATTCTTGGTAATCCCAGTTCCTTTGACTTCTGGAATATCATATTCCAAGCCCTTCAATCCCTTAATGTAGAAGTTGCTAGATCTTGTGTTATCCTGATTTTATTTCCACAATACTCAAATTGTTTCTTTCTAGTTGCTTGCAATATTTTCTCCTTAACCTGGGAACTCTGGAATTTGGCTACAATATTCCTAGGAGTTTCTCCTTTTGGATCTCTTTCAAGAAGTGATTGGTGGATTCTTTCAATATTTATTTTACTCTCTGGTTGTAGAATATCAGGGCAGTTTACTTTGATAATTTCATGAAGGATGATGTCTAGGCTCTTTTTTTGATCATGGTTTTCAGGTAGTCCCATAAACTTTTAAACTCCTGGACCTATTTTCCAGGTCAGTAGTTTTTCCAATGATATATTTCACAGTATCTTCTATTTTTTCATTCTTTTGGTTTTGCCTTATAATTTCTTATTTTCTCATAAAGTCATTAGCTTTTATCTGCTCCATTCTCATTTTTAAAGAATTATTTTCTTCATTGAGCTCTTGAACCTCCTTTTCCATTTGACTATTTCTGCTTTTTAAAGCATTCTTCTCCTCATTGCCTTTTTGGACCTCTTTTGTCAATTGAGTTAACCTATTTCTAAAGGTGCTATTTTCTTCAGCATTTTTTGGGTCTCCTTTAGCAAGCTGTTGTCTCTCTTTTCATGATTTCCTAGTATTGCTATCATTTCTATTCCCAATTTTTCCTCCACCTCTGTTGCTTGATTTTCAAAATCCTTTTTTGAGCTCTTCAATGACCTGAGACCATGGCATATTTATTTTGGAGTCCTCTGATGGTAAGAGTTTTTCTTCCTCATCCAAAAAGATGGAAGAAAATACTTGTACACCAAGAAAGTAACCTTCTATAGTCTTATTTTTTCCCCTTTCTTGGGCAATTTTCCAGCTAGTTATTTGACTTTTGAGTCCTTTATCAAGAGGAGGGCATACTTTGGGTACCTGTAAGTTCTCAGTTCCTCCAAGGTGGCTCAAACAAGGGAGAGGAGTTTATTCCTCTCCTGGCCTGTGCTGTGGTCTGGGAGCTACCAAAGCTTTTCTGCCTAGGATTTGCAAGTACAATTCCCTTTCCAGAGCCTCCACCAGCTCCACCATGCCAGCCAGCACTCTTCCTCACTCCTGGGCCACCACTCAGGGCTGAGATTCAGATTAGCTGCTCAATTCTCCCATGGGCTTTAGGTGAAGGCTGCTGCTGTCTGGGATTGGGGTTAGAGGAGGACCCTGCTCCCTTCTGACCCAAGAGAAAAAGCTTTTTCACTGACATTTGAAGAGTCTTTGGCATTTGTGAGTAGAGGGATCTGAGAACCTCAGCTGCTGCTGAGGATTCTGCCCTAGAGGCCTGTTCCAATACTGTCCCTTCTGTGCTTGGCTGCCAGGGCTGGGCTGGGCTCTGTGGGCTGCATTCCATTCTAGTGCTCCATGCAACAGAGCCCTCCTGTCAGCCTTCCAGGCTACCTTGGACTGGAAATCTCCTTCGTTCTGTCATTTTGTCACTTCTGCTGCTCTAGAATTTGTTTAGAGTCATTTTTACAAGTATTTTATGGGCTGTGGAAGAAGAGCTAGAGTATGCATGTCTTTTTACTTTGCCATCTTAAGATCAACTGTATTGACAAAGAAATTAGTCAAGTGCAGAATGGATTGACTCAGTTTAGCAATAAAAATGTTTTCTTTTGTTTTATTTTTCCACACAGAACCTATTTTCATCAAGGTACCTTTATGGACAGTTCCTTTGACCAAATGAGACACTAAAGTTTTCAATTCCAGAGTTGTGTTATCCTAAACACATGGGTTTTCCTCATTCAAATGTCTTTTTGGTAAGTTTTGACAAGTATGTGTCCACTCTCCTCAATAGATTTTGAATCCATCTATGAGAGAGTATAATGAAGATTTATGTGTAAATTATGTATTTTATTTACACACTTGTTTTAGTGTATAAATGTCTGTGATATAACTGTTTTCCTTATTGTAACTAAAGTAAATTTTTTTTCACATCAAAAAGTGTGAAGATTATGAATGACTGGTGGAATGGATAAGTGAGGGCTCAGGTCCTATAGTAGTGATTAGGAAGAGCATATGCCCCACAGTCAGGGTCTCCCAGGATTTTGAGAGAATTTAAATGCAACCTTATGGTGGTTGGGAAATAAGTCTAGTCAGTGTAAGAGCAGATTGGAGTGAATGAATCAGATTAAAAAGTGAGTAAGTGTACGCATAACTATGTGAGAGAATCTGGGAATTACACATAAATTTATAGCAACACTTTTGTGTTGTAGCAATGTACTGTGAATGAAATAGGTTTCCATAAGACAGGGAAAGGTTAAATAAATTGTGGCATATTAAAGTCATGGTCTTTAATTCTATCATAAGAAATGATGGGGGGCAGAGCCAAGATGGCGGAGTAGAAAGACACACATACACATAGCTCCAAACCCACAACCCACAAAATGGCTACAGGGGAGTAATTCACGGCGAATTCTGCACCCAGAGGCCACGGAATATTGGAGCAAGGGAGATTTCTGTTCCGGAGGGACCTGCAAACCTCTCACAGGGGGTCCTTCGCGCTGTGGACTGGGCACTGGGACTGGGGGCTGAGGGCAGCCCTGCAGGGGCCACAGCTCCGAGAGGAAAAGATCCGAGCGGGCTTCGGGGACGGGATCTCCAGTGGCCACGCGGGTCCCTCCACCCACAGAGGGACCTGCAAACCTCTCGCGAAAGGTCCGTCGCGCTGCAGACGCAGAGCCCAGCCTAGCCCAGACCTGCTGCGGCCACGGCACCAAGAGAAACAGACCCAAGCAGGCTTCAGGGACGGGATTTCCAGCGGCCGAACAAGTCCCTCTGCCGACAGGTGACGGGGGTCAGTGAGAGAGTCTCTTTGGTGGGTCGAGAGGGGAGTGGGGTGCCCCCATGATTCGGGCCCCCCCGGGAGGTAGAGGCAGCTGCAGACTGGGGCTCCCCAAGCGGGAGGGAGCCTGGATCCATTGTGGAAGGTCTGTGCATAAACCCCCTGAGGGAACTGAGCCTGAGAGGTAGCCCTGCCCTGACCTGACCACCTGAACTTAATTCTCACACTGAATAGCAACCCTGTCCCCGCCAAAAGCCCTAAGGCTGGTAGCAGCATTTGAATCTCAGACCCCAAACACTGGCTGGGAGGACCAGGAGGCAAGGTGAGTGTGAGGAGAATATTCAGAGGTCAAGTCACTGGCTGGAAAAATGCCCAGAAAAGGGAAAAGAAATAAGACTATTGAAAGCTACTTTCTTGGAGAACAGACATTTCCTCCCTTCCTTTCTGATTAGGAAGAACAATGCTTACCATCAGGCAAAGACACAGAAATCAAGGCTTCTGTGTCCCAGCCCACCCAATGGGCTCAGGCCATGGAAGAGCTCAAAAGGAATTTTGAAAATCAAGTCAGAGAGGTGGAGGAAAAACTGGGAAGAGAAATGAGAGAGATGAAAGAAAAGCATGAAAAGCAGATCAGCTCCCTGCTAAAGGAGAACCAAAAAAATGTTGAAGAAATTAACACCTTGAAAACTAGCCTAACTCAATTGGCAAAAGAGGTTCAAAAAGCCAATGAGGAGAAGAATGCTTTCAAAAGCAGAATTAGCCAAATGGAAAAGGAGAGTCAAAAGCTCACTGAAGAAAATAGTTCTTTCAAAACTAGAATGGCACAGATGGAAGCTAAGGACTTTGCGAGAAAGTATGATATCACAGAACAAAGAGAGAAGAATGGAAAAATGGAAGATAATGTGAAATATCTCATTGGAAAAACAACTGACCTGGAAAATAGATTCAGGAGAGACAATTTAAAAATTTTGGGACTACCTGAAAGCCATGATCAAAAGAAGAGCCTAGACATCATCTTCCATGAAATTATCAAGGAAAACTGCCCTGAGATTCTAGAACCAGAGGGCAAAATAAATATTCAAGGAATCCACAGAACACCGCCTGAAAGAGATCCAAAAAGAGAAACTCCTAGGAACATTGTGGCCAAATTCCAGAGTTCCCAGGTCAAGGAGAAAATATTGCAAGCAGCTAGAAAGAAACAATTCAAGTATTGTGGAAATACAATCAGGATAACACAAGATCTAGCAGCCTCTACATTAAGGGATTGAAGGGCATGGAATAGGATATTCCAGAAGTCAAAGGAACTAGGACTAAAAGCAAGAATCACCTGCCCAGCAAAACTGAGTATAATACTTCAGGGGAAAAAATGGTCTTTCAATGAAATAGAGGATTTTCAAATTTTCTTGATGAAAAGACCAGAGCTGAAAAGAAAATTTGACTTTCAAACACAAGAATGAAGAGAACCATGAAAAGGTGAACAGCAAAGAGAAGTCATAAGGGACTTACTAAAGTTGAACTGTTTACATTCCTACATGGAAAGACAATATTTGTAACTCTTGAAACATTTCAGTATCTGGGAACTGGGTGGGAGTACATACATACACATGCACACATGCACACATACATAGAGACAGAGTGCACAGAGTGAATTGAAGAGGATGGGATCATATCTTAAAAAAAAATGAAATCAAGCAGTGAGAGAGAAATATATGGGGAGGAGAAAGGGAGAAATGGAATGGGGCAAATTATCTCTCACAAAAGAGGCAAGCAAAAGACTCATTAGTGGAGGGATAAAGAGGGGAGGTGAGAGAAAAACATGAAGTCTACTCTCATCACATTCCACTAAAGGAAAGAATAAAATGCACACTCATTTTGGTAGGAAAACCTATCTCACAATATAGGAAAGTGGGGGACAAGGGGACAAGCAGGGTGGGGGGGATGATAGAAGGGAGGGCATGGGGAGGAGAATGCAATTCGAGGTCGACACTCATGGGGAGGGATAGGATCAAAAGAGAACAGAAGTAATGGGGGACAGGATAGGATGGAGGGAAATATACTTAGTCTTATACAACACAACTATTATGGAAGTCATTTGCAAAACTACACAGATTTGGCCTATATTGAATTGCTTGCCTTCCAAAGGGAAGTGGTGGAGAGGGAGGGAGGTAAAGAAGTTGGAACTCAAAGTGTTAGGATCAACTGTAATGTTCTTACCACTAGGAAATAAGAAATACAGGTAAAGGGGTAAAGAAAGTTATCTGGCCCTACAGGACAAAAGAGAAGACGGAGACAAGGGCAGAGAGGGATGATAGAAGAAAGAGTAGATTGGTCACAGGGGCAATTAGAATGCTTGGGTTTGGGGGTGGGAGGGGATAAAAGGGGAGAAAATTTGTAACCCAAAATTTTGTGAAAATGAATGTTAAAAATTAAATAAATAAAAAATAAATAAATAAAAAATAAAAAAAAAAAAGAAATGATGAAGATTAGGGATTCAGTGACAATGGAAAAAATTTATTAATTGATTCAGAGTGAAATCACAAGAACCAGGAGAGCAGATCACATGAACACACTAATATAAAGGAAAATAATTTTGAAAGACTTCAAAACTTTAATTGAAATAATAAGCAATTATAACTTCAGAAAACTAGCGATTAAACATGTCTTTAACCTCTTAATCTAGACATACATTTTCAGAAATAGTGTGGAATTTTGATTAATAATATTTTTATAAGAGAAGCCTTCCATTTGAATAGGTGAGTATGTGTTAGTTTTTAGTGATAGAAATGTAAAAAAAAAAATTGAAAGGAATAGCATCAGTAAAATATAACAAAGTGGAAGTTCATTTGTATAACAAAGACAATCAGAGATTGGGCCACATAAAGTAGACTACCAGGTGACCTCTTTTTGTGATTTTCCAACACTAGGAAGAAGACAAACATATCCTATTGTCACTTCATTTATATAACTCATGAACTAGTATCATAAAAATCATGAAAACAGATGCAAGATGTAAGAATTATCCTACCTTATTTAGATGTAGATAATTTCTGTTCTAAAAATCTCTTGCCATTAGATTAAATATTAATTTCTTTGTTCAATGTAAAATGCAAACTTATTTGTAGAAGTTTCTGCAAGAAAATTAGAAAAAGCTTACTATTGAAAATCTTCTAAACTTTTTTTCACCTGCCCTGATGAGGTAAATCAAGATGGCGAGGGTGATTTAGCAGCACAATCAGTAGTGTGTCAGACCTAATGGATGGGACACTTCGAAGCCCCAGCAGGTGATTTGATCCTCATGGTCTCAGACAAATCTTGTCCCAAGATCTACTCACTAAGAAGAGCTAAGAATGTTTTTTTAAAAGTCAGCTGCCTTTTATTTTGCCCTTGGATCAAGATTTTTTTGTTGTTGCTCAATGCATTTGCTTTGATTGGAACAGAGTGGTAGTGACCTAAAGATGGTATTTATTTGACAGAGCTGCATTTACGTTTCAAAATGTCAAGTGTGTAGTCAGGTGGCAAAAAGTGATTTCTCTGCAGAGGCTTAAGTAAGAAAATAATGAATGTAATTTTCCCAAAACATAAGCTTTAATAGCTTTTGAGGTGTTATCAAAATAATGATGTTTACATTTGGTATCAAAATAAGTTTCTTCCTGGCCAAGATGGTGGATTAAAGACAGGAACTCACCTGAGTTCTTTCCCAAATAACTTAATCCTTCCAAATAACTTTAAATAATGATTCTAAACAAATTCTAGAGCATTGGAATCCACAAAAAGACATAGTGAAACAATTTTCTGGCCTAAGGCAACTTGGAAGGTCAGTAGGAAAGGTCTGTTGCATCAAGATAAGAAAGGAGCACAGTCCAGCACAGGCCATGCTGGCACAAACCAGGCCCCAGCAAACCAGGAAGAGGTCTCTGGGTGACTAAATCAGTGGCAGCAGTGACAGTTTTCAGACCTCTTAGCCTATAGACTTCAAAGACAATGTAGATGAACATTAGGAAAAGTCTGTCACACTGTGGGGAGAGTGGAGCACAGCCCAGCATAGGACATGAGGGCACAACTGTGTCCCTAGTAAAACATGAACAGGCCTTAGGAGCCACAGTTGCTGCAGTTTCTGTAACTCTTAGCTCATAAACAGTAAAAGGGTTGGATAGCTGGTCAGAAGAAAACCACAGGCATCTCTTTGCTAGCAATGAAGCAGGACTCCATTGCTTTGGCAGTACTCAGATCAAGGTCACAGTTTTGGGTGGCAGTCTCAAGGTAAGAAAGAGCACTAGCACACTAGATCTTGCAGCCACAATGGAATGAGGACCCTTATCATAGTTCCACGACAGAAAAGAGTGCTTGTGGTCATACACAGATCAGAGAACAGGCAAGGGCAGTAACAAACATACCTCTCCTAAAATCATACCACCTCAGAAAAACTGAAAACATACAGGTCCCTAGAAGTATCTCAAAACAGCTGCACAAAATCCCTGAAGCTTAGGATAGTACACCCTCCACGCTGCAAGCAGAGCTCTGCTTTAACAAAGAAATAAAAGTAAAGTAATAGACTTGGAAAATGAGCAACCAATAGAAAAATTCTGACCACAGAATGTTACTATGGTGACAGGGAAGATCAAAACACACACTCAGAAGAAGAAAACAAAGTCAGAGCTCCTACACTCTAAGACTAAGAAAAATAAGAATTAATCTCAGGCCACAGAAGATCTCAAAAAAGATTTTGAAAATCAAATGAGAGAGGTAGAGGAAAAAGTGAGAAGAGAAGTGAGAGTGATGCAAGAAAATCATGAAAAAAAAAAGAATCAACATCTTTGTAAAGGAGAAACAATAAAATTCTGAAGAAAATAAAACCATAAAAACAGACTAGACCAAATGGTAAAAGAGGTCCAAAAAGCCAATGAGAAGAAGAATACCTTAAAAAGTAGAATTGGCCAAGTGGAAAAAGAGGGACAAAAATTCACTGAAGAAAAATAAAACTCTTTAAGAAGTAGCATTGGCCAAATGGTAAAGGAGGTACAAAAGCTCACTGAAGAAAGCAACTCATTATAAATTAGAATTTGGCAAGTGGAAGCTAATGGCTTCATGAGAAATCAAGAAATAATGAAACAAAACCAAAAGAATGTAAAAAAAGAAGACAATATGAAATATCTCATTGGAAAAACAATTAACCTGGAAAATCGATGCAGGAGAAATAACTTTAAAATTATTAGACTACCCAAAGGCCATAATCAAAAAAGAGCCTAGACATCATCTTTCAATAAAATCATCCAGGAAAACTGCCCTGATATTCTAGAAGAAAAAATAGAAATTGAAGGAATCCACTGATCACTTTCTGAAAGAGATCCCAGAATGAAAACTCTCAGCAATATTACAGACAAATTCCAGAGCTCCCAAGTAAGAGAGAAAATTTTGCAAGTAGCCAGAAATAAACAACTCAGTTATTGTGAAATCATAGTCAGGATACCACAAAATTTAGCATCTTCTACATTAAAGAGAAGAGGGCTTGAAATATGATATGCTAGAGGGCAAAGGATAACTACCAAGAATGACCTACCCAGCAAAACATCCTCTAGGGAGGAAAATAGACAGTCAATGAAATAGAGAACTTTCGTTCATTCTTGATGAAAACACCAGAGGTGAATAGAAAATTTGACTCAAAAATATAAGACTGAAGAAAAACACAAAAAGGTAAACAGGAAATGGAAATCATAAGGGCCTTAGCTATTCCCAGAAATACAATGATCCAAGACAACTCCAAAGAACTTATGATGAAAAATACTATTCCTCCCCAGAGAAAAAATTTATAGTATCCAAAGACAGATTGAAGCATGCTTTTTAAAGCTTTCTTCATTTTTCTTGAGTTTTCTCCCCCATTTTGTCTATGTTTTCTTTCTCAATGTGACTCTCAACACGGAAATGTTTTGCATGACGACACATGTATAAGCTATATCAAATCAATTACCTTCTCAATGAGGGGTAGAAAAGAGAGAATTTGGAACTCAAAGTTTTAAAAGCAAATGTTAAAAATTTTTTACATGTAACTGAGGAAAAATAAAATACTAAATAAATAAAACAAAATCATGAAAAAAGGTTTCTTCTGCCCCTGTCTCAGGGTCTCCTGGAAGCGTGTCTATCTATTCTCCTATTTTATCTGTCTTTCTCTCTTTGCCTTAAACCAACATCAATGCCCATTTCTGTACAAAAGTTCTCTGGTGACGTAACAGTATGTAGATGTGGCAAGGGTATCCGTCTAAACAGCAGTTGATGGAGGTGAAATTGCAGAGAAAAAAAAACAAGAGAGTTGTTGACAAGCTTGAGCAAAATGCTGATAGTAATGAGAATCTTCCTACTTATTTGTCATGTATATCAATGGGGATCAATGATATTTTTCTTCATCTCCTTAATTCAGAAGAGAACCTTTGCTCTGTTCAATTCTTTCCAGTAACATCTGATTTTTCGTTATCACATTTGGGTTTTCTTGGCAAAGACACTGGAATAGTTTGTTATTTCCTTTTCCAGTTCATTTTATGGATGAGTGAGTGGAATAGGTTTAGTGAAGACTTCTCAGATTGTCATTCTTCTCCCAGGGGTGAGGTAACACCAAGAGGCTCAAGGTTACAATATTTTTAGAGTGGAATAATTCCATATAAGGTTATAAAACTGTGTAACACATTAGGGTCTCAATGACTGGATGAAATTTACATGATTCTTCGATGTCTTCATTTCAAAAGGGATTGGCTAGACTTCGCGTCTAGAATGTAAGATCATATTCTCAGTTAATGAGGATAATGGTCAGTGGGGAGGGAGGGACTTGCATTAGAGTCCATATATATATATATATCATTGCTTCTCCTTTGTCTTCAGCTTTTCCTGATAGAGGAATTGCCCGCTTCTCGAGAATTGAATAAATAAACTTTCTGTCATCACTTTGAGAGGCCTCTGAGTAATTAATTTAAGTAGGGAATCTTGTCATCCCACACATGAGGAACTGAGGCAAACAAGACTAAGTGACTTGCCTAGGGTCATGTAGTAAGTGTCTGGGGCCAGATTTGAACTCAGGTCCTCTGTACCTCAGAGTTGGCACTTTATCCACTGTACCACCTAGCTGCCCAAGATAACCTTAAAAGAGTCTTAATCACATGCTAGCTGCCGGATCTTATTCAAGTAATTTAACTTTCATAAGTCACAGTTTCCTCATCTGTAAAATGAAAGCTTTTTGACTGAACTACCTCTAAAGTCCCTTTTAAGAAAAGATCTATAATTCTTTCAAGTTTTAAATGTGTAATCCCATAGTCTCACTTATTACTTTTTTTATTTATTCACTTAACAAATCATAATTATGTACAGAGTATGCATAATACACAGTAAAAGTGAATACATAGTTCTTTTTCTCATGCAGCTGCCAAAATAATGAAGAAAAAAATATACACATACAAGTATAAAAAAATAATGTGGAGAATTAAAATTAGTCTTATGGGAGCACAATGGTAAGAGAGATTACTTCTAGCAGAGTAGCAACCAGAGAAAAGTCACCACTGAAGAAGTGTCATTTGAGTTGGTACATCATTGAGAGATATGTAAGAACTAGTTCAGAGAGCTGGAAGAGTGATTGTGTTGCAAGAAAAGAGAATGGTGTAAGTGAAAGCATGGAGGGCAAGTGACAACTTGGAACTTACTTGAGAAGTGCAAGTAGTACAGTTTGGCTAGAACATAGTGTGAGTCCAGGGGGGATTGGAGGAAATAAGGAGAAAAGGGCAGGTTAAGACAACAGAAAGATTTATCCAGATGACTCAATATTTTCCCCTCTCTGAGTTCAATCTCTTCATCATCCAATCCATCCTGCATACCCCCTTGTCAGACAAATCTTCCTTAAATATGGCTTTTTTTCATGTCACTCTTCTCCTTAGAAACCTTTAATGGCCTCCTATTTTCAATTGATTTCAACTCTAAACTCTTCAGCTTGACTTTTAAGACCATCCACAATTTGGGTCCCTTCAACTATCCAGTCATATTTCCCAAAGTATCTAAATGCAATCTTTGATCTGGTTAGACTTCTCTTTTTACCATTGCACAAATGTAAGATTCTCACTTCTAACTCAGTGACTTTACTCAGAAAATCATTGCCTCCCAGAATTAGAAATTATCATAATGATAATCTGATCTAAACTTTCAGTCCATTTTAGAATCATCTTTACAAATATCCCTGACAAGTTGTAAACCAGTGTCACTTAAACACTCTTGGTGAAGAGGGATCTGCAGGGCACTCAACTAGAGAACTCCTTCCAAATTCATATTAGCCCATTCATTAATACAATCCAGGAAAACGTGAAAAAGAGTAGGCTATATTAAGTGTTAGAGGGAGAGTTTCATCTGACAGGAATGACTCTCAATTCTCTTTCAGCTATAAATTTTCTAACTCTAGACCTTTAATCTTATGATCCTATGAACAATAATGGAAAAGAAAACAACTTTCAAACACTACCAAATTCTGATAGACACAGTGATCAATCTGGATTTCAGAAGATTGATAGTGATGGATATCTCCCTTCACTTTGGAATAGAGGGAGTGAATAACAAGTGCAAAATAAGGCATGTTTATCAGACATATAATGTGTTATTAATTATTTGTTACAAGGATAGGTTTTATTTGGGAAGAAGTGGAGACAATGGGAACTGACAATGATAATTTTCTTAAATAACTTCAAGAAAATATTAAGTAAAAAAAATGAATGGGGATAGATTAAGAGATTGAAAGTGATGATAATATTGACGAAATGAGAGAAAATGAAGGCATAAAAAGAATGGGAGACATTAGTCAGAGAGTGAAATGTCAAAGCTCCAGATCATAGACTTGGTATGTAGATAGGTGTGAGGATAGCTGAAGTGGATAAATCAGAAGTAGGGTTTTGGAGGTCAGAGGGTTAAAGAATGAGAAGGCTATGCTGTCACAGAAAATCATGCAACATAATAATTGAAGATCTTGAAGATAATAGTAGGGGGTGGAGTGGAAAAAATATCCTAAGGCATGTAGGAAAGAATATATCTACTCCATCTCCTGACCCTGTGCTTTAAGGGGAGTGGGAGAATTAATGACCTTCAATGGCAAGATTATAAGGACTGTAGTTGCCTGAAGGAAGAGATATTTTAAACTGGTATTTCAGTAGCCAAGTTCATTGGATGAGGTTAAACATAAACTTACTTTATCCCTACTCCTATTCTATGCAAGAGTATTATAGTGTGTTTTATTTTTTTTTTCTTTCTAACATAACATTATTCTTTGTTTATATCTTCCATAGTAAATAAACTCTGCTTAACCTCCAAGCAATTTTAGAAATTAATTATTTTCAATGTGCTTATAATAATATTCATTTCTATACATAAAATATGTAAAAATTTTTAGATAAAGGGAGACTTTTTTAATGTCATTTCAACATTACAGTGAATGCAGATTGAGAAAGAGTTGTTAATTTTCCAATGTGGCCCTTCTGGTCTCAACCAATTTTTATCTAACAACTTTATTAATAAGTATTTTATAAGCTTCTTAAGCCCAACTCAATTTTTTTCAGTCCAATTCTATAATAATGACTTTAATTCTTAGTTATGAAATTATGTTTCTGGTATAACAGGATAAAATGAAAGGTTGCAGTATTTGCATTGATTTTCTAAAGATATGAATCTAAATAAATTATCCTTTAAACTTTTTTGTTTGCGTGAATACAAGAAGTCACTGTACATTGACCTGAGAGTGTTAGCCTAGAATGGAAATGCAAAGGGTAATTTTTCAAAATTTGCCAAGAATTAAGCAGCACTTTAGTACCTTATTCCTTAAAGAACTTTTTTTCATTTCTTAATTTCTCCTTTCCTTTAATTCTCCATTTTTCCTTCTATATGTAAAAAAAAAAAAAAAAACTTAACTAAACTAAAGAATAAAACTGTGGAGTTGAGTAAGCCCCACTGTATATAATTGGGTTGAAACTTTCCCCCAATAACATTAAGGCAATGTGTTCTAGTAAGGCCATTTAAGCCCAAATCTTCAATCTGGGAAAGTACTCTTTGTCTTTCCATCCACCATTCTTATTAAGTATCCATTGACATATTACTCCCATTTGAAGCAACTAGAGTCTAGGTTTTTGCCTATCTAATATATAATTATGTACAATGGATATATGCAAAGTTACTAAAAGTCATGTTTCAGTTAGTGACTTATAAATTTTAACTTTGAAACAAAAATCAGCTGTGAAATTAAGAGATCTGTACCTCAAAAACTCCACACATATTTTCTTTTCATTTTCCCTATTAGAAAATGTCACTTGTGGCCCTTCACCTTCAATTATTTTGATATTAAATACGCACAAACCACTAATCACTCTTGCTTTTCATCTGATGTGATGATACATTCTGAATTTTATACTTAAAGTTATTTTAGTTTCATATTTTGTTCAGTATTGATTAGTTAATCATTTATCTTAAAAGAATATATTTTTTCTCATCATCCCTAGTTTCTAAGGTAAATTTAAAATGAAATACTTTCATCTGCTAATCTTCTTATAAAGAAGGGCTTAATTAAATAACCCAAAGTTAGCCTTTAAAGCCATAGAAAATAAGAGCAGGAAAAGATTTATATTATCCAGTCCAGCCCCCTTACTTCTATAAGGAGGAAACTTAATTGGAATTAAATTCTTGACTCCAAAGTAATAAGAATTAGAGCTTTAGAGGACCAGAGAGATCATCTGCCCCAACTGCCTCATTTTATACATGAAGAAAAGGAGACTGAGGCAAATGAAGTGACTTGTCCAAGTTTATAAAGGTAGAAAAGCAGTAAAAGCAGAACTCAAGGCCAGGTTTTCTGCTCCAGATCCAGCTCTGCACCAAGACCCATTGCACCAATCTAAGTCATTCAACTATTTTATACTGCATTAAAACAAGAATCCATATTTCCCAGTTCAAGTTACTATTCATGATATCATACTGTCAAAATCTATTCTCATGGACATGCAGCTGAGGAGAATATTGGAAATCATATGTGTGAGTGTGGATGTATGTGTATACAAGGATAAAAATGGTTTCCAATTGTGTTAGAGATTCAGACAACAGATAGGACTAGTTCTGAATAATCCAATCTATCCCTCCTACCCACACTTCCAGAAATGCCATCTTTCCATGGAGGTAAAGTGGGGAGGGGTGAATCATGTGAGTCTCCTTATTGACTTGGTAAATTTTTCTTAATCCTCTTCTGACTGAGTGTGGATAAAGTGTTCAGATTTACCTAGTGTCTGATATGGGGCAATATTTTGAGATTGATCCAAGGAGCAAATACATTGCCTGTTTAAGGGGCTAGGTTAAGGAGAAGCTTCCATTCTATATTGCTTTCAACTTTAAATGCTACAATAATAGGCACTAAACATAAACAATGGGATAGAAATGATTCATGGAACAGGTGGTAACACTGGCCCCAATCATTGACCAAAGATCAACATAAAAGCCAGTTTTGGAAACTAACCAGGCTTTTGAATGTCTTTAGATTGACTATCAGTGGTAAGGCTAGAAGGATAGCATTAGCTTTTGTTTGAGCTTCTTTGTAGGATGGGCTAGCACTCTATTTTCTCTTTGATTGCCAAGTACCTGAAAGGACATTATTATGCATATAATTATGGATGTGAAACCTATCTGATCAGCACAATGCTGGTCAGCTGGATGTGCAGAGAAGGAGCTACCACTGTAGACAGATACACATTCATGCTTTGTTTTGTCACTGATTTCTCTTGATTTCTCAAGGATGAATCAATTGATAATTTATGAAGCATAAAATGGTTGATTTTGGTGGAATGCTAGACTAAAAGAAGAAAGTTTTACAGGGTTTGATTAATGAGACAACTATTCGTTATTAAGGATTGATTTCTCCACTTTGTGCTTCTCCTTCTGTGTCAGGTACACAATGGACCTTTCTAGACATTGTATGAGAGCAGTAACATGACAACTGCCTCACAGATTTTCTGAAATGATTAGGCTTTTGTTTAGAAAATTGTCCAACTGCCATAATAGTTATAGTTACAGTTTCACTCAGGTTAGGAAATTTGTCAATTGCTCTGTCTCTATCTTCCTATCCTTGAACAAAAATAAGTCATGTGATACCATGTAAGTATTACACTAGTTCTCCCCACTGAATCCAGAGTAGTAGCACAGTAACAATCCATAAGGCATAAAGAAAATACCAGCATAGTCCATTTTAATGAATCCCTAAGAACTGATGGGATAATAATGCCATAGAGCTAAAAAAAAAAGTCAAGAGTCATTTAATCCAAATCCTTAATTTTACAATTGAAAAATCATAGAGGAATTTGAGGCCCAAGGAGCCTAACAAATTTGACCACAATCTTGCAAACTCAAACCTTGTGTCTGACTTGGCATTCAAACCCAGATCCTCTCTTTCTGACCTTACCAATGTACCACCTTTAGTGATAAGAGTAGTTCAACAAAATTAGACTGAGGTCTTAACAATAGTCTAGAGAAAATGACTTGGAAATTTCCATCTTTAACTTTTTATTTTAACTTTACTGTTTCAAGACAAATTTTTCAGATATACCCAAATAATATTTCCATATACAAAGAACAGAAAGAATGGATTAAATATGAAACTGTATGTGTTCATCCTCCATTGCCAAAGAAGACCGTGCCATCAGAGAAATAATGGCATGACTTGCACTTGCCTTTGTTTTGAGTGAGACAGGGCTGTGCAGGTCACCAGCCTCACTTCTCCTCCAGAGCCATCTGAATCCAGTGACCAGATACTCATCAGGATGACTGGAGATGACCCAGGATGAGGCAATTGGGGTTAAATGACTTGCCCAAGGTCACCCAGCTAGTGACTCAGTCGAGATTTGAACTTAGGTCCTCCTGGCTCCAGCACTGCTCTATCTACTGCACCACCTAGCTGCCCCATGAAACTGGAAACTTCTAGAACATACAGTTGTGGTTTTAAATTATTTTTTGGTGTAGTAAATTTAATATGATGCTAACAAAACTTGCCCTCCTTGTCTGTGTCCTCTTCTAAACTTTCTTCTATTTTCCTGTGTGTTTTTTCATGTTCCATTGACTTAACCTTTTTATATAAGTAGAAATTGAAATAGAAAAAGTATCTAGAAGCTAATACGGAAATCTTTCATTTAATAAGTATTGAAATTTATGCTTGCAAAATAGCATACTATTGATTCTCAAGATGCCATAATTTTTCATTATTAAAGGTGCTGACTTCATCAAGAACTAGAAAACAATTACCACAAAAAAGGGGATTTAATCAATGAATCAATCAAACAACAAGCATTTAGTACAAAACTACTAAGCACTAGACGCTGTAAATAAACACAATAACAACTTACACTTATGCAGAGTCTTAAGGTTTACAAATGACTTTACCCCAGGAGAACCTTGCAAGGAAGATGGTGTATCATTAATCACTTTTAACAGACAAGCAAACTAATTTTAATACTTTTAACAGACAAGGGGAATAATTAAGTAAATGGTCCAAGGTCACAAGGCATATACCACTAAGGACTCAAATTTAATATTCTCAAATCCAAGTTCATTCTCCCTCACCATTCTTTCCAAAACCTGACATTTCTTTTGACTTTCTTGTTTCTGTGAGTGAAATATTCATTCATGCACTGTAGGGTATTGGGGTGCTATGCAGTTAAGATTGGTTGCATATTGCTCCTGGCTAAGATTGTCTCTAAGTTCCCCCATTGCCATGTCAGCAGAAGCAACATGGAACAAGTAAATATGGTTATGCAGGAGATATTAAGGGTGATTATTTCCTTGTAGAAGTTAAAAAGTCTACAGCTTTCCTATATGTGGGAATTTAGGTTCTCTCTGATCATGAAGCATTCATTTTCATGTTCTTTATAGTCAGCTTAGTGTTTTCTATAGATTTTATCTTTCTTTGTAGCTTGCAAACTTTCCCCCAAAATGTGAAGCTTCATCTCTGCTATTATGGTCCAGATTTTTTGAAGCTACCTTCATTGTCATTGTAACAGGTCTGCATGATGCTGACCATTTCATCCCTATTGACTGATAAATTGTG
Organism: Notamacropus eugenii; assembly: GCF_028372415.1. NCBI lineage: Eukaryota > Metazoa > Chordata > Mammalia > Diprotodontia > Macropodidae > Notamacropus > Notamacropus eugenii. Next base: position 128,639,562 of record NC_092873.1, read on the forward strand.
AAGTTGTGCTCCTGGAGAGTGTTGCAGTACTTGTGTAATTGGTATTTTTGTATGCATTCATTACTTATTTGTTGTTGCTTAAGTTGGATTTCTTGCTAGAAACATGATCACCTTGCTTTTTGGTATTCCTTTCTTTATCAAAATTCATCCTTTTCTTCCCTCCCTCATAGAGTCACAAAACTATTTGTATATCATAATAGCAACCCAACAAAGGCTGACAACCACTTGCCAGTCAACTTCAAAGCAGAATAAAACTCATCTTCTGAATATACCCTTTCTCAACTAATTTCTAGTACACTTGGCAACTCTAGGACTCACTGAGAGGGATCGTTGGAGTGATTCAATTCAACAAACAGATATCCATCTTTACCATGTACAAAGAACTCTGCAAAGTCTTAGAGATGCAAAGATAGTCCAAAAACCTGACTTAAAGGAGTTTACGTCATCTTGGAATAAGTTGCAAGAGCTAGAACTTAAAGGATGGGTAGGATGGCTATTTATTCCCTTCTAAAAATTATGAGGAACTTAATATCATCATCATTTTCATCCATTTATTAAGCAGTTACTGTTGGCAGGGCACTCTGCTATATTACCCACACCTTGACATAAAAGACACTTCCTAACAAGCCACACACAATTACTCCATCAGAATGCACATTCACAGAAAATGACTATGTAAAACGATATTACCATTGATAGTATGTTTGCAAATGATATCACATGCCACTTTCTAATTTTGTAATTTACTGCTTATTAATAAAAAAGAAAGTATATGTGCTTTAACATTAATGAAGAGGTAACATCAAATAGTAGATAGAACATTGAACTTGGAGTTCAAAAAATCTTGATATGAATCCCACTTCAGATACTTACCGTATAAACTTATGCAAATCACTTAACCTTTTTGTCCTCAACTTTTTCATCTGCAAAATGGAATACAGAACTCAATGAACTCTAAGGTCTTATTTAGCCTTAATCTTTTACCCTGATCTTATTTATATTCTTATATATTTTTGTTTATTGATTATTTGTCTCTGGATAAGATTTCAGCTGGAAGGAAGAACATTACAGATAGAAGTAATGATAAAAACAAAAGGGCAGAAACTGGGAAGTTTCATGTTTTTGGCAGAAAATGGCAAGTGATTCATTTTGAATGTTGTATAAGATATATGACCTCCACTGAATCCCTCAGATCCTCCATCACAAATGGAATTTTGATGGACATCACAACAAAATAAGTGTTGTAGGACATATTATCAAGCTGGAAAAAGCATGAGTATGAGCAAAGATCTATGATATGCCAAGATCTATATCTACTATCAATTAATTCAACCAACTAAATTCAAGTAATGTCATCAACTGAAAGAGTTTGTACTATCAATTCATGTGCTTGGTAGAATAGGCATCAAGGTATTGTGAAGGAAGGGCTAGAATCGTGAGATACGGATTTCTTCAATAATAGAAACTCATGAAGAAAATATCTTATTGGGTTTAAGGGTCTTTGATTTGCATTAATTTAGGGAGTACTCACATTGATGGATCTCATAGATTTTACATAAAAAAAACATACTACCCACCTTCCAACTGAGACAAGATGGACTGAGGAGTGAGGCTGAGATAAATATAGATATAGATGATAGAATTAGAGAGAGAGAAAAAGAAAGAGAGAGAGAGAGAAAGAGGAAGAGAGAGAGAGAGAGAGAGAGAGGGAGGGAGAGGTGATATAGAGATAGAGATATATAGAGATAGAGATATATAGATCTATCAATGGAGAGCTATCAATATAGATATAGATAAGTAGATATTTTACTAGCATTGTCAATGCAGAATTTAGTTTTTATTGACTTCATTTTAGCAGGATTTTGTTATAGTCTTCCTCCTCACCCAGGGATGGGGAGATGAGAAGAAGAGAAAATAAATTAATAGAAAAAAAGTTTCTAAAAAATAAAAGCTAACAAAGAAACCATGAGTCCTCAAATTATTAAAGTATGCAGTTTTAAAATTGGACTGATGATAGCTTGTTAAAAGACTTGAACAGTAGACCAAGGTGTTTGGTCTTTGGTAGGCAATGGCATTTGCAGATTTTGAAATAATAGTAACTTGATTAAAATAGCGTTTTAGGCATTTTAAATCTACCTGTCGCATGCAAAACCATTTGGACAGAAAAATATGTGGAATATGGATGGCTAGTTAAAAGGTTAATGTAATAACAAAGACATGGAGTGATAAGAACTTGAACCAAGATATTTAGTTCATTGGAACAAAAAGGAAGGGGCAAGATAATAGTCAGAGGTGTTTGAGACTTAAATGACATAGTGGAGGTAAAGAATTTTGCAAACCATAAGGGGCTATGTGAATGTCTAGGGTAGCTGTTCTTGTTATTGTACAATGACAAGGCCTCTAGTCTGATGATAATTTCATTTTCTGAGCCTTCCGCTGAATTCCAACTGAACTGGAGCAGTGCTTATTAGAAGAATACAGGGATATACTGATAACAACTGGATTCTGGGTGGGAGGAAAGTATGCACAACTTTTAAGTTTATTCTTCATTGTTAAGACTGTATTAAGTCTAGATAATAAAAAAATAATAAAATTAAACCTTGATCTGTAGTGACAGATCTCTGAATTGTAAATGCTTGCACTGAAATCTTAAGGATCTCTTTCACAAGCTAACTAGAGCTGTTGCCAACACACTCCTGGGGATAGTTGCTTTGCTGGAAGTTCTCAGGCATTTTGGGCTTGGTGAAGGATGGCCTAACACTACTGCTATGATTTAGTTATCCAAACTATCTTCCTATAATTCCATTTATTTAACAATTATGCTTTAAGCACCTACTGTGTTCCAGGAACAGTACATAAAAATGGCACAGTCTCTTTTTTAAGGCACTTATTTTCTGTTGAGAAGAGGAGGAGATAAAATATAATTTAGAAAAGGAGAATACAAAGCAATTTGAGGAAAACAATTATACTAGCAGCTGGTGGGTGAAGAGGCAAGAGAAAATAACACTGAAATTATTAATGAATATAACAATTCAGCAAGGCAGAGATGATGGAGTGAATTCTCGACACAAGGTGCAAATTCTTCTAATGTACCAAAGTGAAAGAGAAAACATTGTATATGGGGAACAAGGTAGTAGTGCGGTGGAGCTGGAACTTAGATGAGTTAAGGGAAATGATTCAAACAAGGATTGTCAATAACTGATCATCACCATCCTTCCTACCACTTAATTCAAAAGCCTAGACATTCATCCAAATATTTGAAGGAAGCAAGAATTATCTCTTTTTAAAAATTATTTCAACCTTAGTAACTTTAGACACTGATATTCCAATTAGGATTTTGCATATCTTTTACCAATTATGAGGCTAGTGGCAAGCAATGATTATGAACGGATGAATATTTATCTCTTCATATATTAGTTGTCCCCCAATCCAATTTTGAGAATAAAGTATGTGACGAATATCTCTGCGTTATTCCTCCCAAGTGAAGAGGAAAATAAATGTTAATTATGATGGTTAAATGATTTTTAAACAAAATACGTTGAAAATATCATGTCATCCGAATGGTGATGTAAAGATTCTATTCCTTTGTTGACAAGATTTAAAGTTTAAAAATAATCAGATTTTTAAATGTGATATGTGTCCGGAGCAAAATGTGAATGCTTTCATCTATTCAATGTTCTCTGTGGAATGATCTGAAGTAATATACCTGCATTACAATCGTTCCCCACTCCTCCTTTTTTGACAGAGCTGCTGTTTCTCCTAAGCATATTTACTTGAACTACATGCAAGTGTGGGATATGTATTGTCCATACAGGTGAATAGATGATATAAATTCTGTTCAATTGCTCCACCTATCTTCCTATCTTGGACAAACAGGATAAACCGAAAAAATGCTGAATCTAGGATTGAGCAGGGAAAAAAAAAGACACTGACTTGACCTTCAAAATTTTAATAATTGTTTTTAATAACCTCAAGGCTCTATCTTACAGAAGGATCCATCTTTTTAAATCCTGGTTTTCTTCTCATGGTGGATGGCTGTGAGACTGAATACCCCAGTCACTAATGAACTGAAATTGAGAATTACCTAAAGGTCAATGAGAAGGCATGTAGTGGATAAGAGAAGGCTACAACATGGCACATGGAGGAATACAAGAAGATTCAACATAAGTCAACAAGTCAAGAAGCACTTATTAAGCACTTATCATGTGTCCAATACTATGTGAATAACTAGAAATACAAATACAAGCAGAAAGAAAGTGGTTCCTACCTTCAGTGTTCTTATAAGCAACTACAACACATAAAAGGAAGCTTGAAAAGGGAAAGAAAACCTGGGAGGTAAGTCATAAGGTCACCCTGGAGAGGAATGAAGACATGGATAGCCTAGGCATCCTCCTTAAAGTGCAGATAATTCCGGTGTCTAAAGTCTAGACCTGGAATAAGCTTCCATAGTGAAGATGTTCTTGGCAATTGCAGACAAAAGCTAGGAGAGGCAGGATGTCATCAGGAAAAAAACACGAAACACATGAACAGAAAGAAATATCTGCTATTCAAGTAACACTAAGATCAAAGGATAATGGATGGACAGCCCATGATCTCCATTCATGTCCTTGTAATGTCAAAAGAACATGAGAAAGAAGTCCCCAGTATTGAATGGATTTCCTGTAGTAGAGTTTTGGGAGGACAGACAAGAGCTATTCAAATGGGCAAGGGTTCTGATCTGTACTCTTGGAGAAATTACTGAATTGAGGATGTAACATATCTATTGGAGTATTGGCAAACATAGTTGTAGTACCTATGATAAGATAAACCTACATACATCCATTCTAGGATTGGGTAACTTCACTGTAGGTATCCATTGGATATGTTGGAATTATAAGTATAGAAAATGCACTCTTCTTAACCTTAGATCAATGTACAAAAAGAAGTCATTTTTTAGTTAACAAAGACATGGAGATCAGAAAAATTAGAGTTCTGTCACTTGACATGAAGGAGTGGGAGTGAGAAAGAGGGGGGAAGGGAATGGATCATGTTCACATTTTCTATCCACATTCATTTGGCAGAAATTAAAATGCTAAGAAAATAAAACCTTTTCTTTCTTTAATGATAGGACAAAGTAAATAAACTGAGAGGACAAAGTAAATATCAGAGTCTTTCCAGACACCTGTTTCATAATGGATTGACCAGGAGAGGGACTGAAAGCTGTAGGGTTAAACAGAGTATTATTTTTGAACTCCTTTTGTAATATGAAGAGATGAAACAGTAAGATGTCAAGACAATTAATATTTGTCAATTAACTTTTCAGTTCTCTCAGGGAAAAATATGTTATTTATTTTAAGTTCTCTTACTCTAGAATTGGTTATACACCTCATTCTTTTTAAATAAATTATATTAATAGCTTTTTTACCTTACCCCAAATGCCCCTGGTATACTTTTTCCATTTCAGAGAACCAGTGATGTGACCCTTGACAAGTTACTTAACCTCTCAATTCCCCAGGCAACTCATTAAAATTTTTAATTGCAGAGAGGGTAAAACTCTACCTTGATAGAGGAAGTTCTTCACTAAAAAACTACCCATATTTCTGAAGTCATAGGTCTCATCAATGTGTATATAAGTACTGTGTGGGGGATAAAGAGAGACAGACATGGAGACATGGGAGAGAGAGGACTTAAACTTACATCTTCCTGGATGTGAGTTCAACTCTGCTTCTAAGCTTTTGTGCATCATATAATCACCCACTGTGTTTTCCATTATAGGTAGTCATGTCAAGCATTTTGGGGTGATTATGGTTATGGTTAGAGTTTTGTCAGTGTTCTGGGACTTAATGCAATCATCATAATGCCATTCACCAGTAGAACTTTCTGGGATACCTACCTCACAATAGGGAATCTCTCCCAATTTGAGCTCTTTTTACTCCTTTCTTCAGTTTGGACTTTCTGTCACATACTTAGAAGGGGCAAAAGCTCTATTGTAAGTACAGAGATGTGTCAACTAATGATCTTCTCAGGTTTCCATGTGTTCTTCATATTCCCCATCTCTTATAGCGTTTTACATCACCTTCACATACTACTCCTTGTTTAGCCAGTCCTCAGTCAATAGTTATCTACTCCTTTCAAGTTCTTTTTAACCAGAAATAATAGGCTATAAAAATTTTTGGTGTGTATAGAGCTTGTCATTTTATCAATTTTTTTCTACAGATACATATATATATATATATATATATATGTCTAGCAGTGGAATCTCTGGGTCAAAACAGTGCAAACATTTTAGTCACATTATTTTCATGACTCTACATACTATTTTTCCAGAAGTTATATTACTTTATAGCTTTACATACAGTTTAATATTGTGCCTATCTTTCTACAACTCATCCAATATTCACTGTTCCCATATTTTGTCATCTTTTTCAACTTGCTAGGTGTGAGGGGAAACCACAGGATTGTTTTGATTTATGCTATTTTTATTATTAGTGGTTTGAAATATTTTTTCATAAGGCCATTAAGACCTTGTGATTTTTGTTTTGAGAACTGTTTGTTCATGTTCTTTGGCTATGTATCTACTAAAGAGTAATCTTGTTTAAATTTTACTTATTGACTTGAAAGCTAATAAGGTACAACTTTTACAGTTTCACCAAATAGACCTAGAAACACCAGACCGAATCTTAATTGGGAAATTCAAGGTAAAATGTTTAGCTTCCAGTTTAATCTGAAGTATATAGCTGAATAACCAGAATTTCCAAAACAAATTGAAGACTGAAGTTCTATCTCTCTGAACAAGTAGAGCTTTCCAACTGGCTAATTATGGCTGAGTCTAGCAGCAATCTACTGAAACACCAACTGAGGCATGCTCAGAAGTATGTTTCTCAGACCTAAGATTCTTTCAAGGACTTGCAGATTTCAAAGAGGACAGTAATCAGAGTATTCTCTGGATCAAAGCACTTTGGGCATGATGATAAAGGAGCCCAGCCTGAACTATCTGAGATTCTTGAATGATACAGGGCTCAATGTCCCAAGAAAGCAGTAGCAGGCATCTGGGTGAAACAAGGTGAACAGTGACACTACCTATAGAAATTCAAAGAGTAAAGTTTTAATACAAAGTGAAAAGTCAGGAAATGGGCTTTATGAATGATCAAACACCCCCCAAAATAATTCAGCATTAAAAGCTATAATTGTGATAAGGGATACTCAAGACACAAACCTCAGGGAAGAAAATTACTTGAAAGCATCAACAAACAAAGAATTTAAAGAACATCAGTCTGGGCTCAAGTTCAATTAGAACTGCTGGAAGGAATAAAGCAAAAGCTCAATTTTACCAAAAAGAAATGAATAAAATAGAGAGAAAATTGAAAAAGATGTGGGAGGAAAAGAATTGTAAAAGAAGCTAGCACCTTGGCACAAGAGGAACCAAATTCTGTTTCCATGATACAGAAAGATATGTTGAAATAAAATTGAAAGAGTAAAAATAAAATAAATTGCAAAGTTTCTCACAGCAAAAGTAATTGACTTAGGAAAATAGATTTAGGAGAGATAATTAAGGGATCTTGTACTAGTTAAAGCCAGGACCAGGGGGAAAAAACTACCTAGACATCATATTGCATGAAATCATAAAAGAAAACTTTGTCTTCTAGGAAAAGAAAGCAAAGTATAAATAGAAGTATTCCATCCGTCACCTTCTGCAAGAAAAACCAAAATAAAAATTCCCAGGGATAGTGTAGCCAAAATCTATCACTTCTACATCAAAGAAAAAAAAATACTGCAAGGAACTGGAAGGAAAGAATTCAAGTATAGAGGAAGCTTAGTCAGGGTCACATAAGATTCCGCAGCCACCATCATAAGAAGAACAATGAGTTTAGAATATAATATTCCAGGAAGTAACAGATATAGACTTACGATGAAGAATAATACACAGAAAAACTAAGCATAAACATAAAGGAGAAAAATGGACTTTCAAGCCATGATGAAAAGACCAGAGCTAGATAGAAACTCAACATGCAAACAAGGAGTCATGAGAAGCAGAAAAAGGTAAACATGAATAATCAATTATGAGGAACTAAAAAAGAATAAACCATTTATATTCTAGCACAGAGAAACTTTATATAGTGGTGGCTTCTTATATATATATATATATATATATATATATATATATATATATATATATATATATATATATATATATATATATATATATATATATATATATATATATATATATATATGGAGAGAGAGAATTGAAGTCTTTATGGTTGAGTCCAGCTCTCTATCCAAAATAGGATTCTGACTCTTTTATGAAAAAAAAAAAAACAAATAACAAAAATATTTGTGATGATTATTTTAGAAGGCTCTATTTTTGTCTGTTTTTTTATAAAAGAAACAGAACTTAATCTATGCATACACATCACCACTTTCTGTAAAACTTATAGTCTTATAGAGTTGCCCAGGGGAGAGAGAGACTAAGGGACTTGCCCAAGATCACACTGACACACATACATAGTCTCATGCACAAACATACAACTGTGTGTGTAATTTTGAAATTAGTGCTACACACCCTTTTATACTGTACTGTACTCTCTTTGCCTAACTTCTTTTCCTATAACACCAGGTGTTTCATTCTTCACTTTTATTCACACATATCATCATAGACATAGACCTAAAAGTGGACTTTGGGATGATCTAATTTAACCTCCTCATATTAAAGATGAGGAACTAAGGCCTATAAAAGATATTTCACTTGGGAAGGTCACCTATCTAGTAAGAAGTGGAGCCAATGTTCTAGACTAAGCTCAAAAAATAACACTACTAGGTCTATGCCTAAAATACATCAAAGAAAGAGAATAAAAAACAACATATATAAAAAGAGTTATAGTAACTCATTTTGTAGTGACAAACAAATGCCAAGTAAGGGGAGTACCCAGTAGCTGGGGAATGATTGAATAAATTTTGGTATATGAAAGTAATGAAAAACTGTTGTGCTATCAGAAATGATGATAATGACAAGAAGTCATATAAAATGATGGCTAGTGAAATGAATAACACCAAAATTGTTTATATAATAAGGATCACATTACAAAGAAAAACAACTCTGAAGGAGTTAAGACCTCTAATCAGTGTCACGACCAATGACAATTCCAGGGAATTCATTAGAATGCATGCTATATACCTCTTCACCAAGATGGGAAAGACTTAGGGTGCAGAAACAGACCTCAATGTCTACATGGTTGTGAGACTTTGTGTTGCTTGACTACGAGAATTTGTTACAATTTTTCTATTTTCCTTCCCTTTCCTTTTTTTCTTTGCAGTGAAGGCATTCATAGGAAAGAAAATAATGATGAGAAGAGGATTCAAGAAAACTATATATGCTATGAGTACTACAATGTAAATGGTGAGAACAAGCACTGACGCAAAAATATCAAAAGTGAATGCTGCAAAATTACAAAGAATAAGCATGGATTAAAAAAAAATGAGAAGACACTCCCATTCTTTTATAGAGGAGTGACATTCATAAGTGTGGCACATTACACCTGTTTCCAGATTTCTTCAATGTATTGATCGATATACTGATTTTTTTTACTCTTCTTTTTCCTTTTTGGTCTTTAAAAATGCTTTGTTATAAAGAATAGTTCTCTCGGAGGGGGAGATGGAGCGATAACTGTGTGGAACTATAACAATGTGAAAAAAATCAATAAAACCTTATTTTAAAGAAAAGAAAAAAATGTAAAGGATTTCTTTTTATTTGAAAAAGAGAGAGGGTTTAATCTTAGTTCATAGTAATTGGATTTGAATTCAGACTTCTTTCTCTGACAAGTCACTTTGTTTCTCTGAACCTTCATTTCCTCATCTGTAAAAGGAAAGGTTTGGTCTACATGATCTCTAGAGTTCTTTATAGCTCTGAATAAGAACCCTCTGATCCAATTAATCCTAATAAGGTTATTCCTTATTTAAAAAAACATGCAAAATTCTGGAACCAAGTTTCAAGCATAGGCTTGAGACTCATAAAATTTTGTCTATGACCTCTGACTTAGTAATACCTAAAATCAATCACATTTTCTCCAATCCATTTCTTATCATTAATGGGGGAGAAATGTAGCACATAATACAGTTAACTTCATAATGTTACTCAGTATAGAGTAGAATTCAGTGTAAGGTGGGTCTGTTTTGGGCTCTCTCCAACAGATTTTAGTTAATAGACATTCCAAATCATAGAGAGGAGAGCCCAGGTTATGGCATGTATTGTTACAGGGCTTCTATGAACCTTGTTTCATTCAATTTCACAAGAGAAATAGTGCCAGGAAATAAAATTTTGGATAGAATCCCAATTCTTAAAGAAGTTTCTTTTCAGGAAGGATTTATCAAGCTCTATCTCATCAATAAACCATAAGTCTGCATAAAAACTCTTTGAAACTCCTGGATGCAGATGTAGCTATGCCCAAGAAATTATGAGCTGTTGGCTTCCCTTTTTATGTTTAGATTAGCTGAGTGATAGAGAGACTTAGAGATACTGTTAACAGATGGAAGCAGCATCCTCTAGCCCTTTCTACAGGAGCTGTGGAAAGATAAAGAGCACACAGTAATCACCTTCATCCTTTCTACTCAGATTTGCTTGGCAGAATTTGAATATTAACATCTCTTGTCCTGTATTTCTTTGTCCTACAAGGATTGCAGTTGCTTGAAATATGAAAACAGAGCAAAATTTTAAGAAAGCATTTCTGACATTTAGACCAAAGTCAATATCAAATGGGTTTTTTAAAACTCTATTTTTAAAATAGAATTAAAAATAACCTACCATCCATTCCTTAAGTACAACTTTTATTCAATGAATACACTTAGCAAACATTTATTAATCCCCTAATATTTAATCAGCATGTTATATAGAAAATAGAAATTTGGTTATGGGGTCATGGAAACCAAGGTTTGAGTTTGGCCCATAACCGTAACATTGATTAAGTTACTTAGCCTCTCAGTGCTCTAGCCTAGTCCACCTTTTAAGACTGTAAGTTACAGAGAAAATATTCACCTGCCCTGATAGAGTTTTCTCACCAAGGGGTTCTTCACACCAGTAATATCACCATTCTCTGTCTTACTCTGTCCCAAACACTATGGTAGATGCTGATCACACACACACGCACACACACACATACATACACACACCAAAACAGTGTCAGTTCTCCAGCAACTTACATTCTACCATAAAGAAAATTTTATCTTAATTCTATTCATGAGAATATGAAGAAATAGATATTTAATGTGAGAATGGGAAGAATCTATGATTTTGTCACTGAAAGAATTCCTGGTGTGGGAACTCCTTTCACCAAAACATATCTCACTTTTCTTATGACTTAAAGCCCTAGGGTGTTCCTTAAGAAATACAAAATTTAAGTGACTTACTCAGTCATACAGCTAATAAGCATCAGATGCAAGTTTTGAATTCAGGTGCCCCTCACACCATTTCCAGTATTCTATTAGGCAAAATTGCCATGAATTTGAAAGTAAGAATGCAAAAGAAAAGAAATTAAGACTTGTTACTGAAAACAAGACTGTAACTTGATATAATTTCTCTCCTTTAAATCCTGTAGCTCATAATTATAGAATGCTATGAAGGCCAGCCCTTCCTCCAGGTACTCAGAAGTTTTACTTACTTATTTATTTTTTCAACTTTTTTTGATACCTAAGAGTTAACAACGCATTTGCATTCTCCGGCATTGATTGTATGTTTACCAAGCAGTTTCTTTTTTCTTACATGAAGTGGCTTAGAATGGCAACTTAATTTTTCTTAAGTTGAATATAATTATCAGACACCACCCCCCACATTAGTGGCATTTTGCAATATAGCATTTTGAAAAATGAAGCACCCCATTTCATCAGCATCCACAGACAGTTACTCAAGTTCAGTAAATGTTCTGTACAGCTCTTCAGAGTAGCTGGGAGTTTCTAATGGCCATTATTTTTCCTTGTCAGTATTTCAGATTTCCTGCCCAACTTGAATGGCACCTATTTTCTTGGAGCCTGTATACTCCTACTATCATTTGCCAAAGTACTGCATTATGTTTCATTTGTTTGTTTCCACTCTCTTACCAATAATTTACTTTGTGAGCTGTGCTTTGTTTTGAGGACTCAAAGACAATAGAACATAATGATAATGGAAAGCACTTAGGAAGAGAATCCTCCCAACATTACATATTAGTGTATTTGAAACTATAATAGGAGTAGAAGACCTTTTCTCCCCAGCTTTTTATAACTTGTACAACCTCTCTGTTTCACTAAATGCCTCATTAGCTCTCTCTTAAATGTACGTTGTTTACCTGGGATGTAAGAGCGTTGTGTTCATCTTTAAATAAGGCTATTTTTCAAAGTGACAAAAGATTGTAGGGGCCATTTTGCTGCGTTGAAGTCTGTTGCTAAAATCTTCCTCTTAAATCAAAATAGAAATTGCTAGGTTTCTCAAAAAACTTTTAAATTAAAATCTTCCCAAGATATGGTACACTTTGGCATCATCTTTCCCAAAGAAGATCATTTGAATGTGTGCCAGATTCACGAATGATGCTAAACTGTCTGGTTTGCATTATGTCTGTGTGATCTGTGTATCAAATGGTTGTTTGACCTTGTGTGTCTACTTAGTGACAATGTTGTGGAATTTAAGAGTATCTAGCAAGTAAATTAAACACTGAGTACAAACAAAATTCAGTGTCAGAGGAACTGGGGAACACTCATGTTTTACTGCATGTGCAGCAAACTCATATGTTAATGAGTATAGCCCCAAGTAAAGTTATGGCCAATTTGATGATTGGCCTTGGAGACAATGGAAGGTAATTCAGTATGAAAAAATAGAATTTAGATCATTAATCTATCACTTTAACCATATCCATGTGCACAGGCCATTAGTACTGTTAGCAGTCAAATGCCCCATTGCCCCTTAGGAAGGTTAATGACATGTAAAGTCAAATCCCCTGGACACAGATCAGACCCCCTGCTATGATTCGAAAAGAGATATTTCTCTGCTCAATCTAGACGATGAACCCAAAACTTAACGACTCATCTTTAATTTTACATTCAGCTGCACTAGTTTCATTATTTCAGGATATTAACATTTGAAATTAATTTATGACTAACACTTTCAGAATTAGTCTGATTCAGGAGGAAAAATCCAGAATTGTCCTTAAAGGTTATTTTATTTCTTTGGAATTCTTTGTGTATACGCAGTGCAAATATTCTTTTGAACAGATTTGTGAAGCAAAAGGCATCATTTGAACATCTCCCTTATTCTTAGAATTTTTAAGATAAAATTTAAAGAGAATGAATTCCTCTGTCAATTCTTTACCTTTCATAAAATTTAGTTATTCTCAATGTTTCCTAATTAAAATTAAACATTTTGCATGATGCTACATGCCTTTTTTGTATAAATATTTAGAGACAAAATAAAACATAATTTTCAAAATATGTAGAATGATTTTATGAATAATTGTTGCCAATGTTATTTCAAAGATCTCCTGTCTAGTTAATAGGTTATAGTGGCTATGTTGACAGCTAGTTCGTTCGGTCTTAGCAACTGGCCGTGGAGAGGCCATAATGAAGGTAACTCTCAGGAGGTTTATTTTCTTCCATATGGAAGAAAATAAGACAATCTTGACAATGATGTATGCATTCACATTGCAAGATGACATTTATATAACACTGTTCTCATCAGGAAAAGAGGAATAATCCATTGTCTAGAGATGAAGGAGGTTATTCTCCTGTGGTACTAAACAGTATCGTTTAAAGAAAATATTAACACTGTCAATGCACAGAACTCTCCATTTTCTTTCTATCCATTTTCTGAAGAGAACAAATGATGAAAATCCTAAGACAGATATGGCAAGAATGCCATACATACAGCTGTACATGTAATACATGTTATCCTTCAGTATTTTTCAGTTGCGTCCGACTCCTAGTGATCAACGACATTTGGGGTTTTGTACACAAAGATACTGGCCTATTTTGCCATTTCCTTCTCCAACTCATTTTACAGATGAGGAACTGAGACAAATAAGGTTAAGTGACTTACCCAAGGTCACACAGCTAGTGAGTGTCTCAGACCAGACTGGGACTCACAAAGCTGAGTCCTCCTAGCTTTAGGTGTGGTACTCTATCCTCTGTACCATTTAGCTGTCTTATATAATGTCTGTCTGCATATTACATATATATGTATGTATATATATACATGCATATATACATGCATACGCATACATATGGATGTATATGAACACAATTATACATATGTGATCATAGAAAAGTGGAAATGACACAGAACTGGGAAGCAAGGTTTTAAAATAAATTCCTGTAACTACCTCTATAACCTTGGAAGATATTCTGGGTTTCAATGTCTTCATTGTTAAATTGTGAGATTGAACTAAATGATCTTTTTAATCACATTTGACTTGGATATTATAAAATTTTCTGTGGGTCCACATATAATATATACCTATATATACCTACATTTGTATAGTTAGCTAGATAAACAGGCAATTGGTATTAAAGAGTATAAACTGAGAAAAAAAAACTGCCAATGTTTGACCTGAAGGAAGAAAGGATTTAATGGGAGAAATGATACCAGTCTTTAAGTATTTTAAAGGTTGATTAATGGAAGAGGAACTAGATTTATTCTGCTTGGCTTCAGGGGAAAGAACTCAGACCACTGGGCTGAAGTTGCAGAGAGGCAAATTTTAACCACAAACGTCAAGGTGAAAATGCATAGTGGACATAAGTAAATGTCTGGCATATTCCCAACAGTGATTTTAATGCAAGTGCATATATCGGTCTTCATATTTTCTCCTGGGTGAATTAGTGAGGCAAAAATGTGTCAATAAATGAAGAATTTAAATCCTAAATTGTTATTCTCAGAAAAAATATTTGTAGGCCCTTCGGAAAGCCTTCAAGGCAAAGATTATCTCTGAAGGACTGATAGAGGAACTTGTTGAAACTTTAACAGGTGGAGAAGAAGCATGTTGTGATCACTGAGATTAATAATCCCCCATGGTATTAAAATACACACACATATAGATATAGATGAGATAGATAGATAGATAGATAGATAGATAGATAGATAGATAGATAGATAGATAGATAGATAGAAAAACTTTCTAAAATTTAAGACTTTTCAGAAATGAAAAGACTTGCCTTGGAATATAGTCAGTTTCACTGGAAATTAAAAAAAAAAAACTGGACAGCATCTTGTCCAGGATCTAGTGGACATTAATACCTCAGGAACAGATTAGGATAGATAGACTCAGAGTAATAAAAAAAAAACCATAACTGTTAAGGTTTATACAGTGTTTTAAGGTTTTCAAAGCAGTTTACATATATTATTTCATTTCAGACTTATGACTGCCCTGGGAGGTAGGTGGCATTACAATGACCATTTTATGAATTTTATAGAGTAGCTCAGGTGACATAGCTAGGAAGTGTCTAAGGTTTTGAATTGATAATCATGAATCCAAGTCGAAGGCTTTATTTACCATACCATCTAGCTGCTTCTAGAGGGCCTTTCTAATACTAAGATTCTACTACTGGGATTCTACTGTTTGCATGGTGCTGTGGAATAAGCCCTGTATTAGAAGACAATGAACCTGGCTTTAGAACTAAACATTGCCACTCACGACTGGTATGAAAATGGTCAAATTATTTAACTTAATGGGCCTCAATTCCTTTAACTATAAATGAAAGGTGGGGTAAACTAAATGACCTCCAAGATCCTTTCCAGCTCAAAATCAGGGAGCCCAATTTTCTATATATGTTCATATGTTTTTCTACTGTTGTTCTTCAGGCTTTTTGAAGAATCGTGAAAGGAAGTCATGTTTTTCTCCGCCACAGGTGCCAGTCTCTTGTTCAGCTATTAATACTGTGGGGGTTAGCCCATATTTGTTTGTATCTAAGTCATCTCAGTCACGGAAATCTTTGACAAATTTGTGAATTTAATGATGAATTTACTTGATCTTTAATAACCTATTACAAATATCAGAGAGTGCAGGAGATTTTATACATTTCCAGGTAGGATTGATTGTGGGCAATACTATAAAGTATAAAGCTTATCCTCTGTTTACCTGTATCTTTTTCTTCCTGTGCTTTTCTTTACCTCCATGATACATCATCCCCTTTCCCATTTGTTTGCCCAGTATACTTATATCCTTAGCCACTTCTCTTCCCTATCAAAATACACACTCAGAAAAAAATCACTCACTGACACCTAAGTGTGAATTCAAATCCAATTTATAAGATTACTAACTTCTTGATACAGAAAAAACACTGTGGTGGTTTCAGTAGTGAAGATATGTTTGGGTACCTTCATGAAACCCCAGAATTATCACAAATACTATAGAGTATTGACAATTCCATCTACATGTAATGTCTTACCTCTCTAGAGAACACACAATTCTTTTACAGTTAAGCACACATTTCCTACAATATAGTCTCCCATAGATATTGTTTTTTATTCCCACAGATGAATTATACCAAAGTCCTAGCGAAATACTATGCTCTTCTATTATAATATGATTTTGTCAGTGATTGGGGAAATTAAAAATTCAGTAATATTTTTTTCCTTGAAAGAAAACTCCAGTCGATCATGGTTAGGGAAGAAGAGCCCTGGATCTGTATTAAGATGATTTGGATTCAAATCCAAACACTGCTAACCTGGTACTTTTGTGATCTTGGGTAAATTATTTACCCTTTTCAAATCTCAGTTTTCTCATGGGAATGAGAATAGGGTGAAATTTAATTATCTCTAATAGAAGAGAGAGGCTTTTCAGATCTAAAGCTTTTGATTCTAGAATCCTAAATTAGGGAGTAAATTCTCTGTCTAGTACAAAGCATCTGGTGTAATATACTGTCTAAATCAACATGGAACTAGGGTTCTAATCTTTCAGCCTGAATTCCTACTTTTCATTTTATGTAGGTAAAATGCTAAGCTAGATCTCTATATGAGTGGAAAACTCATAATATAAATTCACTTTTAGTTACATTAATTTGTGTAATCAAAATTTAGGAAAAGCCTCCTTTGCTTGAGTCATATGATTGGATGTGTGGATAGGGTTAAATTATTAGATGTCAACCATCTAAATGCTGATGATCAAGGAATGACATTAGATGGGCATGTCCAGAATGCAGAATGTCACAGGTTAGTTGTGGTGATCCAAGGTATCACAATGTACTATAAATAAAAGCAAAGATCCATCCTAGCCACTGCTGTTATCCACATTACACCTGAGTCCCTAGCTCCTGGATTAATTTCTGTCGATACTAAGAGCCTAGGATCTCTATTTAGTTTTTAGTTTTTTGTTTTGTTTTTGTGACATGAATTCTCTTCAATGTCAGCTGGAACAGTCAAAAGAGAGTCAGACTTGGAATCAGGAAGACCAGACATGAATTTCACCTCTGATACTTACTATGTATATAATCATAAGAACCTCAATTGAATAAGCATTTAAATAAATGCGTACTATGAGCTGAACACTGTGATAGGTACCTGAGGTCCAAATAATATACTCTCTGGACTCATCAGTCTTATATTCTGAGATTTCTATGAGGGAACAACATGTGCATAGACAAATCAATACAAAATGTGTACAAAATAATTTAGGGATGACAAAGTGCTAATAATTGGGGGTTCAGGAAAGGACTTCTATAGGAAGTAATGCTTAAGCTTAGCTTTGAAAGAAACTAGTGATTCCAAGACTGTGAGGGAAAAAGATATGAATTCCAGGTATGGAGTAGCCAGTGCAAAGGTATGGAAATATGGAATGGTGTGCCATTGAGTTTGCATTGCCTCAGTTTCTGTATCTTTAAAATGGAAATATTAATATCTGCCTCAAAGAGTTGTTATGAGGCTCAAATGAAATATCTACAAACTTTTTTTGCAAACCTTAATATGCTTTATAAATATTGATAATCATTATCTTGTTAAAAACCTGTAGACAAATGACATCTCAATTTCAGAAGGCATTTTTCAGTCTAACATGCTTTTCTTTTGGACAAAAGATGAGCTAGAAAATATTATGAATCTTAAGTATTTGGATATCCAGAACCAAAGGTGTAGTTAATATATTAGTATAATCCTGGAGAATGGGCTGACTGAGGATATGTTATTAGTTCTGTTAATATTATTATTGATCTGCAACTAGAAATAAGATTATCTGTTGCATTTTTATAGAGCTTCCTGAGCGCATGAAGGAAGAAGGGGAATCTCATTTACTGAATGACAAAGGGAGGATCTAGTACTTATCACAGGAACTGGCTTATAGAAGGTGCTTAATAAATGAATGAATTACTGAATTCAAATTTTTCTACTTAACACTGAGTAGAATCTAATAAGATGAAATTTAATGACAAATATCAAGTCCTATACTTGGGTTCAAAAATTTATTTACAGAACTAAAGAGTGGTAGACTCTTGCATGCACAATAGTTCATGTGGAAAAAGGCCTGAATGATAATGGCCTAAAAAATAAATATAAGCAACCCGTGACACAGTGAGTAGGGGCTGTAATGGATAGTATTCCAGGGCTGGAGTCAAGAGGTCCTAAGTTCAAATCCAGTCTCAGACACTTACTAGCTGTGTGACCTGGGGCAAGTCACATAAACCTGTTTGCTTCTGTCCTCTCATCCGTAAGGTGAATTGGGAAGGAAGTGTTAAACCATTCAAGTACCTTTGCCAAGAAAACTTCAAATGGGGTCACAAAGAATCAGGCATTACTGAAGCAACTAAACAACAAATACCCATGACAGGGAATAAATCTTTTGGCTACATTGTTAGAGACAGAATGCCCAGATCAAGAAAATTAATTCTTCTGCTCTACTCTGCTGGGATTAGACTGAATCTCAAGCAGTTATCCTCATTCCTGGATGCTACATTTTAGAAAGTACATTGACAAACTTTAGAATATCCAGAGAAGAGTGATAAGGATGTTTAGGTTTAAGGAACTTGAGAAGGCTAGAAAAGACTTATTTGGTTATAATAGCCATCTTCAGGTTTTTGAAAAATAGAGAGTTGAACCAATTAGCTAAAGAGAATATGTGATTTTTGTGGCTTCTTCTTTTAGTATTTACTGCTTACAATCACTGTGTACCTCACTGCTGTGTTCTATGTATTTGCATGAGGAGAAGTGACCTATAGAGAAAATAATACTGAATGTGAAGTCAGGAGATCTGGATTTGAATTCCACTTCATATGCTATCTACATGACTATAGAAAATCATTTAACAACCTGTCTCAGTTTTCTTATCTGGAAAAGGAGAAATAGAATATCTACGATAGTAGGTATTGTAGATTTCTATATTATACCTTAGAGCACTATTGTGAAGATCAAATGACTATAGATACCCTTATTTTCACTATTATTTAATTTTAAAGTTAAGCTCCTGGTCACAAACAGAACTATTCTATCTTTGTCCAAAAGAAAATGCAGGATCCTCAGGAATCCTGTAAAAGGGTCTTCTCTGCCTGCATTTTTAAGAAGGATGAGCCAGTCCATCACTGTATATTACTAGTGGGGCAAAATAATATGAATAATTCTTGAAAACTATTCTGTGTGGTGGTAGCTTGAATGCTACCCATACTGACATTCCACTTTCTCTGATACACCTAGGGAATAAGGTAAGAGAATGGAAATTAGAGAACTGGAATTGGTGAGGGCTATCTTGTGCTCTGCGTAAAGGATAGTTTTATAACGATTGCATTAGTTTTGGCTACTTGGACAACTTCTGAGTACATGAGGCTGGTGCAAAAAGAGTCAGTCATCTCATAAAGAGTCCAGCCACCACCCTTGAAAAGATTGGGAATGGAGAACAGTAAGATGGTGACATCATGAGTTGGCAGCCTAAGAGAGGTCACACCACACAAGAAAGCAGGCCAGTCATGCTTCACAAAGAGACAAAGAAGCGGAATCTCAGTTTCAGTGGAACCCATGGTGAAAGCAAAGTTTTGATTATCCCTCTGACATATATATATATATATATATATATATATATATATATATATATATATATATATATATATATATATATATATAAATCCCCTGGTTATAACTCTGATATGTAAGTCTTTTTTCGAAAACTATAGATGTTTCCATTGATATACCATATCTTGTAAGGCATATGTACCATGGATGTAGTAGAAAAAACTTTTGAAGTTATGCATTTGCAGAACTCCAATGGGATGCTAGATGATGATCATGGTTCACATTCACTTGGCTTGAGACTAGAATTATATTATGGTTATAATAATTGACATATTTTTATGAATTCATTTTCTAATTTGGCACCCATTCAGATTTCATGGCTCTTGCTACAGTAGTAGCATGATGGATCACTGTGGGTTCTTTTCATTATTATTAAATGTAATTATTTTTTGTTCATGTACCCAGATGTGAACAGTGTTAGTTTTCTAATTTAATAATACAGGCTGTTTGGAAAATATGTGCTGTCAATTAGATGCATTTTATAATAGAAACAATAAAAAGAATCATTAATGAAAAGTAGTTTGACTCTCTATGTACTGGCTCCAGTTAATCAAAGGTGCTTTGAAATTGAAATCATTAATTAACTTTGCCTGCTTTTGTACCAATCAAGTACCCAGAGAGCTGCTAAGAATTTGTGAAATTAGACAGTTGTTACAAACAAAATGTATTCATGGACTTTGTTTTCCAAATGGTTTGTGATTTGTGTTTTTTTTTTTCCTCATCTCTAACATATGACAAAAGTAAAGATGTAATAATGTTTTTCAAGTATAAAAATGTAATAATACTTTGCAATTTAAGGAAGAAAGAAAATCAATTTCAGGTAAATTTCACTAGTATTTACACTGATACTTGGTAGGAGGTGGTACAGGGAAAAGAGTGCCAGGAATTGTTAGGAAGACCTGAGTTCAAATCCTGCCTCAGACCATGTGGCCATGTGACGCTTGACAAGTCACTTGATCTCTGACAGTTTCCTAATCTATAAAATGGAGATTTAACACCTACCTCCCAGGGTTGTTGTGAGGATTAAATGAGATGACATGAAAAGTATTTAACATACTGCCTGATACCCTGTAGGCACTATATAAATTATTATATTGCTATTATTATGCTATTATTATGATTTTTGTTGCTATTGTCTGAACTTTGTGAAAATATCACAAAACACAAAAACTGGGTTCATATCCCAGCTTTGCTTTTTACGTTCTAGAAGACTTTGGACAAGTCATTTCAACTTGCTTGGTCTATTTTCTTATTGATAAAACAAGGAAGTTGCCTGACTGGGAATCTGGATATAAAATTACTTCCTACATCTTTCTCATTATTCAACACCGGAGGTACCCATCCAAGCGGGGCTCATTTTCCTGCGCCCTTTTATATGTTTCCTCCTCCCTTTATAATGGCTGATAATTACAATGATTATTATCATTAAATATTATAAATAAATTATTGTATAATCATTATTATAACATACTAATGAAGGACAGGGACTGTTTTATTTTATTTTATATGGGTCCCAAGTATTTTTTACTGTGCCTGGAACACAGTACCTAAGAAAAGTTATTTCTTTCTCTCCCTCTCTCCTTCTTTCCTTCTATTTCTTCCTTCCTTTCTTTTTTTCTTTCTTTCTTTCTTTGTTTCTTTCATCTAACTAAAGTCTATTTCAGTTCTATATTCCTTGACTTATTTAGGTCCTGGAATCATAGATTTAGAGCTAGAAGGTACCTTTAAAGTCATCTAGTCCAAAGCTCTCATTTTATAGATGAGATAACTGAGGCCCAGAAAGGCTAAATAACTTGTCCATGTTTACATATAGTAGGTAGTAGGAAGAAAAAGATTTTGATCCTGGGATTTCTGGCTTCAAATTCGGGACTTTTTCCCCTGCACCAAGCTGCCATATTTTTCACTTTCAGATATTTTGTTGGAACAGTTCTAGGTTTTCTTTTCCTGTTTTGTACCCTATGGTAGTATCATAAGACAGAGGTTAAATAAAAAATAAAAATTCAGACTTTAGGGATATATGAATGAAATGAAAATTTCTCTAACAGAAATACTTTCTATTCTCCTGACCATTATGGAGAAATATGTTTTGTTCTTTGGCTATGGGAGCCTGGAAGCAACAGAGCTTGAGCATTTATAACCATATTAGCTTTTATTTCATTTCTGTATAGCAGTAATATTAAAAAACTGCTGTCTTTTTTCATACCCAAATCAGAGATAAGATTGGTCTTTCCCTGTACCTTTAAGTTATATTAAAACCTATGTTTTAACTTCTGTTACAAAAAATCTCCTGGAACTTTTTCATTTTTAGTGCCAACATACAGGACAAATTTTTATTTCACAAAGAACAATTGTTCACTTCAATTCCTTCAACAGTAAATTTAACTTTAATGTTTCAAGGTTGTTAACATCCCCCAAATTTTGTATTGTTTCTAGGGGCTATTACATTAATGCTATACTCTTCCACAGTAGTTGAAGTTGATTACATGATAGTTCTATAACATTTTAGAGAAAATTTGGTATGTTCCTTCAAGATGTACTTATAGTCATTGTCACTAACATCTGAAGAGGAATTCTCTATATTTTAGGGATAGAAGAAAGTGATCAGACCAATTTCCTGACTCTAATAACAACAACACAGCATATTTCAAAGACTTCATGTAACATTTGATTTACTGATACTAATTTAGCAATAATTTAGGTTTTCATGAGAACCCAAAATAATGTAATGATCTGGGCTGGTATAGCACCAATGCGATATTCCTAGTGCCCATGGTACCATGAATATCAACGTGCAATACTGAATCTCAAAATACAACAGACTCTCCATGTGGAAGATAGAACCAAAACATTTATTCAGACACTAAAAAGCCAAATCCATCATAGTAACAAAAATCTACACACATTAATAATGCAGCAGACAACATCAACTCCAAGCCTTCCCTCTGTTAGACTTCCCAAAAACCAGTTTACTTAAAACAAATCACAAACAGGCTTTTCTTAAATAAAATGCCCTTCTCACACTCACATCCGGTTGCAAGCTTGCCCGGGTCCTTCGGTTCTGACTGCTTGCTCCAAATTTCCTCTCAGTTCTGCTCTAGCTCCTCCTCCTCCTGGTTCACCTGTTCAGCAAGCTTCTCCCACTACAGACTCAGACTCATGTGACTCAGGTTTCCATGTGACCCAGGCAGGTCACATAGGCCTGTTAATGAATAGGAAAGATCTCCTTAAGAAGCAAAATTACATTAACAATAAGCAAAAATGCATTACCAATACAACTGGTCACTAATTTGTTACTTTAAAATTCAGAAGTGCCTCAAAGTATCAATAAATTCTGATAGCTGATAGCTGCTGCTGCTATTGCTACTACTACTACTACCACTCCTACTCTTAATACTACTACTATTGCTACTACTACATCTACTACCATCACTACAACCAATAATAATAATAATTATAGCTAGTATTTTTTAATATTAAGCTTTACAGAACAATTGACAAATATTAACTAATTTGGTCCTTACAGAGATATTGGGAGATGGGAACTCTTATTATCCACATTTTACATATAAGGAAGCTAAGGGAGATAAAAGTTAAATGACTTACCCAGAATCACACAGTTACTAGATGTTTGAAGCCAGATTTGAAGTCAGATCTTCCCAACTTCCCAAACACTTGACCAACCAAGCCACCACATATTATGGGGGTAAAAGCATGGTTCTGTATTGGTTCCCTCCAAGTCAGAAAGTACTAGGTTCAAGTCCCATTTATGACAATAATGAATGTGACCTTGCTTTAAGTCATACAGCAAGTGTTTTGATAAAAGAAGCATTCCAAAGAATTATAGGAATGGAAATGCAAAATGTAAATGCATGGTGAGAGATGAGTGTCATGTGTAAGGAAAGGCAAGTAGACCTCTATCATTGGCTCATAACCTATATAGAGGAGAATAAAGTAGAAGAAAGAAATGTAGGAAAGGACTACATTATGAAGAGCCATAAGTAAGAAAATATATTATATTTGACTCTAGAAGTAAAAGAATCCACTAGGGTTTATTGATTTATGGGGAGGGGGTTACATGGGAGACCCACCCTTTAGAAAAATCACTTTAAAATCTCTGGTGAGGATGGGTTGGGAAAGACTGCAGGGAGAAAAATTACATGACTATTCCAATAATCCAGGGAAGAGGCAATATGGAACAACTAAGGTAGTGGCCATGTTGGTAAGGATAGATAGATAAATAGATAGATAGATAGATAGATAGATAGATAGATAGATAGATAGATAGATAGATAGATAGATAGATAGATAGTTGAATACATAAGATAGACAGATATAGATATAGATTAGATATAGATCTATACATAGAAATGATGTGAAAGTAGAAATGACAAGTTTTGACTACCAATTGGATGTGTATGGTGAGAGCAAAGAGCAGAAGATGACAATGAGGCTATAAATCTCATTGCCTAGAATGATAGTGATTCAATATAGATTTCTCTCTCTGTCTCTCTCTGTCTCTGTCTCTCTCTCGCTGTCTCTCTGTCTCTGTCTCTGTCTCTCTCTCTCTCTCTCTCTCTCTCTCTCTCTCTCTCTCTCTCTCTCTCTCTCTGTATCTATCTCTCTGTCTATCTATCTATCTATCTATCTATCTCTGTCTCTGTCTCTGTCTCTGTCTCTGTCTCTGTCTCTCTCTCTCTCTCTCTCTCTCTCTCTCTCTCTCACTCTGTCTCTATCTTTCTCTCATAGTGAGTTCTCTTTTGGCTCTTTTTCTGGGGCAGCTTGAGGTAATGAAAAAAATTCCCAACTAGAGTTAAGAAGACCTATACTCCAATCTTGCCTCAGACACTTATAGCAGTATTACTACTCTGGGAAGACATCTAACTTCTCTGTGCCTCAATTTCTCCTCTGTTAAATGAGGGCAGTAGACTTGACCTCAGAGTCTCTTTAAAAAATCTTTGATCATGTGACCCTGTGACTAGTGGACATTCAGTTTTAGATGTCAAATAGTGGATATTACTCAGAGGACAAGACAAACTGGTTATATAGATCTGGGAACCATCTCCATAGAGATGACAATTGAACCTATGGTAATTGATGAGGCTTTCAAGCTTAACAATATGGAAAGAAGTGAGCCCAAAACAGAGGATTGAGGAGATTTTACATTTAGTGTGTATGACATTTCATAACAACCACCAAAAGAAGCTGAGAAAAGAGAGTCAAGAGTAACCATTATCATGAAAACACAGAGGGATGAGAGCATCTAGGAAAAAAAGGTAACCAATAGTTTTAAACAATACAGAAGTGTTTCCACTAATTTAATTAAACAACATTTATGTATACATATATATATATATATATATAACTTTGATTTATTAAGTTTAATTATATGGCTAATCTAATTATGTAATCGTTTAACTCCTAGACCTAGAGATCCAGTTTTGGACTATGTTTTAAGCTCCGGTCTCATATCACTAACTCAGGAAATATATACAAAACTGGATATAGTCTAAGCATATCAAACTCAAAGTGTCCAAAACATTTCTTTCCAGGCTATTCTATCAATCTTTTCTACCATATCCCAAAATCTCTTCATTCTAGAAGCTCATTCCAGTCCTTGAATTCAGTATATTGGAAGAATTCAATGTTCCTGCGGTCTTGTCTTCTGATGGTATGGCTCTTTCTAGAAACCCCACTTAAGGAGGATACTCAGGCCAACTACATTTCATTCCATACTAAGCTACACTCTGGATTGTTTTCTCCCATTCCCCTTCCCCAAATACCTTTACTCTCTACTCCCTCCAAAGTTTTCAGCTTCCTTTTATGTGTTGTGTTCACCAATTAGAATGTAGGTTCCTTTGAGGGCAGGGACTGGCTTTCTTCATGCTTATATTTGTATTCCTATAACTTAGTACAGTGTCTGGTAAACAATAAGCACTCAATAAATGCTTGTTGACTGGCTGAATTATTATATTTTCTCCCATATCCTAACTCTCTTCTCAGTTTCTTTAATACTTCCAGGCACACTATCATTCTTCCATTCACTCAGCATCACAGTCTTAGAATCCTTTCTACTTCTCATTCTCCCTCAGACTACATATTTGATCAAGTGCCAAGTCTTTTCTTTTTTTTTAATTCCACAATACATCCACAATATCTCTTATATCTGTCCCTTCTCTACACTTACTTACTTACTTACACTTACTACACTGGTTCAAATGCTCATCACCTAGACTATTTCAATATCATCCCAACTGGTCTTCCTCCTTCAATCTTCTTTCCTCTCCAAATATCCACTCCACAACTGCTAATGCACTATTCTTAAAGCATATCTCTGTACAAATCACTCTGTTGCTGACTTAATTTCGGTGGTTCCCTATTAGCTCTAGCTGACATAAATAATTCTGTTTGGCTTTTAAAGACCTTCAAAACCTTGCTCCAATTTAGCATTATTTACAGTCCAGAAAAACTGATCTTTTTTTTTGTTTATATGATACATTTTATTTCTTATACCTACATTTTTGCATGGGCAGTCCTCCATGTCTGGAATGCATTCTTCAATTCATCACTTAACTTTAACTTTTAACAGTAACCCTAGTCCAAAAGCCCAATACTATGGAGTTTTCTCCTCATTTGTGGATATGAATGCCCTACCCTGGGTGAGCAGAAGAGTGGAGTTAAAAAAATGGAGAGACCTCCATTATCTTCTGTCCTTCCAATTTTTCTTCAGACTTTGTTCAAGCTCTAGAGCTTCTTTGGACTTTTGGCTAGTAACACTTAGAGCAGCGGCAGTGCTTCTAAACACAAAGAAAACTCTTGAAAATCTATGCAGTATATTAAAGAAATATACTTAGACACTGTTATTTGCAATGGTCTTTATATGCCTTTAGAACCAACAAATTGTACATGAATTACAGCTTTACTAGTAATTCTTGTCCTAACATACTTTTCCACCTGAGCTTCAGTATATTTATATAAAACAACTTATTTTGCTTTTTGAGGTATTTCCTCAGATTTTTTTTTCTTAGCACATAATAATTCAAATGTTCATTTTGCATTTCTTGGCTTCTTACATGGCTGCATTGGTTGACACAAGATTCCAATGTTATCAGCCAAAAATGAAAAGTTATTTTTTCCTGTTTTGGTTTATTATGTTTAATTCATTGAAGTTAGTTATATTTTACCAAATATATTCATAAACTTTTACATATTTTTGTTTTATGTGATTCTATAAATGGATGCCACCCTTAGAAGATTTTAATTACTGTATATTGATTAACAGCAACAAAATGTAATGAGCATATGGATTAGGACACCTTAGATGCTATAAATTAGAAACTAGAGAAATTCTTAAAGCAGTAACCTACAGTACATCCTGAATCTTTTGCTCCCTAATAATGTACAAGTCTGTCCCTTCAGTGTTTCAAAAATATGTGGTTATTCTCTGGAATTTCCAGGTCAGTATTTTGGTACAGAAAGGATGTATGCCAACCAGTGTCTGCTCCAGTTAGGTAAATATAGACGTAAATTAGTATGGAAAGTGATACTCATAGCTATGCTATCGTACAGCATAAAATATATTAACATTTATAAAGGTAATCATTAATCATCTCTGCCATGATTTTATATCCCTCTCTTACTTCACTTTTCAGGCTTTACCTATCATTAAAATGGCACGTTGGCACTGATTATGTCAGACTGTCATATTACCCAGACTAACTGATTGTGATATGTCAGACTTAGCACAGTGAATGAAACACATGAATTTTTCAAGGGACTTTAATATCTTTCTATGAGTATTGTCTCAATATGCACCTTGCTTATCTATTTCTCTGGGTTAATGCAGAGAATTAAAACTTTAAATATTATTTTCAATGTTGTCAATGTCTAATATTTTTGCGACCCTCAATTAAATAGAATAGGTGGGGTCATATTGGGGGTTGAAGCTGGATGTAGGACTATTGGATGGTGCATGCTTTTATCTAAATTTTCCTATGCACAGTACTGCATAGTTAGGATGACCATGGTTCAAGACCTGCCTCTAACACATGCTAGCTGTGCAACTCTGAGCAAGTAAATTCATTTCTCAATATCCCTTGTAACTCTAACTAAACTCTATAGACTGACAAATCTATATCAGAGGAGTTTCCATACTAAGAGTTTGTCACACTGAGAAAACCATAGGTCAGAAATAGCTAAGGGCATACTGAATAATATGCTTTGATTATAATAAATGATAAGATTCTGAAGAGGAGATACTTTAAGATCATGCTACCCCCAAAAAAGGCAAAACAATACCCTATAGGAAGCTAGATGGCATAGTAGCCAGACTGCTAGACCTTGAATCAGGAAGAACTGAGTTCAGATTCTCACCTTACACATTAACTAGCTGTGCAACCATGGACAAGGCACTTAACCTCCATTTGGCTCAATTTCCTCATCTTTATAGTGGGAATAATCATAGCACCTATCTCTTAGGGTTCTTATAAAGATCAAATGAGAAAATAATTGTAAAGACTTTAGCACAGTCTTTGGCACACAGGAAATGCTATATAAATTTTAGCTACTTATATCTCAGGGAATAACAAAAATTGGGCATAGAGTTAAGAGAACTTAGAACTGGGGGATTAATATTTATATTGATCATCTTGCTTTCATCATTTTTGAGAGGAGTTAGATAGAATATGGTCTGGGGACAAACTACTCTCCTCCTATTTATAGTTTTATATTAATGTTTTGTAGGTTATCACTCAAGTGGAAATATAACCGCTTCTCATAATTGAACAAAAGTATTAGGTGATGAGCTCATCAGCTATAAGTTCATTGAAAATTTCTTCAGGTCACTTTCAGTAGCAGACAAGAGAGGGAGGAATGATATGCATCTCATCATTTCACCATACATTTTGATTTGTTCTTCGAGGTTTCTATATTTTGTGAGCTTTTAATTCCACAAAGTTTAGAGATTATGAAATTTTGATATGGCCACATATATTATTGTCTTCAAATTTTTTTGGATCAATGTTATGTCTGGGCAATTAAAGATAACAGTTGTGCCAATTAAGCAAACATTCAAAAAGTCATTTATTGTGTGCAAGGCACTAAGATAAGCTCTGGAGATACAAACCAAAGTAAAAATAGGATCCTTGCCTTCAAGTATCTCATATTATAATGACGGAAAAAACAAGTGAATAATGAAGTAATACAAGATTACAGAATCTGTCAGTTTATAAAAGATAATTAGACTAGTTTGTAAAAACTAACCTACCTTATGAAAGTTTACAAAAGATAATTAGGTTCTGAGGCATAATTTTTGTCACCACATCATGCTTTTGTAGATGTTTGGTAAGAGCAAAATTGTTATAACTTATATTTTGCATATTTCTACCTATGGTTGCATAATTTACATTTATTGATAAATTCATGACTCTTCACAATAATCCCATAATTGACTGAGTGTTTCCTCATAATAATAAAAATCATACATAGAAGCAAGAGGTAGTACGGAGAAGCAGATAGAGAACTAGTTGACTTCAGAATCAGCATAACCTGGGTTTAAAGGACCACATCTGAAGAATAATGACTGTTTGGTGCTGGGCAAGGTTCAACTTCTTCATGACTCTCAGAATAATTGGATGCAGCATTTGAAAATCTGCCAGTATGGGAAACTGAGGTGAAACATTCTAAGCACAATCAATTTATTAGAAGTTGATACCAATTTGCTAAGAACACCTCAGTTAGTAGAAGGATCATGAATTAAGTTATAAAGTGTTCTTACAGGCATAAATTAGCAACACCAAAATGGGAACAAAAACAATAAATGAAGAACACTGATCCTAAATTGAGAAATGTGATGCTGATTCTACAAGTATTTATAATTTCTGATTGGTTGGGAGATTTTGGGACTTTCCAATGTCATCATAGAAAACTTCCTGTGAAGAACAGAGAACTTCCACAGCAGTAGGAAGCAACACTCAAGGCATGAAGATTTTCCAGCTCTAGGTCACCTATGGTTACTGTGATTTGTAAGCTGCAGCTTTGCTTTTATTAAAAATGGCGAGCTTTTTTATTTGTTTGCTTGTTTGTTTATGCAGAAACAAGGATGTTAGATGACAGACAGGTTGGCTGGAGCTAACTCTCTTTTAGCCTGCTCAGAGTCTTATACATTTCTGAATATTATGATTTTACATAAGCATATAACATATGTGTGATAAATTTAATATAAAGATATGATTACAAGCAGCTAACTGATTGAAAATTGATTAATATTCCACACATGCATTGGTGAAAAAAAATCTTCCCATAGGAGTTTTCTGTACTAATGAAATCAGAGATGTTGACCAAAATCAAAACAAAATAAAAACAAGTAAATCTGAAACCAAATAGAGAAATTGACGATCAGACAATCAAGAGTAGGAAGAGATCCCAGAAATCAAGTCCAACTTATATCTGTACAGAAACCTATTCTGCACTTTCTTTTCATTTGCAATTTGGTTTGCTTTAGTATTTATAGGAATTTTTGTATAAAATTGACATCAAAGTATAGTTATCATGTGAGTAAATACTGTAGCTATAAAATAATTGTGGCTACAAATACATTTTACTGGAAGTCTCACCTAAAATTTTTAACATTGGGTCATCCTCTAGCATTATCCTAAGAGGTACTTGAATTTCCTAAAAATAGCTAGTATCAGCTACATTTATTCTAGAACATCAACCTTCAAGGTGATTATAAAGATATTAGAAGTTCTCCATAAAGTATTATGTTTATAGATTGTGCTTCAAACACAAAGGATAACAGCCAACCAATATCTTATATCCTGCCATGGGATTATAGGCTCTGAGAGCACTTTCTATTTAACTCAATGAGGAGGTTAGAGTCAATGAATTTTAAGGCCCTTTATAGCTTTAAGTCTATGATGCTATGATCCTATGAAATTAGGAATTATATGGTGAGTAGCACAGTTTGATGGAGTATAGCATTCACCAAGAAAAGTAGTTGGAGATAAGGCTGGAAAGATGAGACTTAGTGTGAGATTTGGAAGACATTGGTGCAAGCCACTGAGTTTTAATTCCACTCAAAAGTAATAAAAAATCATGAAAAGGCTTTTAGCATAAGTAAGTTCAGATGTTCTATGGTGGGTAAAGCACAGTTTTGGAGACAGAATGCATGGATCTCCTGGAATCTTGGCTTCCCTCACTTGTCATATTGTGTCCTTAGGTAAATCACTTAAACTCTGAACAACTTTATTTGTCCATATGTAAAATTTACATTGTGTTCTATGGCTTACTACTTACTCACAAAATTGTTGTAAGAGAATTTAAAGCAATAGACAATTTTAATTATATTTGTTATTATTGTTACTTGAATGGAGAATACCTGGTAGTTTTATGACTAGGGACCAGGCCTGACTTCAGCGAGTCACATAGTTTAGGTTTAGAATGCAATGAGACACTTGAGATGCATAAAATATTTAACAAATAGTACTTTACTCAATTACAGAAATAATCAATAAGGATGCAATATTGATTCAAATGAATGAGACTCACTTTTGCCTCTGCATCTGTCATGATGACAATGTATAATTGAACAGTTATAATGACGGTCATTGCAGTGAGAATAATACCAGACCTGAGAAGTTTCTTATAAACTGGACTTTTTATATCTCAGAAAACCAGACCAATTGATTAGTTAAAATCCTACTCCTCTAGGTTAATCATATCTAATACCTAGGATGTCCTTCTGCCACTTTAAAGAGAAATCAGTCTGTTCTACACAAAATAAATTTGTCTCTACTACATTGTATCCCTTGGGGGATGAGCAACCTTTAGTGTCTACCTGTCACTCAATTCTCACCTATTGACATAACTGTCCAGTAAGACTAGACAAAAATAGGCCCTCCACAAAGTAGACTAGCAACATCCCAATATTGTCCAGTTTTTAATACATGGAAATCTCAATATCTGAAGTGCAGTGTCCCTTTCTGTGTTGATTTGGTACTTGACCATATGAAGGCCTTAAGTGTGAAACGTGCTATGAAATATTCCCATGCCTCTTTGGCCCTTTCGTCTCATTTTCTTTCCTTACTCCAACTAGGCCCCACAAAAGCTTGAGTTCAATATAAGGCCAATTTAATATAAGGCAGCGGAAAAATGACATATGTACAATTTGCACTCTCATTCCATTATAATATGATGGAGAATTAGAAAGTCAAACTAGATAGTATAAAAATTAGGTGGCTTTTAGTAAAATTTACCCATTTAGGTAAAAATTGCCCAAATGTGCAAAAATATATTCTTAAATATTATTAGACTGATGCATTTTTGGAGTCATGTGAAGTAGTTTCCTCCACTACTATCAGCCTTTTCAACATCTCACCACTTGAAAGTTAGAAAATTTTCAAATTGTTAATATATTTGATCATAGAATTAAAGTTTCAGATGAGATTGATGATGGTTCTTGAAGAGAAAGGCAACAATTTCTTTGAACTTTGAGAAATATTCATAAAATCACCTGTCACTAGCTTTTCATTCATGTCCTTAATTGCTTGAAGCAGTAAAAACGTCAGATTATTTTCTATATTAAAATTCCTTTTCCTTCAGCTCTTGGAAGTTGCATTTCATTTACAGATTTAGGTTTCAGTATCAATTAAGGTAAAGGGGAAGCACATAATTGGGCTGGTGATTAAGGAGTATAGTCAGGGGAATTGCATGTCCAGACTGGGCTCGACAAGCTGAAGAGTTGCACCTTTTTTATCAGTCCTGGAAGGCAATTTGAAAGACATGGGCTTTGGAGAGTGCTTAAATAGTGAGAAAGAGTGATATCTTGGTATGTGGAGGGGGGAAGGAATTTCTAATTACATAAATTTTGTGGAGAGGACACAAAGTGGTTTTGAATAGGTGCATCTAAGATAAGAAAGTAAGCTAAGACTTAGGAGAATGGGAGAGAAGTGAGGTGGTCCAGGCAAGCTATGAAAAGTTTTTAAAGTACAAACTAAGGATCTTGGACTTGGTCACTAAGACAATGGAAAGCCCCTAGAAAGCTTTAAGGAAATGGGAGAAGGAATAATGGATTGAAGTGAAGGATATAAGAACTTGTAGAAAGATATCTGTCACTTTGAAACAGTTCTCATTTAATCCAACAAAATTTGAATAAATGAGTTAAACTAAGTAAAATTATAAAGAAAGAGAGAGGGGCAGAGGGAGGAGGGGGAGAGGGACAAGAATGGGGAGAGGGAAAATAAATCCTCACTAAGAAAGCTACCACAGAGATTTAGAAATGCAATATATTAGGTTATATATTATATATAATGCTTTATATAAGAGAGCTAGATAGATAATGCAATATATTAGAAATGCAAGACAAAAGGGTAAAACTTAGATGTCTTAAAAATGCCAAAAAAAGAAATAAGAGAATCAACAACTTAATGCACATGGTGGAAAATGTAAATAAAATAAGGGGTTCACTGAAAAAAGAGTATGACAGATATAGAACAGGAAAATAATCATTGTATGGCCCAGGCAATATTCACATCACTGACAACAACTATGAATATGCCAGCATAATTCTGAATTGCAAGGGGTAACAGACTCTCCATTGTTGGGACTGGAAGCTCAGTCCGTGTGGACAGTCTCGGGCAGGTAAAAGTGGGACTTCTAAATCTTAGAGTCTTACGAGGCCCTCCATGAACAGCGGGGGTTCGAGAAGGTCAGACCGAGCTAGCTCGGCTAGCTCGGGTATTTCCGCCTCTCCCCCGGAGATACCTGATGGGTGGAGTCTCCCTGCCCTCGAGGTCGTCCCGGATTGGAGCACACCTAGTTACCTAACAGCATGGTATTGAGATGCAAACTGTGTGGCTGAAGATTAAGTAGGATTGAGGAAGCCTAAAAGCTCTCTTAGCACGTGTGGAGCCAAAGAGAAAAGTAGGGCTCCGCTTCTTTTCTTTCCCCTCTCCCCTCCCCCTCTCTCCCCGCTTGTACTTCTACTTCCAATCCCTTAAGCTTAGCCTTCTTAGGAAATCTCCCCCTCTTCGTCCTAAGAAAGAAGACCCCCTGCACTTGTAACCGAAACCCTGTAATAAAGCTCAACCCCTGTTTGACTCTGGAACGTCCTTTCTCTCATACGTGCATCCGGCGTGGCCAGCCGAAGACCTGGACAGGTAAGAAAGACTCGGGTAGCCCAATACAGGCCTCTAGGCTTGGCACTCCATAAAGAAGGCAGAAGAAAAACATTTATTCAGACACCAGAAAGCCAAATCCCAACAAGATCAGCCATATTGGCAGTGCAGAAACAAAGTCTTTCTTAAGCCTCACCCTTCCTGCTGGGCACAAACACTCACAAGTCTAGCTGTGCCCGCCTACCTGTGTCCTCTCTCCTCTGCCCCCAAACACTCTTACCAACTTCTGCCCAGTTTTGCTCCATCATTCCCATTCCACCCTTTCAGCAATCTCCTCCCACCACGTGACTTAGGCTTCCGTGGGATTTAAGCTGGTCACGTAGGCCTATTAATGAATGAGAAATATCTTTCCATTCAAATTATCATTACATTCAGCCTCAAGATCTTTCTTATCCATTACATGGGTCAGTGGGGCAACTCATGTCAACAAAATTGTAACAGAGATAAACAGAAAATATGCATATAAAGCAATATCTTAGTCAAGTGGTGTTAATAGAATTTTACAATATAACAAGGATCACACAAAATATGCACATAAAACAATATATTAGGGTGGGGCATGAGCACAAGCACCCCATCATTTCCCCCTCAAACGAAAAGGGCCTAAAATCTTGGGGTAAGGTGTGAAGGTCTCTTCTTCCATATCTACTTCCTCCTAAAATTAGATGTAGAGCTGTCCCTACTCCATGAGGTCCCATTCAAGAGGCCAGTTCTTTAGCTGGCATCTGGACCTTGATCAACACCAGATCCAGGGCTGACACACCATGGTTATGGACAGGAGGAGACATCAAGCTTAAGATGTCAACCATCTGCAGGTGGAGGGTACTAAGCCTGCAGGAAACAAATCTAGCAAACAAATTTAACAGACAAAAAGCCAAAAAGAAACAAGAGGAAGTAATCAGAAGTATGGTAGGTGGTGAGTCATGTTTCTGGAGTCCATGAACACACTATCATAGCCCCATTCACAGTAGAATATATGAGTTAACAGTACAATTTGGAAATGATCTTTACCTGAATAAACAAAAGTTACAGTATGATCTTTCCAATGTGCTACAACTTCCACAGCCTTTGGAACATCATCTGGCTTCCGTTTTACACATACTTTAGCTCCCAATTTTATTCTATCAGTAGAATGCTTCAGTTCCTCTGCCTGTTGTTTTGGAAGAAAGGTCAGCATTCACAAGGAGTTTTGTTTCACAAGAAATAATAATCACTTAAACTATTCTATCATTTTCTCAAAACTGTATGGGTTCTTCACTTAAATTTTAGAAAATCACCAAAATTTATCCTTGATAACTGGAATATATCACTCCAGCTAATACATGTATTCTTCAGACTTCTAATCCAGTTTTAAGTAATATATGTCCAAAATGATTTTTATGCATTCTCATACCTATTCCTATGGAGATTTTCCTTATTTCTTTCCCATCCAACCAAAAGTCCTCTAAGCAAGGTAAATTGTATCCTGCCAAACCAGGTGATCTTGAATACAAGGCTGAGACATCTGGCCTCACAGTCCAATACTCAATATTTGGGATCTTATGTGTTTGGTTTTTTTTTTGCCATAGACTCCAGTTTGCACATTCATTCTGTGTAGTCATTTGTAATTCCACTGGAACACTTTGCAGAGGCCCTAAACCTAGGACCAATTGTATAGCAGCCTTTGCTTTTTCAGAAGCTTTACTCTGCTCAACTCCCCAATCAAATTCATATTTTTTCCTAGTAATTTTACATAAAGGTTTCAAAATTTGTCCTAGATGTGGTATGTGATGTCACCAACATCTAAATAATCCTATAAACTTTTGAGTCGCTTTCTGATTAGTGGGGATAAGAAAATCCTGAATCTTTTGTCAGGTTTGCAGGAGTCTCTTGCAGTCCTTTTTCCATTGTATACCTCAAAATTTTGTTGCTTGAGTTGGCCTTTGAATCATTGCAGGGTTAATTTTTCATGCTTTGTTTTTCATATCTTCAATTAAAAACGTCAAACTCCTCTCCACTTCTATGTAGTGGGTAAGCTGTATACCAGGTAGCTCTAATTCATCCAAATGTTCAGCCACAAACCTATGACAAATAGTGGGGTTATGCTGATATCCTTGTGGCAAGCATGTAAATGTGTATTGTGTGCTCTGCCAAGTGAAAGTAAATTGGTCCCATTGTTTAAAGTCTATTGGAATAGTAAAAAAAAAAAAAAAAAAAACTTGGTTAAACCAATAATTGCATACTGTTCCATCATATTTCTGCATCATTTCTACTAAGATAATGGTATCTGAAACAGTAACATATAAGGGAGGAGTCACCTTATTCAACTGTCTAGAATCCACTGTCATCCTCCATGTCCCTTCTGACTTTCATACTGGCCAGACAGGTTTATTCCATCGATTGGTTGTAGGGACTAATACTTTTTCCTCAATATATTCCTTTATGGTATTCTTAATTTCACCTTGCCCACCTGGCACATGATACTGCTTTAAAGTAATTACTTCAGAAGGTTCAGGTAAGTGATTGGGTCAATTTTTATTTTACTCACTGAAACTGTTTTAATTCCTATCTTCCTTAATACAAATTGGTATCTACCCCTAGGTAAATTTAAAGCCATAACTTTCAATGTATCTATTCCAATATGTATTCAGGAGTGGGTACAATTACCATGCTATATTCTTTCTTAGCTAATTGCCCAATTTTCATCATTTATTTGACTTCTCTGGCTGATATTTCAGCTACTCCCAGTTCTGTGATCGTGATAGAAGTTCCGTGTTTATACTTATCAGAGTTTCCACAGATAAGGGAAGCCTCTGCCCCAGTGTATATTGATGCCCTAGTTACAGTATTTGATCCATTTTTCCAAGATATGGTCAAACTGAAATGGGGTAATTCCATCTGTGTATTTCTTTAATCTGAGCTGGGGCTTGGCCAATTTCTTATTCTCCCTGAAGGTGTTGCAAATTTGAATACAAGAGTTCAGGAGGATCTATAGGGGAACTTCTTACTTCTCTATTCTGTCTAGTATCAAGCCCCTTTTCTTGGCAAATTTTTTATAGTTAATTAGTTGGAATGTTTCCATGTTTCCAAATCTACCCCTGCTCTCAATAAAGCAGTAAACAATTCTTTTCCTGTCAATCTTCTCTGACTTTGAATTCACTGGCTATTTACTCTTCTCTCCCAAGGAAATTTATCTTTTCCCCCAGTCCCCTAAGTCACTTAACTGAAATATTGTCCAGCACCACTGAAAGAGGATTCCCTATTTCCCTAATTATTAGAGTGAAAACTAGGTGCTTGTAAGCAGGGGAAACCAATTTCACTACTGTATTCCTATGGGAAATAGCTAAGGGAGTATCATAGTATGCATGTGTTTCTGATCATTAAGGCAGTCTTCATTACCTCCTCCCTTAACTTTCTTATACAGTCTCTAAGTGAATACCAGGGTTTATCTCCCCTAGGCCACATAGAGTCAGTAGGATACTGATTACTGCATCCTTCTGCGGTCAAAGCTAACAAATTAGTCATATTGTTACCTCCTTACATATTGTATCTCTAAAAACTTGCTGTCCAAAAGAATTCTAATGCCAACAAATTTCAATCAATCCACACCATCGATAGACAGTTTTATGACCATCCAAGATATTAACAATCCTCCCTTCCTTTGGGCAAACTGACTCAAAATATCTGTGACCTCCTCCCGAGTAAAATTATCTCCCAAGCACTGTGTTCCCAGCTTAGTTCTCTTGTTTTTGTCTTAGCGTGGGGCGTGCTTCTGCCTGAAAAGTCTCCCCCTGTAACATAGTTTCATTTCCCTCCCATACACTCTGCTGGCAGTCGTTGCCATGGCAACTAGACAGCAACTCTACAAAGGTTGCATATATACCTCTTTTGCCAGCCTTCGACTTCTTAGCTAAAAGAAGAGCGTTTTCTTCTATCTGAGACCTCTCACTCAGCTTGTTCTTTTAAAGGAGAGTATGAACACTGAGAATTCCCAAGCAATCTAGCTAACTTTTTCCGTCTGCATTTTTTTCTTCACCAGCTCATCTCTGATTTTACACATAGTACAATAACTTGCTAATAAAATCCAGCCTCTCCTACATCCTCCCTTCAGCTCTTCCCTTGGTTTTATTGGTATTCCATGCAAAAACCTTTCCAGCTCTTTTGGTTCCCTCTCCAGTAACCTTACTTTTCAGTTTTCACAGGGTCCAGTGCTTTTAGCCAATTCCCTTGCTAGGGAAGAATAAGTCAAATCCTCCCATTATGAGATATCCATTTCTTCCTCTAAAGTCTTTCTGACTCCAAATAGAGATTTCATACCCTGTGATCCTGTTCGTGATGCCAAATGCATTGCCCAGGCAATATTCATAACACAGAGGGCAACTATGAATATGCCAGTGTAACGTACAACTGACTCTCCATATAGAAGGCAGAAGAAAAACATTTATTTAGCCAAATTCCAACACCTGAAAGCCAAAGCTGCCATTGTAACCAAGAAGTCAATGCACATTAGGATTGCAGGGGACAAAGCCATTTCCAAGCCTCCCCTCTGCTGGGGCTTTCCCACAAACAATTACTCATGAGACTAGTTGTGCCTTCCTGTCCGTGTCCTCTCTTCTCTGTTCCCAAGAGCTCTCAACCAACTTCCTCCCAGTTCTGTTCCACCCTTCCTGTTCCATCCATTAAGCAATTTCTTCCCACCACATGTGACTTAAGCTTTCATATTATTTAAGCTGGTCACATGGGCCTATTAATGAATGGGAAAGATCTTCCCATTTAAATTACCATTACAATCAGTCACTCAGTTAACAAGCATTTATTCATACTTACTATGTGCCATGCACTGTGCTAAATGCTGAGGATACAAAGAATGTAAAAGCAAAATGAAATAGTCCCTGTCTTCAAAGAATATAATTCTAATAGGGAAATACAACGTCTAAATAATTGAATATATATCATATATATATATATATATTTGTGTATAAAGAACAGATTGAGGCAATCTGAAAAGGGAAAGCATATCAAGGGATAAGGTACATAACTTCTCTTGGCTCTACTTTCTACATCTATAATAAGAATGGCTCACATATGAAGATGTGCTAGAGACAATAAATAAAGTATATAAGGAGGTGAATTGAAGATGTTGAAAACAAAGGACAAATCACAAGATTTACT
Organism: Notamacropus eugenii; assembly: GCF_028372415.1. Classification (NCBI taxonomy): domain Eukaryota; kingdom Metazoa; phylum Chordata; class Mammalia; order Diprotodontia; family Macropodidae; genus Notamacropus; species Notamacropus eugenii. The sequence continues at coordinate 128,678,862 of NC_092873.1, forward strand.
TTAAATCCGCAAGACACCAACATAATGGAATACCAAATTTTACTCATTCAGAAATGAGGTCATTAAGTTCCAGAATTATAGAAATCAAAGTTTAATCATCCAGGAGAAAGCAATTCACATATCAAAAAATATATGTGAATAGTCCAAAAATTAAACATTGATAAGAAAGAAATGAAAGTGTCATGATATAAAATGGAGAAAACATGAAAAAAAATTTATTCATATAATGGGATAGAATACCTTCTAAAATATCAGTATTCCTTTTCATTTCCTTTATGAAAAAAGGTAAATCTTTAACAATATTGGGGACTTTCTCATTCTTTTGTAAAAATTGGAAGAGTTTTAACATATAACATCCCAAAAGAAAGAAAGAAAAAAGAGAGTAGGAAGAAAGGAAAGAATGGAAAAAGGAAGAGAGAGAGAGAGAGAGAAGAAGCAAAAAAAGATAAAATTAGCAAATTGATATAGAATGAAATGAATGTCAAATTAATATTTTTATATTGTAAACAGATGACAAGAAGTTCCAACTTTTTGGAGGGTAATTCAGAGATCAAAGAGCAGCCAACGTGTGGCAGAGCAGACAAAAATATGAATTATGTTTTCTTGAAATCAAGATGTCTGTCACAAGTGAAGGTCATTGAAACAAAGGTATAGAGAGAAAGGAGAAGGAAGTTTTATATTACACCTAAATCCTGCATAGATGAGAGCGTTATATTTGTTTCATTTTTTACTATGAGACAAGTATGGAAAAAAATTGTAAAATAATATCAAAAGAAAATTTAATTATTTATTACTTTAGAAATTATTCAGTCCCATTGGATTTCACATCCCTCAGCTGGCAGATAAATGGTACAATCCATACACTCTCTCACATACATACACTCATAGATCATAGGCCAAGAGTTCTCAACTTTGGATCCATAAACATCGAGCAGATAAAAGAAAATTATCAAGGTAGAAGGCAATATTTAGTAAATAATTGTGTTTTCTTATAGAAATATTCCAAATTAATACCAAATGAAATTTTCATTGTGAAAAGTTTATTATTCTCTATTTTATATATTATTGAATGTGCATAATAATCCACAGATTTTGTTTCCCTTCTAGTAGACAAAAGGGGATGAAATTATTCCCATTAGGAAAAAAATTGGCATAGATTTGGGAAGGGGATGGATGCCATGAAGGAATTCCATGGAGATGGGATGATAGAAACATGTCTCTACATGCATGGAGAAACTAATCATTCAAATAAATAACAAGCTATTCACTATGAACCAAAGCCCTAAGTCACTCAGCAATCAAGCTTGCGCTGAATTTTGGACAAAGAACTGATATGACACTAGTAGGAATCTATTCCTGTCACTCATTGGGATAGGCTGAACAACTCAAATTAGGGCATTTTCTGAGTTTCCTAATAAGAAATAGGAATGATGGGCAGGGATCTAGGAAATTCAGCAGCAAGCAAAGGAAACAGGATAGTATTTGACCTTCAGGATAGTTGAGCCTAAAAATACTTGCATCCTAGAGGCTGGAACCACACCAAAATGATTTTTACTGGATAATATTTTTATATTAAATAATTGGTATGGAAAACTTTGTTGAAAGTCAAAGGACATGGGGACCAGAAAAGGCCAATAATCCCCAATACAGGCTATCATAATACCCAGAAAATAGAACTTTTATGTTCATTAGATTAGAATATTATAAATGAGTATCATGTGGCATAGTGTTTTGGACAGAACATTGGAATGAAAAGAAATTGTTATTCAGTCTCTGACATTTATTAGCTATATGACCTTAGAGAAATCACATGATTATAGAGAAGGAGCAGGAAGCAACCTTAGAAGTCATCTATATCTTACAGATATAGAACTGGGACCTAAAAAGAGTAAGTGATTTTCCTAGGACCCTAGAGGTGGTAAGTTGAACTACTGGCATTTGAAACTATGTCCCCTAACTATAAATCTTGTGTTCATTTAAGTCCTTAAAACTCAATTTCTTCATCAGTAAAATAAGGATAACTGTACTTGTGCTATTATCCCAAAGATGTGTTGTTTTGGTGCATTTTGGAGAAAACAGCAAACTACGAAGCACTCTATAGATGTTATTTGCAATTTTTATTGTTTGGCATGGAGGATGAGTATCTCCTTCATGTAGGACAATTTAGCAGACTAGAAAGAGTTCTGTATCTGAAATTTTAATTTGTTGTTAAATCATTTCAGTCATGTCTGACACTCTGTGATGCCATTTCAAGTTTTCTTGGCAAAACACTAGTACTTTGACATTTCCTTCTCCAGCTCATTTTACAGATAAGAAAACTGTGGCAAACAGAATTATATGACTTACATACGGTCACACAGCTAGAAAGGGAGACCAAAATTGAATTCTTGAACTCAGGTGTTCTTAACTTCAAGCCCAGTACTCTGTCTACTACACCACCTACCTGTCGCTCTAAATGAAATCTGGACACCAGGAATCAAATTCTCTATCCTGCCTTGAACAACATACTTTGTTTCTGTCGTTCTCATATCCTTCATCTGCAAAACTCAACCATATAATCTCTAAATTCCCTCTCAGCTCTGTATCTGGGTTTCTATTATCCTTTTGCAGAATCACATCACTCATCCAAGTCAATATTCATTCAGTGCTTCTATTTATCAACCATGTTAACTTCTGGGGACACAAAGAAAGACTAGCAAAATGAAACAAATAGCCTCTGACCTCTAGAGGTATACATTCTAATCATTGAAATAACTTGAAAAAGTGTATTTGCAAGTTATATGCAGAGTAGATGAGATTTAATCTCAAAAAGGAAGACACTGAACAGTGGGAGAAATAGGAGATGGCTTTTACAGAAAGTAGAATTTGAGCTGAACCTTGAAGAAAGTGGGGAAAACCAGGAGGCAAAGGTGGTGAGTGGGGATATTCAAGGCAAGGGACATAGTTAGTACAAAGACACAGAGTTGAGAGACGGAATGTGTTATGAGAAGAACAACAAGAGGGCCAGTGTAACTAATTCGTACAGTACATGAAGGGGAGTAAAATTTTAGAAAGACAGAAAAGTAGGAAGGGTCCAGAATGTCAAGGACTTTACAGCCAAACAACATTCACTATTCAATATTAGAGCTAGTAGGGAACAATTGTGCCTTGAAAGGACACTGAGTGCATATTAGATGATGAAGAGGTGAATCACGAGACTTGGCAAATATTCAAGATCTGAGAAAAGTACTGAAATATGTTCTTCATAGAACTGCATATTAAGTAGAGAGGTTTAATGGGTTCTACACGGTTCAGACAATGCAGTAACTGTCTTGTATGCAGTGAAGTGTCAGTTTTCTTCATCATCCTAACAGCAGAAGATTGCAGCTATCAGAGCATATTCAGTTTCTGTCCTCAATGTTTTTAGTGTCCTTTCTCCCAAGTGTCCACTTTAAAATTCACTGAACTGCTGAGATAAGAAAAATATATTTTTTACTTCTTTTGTATGACTTTTCCAACTTATATCCTCTCCCCAAATCAGATCTAGGGCATTTCATAAATCCTCCTAAATGAGGCAGAGCTTTGGTTTAGCAAATCTGAATATTTAAAATCCTCGAGTTCACAAAAGCAGTAACACAGTTAACATCTGACAGATGTACTGACTATTGTACTGGCTACTGAATTATTTTCAAAACAATTATTTCCCTTTAAAATATTGAGACATTCACTATTAGCCATTTGAATATTTGGTGTTTGGCTTCCCCATTCTCTTTTTTTCCTAAAATCATTTGAAGCTGTTTTGGTTTCTGAAAGATTTGCTTCAAAATTCAAAAAGTCTATCTTGTTTGCTTCACTTCTCTAAGGCACACCTGAAATTAAATTCTCTCTAGTCCAAGAGGGTAAATTAGATAATTTTGAAAGCTGTGGTAACTCTGTAAAGTTCGGAATGGTATCTTGGACATCAGATCTTTAAAGCATGACATTTGCCAGGTGTGGTTACACAGATGCCTTAAATTTCAACTGCAAGAGAAGCTTAAACTGACTGGTTATCTTGATCTGAGGAGTTCTGAACCATAGTATTCTATACCAATTAGATGTACAAACTAAGACTGCCAGCCAAATGATGAGCCCTAAAAATGATGGGCCACAAAGTTTTCTAAGGAGGGAGAAACCAGCCCAGGTCAGAAACAGAGCAGGTCAAAGCTCCCAGTGCTTCCATGCCAATCAGTAGTGGCATAAAGATGATTGTGATTAATCCCTGTACTTCTAGTCTTGGCAAGATAGGAAGATATATTCTTTTAAGAATAAATAAATAAATAAATAAATAAAGCATGATATTTTAGTTTAGGCACTGCAAGAGTTAAAAGAGAGCACCTGGTGGTACAGCTCCAAGAACATCTAGTCTGCATTCTGTGACTGTGGCCCTGAGTCAGCTTTGGGCAAACCTCACTCAAATTGTCAGAATATTTACCTACAAATATACCCATTTCCCTCATCCTCAAAAACACTCATTTGATCCATCTATCCCCACTAATTTTTGATATGTTATCCTGTACCTCTTATGGCTTTTCTTACTAAATTCCTTTCCTTTAACTTTCTTCTTATTTCTCTAGAGTCTGGTCTCTAAGTTCGACTTCACAGAAATTTCTTTTTCAAAAGTTACCAGTGATCTCCTTAATAACTTCCTCTCTCCAAGCTATTTAAATACTATTTATTTCTTCTCCTATATATCTGACCACTCCTACTAAGTTATTGTTTCATATTGTTTATCTGATTCTGTTTACTTCTCTTTGCATTAATTCATATAAATCAACTCATGCTTCCTTTACAATCATTAAATTCTTCATTTTGAATGAAAACCAGATGGCCACTTGTCTGAGTTCTCTTAGATCTGATAATTATTCACATATGGGCTGAGTTAGATGATTTCAGAGATCTCTTGAAACTCTTAAATTATGTGAAGAAATCTTCAGTAAGTTAATGTTTTAATCAAAAAGTCTAGAAAAGAGAAAAAGAAATAGATATACTGGAAACACTCTTCCAAAAGAGATATGTTCTTTTAAAAGCATTTTTTGAAATATTAAATATTCAAATGGATGAATTCTCCCCATCTCAATTCTTGCTGAAATTTAAACTGGATAAATATCTGCCACATTTTTTTAACACAGAGAGCACACAGAGAATGGTATCCTTCAGTTGTATTCCAAGACATCAACACAAGAGAAACAAGCATTCAGCACCTTAGACAGCACTCTGGTGCCATTAGTAGCAATTTATGTTTACTAGATTCACTTAGAAGTTTGGCAAGATTTCATCACCTGGTAGTTTTGCAGACTTTCACCTTTAAGACATTAGTTTTAACAGAGAATAAGATAGTGAATACTCCAGGAAATGCCTGCTTGCCGAGTGCAGCGATAAGTCACTTTCTGCCCACAATGAGCACATAGCACTATATTGCTCGTACCAAGTAGCTCATACAACTATGGTTAAAGCTCAATTTCCTTCATCACCTTTGTAAATTTTATTGCATGACTAAGTAGAAATTTACTTCTATTATAAGAATAGGTCATTCCTCAATCTTTAAAGACAAAGAAAATGATTTCTGATGGTTACATTTTATGTCATGACAAAATTTTAACCTCTTCCTCTACCTCATTAACCACAGAGTAATTTGTGAAGTCCCAGGCATAGCTCTTAGCAACTGAAGACCTTGATTGGATTATTGTGACTGGCTTGACTTTGTGCTTTTTTGAGGAAGATGTATAAAAATAGAAAGAGCCCAAAGTGAAACCACAATATGTAATCCAATAGCAGATAAAAGGAAAAGATTATTTAATCACAGAGAAGGTTGAATATTATTATTATTATTATTATCCTCTTTATCTTTGAGTCAGCAACCTAACAGAATGTAGTCTAATGAAAAGGAAATTGCAAATATCTAGGCTTATTGTTTTTCAAGTGCAGAAAGATGATATTTTCTATCTATGATCAGGTCATGCTATTTTGTTACTCACAGCAAGTTTCCCATCTAGCCAAGGCCAAATCTCACATTCTCACATATCTTTTGAACATATCATTGGATGATTTGTTAGAAAGTTACATTTATTCTAAGAATGTTTCTCAGTTTGTAAAGAAAATCTGAAAAATCAACAGGCAATAGATGACAATTATTAGGAACAAAAAATCACATTAACATTTCTGTCTAATAAAAGTGATGAAGTCATCTGTACATGGACACTTAGATATGGGCATAGATTTTTATAAACACCCAGCCATTTATGCATGTATATTTGAGAACTAAAGTTTCACAAACTATATGAATAATATAACTTTTCCATAAATGTAAAAGCAGTAGATGATAGTATACAACTACTATTCGGGATTTGCATACAAGAGAGACAATGTAATACAGTGGATTATAGGTTAGCTTTTGAGCCAGACAGTTTGATCTCTGCTTCTGACACATACTAACAATATGATCATAAGCATAAACCTCTCAAAATAGAAGGAACTTTCTAATATTTTAAGATCATTTATCAATTTATAATAGTGAAAGGAGATTCTACATCAGGAGTTCCCTATACAAAGGAAATCATAGCTATGGAGCAAAACAACAATGACTAATGAACAAAATCATTAATACAAACAATTCATTTAGTCATTGAGAATATTCAATTATTTATATCAAGAAAATGCAACAGCATATTGAGAAGTAAAATGAGCTTTCTTCATTTAAGAACAGACTCAGAACCTGTGAACTCATCCCTATGAAGTTTTTTTTTCCCCTCAAACACTAATCCAAGGAGAACAAAAAGTTTCTTAGAGAAGTGTGTGAAGTAATAGAAAGACTGAGATTTGAAGTTGGAGGATCTGAATTCCAGTACTGCCTCCAACTACTTATTTGATTTTGGAAAAATTGGTTAATTTCTCAGGGTCTCAGCTTCATCACTTTCAATGACTTGTCCAGGTATTATCTCAGATTCTATGGAGCTTTTTAATGAAAAGATGCAAGCTACAGGGGTTTTTAGGCCCTGCTTGGAGCTTTGATCTGAGGAAATATGAAGGGTTGTTGGGTTTTTTCCCCACACCAGGCTATTCTGTAGCTAAGCCCAGAGAAAGAAGAAGGGATTTCTTTGGGTAAATAAGAATTGTGAGGAAAAAATAGCATGGTGTAATAGAAAGAAAGGTAGATCTGGAGGCAGAATCTTGAGGTGGAAATCTTGGCTCTTCCATAGAATCCTGTTCTTCTGTCTCCAAATTTAATATAATCTCAGACAAGCCACTTCACTTCTACCTGTCTCATTTTTTCTAAATTGAAAAGTCACATAGTTAGATTAGAGAATCTCTAAGACTATTTTCCTCCCTAAAATGCTATAATGCTATGGGAAAAAATAGACAAAATGCTTTTGTTTTACTTAGACAAGACTAATTTACCTAGTAGCCCCTACCAAAATTTGGAATTAAAAAGACAGATTTCCTAAAAACGAAATTTAGTGCCTGAAACTTTTTGATTGCTAAAGAATTAAAATCCATAAATCATATAGTTTCTTGTCAAGAGTGCCTCTAAATTAAAAAAATATATCTAACTTTATCAAAGGACACCAAGAGGCATGTTACAGGCAATATCACTACTATAAATCTGTGAAAATATAAACTTTTTACATTTATTTATATTTAGTGGAGTTTGGTGGAGTGGTGCAAAATTTTTTTGTTAATTTACACACAGAGAAATTCAAAATCTGGTGAAATGTTTCATTGGCTTTAGAAAAAAAATGTAAAGAGAAAAGTTCAACACTATTTGTAAAATTTCGTGTGTGATTGATACGAATTTCATTATATCGAACCAGACACCATGAGGAGATCATAATTATGGGTACAATTTTTCACTACGAATTATAGGTGGAATTTTTTTTAAGCACATTAGTGCAGATTTTTCACAGTCGTCATTTAAGCCATGATCATGAAACTTACATGAACATAATGTCTGTACTTCAACATTCAAGAAGGCAATTGCTTACACAAAGCATGAGATTTTTTTTCTCACATATACTTTGGCCCTTTCAATTTTTTTCAATGCAGTTACCTAGATTTGCCAATGGATTGAGCATATTGTTCTTTTATGCCAAAACATGGGCTCCAAACTTGAAGGTGTTTGTGTCAAGGCCGATGCTGAAGTGAGGAAAGAAAAATTAGTGAATAAGCAACTGAATTTTTCCTGTTGTCAGCCTATTGACCCAAATGTCTCTGTTAGCTTTTATGTTAGCACAATAAAACATATTTGCTGAGTGCAGCTTTCTAGTGTGAAATAAGACTTGTAAAATTAGTGTGCGTCACATACAAATGAGCATAAGAAAAGAAGTCTTTACTTAAGCAATCAACTGTAACAAAGAAAATTAAATGAATATACACTTTTCTATTTGCTCTTTCTTCAATGGAGAATCTACCTGTCAGTAATGTTTGCCTTCTTACACATTACTAAAATATCAAAGCAAGATAAAAAATCATCTAATAAATTCACATTCTGTTTTGTTTATTCTCTTATTTGGGATACAAGGAGACTCTAAATGATCTAGTGGTGTTATATAGGTCACATATTTCTACTAAATAATTTCATTATTTCTTAAAGTCAACTTTTATCAAATATTACATTTTTTTCATTTTTATATAAATTATTTTTAGAAAAATGCACATTAAATCCAAGTTTCAAGAGCATACATTTCTAATTTAAGGGATATAAATTTCTGATTTCAATTCAGTGAATATTAATTTGTTTCTTGGCCCATTTTTGTTCATTTATTTTTTTCACTTAACTATTAAGGAATCAAAATATGTTATTGACTTTTTCATACAAATGATGATCTCGCAGACATTTGCATTAAAATACAATGATGGATGTAGTACATGAAATCTTTAAAATATAATAGATAAATAAAATTCCATAATGCATCTATATCGTATGTAGTAAAACAAGTCTGTATAAATATTGTTTCTTCGTAGAAGATTACAATAACTATTTTATCTATTGGTCTCTATGACATTTCAGATAAACAAATCATAGCTTAAATAAAGCAAGTTATTCTTGAAAACCAAAATTTCTAACCCCTACAGAAAAAAATTGACACAAATATGATGAGTAGCTGGATAGTGCAAAAGTAAGCCAATATTTCTGAATATTACTGGTATCATTCTAATCAATGCATGGATCTGAGGCAAATGATTAATGACAGAAGAATAGCTATGCTTTTAATGTGCTCAGCTGGCCATAGGGATCAATATAGTGAAGATGAGGTGAGTAGGTGGCTGATGAGATCATCAAGGGACAATGAGGGAAACAAGGTTAAGGGACTTGCCTAAGGTCACACAGCTACTAAATGTCTGAGGCTGAATTTGAAACCATTAAGATAAGTCTTCCTTACTCCAAGCACAGTGCTCTATTCACTGTGCAACCTAGCTGTCCTATGATCTGGAAAGGGTTCAGCAAAGAAAGATATATGAGGGAATGGTCTGATAGAAGCAGAAACAGGACAGCAAAAATCTAGAGAGAAAAAACTATCTAGGAGGAAAGTGTATTCAACAGTGTAAAAAACTGCAGAAGGATAGAGGAGAATGCCATTGGGTTTGACAGTAATAAAATCATGATAATTTTGGAGAGAGCATTTTTCTTAAAATGATAAGGTAGGAAGCCAGATTGTTAGTGGTTAAGAAGAAAATGGGAGGGATAAAAGTGGAAGCACCAGTTATAAATGACCTTTTCAAGTAATTTACCCACAAAAGACAAAAGAAAAATAGAACAAGAATGCAGGTGGAAGGATCAGGTCAGTGTTTTTTGAAGATAGGAAAGTCATGGACTTGTCTGTAGGCAGTAAAGAAGTAGCCAGTAGATAGGAAGAAGTGAAAAATAAGTGATACACCATTGGTAGAATTGTGAATTATTCAAACATTTTGGAAGACAATTTGGAACTACTCCCAAAGGGATATCAAACATACCCTTTGACCCAGCAATACCACTACTAGGTCTATACCCCAAAGAGATAATAAATGGAAAAGGATCTAGTGGTACTAAAATATTTATAGTGGCTCTTTTTGTGGTTGCAAAGAATTGAAAATTAAGGAGATGACCATCAAATGTTGAACGGCTGAGCAAGTTGTGATATATGATTGTGATGAAATACTATTGTGCTATAAGACAAGATGAGCTGGATCCTTTCAGAAAAACCTGGCAAGATTTACATTAAATGATGCAATGTGAAGTGAGTGGAACCACAACATTATACACAGCAGCAGCAATATGGTACAAGGACCAACTGTGAAAGATTTAGCCATTCTTGGCAATATAGATTTAAAACAATCCTAAAGGATTGTTTTTTCCACTTAAAGGGAAAGAGCTAAGGGCGTTTGAATGTAAATCAAAGCATACTATTTTTTTACTTTATTTTTTATGTTTTTGTCCATATTTTCTTCCACAACATGAATAATATAGAAATGCTTTACATGGCCATACATGTACAACCTATGCAAACTTGTTGACCTTCTCAATGAGGAGGGAGGGAAGAAAGGGAAAAAATGAATTTGGAACCCAAAATTTTTTAAAGGAATGTTAAAATTATTTTTACATGTAATCAGAAAAATAAAATATTTAAAACTTAAAAATAGAGCAAATTTTAAAAAGTAAATAAATGATAGAATGGGGATGACAGAGGGCAATCTGTTGAAGGAACCAAAATGGAATGGGATCACTTGTGCAGGGAGAGTGCTTAACTTTGGTAAGGAGTAATGAGTAACCACTTCATGTGAGACTGGGGTAAAGGAAGAGAGTAGCAGAAAACATATGTGCTATCTGAGATGAGAAATATGAAAGAAGAAGAATCTCATAGTAATTGACTTCATTTTTCTTATGTAAAATATGAGGCAAGGTTCTTAGCAGAAAGGATTGGGTAAAAGGAGAGCCATAGAAGGTTTAACAAGGAAGACAAAGATTTGGTAGAGCCACTGTGGAAAGCAGGTAGTGAATTAATTAAGGTAGTATAGTAGGATTGCTCAGTAGCAGTGAAGGTACAGTTGAAGTGAATAACATATTGTAGTAGACCTAATCAGAACATCTATGTGGTTTTTTCCATCTTTGTTCAGGAGTATGTGTAGGAACAAAGGTGGCAGATGGTGGGAGTGATCCAAGGATAAATCTTGGCAGGTCACAATTAGTGATATCAAAAAGGGGATGGGAATGAAAGAAGACAGTATAGAGCTGATCTAGTATTATCTATTTTGATACTAATAGCAAGTCATAAAGAACAGATAGCTAGATAACTAGATAGCTAGCTAGATAGATGATAGATAGATAGATAGATAGATAGATAGATAGATAGATAGATAGATAGATAGACAGATAGATATAGACATAATACCTATTTCACAGAGAAGGAAATTGAGGCTGAAATCTTCAGCAAGCATTTATTAAGGGTTTTTTATATGTCAGGCATATAATCCCCTCATAACAGGTGTTATAAATAAATGCAAGAACAGTCCCTGACTTCAAGAAGCACCCATTTTAATGAAATCAACATGCAAACGACTCTGTACATGTGAGATATATACACAGTAAGTTAGTGATATTAACATTAAAGAATACTATGAAAGGCTAAGGTGAGGTTGGTGGTACTAATGAAAGGTGAGACTTTAGTCAAGGCTTGAAAGGAAGCCAGGGAAAACCAGGATGCAGAGCTAAGGAGAGAGAACATTCCTGACATCAGAGTAGCTAATGAAAATGCAGTGAATCAGGAGATGGAGTGTCTTGTGTAAGAAGCAACAAGGAGGCAAGTGTCATAGGATCATAGAATATAAAAAGGAGAGGAGAGGAGAGGAGAGGAGAGGAGAGGAGAGGAGAGGAGAGGAGAGGAGAGGAGAGGAGAGGAGAGGAGAAGAGAGGAGAGGAGGGGAGGGGAGGGCAGAAGGGGAAGGAAGAGGGGAGGAGGGGAGGGGAGAAGGGAGGAGGGGAGGAGAGGTTGAGTGGTACTAACTAAAGGTGAGGTTTTAGCCAAGGGAGGAAAGGGGAAGGGAAGGGAGGGGAGGGGAGGAGAGGACACTAGAGAGTTGGGAAGGGGCTACGTTTTAAAGGAAGTCAGTTAGGTGGCATAATCGATAGAGTGTCAGGTCTGGAGTTAGAAAGACTCATCTTCCTGAGTTCAAATCTAGCCTCAGACACTTATTAGAAGCCTGACACTTGGCAAATCACTTAATCATGTTTGCCTGAGTTTCACCATTTGTAAAATGAGTTGGAGAAGGAAATGGCAAACCACTCCAGTGTCTTTGTCAATAAAAACCCAAATGGGGTTACAAATAGTTGGACATTACAACAATAGTTTGAACAATATAAAAGAGGGTTGGAAGGGATTTAAAAGTTTAAGAGAATATTTTGTATTTGACTTTGGAGCTCATAGGGGACCACTGGTGTTTACTGGGGGAGGGAAATGACATTGTCAAATATGCATTTTATAAAGATCACCTCGATAGCTGAGTGAAGAATGACAAAAATAATAACTAGTATTTTATATAGTGCCTTGCAAAGCAGTTTGCAAGTATTTCTTTACAAATATTCTCACAACAACTCTATATGGCAGCTGTTATTACTATTCCTATTTCATGGATAGAGAGACTAAGGCAGGGAAAAGGTAAGTCACATATCCAGGGTCAAAAGCAAGTATGCATCTGAGACTGGCTTCAAATTCAGGTTTTGCTGATTCCGCATCTGGAGCTAAATCTGTTTATCCCACCTAGATGCCTAAGGAGGAACTAGAATGGAGAGAAAGTCAAGAAGATAACCAGAATACTATTGCAATAATCTAGGAATTGGGTAGTGAAAACACACAAGAGTTGTAGGAGTATGAGAGAAGAAAAGAAAGATCATGCAAGGGTTGTTGCTATCAACAAAACTTGGCAACATATTAGACATGGGAAGTACTAGAAAATGAGAAGTCAAGAGTATTGTCTAGGTTACAGTTCTAAGAGATTGGAAGCACAGTGGTGCCTTTGACAGTAATAGAGAAATTAGGAAGCGAAAAGATTTTCTGGGAAAAGTAATGATAATTCAGTTTTTAATATGTTGAGATTAATATGTCCGTTGTTGTCATTAAGACATTTTTCAATTGTTTCCAATTCTCCATGACCTCATTTGCTGTTTTCTTTACAAAGATAGTGGAATAGTTTGCTATGTCCTTCTCCAACTCATTCTACAGATAAGGAGTTGAGGCAAACAGGATTAAGTGACTTACCTAAGGTCATACAGCCAGTGTCTGAGGCTGGATTTGAATGACAATGAGTCATCTTGATTCTAAGCCCAGGGATCTATCCACTGCACCACCTTTCTGCCCTTTAATATGTTTACTGAACGTCTAGTTTGAAATGTCCATTAGTCAGTTGGAGTTGTAACACTAGAAGTCCTGAGAGAGCTGGGGTTTGAACAAAGACTGGTGGTTATCATTTGCCCAAAGTCACAGGATTAGTGGCAGAGGTAGGATTCATATCAAGTCCACAACTTCTTTCAATTCACTCTAATGCTAGGTATACTATATAATCCATAACGTTATCTTTGTTTAAGCAGAGTCATAAGTTAGCAGGTTTATTTCATGCTTGAGAGCCTAGTAAATGTTTACATGTTCTATATTCCAAATGATACCATTCTGTGCCTTTCCATTTTCTCTCTGCTATCTCCAGGATGTGTGGTTTTGCTCATATTCTTCCACAAATCTGAAGAGAATTCCTCTCTGTTGAAATATTTTCTTTCTTCCAAAATTGGCTTTGGGTACTACCTTCTGCAAGAAGCTTTGCTTCAGAGGGGCGGAGCCAAGATGGCGGAGTAGAAAGACGCACATACACATAGCTCCAAACCCACAACCCTTAGAACATCTGTAAAAAGGAATTCATGGTGAATTCTGGAGCAATAGAGGCCACAGAATAGTGGAGCAAAGGAGATTTCTGTTCCAGAGGGACCTGCAAACTTCTCGCAAAAGGTCTGTCATGTTGTGGACGTGGAGCCCAGCCCAGCCCTGCCCCGGCTGCGGCACGAAGAGGAGCAGATCTGAACAGGCTTCAGGGACGGAATCTCCAGCGGCCACACGGGTCCCTCCACCCATAGGTGATGGGGGTCAGTGACAGGGTCTCTTTGGCAGGTCAAGAAGAGAGTGGTGTGCCTCCATAACTCAGGCCCCCTCAGAAGGCAGCAGCTGAGGCAGCAGCAGACCAGGGCTCCCCAAGAAGGCAGGAGCCTGGATCCATTGTTGAAGGTCTCTGCATAAAGCCCCTGAGGGAACTGAGCCTGTGAGGTGGCCCTGCCCCCACCTGAGCATCTGAACTTAATCTCACACTGAATATCAGCCCCGCCCCCACAGAAGCCCTGAGGCTGGGAAGCAGCATTTGAATCTCAGACCCCAAATGCTGGCTGGGAGGATCAGGAGGCGAGGTGGGGGTGAGGAGAATATTCAGAGGTCAAGTCACTGGCTAGGAAAATACCCAGAAAAGGGAAAAGAAATAAGACTATAGAAGGTTACTTTTTGGTGAACATGCATTTCCTCCCTTCCTTTCTGATGAGGAAGAACAATGCTTACCATCAGGCAAAGACACAGAAGTCAAGCTTCTGTATTCCAGCCCACCCAATGGGCTCAAGCCATGGAAGAGCTCAAAAATAATTTTGAAAATCAAGTTACAGAGGTGGAGGAAAAGCTGGGAAGAGAAATGAGAGACATGCAGTCAAAGCATGAACAACAGGTCAGCACCCTGCTAAAGGAGACCCAAAAAAATGCTGAAGAAAAGAACACCTTGAAAAATAGGCTAACTCAACTGGCAAAAGAGAGTCAAAAAGCCAATGAGGAAAAGAATGCTTTCAAAAGCAGAAGTAGCCAAATGGAAAAGGAGATTCAAAAGCTCACTGAAGAAAATAGTTCTTTCAAAATTAGAATGGAACAGATGGAGGCTAATGACTTTATGAGAAACCAAGAAATCACAAAACAAAACCAAAAGAATAAAAAATGGAAGATCATGTGAAATACCTCATTGGAAAAACAACTGACCTGGAAAAGAGATCCAGGAGAGACAATTTAAAAATTATGGGACTACCTGAAAGCCATGATCAAAAAAAGAGCCTAGACATCATCTTTCATGAAATTATCAAGGAAAACTGCCTGGAGATTCAAGAACCAGAGGGCAAAATAAATATTCAAGGAATCCACAGAACACCGCCTGAAAGAGATCCAAAAAGAGAAACTCCTAGGAACATTGTGGCCAAATTCCAGAGTTCTCAGGTCAAGGAGAAAATATTGCAAGCAGCTAGAAAGAAACAATTCAAGTATTGTGGAAATACAATGAGGATAACACAAGATCTAGCAGCTTCTACATTAAGGGATCGAAGGGCATGGAATAGGATATTCCAGAAGTCAAAGGAACTAGGACTAAAACCAAGAATCACCTACCCAGCAAAACTGAGTATAGTACTTCAGGGGAAAAATTGGTCTTTCAATGAAATAGAGGACTTTCAAGCATTCTTGATGAAAAGACCAGAGCTGAAAAGAAAATTTGACTTTCAAACACAAGAATGAAGAGAACCATGAAAAGGTGAACAGCAAAGAGAAGTCATAAGGGACTTACTAAAGTTGAACTGTTTACATTCCTACATGGAAAGACAATATTTGTAACTCTTGAAACTTTTCAGTATCTGGGTACTGGGTGGGATTACACATACATACATGCACACACACACACACACACACACACACACACACACATAGAGACAGAGTGCACAGAGTGAATTGAAGAGGATGGGATCATATCTTAAAAAAATGAAATCAAGCAGTGAGAGAGAAATATATTGGGAGGAGAAAGGGAGAAATGGAATGGGGCAAATTATCTCTCATAAAAGAGGCAAGTAAAAGACTTATTAGTGGAGGGATAAAGAGGGGAGGTGAGAGAAAAACATGAAGCTTACTCTCATCACATTCCACTAAAGGAAGGAATAAAATGCACACTCATTTTGGTAGGAAAACCTATCTTACAATACAGGAAAGTGGGGGATAAGGGGATAAGCAGGGTGAGGGGGATGATGGAAGGTAGGGCATGGGGAGGAGGGAGCAATTTGAGGTTGACACTCATGGGGCGGGACAGGATCAAAAGAGAATAGAAGTAATGGGGGACAGGATAGGATGGAGGGAAATATAGTTAGTCTTATACAACACAACTATTATGGAAGTCATTTGCAAAACTACACAGATTTGGCCTATATTGAATTGCTTGCCTTCCAAAGGGAAGGGGTGGGGAGGGAGGGAGGTAAAGAAGTTGGAACTCAAAGTGTTAGGAACAACTGTCAAGTAATGTTCTTGCCACTAGGAAATAAGAAATACAGGTAAAGGGGTATAGAAAGTTATCTGGCCCTACAGGACAAAAGAGAAGATGCAGACAAGGGCAGAGAGGGATGATAGAAGAGAGAGCAGATTGGTCATAGGGGCAATTAGAATGCCTGGTGTTTAGAGGGGAGGGGATGAAAGGGGAGAAAATTTGGAACCCAAAATTTTGTTAAAATGAATGTCAAATTAATTAATTAATCAATTAATTAATTGATTGATTGATTAATTAGTTAATTAAAAAAAGAAGCTTTGCTTCATCTAAATTAGAAGAGATCTTTTTCCTTCCTCAAATTTCTCAAAGTACTTTTTTGTATCTCTTCCTGGTATTACTAATGTTCTACCTAGCATTGTACATATCTGTGTATGTTCTGAATCTGCCTACTTCCTTTCAGGCAAAGATTGTGCTATTTGATTGTTAGATACCAAAAGGCCATCATGGTGTCTTGAATATTTGTAATATTAACGTAAGGTTAGTGGTGAGTGGGGGGAAGAGTTAAAGATCTTCCCTGTCAATTAATAGGCACCAATACCTTTTGTTAATTTCTATTGAGGCACTGGGCCAGAGGGTCATGCTCTCTGACTTTGAAAAGTGTATAAATAATCTGAGGTGAGGATTTACTTCGGGATTTACTCATTGAAGTGTTTGACTAGATGAAACTCTGGGTAACCATTAAGGAGCCTCCAGGCCTTGAAAACCCAGATGTTGGTGCTTCTTTTTCTGGTAACTATGTATGTATGTAAGGGTCAGACAGTTGGATCTGTCTGTTGATCTGTGAAGCACATGCTGATTATGGTCAGACAGTTGGAAGCCCTGTCTGTTGCTCTTTATTTCTCTGGTAGTATTTTCTCTGTTAGTATATGTTTGATTAAAGTGATTGCTGATCCCTCAAGAGTTGTTTTCCTTTTAGAAAAGCAGATTTAAGAACCTGCACAACAGGCTGTTCTGTGTTTTTTAGGGTTACAATATTGTAGGTACTTAATAAATGTTAGTTTG
Source organism: Notamacropus eugenii (assembly GCF_028372415.1). Lineage (NCBI taxonomy): Eukaryota > Metazoa > Chordata > Mammalia > Diprotodontia > Macropodidae > Notamacropus > Notamacropus eugenii. The sequence continues at coordinate 128,696,220 of NC_092873.1, forward strand.
AATTCATATTTTAAATTTGTAACTTAATGCCTTGGAATCATTATACTAATATTGGGTCATGGAGATACTGGATCCTGATGATGCAGAAGTAATTTTTATCACTCCTCTTCATTATCTCCCATGGAGAGTAAATAAGATTTCCTGCCCTCCCTGCAAAAAAAGAGATGTGCTTGCCTCATGAATTCCCAAAGATGGTGATAAATTATACTACATAATATGGATCCCTACAAATTTTTCTGAAAAAGTATTTATGTTAGCTTCAGTGGAGTGTTTTGGATAATCTTATTTATTCAAATCAAACCCCTTCACTGCACATAGGGTTTACAGATTGTAATACAAAGTAAGCATCAAAATATTTAATTAAATCAGAATACTAAGGTAACAAAGAATAATAAATGAACAACAGAATCAATCTTAGTGCCTCACCCACATAGCTGCTACCCTGGTACAAGCTTGCATCCACTCATACCTTTACGGTAGCCATACATATCTGGTTGATCTTCCTGCCTCAAGTCTGTCTCCACTCCAGTCCCTCATTGACTTAAATGTCAAAATGATCTCTTTAAAGCATAGGTCTACTCCTGTTACCCACAACCTACCTCTAATGAATAGACTAAAACGGCTTCCTATGTTTTCTTGTTGTTAAACCATTTTTCAGTCATATCCAACTCTTTGTGATCCCATCTGGAGTTTTCTTGGCGGAGATACTCGAGTTGTTTGCCATTTCCTTCTCTAGCTCATTTTATAGATAAAAAACTGAAATAAACAGGGTTAAGTGACTTACTCGGGGTCACACAGATACTAAGTATTAGAGGCCAGATTTGAATTTATGAATACGAGCCTTTATGGTTCCAAGCTCAGTGATCTATCATCACCTAGGCTTCCTATTATTTCTACAATCAATCAAACAGAAAATCCTTCTGATTTCAAAATTTTAACAAACTATTCTCTTTCTATCTTTCTAATATTTTTTATATATTATTTCCCTCCATATACACTGTATCCAATTTCTTCCTGTTGCTCTCAAAATACGTTCCATCTCCTGATTCCCTGAGTGAGTCCCTCATTCCTGGAATTCTTCCCATTCTCATGTCAGCATCTTGGCCTCCCTGACTTTACTTCCTTCAGCTTAGACCTCATCTTCATCAAGAGGCCCCCACCCTTTACAAAGAAACAAATCAAAGCAAATTTTTATTGATTAAAATGGACATTAAAACATAAAACCACAAACTCAACATATTCCCATTTCTAGACATCCTTTGGAAATTGCTTGCTGTTTTTGTTTACTAAAATTTTTGATATCGATTTTGATGTTGCTGTCACACCTTTCATAGAGGAAGCTTACTGGAACAAGGTATGGAGTGTTGGGTCTTGAGTTAGGAATTAATGAATACAAATCAGGCTTCAGACACCAGCTTTGTGACTTTGGGCAAGTCAATTAATCTCTGAATGCCTCAGTTTCCTCACCTATAAAATAGAGATAAGAATATCAACTTTTTCCTAGGAGTGTTGTGAAGATCAAATGTAAAAATATTAATAAAGTTCTTAGCACAGTACCTGACACATAGCAGAAGTTTAATAAATGCTTATTTCTTTTTTTCCTTTCTTTTATAGAAACTGTTGTTTCAAGGCTTTCTTAAGCAAGGTAGGTATAATATGGTGGAAAGTGCACTGAACTTGGAATAAATCAAGACTTAGGTGTGAATCAGACCTATGACACCACTAAAACCATGACAAGTCTCTCATCTGTGAAATGAAAATAATGCCTGTAATAATTATTTCTAACAGGACTACTCTGAGGATCAAATGATGTGTATAGTTGGTTGTTTGGGGTTTTGCTTTTTTCGTTGGGGTTTTGTTCTTCTTTTGCTTTTTCTTTTCTTTTTGCAAATCTTAAAATGCTTTGTACACACGAGCTATGATGATTTCCATGTTTCATGAGAGGAGGAATTCCAGATTGGAATTTAGTTGTTGTTTCTTTGTTTTCTTTCATTTCCTTGTCCCTCTATAGGTAAACAACGTAGTGAATGAGGGTGTGTGCTTACTCTCATGCTCTTTAACATGATATTTTCAGTCATGTTGTCAAATGCTTTCAATAAGAATGAGCATGGCATCAAGGTCAGTTACTGCACTAATGGCAAATTCTTCAATGAAAAGGGTACAAACCATGACCAAAGTGGAGGGAGTGTGATTTTCTGTTTGCAGATGATTGTGCACTCAATGCAACTTCTGAAGTTGAGATGCAGCAAAGTATGGATCAATTCTCTGCTGCTTGTGCTAATTTTGCCCTAACATTTAAAACCAAGAAAACATCCATCAGCCACCAACACACCATCCATATGTGGCACCATCAGTTACAGCAAATGGAGAAGTTTTGAATGTTGTGGATAAGTTCACTTACCTTAGAAGTGTACTTCCCAAGAATGTACACATTGAAAATGAGGTTGACGCACATTTTGCCAGAGATAGCTCAGTGTTTGGGAGGCTCTGAAGAAATGTATGGGAGAGAAGAGTTATTAGACTAACTACCAAACTGAAGGTCTACAGAGCCATTGTGTTGACCTCATTGTTGTATGCCTGTGAAACATGGACAGTCTACCAACACCACACCAGGAAATTGAATCACTTCCATCTGAACTGTCTTAGGAAGATTCTGAGAATCACCTGGCAGGATAAGGTATCAGACACTGAGGTCCTTACTCAAATTAAACTGCCAAGCATTCAACCCTTGCTTCAGAGAGCGCAACTCCAATGGGCTGGTCACTTTGTTTGAATGCAAAACGTACACTTTGCAAAAAGACTATTTTATGGAGAACTCACATGGGGCAGGCAATCACACTGTGGTCAGAAGAAGCAATACAAGGACACTCTCAAGGTCTCTCTCAAGAACTTTGGATTTGATTTTGAAACATGGAAAACACTGGCACAGGACTGCTCAGCACAGCATGCCCACATCAGAAAGGGTGCTGTGCTCTTTGAGCAAAGCAGAATTGAAACAGCTCAAAGGAAATGCAGTATGAGCAAATTTAGAGTAGCCACTCCAAATGTTCACATGAACTATTTGTGATTGATTGGTGGTAGAGCATTCCGACCTTGTATTGGTCTGATCAGCCACAGTCAGATGCATTGAAACTTGACTTTATTGTAGTGATGTCATTTTGGTCCTCTTTGAGAATGAAGGACCACAACTTTATAGATAAACAGAGGAAAATAAAGAGTTGGCCTTGGTCAGATTAAGAGGGGAAATCACTAATGGTAAGATTCATAGATCATACCTGGGAGGAATGATACAGGCATGAAATCCAACCTCATTGCTTTACACATAAGGAAACACGTTTAGTGACTAAAAGATTTTCTCAGGGCCAATTGTGGGAGAGAGAATTTGAAAGCAAATCTCTGGGACTCTATGTCCATTGTTCCAGTGCCCTTATTGCATTAGTAGATTAGATTGGTTTGCTTTTTGTTTGAAACATCTCTCTATTTTATCAGCACACTATCTCAGAAAGAAGTAAGCCTTCTCACAGTTTGGACCTTTTCACCTCCCCCTAAGTGGTGAAATCCCACAAATGAAACCAGTCTTTTTCACACTAAATTTAGTTTCCATGGTGAGTGGGGCAAGTGTTAACATTTCATCCTTCTTCCTATTATATGCTCAACAGTACAAGGGAAATGAGACCACAGGGAACCAGGAATATATCTGCTGAGATTTTAGGAATCATTAGATATTGACTCCATAAGGAGGAAATTCTCAAGCTAGCAGCAAAGACATCAATAAGTTCGCTTTTTCCATTTGCAAATCTGGCTAACCTATTTCAGAGAAAATTAACAACAAAAAAGAATTTTTAAAAAATCACTTCTGCATTTACTCTATGTTAATTGCACGTATTCAGTCAGAAATGATCATTCAATTAGAGCTATACAATAACATCAGATGAAAATAAATGGACAGCAATTATCACCCCTCCCTCAAATCATCCCCTAGACTCATTATAGCACTTTGGCATAATCTGACTTGTTTCTGTCTTTCTTGTTTGAAGTTGCCCAATATAAAAAGTTAACTTGGACATCAAAAAAAATTTCTGAATACAAAATAAGCTTTCTATGGTGACTGAGTCAACTACCTTTTTTTGAGGGGGCACAGAGCACAATGACAAGTAAATAAGCTTTCTTTCAGTTACACATACAGCAAAGAAAAAGACTGTGGAGTATTCACGTTTCTCCCTTTCCAGCTAGTACTGCTGTCATTTTTATTTTTGGGGTCTCTTTTCTCTAGTTCTATTGAACTTATTTCTATAGGGAGCACGTTTATATTTCTCCTCTGTCTCTTCTTCCTTTCCCAACCTCTTTTCTTCTCTCCTCCCTTCTCATCTCTCTTTTCTCCGCCCTTCTATTCCCTTTATCCTATTTGCTGAATTGAACACTAGCTCCTGTGGGCTTCCATTCTTGCTTAAACAAACTATGTTTCCTACCAATAATTTGTACCTCTCACTCTAACTGACTTATTCTATTATGAAGCCTAAGAAAATATGTTCCAGGCTTTGGATCTAATTCTCTTTGTCTTTACATTATTTCTCCTTCACCACTTCTCCATCCCCTTTCTAATGGTTCTTCTTTACTGTAGCATTTTTTTTCAAAGAAATAATAACCTTTGTTTTGGAGTTAATTAAAATAAGCACTTTATTTGTTTTTACAAAACTCTGCATGTTTATTATATGTGATTCCATTATCTATGCAAAAATTCATTTTTAATTTGAAAAGCAGTTTCTGACAGAAGGATTTCTTAGTACATTTATTCAGTGAGACAAGCAAATTTGAACCTTAAGTGAAAACCCCTTTGTCAAAAAAATGTTCATGTCAGATTCAAAATTTTGGTCTGATTTTTCCACATAATACTCATCATAGATTATACACAGAGAGAGATTTTACATTTATAATCTCAGAAAAGGCACCAGTATTATTTCTATTTTACAGATGACAAAACTGAGGAATTGCAAACACTAACAGTCACACAAGTAATAAGTAGCTGAGATAGAAGCTGAATTCAGACCTTCTCATTCTGCCTCAATAATCTTTTCTCTCTCCCACACAAATCTAATGACTTTTTCCCCTTCTAAAAAGGCAAGGTTTGCAACTCTGCTTGTATCTGTCTCTGCCTTTCCACTTGCCATTTCTCCAGTAGACAATTGCCGTCTGACTTTTGCCTTTGCACCACCAAAGCCCAAAACAGTGCTTCACACAAGGTACTTAATACATACATATTGATTAATTGGTTATTTTTCCCTTAGTCCCTAGTCCCCTTACACTGAACAGGATCTAGAAATATTTGAGTTTAAAAGGATAATCCACTTGATTTTCAAGGTAAAATAAGGCATGTGATGCCATTTCTGTATAAAGCCAATGGAGCAATAAAATTATGCTGGACATACCAAAACATTTCATAAGGAGAAGTCTATGAATCAAAAAAATATAGGTTAAAGGTTAGAAAAATTTTCTCTAAATAGTCTTACCAGCAAAAGTCAAAGAGCAAAAATGTTCATTAAAGAGCAGAGCAACACAGACACGAACAGCTTTCCTTCATTATTTGTAATAATGAAGGTCTTCTTACTCCAAGTCCAGTGTACTCTCTATTATCTCACGCTGTCTTAGTATCAACTCATTATTCTCTCTGGAAACTGTGTTTCCCCTTGACTTTCTTATTTTTGTTAGCGGTTTAATCTTTCTTCCATTTATCCAGGCTCAAAAACTTATGAATTGTCTTTGTGAGATTTCTTTCCCTCAATCCCATTATCCAATTAGTCACTGATCCTTTGTCACAGCTCTTCAAATTCCTAATCAAAAGGAATTTAAGCCAAAAGAAGTTGCAGAAAAGGGAGGGAGGAAAGTGCCTTCATCCACTAAGCTAGACAAGAGATCATTGCTATACTGTAGGAAGAAATGTTCAGTTCACAAGAGAAAATCTAATGAAAAGGCTAGTAATAAAATCTATAAATTTACATATATATATATACATTGTTGTTGCTTTCAAAGAGGGTCAATGACATCATGAGGGTGATTTCTTGACTTGCATATGACTTAGATTTAAATGAGGCAAAGTTCCACAAGGTCATTAGCCTCATTTTTTCTTCCAGAGTCTAGATGATTAGTGATAGCTCAGGAACAGGGGATGACCTTGTATCTTCCATGATAACCAAGTTCTAAGCACTCCACAGTGCCTGCTTCAGCTACCTTCATGGCCACTAGAAGAAATTATTCTCAATAGCCCCTTCCACCGAGGAAAGTCTTCATATGCTTGGGTAGACAAACCCCAATTCACTGATGAATTTGAGGCCTGTCAATTATCTTCATCCTGGTTTAGCCCATCTGCCAAGATAGTTTTACCAGGATGTGTCTGCACACATACTACAGATTCTTGGAGCCATAAGGTGAGAGTGGGTAACAGGTAGACACCAAAGGTAGATGAGTATCCCTGAAAAGGTCTCAGCAAGCTCTAACGCCAGAGGTGCTAGGCCTCCCTAACCACCCCATACACTCCATATATAAGCTCCCAAATATATGTGGGGGTCATCTCCAGTCATCCTGATCAATATCTTGCCACTGGACCCAAATGGCTCTGGAGGAGAGAGTGAGACTGGAGATTTTGCACAGCTCTCCTTCACTGAGATCCAATTCTTTTGAAAGTCATGGCATCACCTTCTTAATGTCATGCTCCTCCTCAAGAACAAAGGCTAAACAACACCACATATATGCAAATATATGTATATGTATATGTGTGCATGTATTCACATGTACCCAAAGTATCAGCAATAAGCAAGATGAATTGGAGCTCATAATGCAAGGAGGCTTCTTTGACATCATAGATATCACAATTTGGTAAGTTGGGAAGCATGACTAGAACATGATACTGGAATAACATTTGCTAAAGAAGCCTGAAAGGTAAAGGCATGGAGGGAGAGTGGAGTAGTGTTATATATTAAGATGTGTTCTTATAAAGAAATTGTGCAGGCCACACTGTGAAAACATGGTAGAGTACAATTGGGTTAGATGACTTGAAGTAGAGGCAGAAACCAACTTGTCATTTATGGCAAGCCATCTAGACAGAGAGAATAAACAGGTGAGGAATTCAAGAAACCATTTGTAAGCATGATAGATTATGAAATATCAATGGTGTGGGCCATCTGGTAGAATTCTCTATGCTAAAAATTTTCCTAAAATATAATTCCATCCTTCAAAAGTTGGGGAAATGTATTTACTTCCTTGGTTTTATTAGATAATAAGATTTCTGAGGGCAGAAACCATGGAGTACCATTGTATTGACAACATTATTTAGCACAGTAAGGGTACATAATCATTTCCAAAGGAATATTTATATAACCCTCCAAAATTTTCAAAGTGTTTTCTTCATAAAAACTCTAAAATGAGTATTATTATCCTATTTGCAGGTGAAGAAACAGAGGTCCTGAAAGATTAAGTTGTTTGTCAATGTTCCCATAGTTAATAATTGTATGAAGTAGGGTTAGAATGCAGATCTCCTGACCCCAAGCCCACCACCTAATTGATATAATAAAAGTCTTGTGAATTAACCCAGATCACCTGCAACAAGCCTAGGCAAAACTGTATAGTGTAATCCTATGCTCAATTCACTTGGAAAATCGGGATAAATCGGTAATCAGGATTCTATCAGATGAATGGAGCTCTAGTTTTAGGACAATATGATTTCTGAACTGAAATTTGAGAGTTTTGGGCTCCAGTTCTTTTAACCTGTATGAGTCTTCCTGTAATGACAAAATAAGGGGGTTAGACTAGATGATCTCTATGGTAACTTCTAACCCCATGATTCTAAAGAGCTATAAATAAACTTTCATTTCAGAAAGAATTCTGCAAAGATGGCATTATTTTGTGAAGGTAGATTCATATGACTTTTGAAACTCTAATTTTTCAGTGTTCTCCCTGATATCACAATGTTGTTTATGGGCATCATTTCAGTTTTCCTTTCTTTTCTGCAGTTCTCTGAAAATGTCCTTTAAAACACAAAAACAAAGTATATTAAGATGAAGTTTTTAAAGCTTCAAAAATGAGTGAAGAGTTTTAAATTCAAACATAGTGTTATAAATTTGCACATTAATGTGATACTAGAAAATGTTCAAGAATGGCCTGTGGGCTCACCACTTTGTAATGAGATAGATGGAGCTGAAGCATAAAATATACTCAGTTCAACAGATGCCTATTTTATTGGATATTTCTTTCCAGATTCATTTCTTTCTAATATAAAAGAAGCATGTTTATTCAATAAGCAATGTGATATTTATTATTATAGATGTGGTACAAAGGGCACACATCTCTCACATATATGACTCCAAGAAAAGCTTCCTTAGGTTTATAGTACTGTGTGGGTCCATATGCACTGATAGCTGACTAGCCTTCATCAGAACTCTATTAGTCTCAACCAGAAACACAATTAGTTCAATGAAAAGTCATTTAACAATACTGAATAGTAAGAAAAGCTACAATGCCCCCCCCAAAAAAATAATAATGAGATCACTAATCAGAAGGCAGAGAAGTGAATAGAAATAGGGATCATACATGGCAGCATGCCTATAGAAAAATGTGTGGGATTTCCAAATGTCAGAAATTAATACTTGTATTAATGTATTGTTTTCTGAAATCTTTTAATCCTTGAACTAATCTCTTTTACAAAATAAAAAAAACCTTTTTGATAGTATTCTAAGAGAAGCTAATCTTTTTATCATTCCATAGGCTTTTCATATCTTTAGCAAAAAGTTAAACACTAATGTCCATTTTCCTAGACATTTAGTTTTCCTATGACTTAGTTTCCAAGTTATTTCACTACCTTCTCAGCTGAAATCTGGTTCAGCACACCAGACCTGTGAATCTGCTGACTGACAATACATACCACCATCCATATCTACCTTTTCAACTCTCCAAAATTATTTTGATTCCAGTAAAAAATTGACTCAGTTATTGAATATTTCTTATTAAATATAGTCATGCCTGAAAATATATGCAAAAACTGAGCTGTGACTTCTCATTTAACTGACTTATCTTCTAGTTATCCATTCTCTAAGTCCCTCACTATTTCAATGATATTAGCATTCTTTTATAAAGAAACTGAAGCAGGAAGAGGTTAAGTAACTTGTCCAAGGTTACACAGTTAGCAAAAACTGAGCTGTGACTTCTCATTTAACTGACTTATCTTCTAGTTATCCATTCTCTAAGTCCCATACTATTTCAATGATATTAGCATTCTTTTGGTCTCAGTTTCCACAACTACAAAATAAACAATTTGCCCCAGTTTGAGTATCAAATAAGAAGGCATGAAATGTTATAGAGTATGTATACACTAATTGGGGTTTTCTTCTGCTAAATACTATTCTGCATATATATTTCCATGTATCATCATATTATCCATATTAATTAAAATAGTTATGTAGTATTCATTGGAAACATAAGGACCTAGAAATGAAGAGCTGGTCACATAGTGAGCATAAGGAAGTACAAATAGAAATTGGGGAGCTAGGTGGTATAGCAAATAGAGTATTGGGTTAGGAGTCAGGAAGGTATAGCACCAACGCAATATTAACAGCACCTACAGTGGTCATGAATATGTTGGTGCAATTCTGAATTGCAAAATACAAAAGACTCTTCACATGGAAGATGGAACCAAAACATTTTTTCAGATACCAGAAAGCCAAATCCCAATACCAGAAAGCTAAATCCATCATAGTAACAAAGATGTCTATACATAATAATAATGCAGAAGGCAACACCATCCCCAAGCCTTTCCTCTGTTAGGCTTCCCGCAAACCAGCTCCCTTTAAACAAAACCACAAACAAGCTCTGTCACTCATGCTAGCCATCTGCCTGTTTTCTCTCTCCCTCAGTTCTGACTACTCTGACCAATTTCCTCTCAGCTCTACTCTAGCTCTGCCTCTTCCTCTTCCACCTGTTCAACAAACTCCTCCCACCACAGGCTCTATGTGACTCAAACACAGGCAGGTCACATGGGTCTATTAATGAATGGGAAAGATCTTCCCAATCAAATTACTATTATAGAAGGTCTGAGTTCAAATCCAGCCTCAGCCATGTGCTAACTGTGTAACCTTGGAAAAGTTACTTAACCTCTTCCTGCTTCAGTTTCTTTATATAAAAATTAGGATAAATAATAATATATGTCTCCCCATGTTGCTGTGAGAATCAAATAAGATAGCTGTAAATTGCTTAGCACAGTTTCTGTCATGTAGTAAGCTCTATGTAAATGTTAGTAATTATTATTGGGTTTTGCCACTGTTTTTTTTCATTTTCACAATCACATAGGTCAATCAGGTATCTAAAAAGTTAATTCTAGAATATAGAAAGGTCAGTCATATAAAGCTTCCAATAATACTACAACCTGATTTTAACACACAAAATATATTAATATTTTTGTGAATTTTCATGAGCTAGTTTCTCCCCTTTTAAATTACTTTCAAGATACATTTTCTTAAATTGACATCACTAGCTCTACAATCACTACGTATACTCTTCCATCTAGTTAATATCATTCTTGCTGCTTGCCACTATTGTTAAGCTAATCAATTTAGTCACAATACTCTCCACACCAGTTTTCCTATCTTGGTCATCTTTTCCAAAATAGCTGAAAAGCCACTTTCTCTAAAAAACTACAAATCATAGAATTCTTCTACCAACATACATTTTAAATACTGAATTTAAACATTAAATAAGATAACACTCTATATGCAAAGAACAGAAAGAATTGAACATGAAGTTAAGAATGTATATTACATGAAGTTTGCTTTTTTTAGTACATAATAAATTTAACATTATATTTTCAAAGTTGCTCTGTTTAATGCTTCCTAATCATTTTTCTCCTGTTCTCTTCTGTATATTAATATTTTTTTTGTTTTCTCTTATCTTTATTCTTTCTTTGTAATCCTATTTCTTTCTTTGACAACCACTCCTCTACAATTGGAAGACATAAAAAAGCAACAAAACATTGGATCAAATGTACAGAATTAAGCAAAACAAATTTCTACATTGGTCATACCTACTGTATTTCTCTCATTCTGCATCTTGAATCCATCACTTCTGTGTTAGGAGATTGGTAGCATGCTTCACTTTCTTTCCTTTGGTATTGTGGTTGTTCATTGTATTGATCAGAGTTCTTATGTCTTAGCTGATTTTTTCTTAAAATTTTTGCATAAATTATATAACATGTTACTGTATAAATGTCATTTTATAAATTTTTCTGGTTTCATTTTGCATCAATACAAGAAAAGTTTCGCATTTTTCTCAATCTGTTCCTTTATTGAAGAACAAAAGTATTCTCTTACATTCTTATGCCATAATATGTTCATTCATTCACCAATTAATGGAAACTTTCTTAATTTCCAGATCTTTGACATAAGAAAAAGCATTGCAATAAATATTTTGATAAATTCATAGCTTTTCTTCTTCCTTTGATCTCTTGATGTAAGTCGAGGATGTATCACTAGATCAAAGGTTATTCAGTTTGCTGATTTTTTTTCTAGTGCAGCTCCAAATTGCTTTCCAAAATACCAGAATTAATTCATAACTCCATGAATGATGTAATAGTGTGCTGTTTTTGCACAGCCCCTGCAACAACAATTGTTTTTCTTTTTAAAAATAATTTTTGTCCATATGGTAAGTATGAGACAGAACATCAGAAATGTCTTAATTTAAATTTCTATTATGTTATAGATGAATAATTTATTCATTTGAAACCTTTTTCACATGCTGGCTCATTTATTGTATTTATTTCTTTGAGAACTATCTGATCAAATCCCTTGAACTTTCATTATTGTATGGCTTTTTGAATACTTGAATGAGTTCCTTCTATATCTTGAATATTAGACCTTTAGGAACTTGCTACATCAATTATCCCTAGCTGGATTTTCCTTCTCATTTCAAATACCATAATTTTGTTTGCGCAAAAAAAAAAAATCCATTTTATCTAATATAAATTTCCCACTTCATGTAATGTAATTTTTATTTATCTCCTCTTTGGTGATATTTTGACCTCTTCAATACTTGTAATATGTATTTACATCCTTTCATCTTTAATTTGTTTATGATTTTATCATTTATAAAAAAATCACTTAATCATTTTGAGTTTACCTTGATATATTATGTAAGGAGTTGGTCTAAATCTAATTCTTGTCATACTGACTTCCAATTTTATCAGAAATCATTTGTCAAATAATGTTAACCTGTTCCAGTAGCTGGGGTCTTTAGGTTCATCAAAAATCATTCTGTTATTTTGTGTCTGAGCATTACAAAAGAAAGGTCTTCGACTGATCTATTTTTTTCCATTTTCTAACTAGTATTAAACATTTTTTATGATTATTCCTTTGTAATGTTTGAGATATGGCATTTCCAACCCCCTGCCCTCTTTATTTCCCATCTTTATTATTCCCCTTGAAATTCTAGGCCTATTGTTCGTTTATGTCAATTTTGTTATTATTTTTTCAAGTACTGTAATGTAATTTTTAATAGTTTGATTGGTATGGTATTGAATAAGAAAGCTGGCCTAAGTAACACTGCAATTTTTATTACTTGCTCATGAAGCAGTACTTAATACCTCTCCAAATACTGAGGTCTATCTTTTTCTTTATTAAGATTGTTTTATAGTTGTGCTCATACACTTCCTGCGCAATATGTGTGTGTGCTGGATGTATTGATCATTTTTAGTAGAATGTATTTATCACTTTCTTCAGAGTTTTGTTGGCATTGCAAATAAAGGCTCATAATTTGGGTGGCTTTGTCTGATATTAAGCTACATGGATGATATTCATTTTAGTTGACTCTGATATTCTCTAAATAGAATATCATCTGCCATTTCCTCTTAAATAGCACATCATCTGTCATTATAGAATCATCTGCCATACTTAAAGTTCCTCATTACCTATGCTTACTTGTTAACTTTATTTTTCTTGTGTTATTTCCATAGTTAGCTCTGCTAGGACTATAATAGTATGTATTGTGCACATCATTGTTTCAAACCTTTATCATATTGGAAAGGCTTCTAATTTAATTGTAAATAATTATTTTTTTTATTTTAGAGAGATAACATTTACCACACTAAAGAAAAGTACAAATACTTCTACGCTTTTTAGTGTTAATGAAATTTTTAATTTTTTTTTAAATTTTGTTGTGTACTTTCCTATCCATTGACATTACCACATTTTTAAAATTACTTTTGTTGTTAAAATGGACTGATGGGTTTATAATTCTCTTAATATTTAATCACTTTGCATTCCTAGTATAAATCCAACTGAAAGTACATAAGATTTTAAAATATAGTTCTGGAGCTTCTTTGTTAATGTTTCATTTTAAAATTTTTGTATTAGTTGTGATTAGGGACATTGATTTATAATTTTTACTTTGTTTTTCCTTAATATAGTCAGCAAGATTTTATTTGTACCATAAAAGAATTTATTAGAATGCCAAATCTGCATTTTTTTCATTTCATGTAGTATTGAAATTAATTGTTCTTTACTTGAGAGGATTTGCTTTTCAAAAATAATAGGACATTTAAAAAAAAACTTTGAGAGTTCATTTAGGATATATTTCTTTTTTTAACTTTCCTTAAGTTCTGAAATTACTTAAATTCTCTAATTTCATTTTATTAGCCTGTTTTTTTTTATTTTTTGTATTCGCCAATTTCATTTGTCATGTTTTAGTGCCATTAAAATGGATAAAAGAATTTCCAATAGTATCTCCTATTTCTTCTTCATTTGTTATTATTTCTTTTTTTAAATTTTTCATGCTAATTTCATTTTCTTCATTTTAAAAATTAGAATTTAAAAATTAAAAAACCAAGCTAATAGTTTTTTTTTTTTCTATTTTATTTTTATCGGGTCCAAATTTCATTTTTCAATTCATTTTTTTTCCTGTTGTTCATGTGTTCTTTGTCTTTGATGATCCTTTTTATTTTATTGTTTAGTTGGAATTTTTATTTTCTGCTTTTCTGTTTTGATTTTCTTTTTAATTCTTAAATTAAATTAAATTCTTTAAATTCTTTTTAATTTATTGATATGCTCTTTTCCTCCATTTTCCCTAAAATATATATAACACAAAAATCCAAAGAGAAGAATGCCTTAAAAAAGCAGAACTAGTCAATTGGGAAAACAATATACAAAGATTCATTGAAGAGAAGAACTGCTTTAACAATTAGAATTGGTCAACTGGAAAAGAACATACAAAAGATCACTGAAGACATTAATTCTGTAAAACTTAGAATTGAGCAATTGGAAAATAATGACTTCATGAGACATCAAGAAGTAACAAAATAAAATTAAAAGAATGACAGTCCAGAGCAATACTTCAGACAGAAGAGGGGGAATGAACATTTGGAGAAAAGCAATATTTATAACCCCTGTATACATTATGAAATAATAGGTGCTATCTGTTTTCAGGTCACACAAACAATACTTTTCAACTTGGGTCTCTGGTACTTGTGACATATTTTAATATCAGTTATGGCTAAATATGTCATGGCATTCATTAAAAACAATGTGAATGATGTGCAACAATAGGTAGCATAGTAAAGCAATCAATTAAGATGCCAAAAATTGGCAATATTGCAGTAGGATGTGAATAGTCAAGTTCATTAAAAGTGAGAGCAAAGAGTCCTCCCAAATTCTCCCCAAAACTTTGCAATTTTTATTTGGATTTAAAGCTATATCCCTTTAAACTTTCTTTTTATATTCAGTCCAGTAACCATTCTCTACTTTGATTAACCACTTTTTTAAATGACTTGTGCAGGACTATACAGAAGTTAGCTCATACTGGCTCTGGCAGCCAATTTTTAAGTTTTCAGTATGAGCACTTATGCCTGAATCTAAAAACATTATAAATCAAGACTTTGTTTATTATTTTCTTGATTGCCTAACCTTAATAAATTAATGATGAAGATATTAGTAATGCAAATTAAACTTAAAAGTGCATTATGCATACTTTCTTTTACAAAGCTGGTTGCTAAATATTTGTTGGCACATCTCTAACTGTAGGCCATTAGCTATTACAGTTGATGTGAAATAATGTGGAAAAAATGAAAGAATAAAATAAAATGTGAAATATCTCATAGGAAAAACAATTGACCTGGAAAATAGATCCAAGAGAGATATTTTTTTTAAATCATGGACTACCTAAAAGCCACAATCAAATAAAGGATCCTAGACATCATCTTTCTAGAAATTATCCAAGAAAACTGCCCTGATATTCTAAAATTAGAGGGTAAAATAGAAATTTAAAGAACCCACCAATCACCTCCTCAGAGAGATTCCCAAAATGAAAACTCCTAGCAATAATAAAGCCCAATTCCAGAGGTTCCAGGTCAAGTAGAATGCATTGCAAACAGCCAGAAAAAAACCATTCAAATGTCATGGAGCAACAGTCAGTATAACACAAGATTTAGCAGGTTCTATATTAAGGCATCAAAGGGCTTGAAATATGATATTTCAGAGGGCAACAGAGCTAGGATTACAACAAAGAATCACCTACCCAGAAAAACTGAGTATAACTCTTCAGGGGGAAATAGATATTTAATGAAATAGAAGACTTTCAAGTATTATTGATGAAAAGATCAGAGCTGAATAAAAAATTTAACTTTCAAATGCCAGAATCAAGAGAAGCATAAAAAGGTAAACCAGAAAGAGAAAACATAAGAAGTAGAAGGTACAATGTTTACATTTCTACATGGGAAGACAAAACTTAAAATTCCTAAGAACTTTCTAATTGTAAAGGCAGTTAGGAGTTTAAATAGACAGAGGACATGTGTGTGAATTGAATGTGATGGCATGATTATCAAAAAAAATAAAACTAATGGATGAGAAAGAGGAATGCACTGGAAGAAGGGTAGAGAAGTAAAATGAGTTAGAGGACTTTACATAAAAAGAGACACCAAAGATTTTTTTTTTTTTACAGTGAAGGGGAACATGGGAGAGGTTTGGTGGGAGCACTTGAACCTTACTGTCATTGGAATTGGTTGAAAGTGAGAATAACATATACACTCAGTTGGGCATAGAAATCTATCTTACCCTGCAGGAAAGTAAGAGAGGAAGAAGATGAAAGAAGTGCAGACTGGGAGAGGCAGTCGTCAAAAGTAAAACACTTTTGAGGATGGACACAGTACAGTAATCACAATTATTCACAGTAACCACAGCCATGAATTTTTATGTTATTTTTCTTACTTTTTGGTCTGTGTTTCTTTAACAACATGACTAATATGAAAATTTGTTTTGCATGGCTGCACATGTTTAACCTATATCAAATGCTTAACTTTTCAATGTGGGAGATGGGAGGCAGAGAGAGAATTTGGAACCAATTTTTCATTGTTTCTACACATAATTAGGGTAAACTATTAAATAAAAAGGGAAAATAATTTCACTTTTAATAACCTGATAATTGAAACCATGCATATATACATATTTATGTTTGTGTATATGCATATGTGTATGTATGTGTGTATGTGTATATATCCACATATATATGTGTGTGGATATACATAAATATGTGGATATATGTGTGTGGCTATATATATGTGTATATATATATGTGTGTGTGCGTATATATATGTTTATATGTATACACACATATATAATGTGTGCATGTATGTATGTATTGCATGCATATACATATGTCTATAGATACATTAATAGAAATCTATCTATGGAGATAGAAAAAGATATATACATATTTGCATATACATACATATATGCATATGTGTGTATGTACATATATACATATATATTCACACACATACATACATATATATCCAGGAAAAGGCAAACCTTATTAAACATTATGTGTATTAAGCAGGAAAAGGCAAAGCACTCCAGTGTCTTTGCCAAGAAAACCCCAAATGGGATCACAAAGAGTCAGACATGATTGAAGCAATTGAACAAATATTTATTTATACATACATGTATGTACATATGTATATATACACCCACATGTGTGTTTATTTATATATTTATATGCATATATACACACATGTTTATGTGTATTTACTATATGTATATTATGTAATAGTGTCAATGTTTCTGTTCACTATACTTGACTATGTTTATACATGCAAAGCTATTTTAAAATCCACAGCACATAATATTATTCATTTTCTTGGGAGTAATTGGAGGCACTTGCCAGCTTGATCAGGCCTTCATTTCCATACATCAAAACAACAACTTAGAGCAGGATGACTTTTACCCCAAGCCTCCAAAATACATAAGGTGCTTACAGCATTTGTACTCCTTGAGGAGGTAGAAACCACTAGTTTGTAAAACCAATTAGTTGCAGCAGGAATTGTACTAGATATGTATTTCCAGGTAAGCTATTTTTTGTCACAGACCTATAACAGTCCCTTCCCCAATAGTGGCCTCCCCGGGAACAGCCATACATTGTCTCAGACACTCTTCCCCATGGGAGATTGCCCCTGAGTCCCCCCAACAGAGTTTTGTGGACCAAGGTTCAAGTTCTCGCTCTACCCCAGTAGATGAATTTGCTTTAAAATTCTATTCAAGGTCATTTTTTTGGTGCTTACTTGAGGGACCCAAATTACTTGTTATAGCTCTGCCTTATATATTTCTGTCTTTTTACCCTTAGGCATACTCAGAGGACTACGATAACTCTCCAGCTAGCACGGTTCAGTTTGAATTTCAAAGAATGGAAGTATTACTTTGGTACCTTTCACTGGAAAGGCTTCGCAAATGTGTTCTACCAAACCCCCTGTTTATCCCTTTAAAGTCACGATACAGTAAGCTTTGTTTATTTTTGTTGTTGGTCACTCATTTCTCAGTTTTGTCCTACTCTTTGTGACCCCATTTGAAATTTTCTTGACAAAGATACTAGAGTTGTTCACCATTTCCTTCTCCAGTTCATTTTACAGATGAGAAGCTGAGGCAAAGTGGCTTGCCCAGAATTACATAGTTCGTAAGTATGTGAGGCCAGATTTGAACTCAGGAAAATGAGTCTTCCTTAATCCACGCCCAGTACTCTATCCACGCTGCCAGCTATCTGCCCTTGTTTATTCTTTAATCTAAATTTTTAATATCCATTTCAATTTTTGAGGCTGGTATTACTCTGGAACATCTACTTACAACCAGGAACATTAGGGATGAAGGTATGATAATTAGATATCCTAGCATTTTCTCATGGGGATACCAATTGCACAAATACGTTCAAATCTCATTTGGATAAATATTTTAGAGCTCACACTAGGACAAACATTTGAGTATCTACACAAAGAGAAACAATATAGTATCACTAAAGAAGAGCAGGTGCTCAATATGTGCCAAGTACTGTGTCAACTACATATTTGTAAGAAAGTGTTCTGAGGAAGATAACTAGGATGCTGAAGGGCCTTTGAGTCATAGCACATGAAGATCAATAGAAGTATAGGCTTTCAAACTTATTCTATGTCATGTCCCTGTGGCATTCTAAGGAAGCCAACAAATCCCTTCTCAAAATGTTTTTAAATAGTTGAAATAAAAAATACATTAGATTACAACAGAAATTAATTATGTTGAAATATAGTTAATGATTTTTTTTCAGTTCATGGACCAGAGTTTAAAGGAACTTATGGGTGAATACTCTAGGAAAGACAATTCAAATATAATACTTCTTTTTGTGAACCAGATCTGTCAAATGGAAGTGGAATCACACTTATTCACTAAATTAATGGAAACAGAATTTACAGGTAGAAATTTCAGGAAAACAAATTTAATCTTGAATCAGGGAAGTCTCCAAAGGTAGAATGAGGGAGTTTCTTGGGAGATAATGGGTTCCATTTCCACAGATAACATCAGGAAGAAGCTGGAAGACCACTTGTCAGGAATGCTGTATAGAGGACTCCTAAGTAGTCCCCATAATCCCTTTCAACTCTGAGATTCTTGGATTATTACACATATGAATTTACCCTTTTCCTTTTTTAATTTATTATTTGTTTTTAATTTTTTCTTAAATTTCTAGATCCAAATTCCCACCCTTTCTCTAGGTCTTCCTCTGCCCCATTTTGAAGGCAAACAATTTTATGTCAGTTGTACATGTGAAATCATGCACAACACATTTCAATATTAGCCATGTTGAAAAAAGCAAGAAAAATGAAGTGAAAAAATTGTACTTCATAGTTCATCACTTCTCTCTTGAGAGGTGAATAGCATTTTTCATCATAAGTCCTTTGGAATTGTCTTGGATCATTGTGTTTGTCCTTCTTTCTCGAAGAGGAGCATGATATCAAGATACTGATGTGACTTGCAGTTGACTTCCATTTGAGTGAGGGAACTTGCACAGGCAAGTTCACAAACCTCACTTTCTGCTCCTGAGCCATCTGGGTTCAGTGGCTTGATAATTCATCAGGATGACTGGAGATGATCCAGAATGCAATGTGAGACCCTGGCTCTTTCAGAATGAAGTCTTATCACATTCTCACTTTTGAGTGAGATACACCCTTTCAATGAACAGGCTTCCTTAAGTAGTTAACTCAAGGGATGGCCCCATAAATCCAAAATAAAATCAAACTTTGAGAGGAAGACCCTCAGTGTACCTGGGTAAAAGAGAAAGCTGCTGTGTAGTAATTACATTGTATCATTATATATCTGATCAATATAATGATCAGAATAGCTGAGTCTTTCACAGTTGATCATCATTACAATTTTCCTATAGCTATTTACAATGATCTCCTGGTTTTGCTCATTTCAATTTACATCAATTCATATGCCTTTCCAACATTTTCTGAAAATATTCTACTCATCATTTTTTTTGTAACAGTCGTGTTCCATCATACTCATATACCACAGCTTGTTCAGCCATTCCTCAACTGATAGGCATTGACTCATTTCCTAATTGTTTGGCACCACAAAAGGACTATAAATATTTTTGTCCATATAGATTCTTTTCCGTTGATGTCTTTGGGAAACAGATCAGAACTGTCATTGCTGGGTTAAAGAGTATGGTTAGTTTTATAGCACTTGGGGCATAATTCCAAAATTACTCTCCAGAATAGTTAGACCAGTTCACAACTCCAACAACGGTGCATTAGTGCCCATGCTTTTTCACATCCTCTCCATCTTTTGTCATTTTCTTTTCTTGTTATGTTAGCCAGTCTGCTAGGCTGAAGTAGTAGGTCAGAGTGTATTAATTTGCATTTCTGTAATAAATAGAGATTTAGAAAATTTTTTAAAATAGATAGCTTTGATTTTGTCTGCTGAAAGCTGTTACTATCCCTTTGTCATTTATTTAATAGAGGAATGACTTATTTTTTAACTAAATTTTACTTAATTCTCTAGATATTTGAGAAATGAGATGTTTATTAGAAAAGCTTGCTGTAAAAATGCATTCCCAGTTTCATATTTTTCTCCCAATTTTGATGTATTGGTTTTATTTGAGTAAAAAGTTTTTAATTTCATATAATCAAAACTGTCTTCCTATGATCAACTCTATTGCTTGTTTGGTCATACACTCTTCCATTATCCATAGATCTGACAGGTTAAATTTTTCATGCTCCACTAATTGGCTTATGATAGCCATCCATTATGTCTAAATCAAAACACTTTTTGACCTAATCTTGGCATACTCTGTGAGATGTTGGTCTATGCCTAGTCTCTGACAAACTGCTTCCCAATTTTCCCAGCAATTTTTCTCAAATAGTGAGTTCTTTCCCTAAAAACTTGGATCTTTGGTTTTATCAAGCATTAGATTACTATTGTCATTTACTACTGCGTACTATATACCTAATCCGTTCCATCTATCTAACACTCTATTTATTAGCCAGTGAGATTATTTTTATAATTATAACTTGATAATATAGCTTGAAATTTGGTACTGGTAGGTAGCCTTGCTTTACTTTTTTTTTTTTCACTGATTCTTTAGACATTCTTCATCAGTTTAAGATGATTTTATTATTTTTTTCTACCTTTATAAAATAATTCTTTAGCAGTTTGATTGAAATTGCACTGAATAAATAGATTAACTTAGGTAGAATTGCCATTTTTATTATATTAGCTCAGCATACCCATAAACAAGTAATCCAATTATTTGGATCTGTATTTGTGGGGAGAAAGTGTTTTGTAATTGTGTTTGTAAGGTTCCTGGATTTGTCATGGAAAGTAGACTTTCGAGTATTTTATATTGTCTATAATTATTTTAAATTGAATTTCCCTTTCTATTTCTTCCTGCTGGAATTTACTGGTAATACACAGAAATGTAGATGATTTATGTGGATTTCTTTTATATTCTATAATTTTGTTAATGTTGCTCATCATTTCCACTGGTTTTTTGTTGTTGTTGTTGTTGTTGATTCTCTAAGCATATCATCATATCATCTGCAAAGAGTGATAGATTTTTTTTGTTACTTATTCATATGCCTTCAATTTCTTTTTAATGTCTTATTGGTATACCTAATATTTCTTAGTAAAATATTGAATAATAGTGTCGATAATGGACATCCTTGATTTGCTCCTGATCTTATTGTGAAAGTTTCTAGTTTATCCCCATTACAAATAATGTTTGTTTACGAGTTCAGATAGTTATCATTTACTGCTTAAAGGAAAACTCCATTTATTCCTATGCTTTCTAGGTTTTTTTAATAAGATTGGGTGTTACGTTCTGTCAAAAAATTTTCTGCATCTTTTGAGGTGATTATAAGATTTTTGTTGTTTTGGTATTGACATGTTCAATTATGGTAATAGTTTTCCTAATGTTGAATCAGTCCTACATTTCTGGTATGGATCCAACCTGATTATCATATATGATCTTTGTGAAATATTGCTGTAATCTCTTTGCTAATACTTTACTTAACATTGTGGCATCAATATTTATTAGGGAAGTTGTTTTATAGGGGTTTTTTTCCTTGTTTATTGCTCTCTCTAGTTTAAGGAACATAACCATATTTGTGTCATAGAAGGAATTTGGTAGAATTTCTTTACCTATTTTTTCAAATAGTTTATGTAGCATTGGAACTAATTTTTATTTAGATGCTTGCTAAAATTGACTTAGAAGTCCATCTGGTCCTTTGAGTTTTTTTTTTTTTTCTCAGAGAGAACTTTGATGGCTTGTTCAATTTCTTTTTCAAAGATAGAGTTACTTAAGTATTCTATTTCTTCTTTAATCTGGACAACTTATTTTTTTTTTTGGAAATATTTATCCATTTCATGTAGATCCTCAGTATTATTGTCACATAATAGGGCAAAATAACTTCTAATAATTAGTTAAATTCATCTTCATTGGTGTTACATTTACCTTTTTCATTTTTTATACAGGTAATTTTGTTTACTTTCTTTTTTAAAAATCAAATTAACCAATGGTTTCTCTTTTTTATTTTCATAAAACCAAATCTTAGTTTTATTTTTTTTAGTTCTTTGGCTGTTTCTATTATTTTGATTTTACTCATCACTTCTTTGATTTTCAAGATTTCTACTTTGGGATTCAATTGGGGATTTTTAATTTGTTCTTTTTCTAGTTTTTTGTTTGTTTTTTACTGAATGCCCAATTTATTGATTTACTCTTTCTTGCTGATATGAGTTTAAAGGCATAAATTTTCCCCTAAGCATTTCTTTGACTTCATTCCACAAATTTTAGTATGTTGTGTCACTGTTCATTTTAATAAAATTATTGATTAGTTTTATGATTTATTCTTTAACCCACTCATTCTGTAGAATTAGATCATTTGCTGTCCAATTACATTTTAATTTATGCTTTCAAGAACTTTTTATTGAATATAATTTTTATTGCATTATGGTCCCAAAGGGTACATTTATTAACTCTTCTTTTCTGCATTTTTGGTGGTCTTTTTATACCATAATGCATAATTCTTTTTTTTGTGGCAGTGACACGTACAGTTGAGTAAAATGTACACTTTCCATTCCCAATAAGTTTTCTCCTGAGGTTTATCACATCTAATTTTTTTTTTAATTCTCCTCATTTCCTTAATTTTTTTTACTTGCTTTATGGTTAGATTTATTTAGTTCTGAGAGAGAAAGTTGAGGTCTCCCAGTGTAATCCTAATGTCTGTTTCTTCCTATTACTCATTTAACATTTCCTTTAGGAAAATGTTCTTTCATTTGTTGTATGCATGCTTTGTATTGGTATTACTTTATTATCAGTGGTACCTCTTACAAAAATGTAGTTTGCTAATTATCTCCTTTAATTAGGTATATTTTGGCTTTTGATTTGTCTCAGATCATGATTACTACCCCTGAATTTTTTTAACTTTAACTGCAGTATTACAGATTCTACTCCAACCTTTTATTTTTATATTGTATTTGTCTTTCTGTTTTAGGTGTGTTTCTCATAACATATTTCTGGATTTTGTTTTCTAATCCATTCTGCTATCTGCTTCATTTTATTGGTAATTTTATTACCTCTCTCTCTCTCTCTCTCTCTCTCTCTCTCTCTTTCTCTCTCCCTCCTCCCTCCCTCTCTCTCCCTCCCCTGCCCTCCCTCTGCAAAAAAAGTTTATTTTCCTTCTGATCACTGCATCCCTTAATTAACATTCCCTTTTTTCAACCCCCATTTCCCTTATGCCCTTCCCCTCCTACTTTCCTGTTGGGTAAGATTTCTTTATCCAGCTGAGCGTGTATACTTATGCTTCCCTCTTTGAACAAATTATGATGGAGATAGATTGTCTGCCACCACCACCTCATTTTTTCCCTTTCCACTGAAAAAGTCTATTCTTGCATTCCTCTTTTGTATGAGGTAATTCTTCCCACTGTTCATTTTTCTTCCCCCTTCACCCAATGCATCCCCCTTTCCCACCTCTTCAGTTTTTAGATCCTTCCAACATAGCTGACACACCCATGACCTCTCTCTACATAGACTGCTTCTAACTGTTCTAATAATGACAGTTATTAGGAATTGCATGTATCACCTTCCCACATAGACATATAAAGAATTTATTAAGTTTTTATTAAGTCTCTTGTGATTTTTCTTTCATCTTCTCTTTTTACATGTTTTCTTTTTATGCTTCTCCTGATTCTTGTGTTTGCATGTTAATTTTTTTATTAATCTCTAATCTTTTCATCAGTCTCCTGTTTCATTAATTGTCATTTTTCCCCTGATGTTTTATACTCAGTTTTGCTAGATAGAGTATTCTTAGTTGTAATTCTAGCTTTTTTTATTTCCTTCTAGAATACCATATTCCAAGCCCTTTGTTCCTTTAGGTGGAAGTTGCTAATTTGTATTTCAATTATTTCTTCCAGAATATTTATATGTTTTTTTTTTACCTTGGAGTTCTGGAATTTGGCTATAGTATTCCTGGAAGTTTTCATTTCAGGATTTGAGGAAGTGATACGTGATCAGGAAGTGATACTTTAAATTTCTATTTTATGCTCTGGTTCTAACACAACAAGGTAGTTTTTCTTCATAATTTCTTAAAATATGATGTCTAGGTCCTTTCTTTGATCATGGCCTCCAAGTAGTGCAATAGTTCTTAAGTTGTCTCTCTTTGATCTCTT
The DNA here is from genome assembly GCF_028372415.1 of Notamacropus eugenii. Taxonomy (NCBI): domain Eukaryota; kingdom Metazoa; phylum Chordata; class Mammalia; order Diprotodontia; family Macropodidae; genus Notamacropus; species Notamacropus eugenii. Next base: position 128,720,705 of record NC_092873.1, read on the forward strand.
TTCCAGATCAACTGTTTTTCTAATGATCTATTTCAGATTGTATTTTTTTTATTTTATTGTTTCTTTGATGTTTCATGATGTTCTTAGCTTCCATTTGTCCAATTCTAATGTTTAAAAAATTACTTTCTTCAGTGAACATTTGTATATCTTTTTCCATTTGGCTAGTTCTGCTTTTTAAGTTTTTCCTTTAGTGATTTTTTTGTCTTTTTTAACATTTAGTTAATTTTGTTTTTAAAGGATGTTCTTTGCATTTTTGTGCCTCTTTTACCAAGTTGTTAACTTTCTTTTCATATTTTCTGTGAACTTTCTATCATTCTCATTTCTTTTCCCAATTATTCCTCTACCCCTCATGTCTTTCTTTAGCTCTTCCAATGAGTTTGTTCCCAATTTGTATTTTTTCTTTAAGGCTTTTCATACAGTTATTTTCACATTGTTGTTTTTTTCTGAGTTTATGTCTTGATCTTTCCTGCCACCACAGTAATTTTATGCTTTTTTCTATGTTAACCCATTTTTCCAATCTATTTCTTGACTTCTAACTCTATGCTAACATTTATGTTTATTCTATGATTAGGCTCTACTCATGAGTGGGGAGGCTTTGTCCAAAACGTCAGGCTTTTTTGTGCTATCTCCAAAGCTAGTTCTGAGGGTCTGAAAGTTTTCAGTGCTTCCAAGGTGGTGTGGTCACTGCTGTCCTGGTGTGTGCTCTGATCTTTACCAAAGGTGCTAGGAATACTTTCTTCCTTGGAACTCTGACCAGGGCCCCTACTCCCATGTACAAGCACTCCTTTCCACTCCAGAACTGTGACACAGAACTGTATATAAGCAATAAAGCTACCAAACAGTGCCAGGTCCTATACCCAGTGCCAGCAAGAAGTCCCCTGTAATCTCTTTCTGACCACTTCTCAACTCCCTTATTTTCTCTGGGCTGAGAACTTCAGCAGCTGCCACTGCCTCCAAGGCTCACCACAGGTACTGTTACCAGACACACTCCTAACCAGTCACCATTCTGGTGTAACAAACTTCCTCTGTCAACCTCCTAAGTTGTCTTTGACTGAAAAAAAAATGCCATACCCTGACCTTTTGTTAGTTATGTTGCTCCAGAATCTGGTTTCATTCATTATTTTAAAGTTGTTTGGAGGGGACTGTTTGGATAGTTCAGTAAGATTGCTAAGACCATATTGACTCCACCCTGCTTTTTTTTCCTTTTTTAATTACAATCTCTATTATTAATCAATCTCCTTCAGTGATCCAAGTTATTCATTTGAAAGAGCATATGATGGGGTAAAAAGATGCATTCTGTGACAATGGAATAGAACGAATATGCCCAACCTGTATCAGAATTGGACTTATAACTTTAAAAAAAGAGAGAGCACAGCACCATGATATGAGCAGAGTATCTGGAAGTTAAAAACCCAAATTCAGTTTTGATTTTGCTATTTACTATCACTATGACTTTGTTTGTGTCTATATTGTTATATTGTATCCATTATCTGTCTATCTACCTATCTTTATCTGTTTCTATCTATTCATCTATCTATTTTTGAGTCATACCTGATTTCATTGCTTCAGGAAATTCCTGATGAGGATTTTTATTTCATCAATGAGGTGAAATTAAAAAAAAATTTCTTCTATACCTTTAGAGTGTTACCTGTGGTACTGAGAGTTTAAGTAACATGGTCACATATTAAATATGAGAGGTAGGATTTGAATTTATGTCTACCTGACCTTAAGCCCAGAAACCAATCCACTATGTATCATTGTATTGATATTTTTCACATACCACAAGTATTTATTGGATGAATTAATAAGTAAATATGAAAACAGAAAACACTTTGACAACTTGTACCATAGTAAGTTCAAAGCCACCAAAAATATCAGTTCATTTATAGAATTCAAGCTTAAGCATGTGATCAAAGATTTTAATAGCACTCTATAAAGAAGTTATAATCGAAAAAGTCCAAAAATGATTCTATATTTCTTAAATACTGTAAGGAGTAAATTTGTCAAGGGCACATTGGATTTTTCTCTTACTGATCAAAATGAATAATTAATATTTTGTGAAAATTTCAACAAGTATGGAAACATTAACTAACATAAAGTCATGATTATGTTAATAGCTATTAATAAAACTGATGGTTATATTTTAATTAGCCATTAAATGCTTATTTAATTAGTAATTGATAGTTGGTATTAATGATAGACACCCAAGATGACTTTTATGGGGAAAATGCATAATATACTGTTTAGTATTTATGTAGCATTTTCTCCCCATAAAATCAAGTTATTTTTATGTTATGAAAACTAATTTGACATAATGAGAAAGTACATGACTAATAATTATTGGCAAAACATTCAATAATATTTCTTGAAAATGAATAATATTATGTGAGGAGATATCATAAAATATGTATAAAAGCCAGTTCTTATCATTGAAAAGAGGACAACAAAATTCAAACAATAATTGAAGAAACCTAAAAGATAGGCATGTGTAAGCAAATTGAAGTCTTGTGTGTTTGGGTGTGTGTGTCTGTGTGTCTGTGTGTCTGTGTGTGTGTATCTGTGTCTGTGTGTCTGTGTGTCTGTGCAAAATCAGAAAGTATGCAGCATAAATAAGTAAAAGGAATAGTTGATTGATTGATTGATTGATTGATTAGGGACAGTAGCAAAAAGAACAATGAACCAGAATTAAGAAATGCACCAGAACAAAGTAGCAATCTTAGACCAAAGAGAAATCTTAAGTTCTGTCACTTTGAAGCATCAGAGTTTCTCAGCTGGCTGATGTGGTCTTTGTCAAACAGCAATCTACTATCGCTCAGACACAAGCACAAGTCAAGAATCTACAGAGTTCAGACAAGGAGGATAATAATCAAACTTTCTCCAGGATTAGATCACTTTGGAAGCACTGAAAGCTTTAAGGTCTTCAGCCTGAGCTGACCCTATGATTGTGGGAAAACATAGCACTGTTATTTTAAAAGAGCAGATGTTTAAAATCTGGTCAATTAAATTTCACTGAATTTTGACCAAACTAGATCAGAATGGGATACACAAATTCAGTGCTGAGAAGTGGTTTGTTTAAATGAAGTCTGAATATTAAAACCATTCATTAAGCAAATCAAGGCATTATCCTTGCACTCCAAAGGTTGAAAAGTATTAAGGGGTCCTGGTTTATGTTTGGTTGTGGTTCATATGTACATGGTTCTTCTTTAGTCATTCAGTTATGTCTGACTCTTTGTGACCTCATACACCATACTGTCCTTGGGAAGTGCTTTGCCATTTCCTTCTCCAGCAGATGAAGGCAAACAGAGGTTAAATGGAACACAGCTAATAAGGTTCTGAGGACAAATTTGAACTCAGGTCTTCTTGATTCCAGGCCCAGCACTCATCCACTGAGCCATCTAGCTACCTGCATATATCTAGCCTGATTTACCTGTAGCTCCAAGAAACTGTAGAATGTATAGTGGCCACACTATGGAAAGCTGTCTCAGCAGATAGCCTAAGTCAGTTTGAAGGTAACTGGCAGGCTTCAGATCTGTTGCTAAGGTAAGGGGATGTCTACCCCAAGCATCTGAAGACTTGTCCTGATGGAATGGGTGGATAAGATCAATTTTTTCCAATAATGATGAAGTCAGCTGAAGCAGGAGCTGTGGAGCAGTTAGAGTTTAGTCAAACATGAAGACATCAAGGTCATCCACTGCATACTAGGCCATTGTCAGTCATATCGATATTTGTTTTACCACTATATTTCAATGACTCTGGAGGAGAGAGTGAGTCTGATGATTTTGTTCAACTCTACCTCACTTAAATCCCATTCATGTCCAATCAAGACATCACTCCATGATGTCATTGATTCTCCTCAAAAATGAAAGGCCACCATTACTATTAACAACAACTATAACAATCTGGATGCTATAGACAAATTCTTTCTTTCTTGATGTGAATGGAAGGATCTGTTTTCTATAGATTTAAAGTGAACTTTTTCAATAAAAATAAGAAAAAGTTCTAGGGGAAAATTCTACTAGATCATTAAACCGTTTTCAAATGGTTACAGAAATTTCATTTCATTTTAATCCTAGATATAGTTCTTGGCAAAGTTCAATCTTCTGAAAGCAATGTATCTGGGCCACATTATCTCAGCTTCATACAGAAATAGCTTTGCTGTAAGATTTAATGTTACACCTTCAGCTTTTATAGGGGGATCAATATGTGGAATGTCCATTTGAGGAACATCTCTGTGTCTTTTGCAAAACCATGGTTGAAGATGTTGTGCATTGTTACCCTTTACCCCTTATATAAGGACACAAGTAATAAATTCCTCCTTGAATTCAAAGCCAAGAGAGTATGTTTCAGCAAGTGAATTTCTCCTCTGTCTCTTAGCAAGACAAGCTATCTAAACTTCAGTGTTTTTTTTCCTTTTATCTTAGTTTTTATCTTATTTCCAAGAAAACTATCTTAAGTACTCTGCTTTATTAATGAATGAATCTCAGACATCTGGCAACTTTTATTCCTCTCCTTTTGAATTATCTTTGCTTTTTGTCATCTTGTTTTGCGTTGTTATTAATTTGAAACGGACAAAATCATCTTATGAAATTGGCAGAACATAAATCCTAAAACAATAAATGAATTTAAACCAAATAATTAAATTGTATTCTATTTATACTTATGTTTATATTTGTATCTATATATATTTATCCCTTATGTATCTACTTTAGACCAGTCCTATTACAACTATCAACTATGTAGGCATAACCATAGGACCTATAAGACTTTGTGTCTTATAAGACAAGGGAACTCCAATACATACATTCAGAGTTGCTATAATCTATCATAGTAAGACTTCCACCAAATCAAATTCTCACTTGATTCAGAGAAGGATATTATATACAGTTAGAACAGACCTTTTAAAAAGCAGAAAAACAAGGATTAATCAATCAAACATTTATTGTTACCTACAATGCACAAAGCTCTATTCTAGGTCCTGGAAAAAAAATGTTAAGATAATGGACTGTTTATAAAACGAGTGAGTTATCCCTTGCAGTCAGGTGGTAGTGAAAATAGAAGAACAGTTTGGTTCTCAATGCAGCAGAGAAAGGAGTTAACCAATTTGATTGCTTTCCCCAAATCCCCATGGGTCATTGGTTCCTCATTAACTAAAACATTCTTGCTAGGGATTGCTTTGTTTCCATCCTTATGTCCATGGTAGTTTCACTGCATCACACATAATGGATGCTTTATAAATACATTGTATAAAATTGAAACTTTTGTTGAAAAACTATAAATATACACAGCCTGAGAATAATCCTCAGCTTCAATAACCAGGGAAGGTAATGGTTCAATCTCAAAATTTCCACACTAAACAAAATATTCAAGTAGCCAAGGAAAAAAAGCATCTTTTAATACAGAAAATATATTTCAATAGTCCTGTACTTCCAAGAAAACCAAGGACACATTGGAATATGTTATAAAAATCAAAGGAGATCAGATTGTATATCAGAATAGCATAACCTTAAAATTGGGTTTATTACTCAACAAAAGCAGATTAAATTTCAATAAGGAGAGAAATCTGAGTCATTCTTGCAAATAGTGGTCTGCCTCCTCTAAACTCTCCTGTACGTAGCTGCCAAACTAAAACAAAATATCAACATGGTACTCCCATATTCAAGATACTCTAGGGGCCCTCTATTGCTTCTAGAATAAAATACCCACTTGAACTTGATATTTAAAGATTTTCACAATCTGGTTCCAGTCTACTTTTGTAGACTTACTCATAATATTTCCTTACAAAGCTCTACATTCCAGTCAAAACTGGTCTACTTACTTCTCTTTGTATATCCTATTCCATTTTCTGTCTCTGTGACATTGTACAGATTCCCCCTCCCCATACATAGAATGCACTCCCTTCTCACCTCCACAAAATTGCTTTTTGTCAAATTCAGCAGAATCACCACTTTCCATATGAGTCCTTCCCAGATTACTTAGTTTCTAGAAACACCCCCCAAACCATCTCATATTCATGTGTGAGTAAATACACACATGTATATATACATGCACGTGTATATGTGCATACATATACACATATGTTTATATATGTATGCATGTATGCGTGTGCACACATACTTATACAGGAAAATATTGGTTTCCCAAGTGTAAGTTTTGCAAAGGCAAAGACTCTTTTATATTTTTCTCTTTCTAGGCAGCGCTTAGTCGAGTGCTCAGCATATAGTAGTGCTTAATGCTTGTTAAATGAATTAATAAAAGTCAAGAAAGCTTGTAACATGCAAACTTTTCAAGTGTGAGAAAAAAAGTGTAAAGAATAGTAAACCAGAAAATTTTAGAACATTAAACCAACAGTTTAGAGGTTAAGATTTAATAGCTTAAAAACCACTGCACTAAGACTTTGGGGACATGCTATGGAATAAAATATCTGTAGAAGCAGTTTTTGTAGCAACAAAAAACTTGACATAAAATGGGGGACAAATTGGCAAATAGCTAAACAAAACATTTATATAAGTGAGATATAATATTATTATGCCAAAAGCAACAATTAACATGAGAATTTTAAAAACATGGAAGCTTTTAAATGAAGTATTTCAGTAAAAAAAACAAAATTAAGACAACTGTCTTAGAGAAGGCCCACGGGGTTACTCTTCAACTTTTCTTACACCATCAGATTGAGTCCTTGAGAAATAGCTGTTGGGGGAGGGGATGGTAGAGTCAAGATGGCAAAGTAGAAGCAGACACCTGCCTGAGCCCTCCACCCAAAAAATACCTGTAAAAAAATGACTGAACAAATTCTAGAGCAGCAAAAGTCACAAAAGGAAAAAGTGAAACAAATATCCAGCCCAAGATAATCTGAAAAGCAACCAGAGAGATCTATTGCACCAGGCTTAAAGCAAAGCACAGCCAAACATGGTCCATGCTGGGCCATACAAGGGACTGGAAGAGACCTAGGGACATGAAACCACTGTGCATCTGACATCTCAAGCCACAAAAACCAAAAACAGCTTCAAAGGTCACCTGGGTCAGAGAGGAACATGATCTGGCCTTAGCCCCAGCCCTAGCCCTAGGACAATGGCAGCCACTGCGGTAGTGGCTGGCTGCTTCTGGCGCTCTTAGTCTACAGATAATGTAGGAATAAAGCAACCAATCTGGGTGACAGTCCTGGTTGGCATACCTAGGACAAGGAGGAACACTTGGCATGGCAGAGTTGGTAGTAACTGTGGAGAGGGAATCCTACTCACACACTGAGGGCAGAAGAGAGTGCTTGTGGTTGCTCACAGACAAAAATGCAGGCCAGGAGAGGAGCAAACACCTTGCCTTTGATCATACCACTTTGTAGGAGCTGAGAATTTGCAGTTTCCTGGAGATATCTCTGAAAGAAGCTGCACAAAGCCCCTGAAAATTGAGGCAGTATACCCTTAACTTAATAAGGAATCCAGAGATCAAGTAATTGGCTGTAAAAATGTCCAAAGAGGGGAAAAATAAGACTATAGAAGGTACTTTCTTGGTGAAAAGGTATTTTCTTTCTATGAGGAAGATTAAAGGATAAAACCCAAGGAAGACAGCAAGATCAAGGTTCCTACAACCAAAGCCTCCAAGAAAACTATGAAATGGTCTCAGTGCATGCAAGAACTCAAAAGGATTTTGAAAATCAAATAAGAGGGGTGGAGGGATAACTAGGAAGAGAAATGAGAGTGATGCAAGAAAATCCAGAAAAAAAGTCAACAGCTTTCTGAAGAAGAGCCCCAAAAATGCTTAAGAAAATAATACTTTTAAAAATAGACTAACCCAAATAACAAGAATGGTAAAAAAAAAAAAAGCCAATGAGGAGAAGAATGCCTTAAAACAGAGAAGTAGTCAAATGGAAATGGAGATCCAAAATCTCACTGAAGAAAATAATTTCTTCAAAATTAGAATGGAGCAAATAGAAGCTAATGACTTTATGAGAAATCAAGAAATTATAAAACAAAAACAAAAGAATGAAAAATAGGAGACAATATAAAATATCTTATTGGAAAAACAACTGGTCTAGAAAATAGATGCAAGAGAGATAATCTAAAAGTTACTGGACAATCTGAAAGCCATAATCAAAAAAAGAGTCTAGACATTGTCTTTCAAGAAATTATCAAGGAAAACTGCCCTGATATTATAGAACCAGAGGGCAAAATAGAAATTGAAAGAATTCACTGATCTCCTCTGGAAAGAAATCCCAAAAGGAAAACTCCTAGGAATTTATAGCCAAATTCCAGAGGTCTCAGGTCACAGAGAAAGTATTATAAGCAACCAGAAAGAAATAATTCAAGTGCTATGGAAACACAATCAGGAAAACACAGGATTTAGTAGCTTCTAACTAAAGGATCAAAGGACTTGGAATATGTTATTCCAGAAATCAAAGGAGACTGGATTAAAACCAAGAATCAATTACCCAGCAAAACAATATACTTCAGGGAAAAAAAATGAAATTTCAATGAAAGAGAGGACTTCCAAGCATTCTGGTTGAAAAGAACAGAGCTGAATAGAAAACTGGACTTTCAAATACAAGAATCAAGAGAAACATGAAAAGGTAAAAAGGTAAGAGAAACCATAAAGGGAGTCATTAAAGCTGAACTGTTTATATTGCTACATGGAAAGATGATATTTGTAACTCATGAGACCCTTCTCAGTATTAGGGTAGTTAGAGTGGATATACGTATGTGTGTGTATGCATACATACATACATATACACACATATATGCACACACATATATATACATACACATAAAATGTATATATACACATATACATATGTGTAGGTATATGTATATATGTATGTGTACATGTATGTGTATATGTATGTGCATATATATACATATATATAGACTATAGACAGAGGGTACAGGATGAATTGAATATGAAGGGAGGATATCTAGAAAATAAAATTAAGTGTTGAGAGGAATATAATGGGAGAAAAAGAAAGGGAGAAATAGAATGTAGCAAGGCATCTCACATAAAAGAATCAAGAAAGAGTTTTTACAATGAAGGGGAAGAGGGAGGAGGTGAGAGGAAATAAGTGAGCCTTACTCCCACTGGATTTGTCTTAAGAAAGGAATAACATACATTCAATTGGGTATGGAAATTTATCTTACCTTACTGAAAGGTAGGGGAGGAAGGGGATAGAAGAAGAATGATAATAGAAGGGTCAGCAGATTGGGAGAAGGGGTAATCAGAAGCAAAAACTATTGTGGGGGGAGATAGGTCAAGGGAGAGAATGGAATAAATGGAAAGCAGGACAGGATAGAGTTATTTTTTCACAACATGACTGTTATGGAAGTGTTTTGCATGGCTAAACATGTGTAACCTATATCAAACTGGTTGTTTTCTCAATGAGGGTGGGTGGGGAGGGAGGAAGGGAGAGAATGTAGAACTCAAAGCTTTAAAAATGAATATTAAAAACTGTTTTTGCATGCAACTGGGAAATAAGTTGTACAGGCAATGGGGTATAGAAATCTATCTTACCCTACAGGAAAACAGAGGGGAAAGGGATGGAAGAAGGGGATAGTGATAGAAGGGAGGACAGATTGGAGAAAGGGGTGGTTGGGGTACATGCTGGGGTGGAGGTAGAGGAGAGATGGGGTGAAAATTTGGAATTCAAAATCTTGTGGAAGTGAATGTTGAAAACTGAAAATAAATCAATTATATTTCTTAAAAAAAGAAACTGCTACTACTTCAAGTTTCTAGAAGAGGTCTATGGATTTGAATTCCTAAAACTTTACAAGCCTCACCAGTTTGAAAGTCAGTCAGTAGACACAATTGGCAGGTAGGTAGTGCAGTGCACTGAGTGCTAGGCTGGGAAATAGGAAAACTCATCTTCCTGAGTTCAAATCTGAATTCAGACACTAACTAGTCATATGACCTTGGGCAAATCACTTAGCCCTTTTTGCTTCAGTCCCTCATCTATAAAACAAGCTGAAGATGAAAAATATCTTTGCCAAAAAAACCCCAGAAGGGTTCAAAAAGAGTCAAATATGACTGGAAAATGACAACACACAATGGGAATTGCATAAGAAAAAAAATAGCTAAATAGCTTCTCTCTCCCACCTCCCCCATCAATAATCCAAGAGTGAGTCCTCCCAATAAATAAGCATGGTGTCCATGGGAAGATCAGGCACAAACTTAAGTACAATGGTAATGAGACATACATACAGGAAATATACGTGCCCAAGGCTATAAACTCCCCCAGTACTCTTGGACCCCAAAGCCCTTGCTTTTGTTGTACAGAGCACCCAAAACACAATGTCCAGTTTCAACAGTGAGGAGCTATCTCAAACCCAAAACCAGTTTGTTTCTCTCATGCCAGGGGATCAGGATCCTTGAAATTGTTTCTAGTCTTCACTGACTGGTGGAGTGTGTGTGCATCTGGTGTGTGCATCTCTGTTCAAAAATTGCGCCTTCCCCCCACACTCTGAAACAAATGAATTTTCAAACTAAGGAAAGGGAAGTTTCCTTCTGTAAAAATAACTCTTTTATTAGATGCCATTATTCATGGAGGAAGGAAGAGAAAATTCCCTTCTCCTCCCCCAGAGGTGGTTTTGGGTTCTTCTTCAACTGTTGGCTCTCTGTCTCTCTCTGTGTCTTTCCCTCTTTATCTCTGTCTCTTTGCCTCTGTTTTTCTGTCTCTCTTGGTGTCTGTCTTTCTTTGTCTCTCTGTCTCTGTCTCTCTATCTCTGTCTGTCTCTCCCTCACTGTCTCTCTGTTTCTGTCTGTCTCTTCAGAACTACATTTATCTCATCATTATCTTTTATCATTCCATCTTTCTGCATGGCTTGTGACTCTTTTGTAGATTTCATTTCTGGCTACTGATTTGAACAGGCTCTCCTCCCACCCCCAATATCTGGAATACAATTCCTCCTCACCTCTACCCTTTAGAATTCCTAGGTTAAAAATCATATTGGGCTTAAATTTCCCTTGTTAATCCTGCTTAAAATTCTCTTGGGTGTCTCCAGTTAAGTTACATAGCTTCTTGAATTTTCCCTTAAATAAGCCAAATAAGAAAGTCTGTGCTTTCAAAAAGAGGCAGCATAGCATGATGGATAGATTTCTTAGCAGGGGTGGGGAACCTGTGGTTTTGAAGCTACATGTGGCCCTCTTAGTCCTCAAGTGTGGACTGAATCCAAACTTCACAAAACAAATCCTTTTAATAAAAGGATTTGTTCTGTAAAACTAGAACTCAATCAAAAGACCATATCCAAGGACATAGAAGGCCACATGTGGCCTCAAGGCCACAAGGTTCCTCACCACTAATAGCAAAGGGAGCCCCATTTTCACATCCTTCATCAGACCTATACTGACTTTGTGACCCGGGTTAAGTCATTTGACCTTTCAGTGCCTCCAGAAAAATCTAGGATTATAAATGGCATGAGTCACTAATCTACAATGCTAAGGCAAGCTTTTCTCATCCAGAGTTCCTAAAACCAATGAAATCACAGGTCTACTAAAAAAAAAATACTATTACTGAAACTTTTATTTGAGATCTCTCTAATAGTGGATCTTCCTTTATTTTCCCTGAGAATTATCTATTGACAGTGAAGTTTATGCTTTGGAGTTAAATCTGCTCTGATTTTACTATGTTTGCGTATGAAAAATTGACAGATGTCTTAATAAAGAATGCCCAGCTGGTTTATAGAAAAAGTAGCACAGTCTAAAACTGCATAAAACATCTGTACCCTACTAATGGATTTTAATAGCTTTTCATCTTGTGCATAATACCATTCAAAATAACTATAATTAAATGTGCATTTTGTTAATGAATCTACTCACTGAATCACTTTTAAAAAATCTTTTTTTCATTGCCAAAAGACTTTTCCAGTCATGTTTTCTAATCTGTTGTTTTAGTTATCTCAACTTTCAAAATATAATTATTCTAGATCGATTTGCTTGACATACAAAACAACTTCTTTTCAATGCTGTCACCATTGAGATGCTTTTATTTCTTTCCCACTGTTATACTGTCTTAGGTTCTGAAGAAAGTAATAAACATTTGAGTCACAAGATTATTGAAGAAATTCCAGTACAAAAGTATGCTTGAGCCACACAAAAAGACTGAAACACATGGAGTAACTGTTATTTTAAATTGTCTTTGTGCTTATTTGGAACTTTTTATAGAGGACTAAAAATAACTTGATATTGATTGATTTCAAATAATAGGTACCCTTTCTAAATAAAGCAATCATATACTTGTAGTTTCAACCATTCCTAAAGGAGATAGAATTGAATGCTTTTCCACATGCTAATTTTTCTATCTTCACATAAAATGTACAGTCATATTCAAGAAATGCTAAAATAATATCCTTGAGAGAGAACCTCTACTAATAATCAGTCAAACAATCAATCAGTAGGGATTTATTGAGTGCTTGTTATGTTTCCAGAATGATTCTAGGTTCAGAAAATACAAAGACTATGGTGAAGCATTCCCTGACTTCAAAGAAGTAGCAAACCACTTGGGTGATAATATATGCGTATGCATGTGTGGGTATTATATATTATATTTCATGCATTTATATAGCACATTCTATTATGTATATTCATATGTGTGTATATATAATGTATACATATATATAAAATGTGTGTGTATATATAAAATGTATATAGATAAATATCTATATCTACATATATATACACTGTAAAATTGCAAAATGACTAAAACCAGCAGTGTAATACTGGTATTTAATGTAGTTTTAACCTACAGTTCAAGGTAATTGTGTCACTCCTTCTATAAAGTATCTGGACATTCTTTATTAAAACGTTTGTCAATTCTTTATGAGAAACCTAGGTGTCACAGGTGATAGAGTGCCAGACCTGGAACCAGGAACATTTATCTTTCTGAATTCAAATTTGTCCTCAGACACTAACTGTGTGACCCAGGTCAAGTCATGTTATCCCATTTGCCTCAGTTTCCTCATCTGTAAAATACACTGGAGAAGGAAATGGCAAACCACTCCAATGTCTTTGCCAGGAAAATCCCACAAGGGATCATGAAGAATCAGACATGACTGAAATGACTAACTGATAACAATTCTCTATATGCAAGTATTAGTAAAATCATAGCAAATTTAACTCTAAAGCAAACCATAAACTTCACTGTATTTAAATAGATATGTGTATTTACATACATATAATATACGTATATTAAAGTAGATAGATAGATATGGCAGATATGTGGCACAGTGGATGGAGTACCGGACCTGGAAGCAGAAAAAACAGAGTTCACATCTGATCTAAAATACTACTTGTATGACCCTGAACAAGTCACTTAACACCAGCCTGCATAAAACTGGAGAAGGAAATGACAAAAGACTCCAGTACCATGGACAGTTGGTCCAAGGAGTCATGAAGAGTCAGACGTTACCAAACAGCAAATATAAATGTACACACACACACACACCAATAACACTAATACCTTAAAACTACAGTAAGATTTTTGGAACACAGGGGAAGAGAGAGAGAGAGAGAGAGAGAGAGAGACAGAGATGATAGATTTCTATAGAGATCTAGAAGATACAGAGAGAAAGAGAGAGAGTGACAAAGAGAGATGTCTGTATTTTTATGTGTATAGACATAAACATAGTCACATACATGCAAGGTAATGTGAAGTTACAAATAGGTATGCCATCTTCACGCTCTATCTTCAAAAAATCCTGCAAAGACTTGCATGAACAGATGCTGGGTGAAGTGAGCAGAACAAGAGAACACTGTTCACATTAACAGTAACTCTGTACAATGACTAACTTTTACAGATTTGGCTCTTTTCCTCAATGCAAGAATCTAAGACGACTCCAAAGGACTCGTGATGGAAAATGTTATCTTCATCCAGAAAAGGAACTATGTAGTCTGAATGTAGATCGAAGCATACTATTTGCTGGCCCTCTATCTTTTTTTTTTCTGTTCTTTCTTGTAGTTTCCCCTTTGGTTCTGATTGTTCTTTGCAATATGACTAACGTGAAGACGTTTAATATGATGCACATGTAAAGCCTATATCAGATTGCATACTGTCTTGGGGAAGGGGGAGAGGAAGAAAGAGGGGAAAATTTAGAACTCAAAAATCTTTTGCAAGTGAATGTTGAAAACTAAAAATTAATTAATAAATTAAAAGAAGAAAATCATGCTCTAAAGATAAGTCCTGAAGGAAATAGGGAACTTTAAAAAGCAAATATGCACAAATCATTCTAAATTCATAAAAATATTTTAGAGAAAATTCACAAATATGATTACTGAATCAAGTCTAAGACGGCATTTGAATACCTAGCAAATCAATTAATCGTATACCTATCCCAATATATGCCAGGAACCGTGTTGGACAATGACAACAATAATAACCAAGAAAAGTGAAGAGAAGGTTAGGAAGTATGTAGTGCATTTACACCTTGCTCCTGTACCTTTCCAGACAACTCTTCCTACAGAATTCCATAATCACAGAAGAGGAGGGGAACTCATATGTTCGACAACCACTCTATATCTAAATTGTAATCACCTCTGTTGAACAGTCATCCAGTATCTTCTTTCTTTTCGATTCAATTCAGCAAATATTTATTTAGCATATGCTATGTCAGGCACCATCATTTTAGGCAACTGAAATATGCAAAACCAAAATGGAAACAGCTTCTGACCTTTTGTATTCTTTTTTTTTTATATATTATTAATTTATTTATTTTTAGTTTTCAAGTTTCACTTTCATAAGATTTTGAATTTCAAATTTTCTTCCAATTTCTCCCCTCCTCCCACCCCAAAACAGCATGCATTCTGATTGCCCTTTCCTCCAATCTGCCCTCCCTTCTGCCACCATCCTTTTCTCTTATTCCCTTCCCTTCTATTTTCCTGTAGAGCAAAACAGATTTCTATACCCCATTGCCTACATATCTTATTTCCAAGTTGCATGTAAAAACAATTATTAATATTCATTTTTAAAACTTTGAGATCCACATTATCTCCTTTCCTCCCTCCTCACCCACCCTCACTGAGAAGGCAAGTAATTTTATATAGGTTATGCATGTGTAGTCATGCAAAGCACTTCCCTAAAAGTCATGTTGTGAAAAATTAACTATATTTCCCTCTACGCTGTCCCATCCTCCATTTATCCTGTTCTCTCCTTTGAGCTATTCCTCCTCAAAAGTGTTTGCTTCTGATTACCCCTTTCCCCAATTTGCCATCCCTACTATTGCTCCCCTCGCTTACTCTCTTCACTCATGCTTTCTTGTAGGGTAAGATAGATTTCCATACCCAATTGAGCGTGAATATTATTTCCTCCTTAAGCCAAATCTAATGAGAGTAAGGTTCACTTATTCCCTTTCACCTCCTCCCTATTCTCCTCCACTGTAAAAACTATTTCTTGCCTCTTTTATGTGATTATTAACTACATTCTACCTCTCCCTTTCTCTTTCTCCCAATACATTCCCCTCAATATCTAATTTTATTTTTTAGATATCATCCCTTCATATTCAGCTCACCCTATGCCCTCTATCTATCTATCTGTCTATCTATTTATCTATATCTAAATCTATACACACACACACACACAAACACACATATTCCCTCCAACTGCCCTAAAACTGAGAAAGGTCTCATGAGTTACAAATATCATCTTTCCATGTAGGAATATAAACTGTTCAACCTTAATAGATCCAGGTTTTAATATTAATAGATTCAGGTTTCTTATGGTTTTCTTTCTTGTTTACCTTCTCATGCTTCCCTTAATTCTTTTATTTGAAAGTCAGATTTTGTATTTATGTCTGATCATTTCATCAATAATACTTGGAAGTCCTCTATTTTATTGAAATTCCATTTTTTCTTGTGAAGTATTATACTCCATTTGGCTGGGTAGGTGATTCTTGGTTTTAATCCTACCTCCTTTGACCTCTGGAATATCATATTTCAAGCCCTATGATCCTTTAGTGTAGAAGTTGCTAAATCTTGTGCTATCCTGATTGTGTTTCCACAATGCTTGAATATGTTTCTTTCTGGCTATTTGCAATATTTTCTCCTTGACCTGGAAACTCTGGCATTTGGCTACAATATTACTAGGAGTTTCCCTTTTGGGATTTCTTTTAGGAGGAGATCAGTGGATTCTTTCCATTTCTGTTTTACTCTCTGGTTCTCCATCAGGGCAGTTTTCCTTGATAATTTCTTGAAAGATGATGTCTAGGCTCTTCTTTTTAATCATGGTTTTCAGGTCATCCAATAACTTTTAAATTATCTCTCCTGGATCTATTTTTCATGTCAGTTGTTTTTCCAGTGAGATACTTCACATTGTCTTCTATTTCTTTATTCTTTTGGTTTTGTTTTATACTTTCTTGATTTCCCAAGCTAAAGTCATTAGCTTCCATTTGCTCTTTTCTAATTTTGAAGGAATTATTTTCTTCAGTGAGCTTTTGGACCTCTTTTCCATTTGAACAATCCTGCTTTTTAAGGCATTCTTCTCCTCATTCACTTTTTGGACCTCTTTTGCCAGTTTGGTTAGTCTATTTTTAAGGTGTTATTTTCTTCAGCATTTTCTGACTCTCTTTCTCAAGCTGTTAACTCATTTCCATGATTTTCTTGCATCATTCTCATTTCTCTTCCTAATTTTTCCTCTACTTCTCTTATCTGATTTTCAAAATCCTTCCATGACATGAGACCAATTCATGTTTCTTAGAAGCATTGGATGTAGAACTCTGACTTTGTTGTCTTCTGGTTATATATTTTGATATACCTTGTCAAGAAGAAAATAAGATTCTATAATCTGATTTTTTCCCACAGTTTGCTCATTTTCCCAGCCAATTACTTTACTTTTGAGCTCTTTGTTAAGTGGAGAGTGTCCTTCCCCAAGCTTCAGGAGTTTTATGTAGCTGTTTTCAGAGATATTTCTAAGGATCTGTAAATTTTCAGTTCTTCCAATGTGCTATGATGTGAGGAGAGTTGTTTACTCCTCTCCTGGCTTGTGCTGTGGTCTGTGGGCAACCAACAAGCACTGTTTTCTGCCTTGGAACTGTAAGGAGGATTCCTTCCCCACTGCTGCTACAAACTCTGCCACAGTAGCAATCTTCCTCACCCCAGGACCATCATCTAAGACTGCAACTCAGATCCAAGCACAGACAGGATCTGTCTCAGAGCCAGCAAGCAGACCCTTGCAATCCCCCTCTGATCAGTCAGTTGATTCCCACACTGTCTGTTGGCTGAGAGCTCTAGAAGCAACTGCCCACTGCAATGGCTGCTGCTGCCCTGGGACTGGGGGCTCAATCAATGGGATTGAGGCCATATTCACCTCTCTCACCCAAGTAAGAGACCTTGCCAGTTGACTTTTGAAGCTGTCCGTGTTTGTGGGTTGAGAAGATTGAAAACCACAGCAGCTGCTAGTGATTCAGTCCCCTAAGGCCTACTCCAGCCTCATCTCTTCTGGCGCTGCTCATGCTGAACTGCATTGCTTTCTTAGCCTAGTTCAATAGAGCCTTCCTGTCAACCTTCTAGGTTGTTTTGACCTGGAAATTTTTTTCAATCTGTCATTTTGTGGCTTCTGATGCGCTAGAATTTGTTTAGAGTCATTTTTACAGGTATTTTGATGGGAGAGCTCAAGTAAGTTTCTGTTTTTGCTCTACCATCTTCCATCCAGTGTCTTCTTAAAAAATATTGAGAGGAACTCTACTATCACTAAGAAATCCCACATCCTTCCTTTACTATGAATGTAACACTTATTATTAAGATTTCCTTATATTTATTTTTAAGCAAAAATGAAAATATTGTCTTTGACTTTTCTTATGTATGTATAGGCTAAATCATTTTATGCATGTATGTATATGCATGATACACACGTATACACACACACACACACACACATATATATATATATACTGTAGGTATATATATGTGTATATATATATATATATACTATATACATATAATATATACACATATAATAATGTATGTATCTATCCTCTACACACAAACTTTCACATACAAAGCAGTATAGGTCACAAAATTGTTTAGGTCACAATTTTAAATTATTTCATCTAGCCTAGTTCAATTCCTTGGAAACAGAGGCACTTCAAAGATATTTGTTCATTCCATTAACTTAAAATTAGCACTCTTAAAAATCATTTTAAAAGTCTGTGTGTATCTTTAAAACCAATCAGTCAATCAATAAAGTACAAAGCACCGTACTAAGCCCTGGAGATATAAACAAAAAGTAAAAATAGTTTCTGACTAAAAAGACTTACATTCTAACAGCAGAGAGACTAAACAGAAACATACTATTTATGCAACGACATAACCAACTGATATATTGTTTACAACGTGAAAAACTAATTGGTCAATTTATGGCATTTTAGTATTAGAAGGACAACCTATAACAATTGCAACATTTTTTAAATTTGATTATACCTTAATATTTCTCCCATGTGCAAATGCGCTTTAAATATAATTAATTAAAAGCAGATATCATAATTTTACTTTGAATTTTTTTCATCCCATTATGTTTATTTTCTTTACCTTATGGATTAAAAAAAACCCCTTCATTGATTGAAGAAAGTTGGTTCTTTGAGGTATTCTTAAATTCCAGTCTTTCAATATGTATGGTACATTTGGAGAAAAATTGAAAGTGGGTTTTACATGGGAAATTTTCAACGAAAAATGATTTTTCACTTGAATATGAGAGAATAAGAACTGGTTTTATTCTTTTCATGCTTAACTTATGCTTAGGAGTGGTTAAAATAGCTTTCTAAAACATGATATCATATTTTTATTCCACAAAGTTTGGGGACAATGTTCAATAACTTAATTTGTCAGTGGTCTACTGTTCTTGGTTATAATTTTCATCAAAAGAAATATGCAATGAATCATTATGCATTATATCTTTTGAAGGCACCCGGACTCTTTGTAAGACATATAACTTTTGCCTAAGTTTTCTGATATGAGTTTGTATATATAGAAACATGTATTTATATTTAAATACAGATATTACTGTAATTAGTGAAAATCAACTTTCATGGGCACACGCTTTCATATTCTTCTGTTAGGTTATATCATTGCAATATTTCAAAAGATTTACTGATTTTATATAGAAAGCTATTAGCAACTCTGTTACTATAAGAGATGTGGCTATCCTTTGAAGGATTTTTCTTTTCTATAGGCCTGAATTCTTGCTGAGAAAACTTGGGACAATGAAGACCAAATACCCTGATGCCCCATCACTCTCCCTTGTTTTATCTTCCCCTTTTTCCAAGGATGATAGCATGGTGCCATAGAATGCTTACTGCCATATAACCTGGTCATATAACCTTGGTTTAAATCATGGTTTTCCACTTTACTACACCTGTAACCTTAGAAATTCCTTCTCTAGATTTCAGTTTTCTATTCTGTAAAACTAAGAGTATTGGACCAGATACCTTTTTAGTCCTTCCTAGTTATAATTCTATGATCCTGTCATCCTTATTACTAGTTTAACAAATCACTACACATAGCTGTTGGAGAACACACATGATTTCCTCCAATTATTCAAATGGGGGTTGGGAAGAAATAAGCATCTCAGGACTTAATAACACATAAATTACTTATGGGTGATACTTATGTGATAACACATAAATGACTTATGGGTGAGCAGCTTAACACCACTGATGGCAGGATTACTGTCTGAGATCTAAAAGCAGCAGGGGACATTCCTGATAGGTCAGTTATAAATTTTGGTTGTTTGTTTCTAGAGTTTTATGTAAAAAAGAGTTTGACTGTTTTTTCAGAATGAAAATCCCCTGTCCATGATATTTAAAGTAATTTTATAAATTGAAACTATATGGTTTTCACTCCAAAATTGCTTGGCAACCCTTTCTTTTTATTTCCTTGGATTCTTAAAGTCTTTTTTTGAATATTGAAAAACAAAGAGAAACATATTAAATACAGTAATGCTCAAAGAAGTCTACTCCTGGAGCAATGCCATTTTTTTTTACATTTTAGTTTTTTGAAAAATTAAGATGCTATACAGTCCCAACTGAAAATTATAAGCATTTGGCTCCCAATAACAACCAAAAAGAAAACTGGAAGTGTACATGTTAATACTCAAATACCCCTTATAGGAATACATGATCTAGTAAGACAGGCTTCTATAGAAACAGTTTCTACCTTCAACTGTTTAAAAAAAATTGTTGTTGAAAAGAAACTGTCACTTTACTGAAAAAATTAATATGGCTTGATTATAACAATTGACTTCAATTGCTCCCCTCTGGATAAGATGCTTGCATTAACTTCAAAGGGACCATCATCTGTTTTAAGGAAAATATGCTCATAGAAAGCTGGGTCTATTATGATCTACTGTTTCCTGGTGGCTGCATTTCACAAAAGCAAATTCTCATGACTACAGGAACTCCCCCAAACCTTGGCTCAATATGATACTGGAATAACAAGAACCCATAGGCCTCAGTGGTTTTATTATGAAAGACTGAAGTCAATTTCATGCCAAGCAAATATAAAGAAGCAGTCAGGAAATACTTTTAGCCACTGAAAGTCAAAACATCTTCTCTTCTAATGATTCAGGGTATCTTCATTAACCATTTAAGGTTTCAGAACTGAGCAGACTGTATTGGGACTGATTCAATACAAGAGAGATAAATTGATGAAAACAGTCAAAGTATTTAGTATATTTAGTATGGCTTACTATCTTGCTTCTTGAGAAGACTGTACGAGCCCTTTTGACCCAGCAATATCACTTCTAGAACCGTATCCCAAAGAAATCATAAAAATGGGAAAGGGTCCCACATATACAAAAATATTTATAGCAGCTATCTTTGTGGTGGCCAAGAACTGGAAATCTAGGCAATGCCCATCAACTGGGGAATGGCTGAACAAGTTGTGGTATATGAATGTAATGGAATACTATTTTACTATAAGAAATGAAGAACAGGAAGACTTCAGAGAGACCTGGAAGGACTTATAGGAACTGATGCTGACTGAAAGGAGCAAAACCAGGAGATCATTGCACACAGTAACAACCACTTTATGTGAGGAATTTTTCTGGTAGACTTAGCCCTTCGCAGCAATGCAAGAACTTAAAACCTTCTCAAAGGGTTCTTGAGGCAAAATGCCATCCACATCCAGAAAAAGAACCATGGAATTGGAACACAGAATGAAACACAATATTTTCTCGTGCTATGTTTTGTTTTGTTTGCATTTTTCTCATGGTTTCTCCCATTCATTTCAATTTTTCTATGCAACATGAATAATGTGAAAATGCATTCAGTAAGAACAAATGTGTAGAATCCATGTAAAATTGCATGTCATCTTGAGGAGGGAGGTGGAAGGAAGGGAGGAAAAACCTAAGGTATATGGAAGTGATTGTAGAAAACTGAAAACAAATAAGTTAGCAATAATAAAATAAAGAGAAAAAATATCTTTTGTTTTCAGGTATTACTAGGCAGAATCAAGAAAGCTACAAAACTGAATGGTGATGGTACTGGTTGTATAGCAAATGAGTAATAAAATATAATTTCATATCATAATGACAAAAGATATTCCCTTGGATGGCCATGTGCTCAATTGCTTCTGACTTCATTCAAACCCAACTAAGAGTACTTGGGGTTTATAATCATACAGAAGTTTATATTTCAAGGAGAAGCAAATTTTGTGGAAAAGTACTGGTCAGTTTCTGTATGCAAGCTTAACTAACCAAGGGAAGTCCATTAATTAAGAGTTTAATTCATGTAATTGTTAACGTAATGGGGGAGGAAGTTTGTCAAAGCTCTGACTTTATGATAAAAAGCTTCAAATAAACATCATTTCAATTACCAAATAGTTCAGTGAAAAACTTAAGGAGGCGGAGCCAAGATGGCGGAGTAAAAAGACGCACATACACATAGGTCCGAACCCACAACCCACAGAACGGATACAGGGGAGTAACTCATTGCGAATTCTGCACCCAGAGGCCACGGAATATTGGAACGAGGGAGATTTCTGTTCTGGAGGGACCTGCAAAACTCTCACAGGGGGGTCCTTTGCACTGCAGACTGGGCGGCGAGACTGGGAGCTGAGGGCAGCCCTGCAGCGGCCGCGGCACCAAGAGGAAAAGATCCGAGAGGGCTTCGGGGACGAGATCTCCAGCGGCCACATGGGTCCCTCCACCCACAGAGGGACCTGCAAACCTCTCACAAAAGGTCCGTCGCGCTGCAGATGCAGAGCCCAGCCCAGCCCAGACCTGCTGCGGCCACGGCACCAAGAAAAACAAACCCGAGCAGGCTTCAGGGACGGGATCTCCAGCGGCCGCACAAGTTTCTCCGCCCACAGGTGATGGGGGTCGGTGAGAGAGTCTCTTTGGCGGGTCGAGAGGGGAGTGGGGTGCCCCCATGATTCGGGCCCCCCCCCCGCGAGGTAGAAGCTGAGAGAGGGCTGCAGACCGGGGTTCCCCAAGGGGGCGGGAGCCTGGATCCATTGTGGAAGGTCTGTGCATACACCCCCTGAGGGAACTGAGCCTGAGAGGTGGCCCTGCCCTGACCTGACCACCTGAACTTAATTCTCACACTGAATGGCAGCCCTGCCCCCACCAAAAGCCCTAAGGCTGGAAGCAGCATTTGAATCTCAGACCCCAAACACTGGCTGGGAGGACCAGGAGGTTAGGTGAGTGTGAGGAGAATATTCAGAGGTCAAGTCACTGGCTGGAAAAATGCCCAGAAAAGGGAAAAGAAATAAGACTATTGAAGGCTAGGACATTTCCTCCCTTCCTTTCTGATGAGGAAGAACAATGCTTACCATCAGGCAAAGACACAGAAATCAAGGCTTCTGTGTCCCAGCCCACCCAATGGGCTCAGGCCATGGAAGAGCTCAAAAGGAATTTTGAAAATCAAGTTAGAGAGGTGGAGGAAAAACTGGGAAGAGAAATGAGAGATATGAAAGAAAAGCATGAAAAGCAGATCAGCTCCCTGCTAAAGGAGAACCAAAAAAATGTTGAAGAAATTAACACCTTGAAAACTAGCCTAACTCAATTGGCAAAAGAGGTTCAAAAAGCCAATGAGGAGAAGAATGCTTTCAAAAGCAGAATTAGCCAAATGGAAAAGGAGATTCAAAAGCTCACTGAAGAAAATAGTTCTTTCAAAACGAGAATGGCACAGATGGAGGCTAAGGACTTTGTGTGAAAGCATGATATCACAGAATAAAGAGAGAAGAACAGAAAAATGGAAGATAATGTGAAATATCTCATTGGAAAAACAACTGACCTGGAAAATCGATTCAGGAGAGACAATTTAAAAATTTTGGGATTACCTGAAAGCCATGATCAAAAGAAGAGCCTCGACATCATCTTCCATGAAATTATCCAGGAAAACTGCCCTGAGATTCTAGAACCAGAGGGTAAAATAAATATTCAAGGAATCCACAGAACACCGCCTGAAAGAGATCCAAAAAGAGAAACTCCTAGGAACATTGTGGCCAAATTCCAGAGTTCTCAGGTCAAGGAGAAAATATTGCAAGCAGCTAGAAAGAAACAATTCAAGTATTGTGGAAATACAATCAGGATAACACAAGATCTAGCAGCCTCTACATTAAGGGATCGAAGGGCATGGAATAGGATATTCCAGAAGTCAAAGGAACTAGGACTAAAACCAAGAATCACCTACCCAGCAAAACTGAGTATAATACTTCAGGGGAAAAAATGGTCTTTCAATGAAATAGAGGATTTTCAAATTTTCTTGATGAAAAGACCAGAGCTGAAAAGAAAATTTGACTTTCAAACACAAGAATGAAGAGAAGCATGAAAAGGTGAACAGCAAAGAGAAGTCATAAGGGACTTACTAAAGTTGAACTGTTTACATTCCTACATGGAAAGACAATATTTGTAACTCTTGAAACATTTCAGTATCTGGGTAGTGGGTGGGAGTACACACACACACATGCACACACGCACACATACATAGAGACAGAGTGCACAGAGTGAATTGAAGAGGATGGGATCATATCTTAAAAAAAAATGAAATCAAGCAGTGAGGGAGAAATATATGGGGAGGAGAAAGGGAGAAATGGAATGGGGCAAATTATCTCTCATAAAAGAGGCAAGCAAAAGACTCATTAGTGGAGGGATAAAGAAGGGAGGTGAGAGAAAAACATGAAGTCTACTCTCAACACATTCCACTAAAGGAAAGAATAAAATGCACACTCATTTTGGTAGGAAAACCTATCTTACAATACAGGAAAGTGGGGGACAAGGGGACAAGCAGGGTGGGGGGGATGATAGAAGGGAGGGCATGGGGAGGAGAATGCAATTCGAGGTCGACACTCATGGGGAGGGATAGGATCATAAGAGAATAAAAGTAATGGGGGACAGGAGAGGATGGAGGGAAATATAGTTAGTCTTATACAACACAACTATTATGGAAGTCATTTGCAAAACTACACAGATTTGGCCTATATTGAATTGCTTGCTTTCCAAAGGGAAAGGGTGGACAGGGAGGGAGGTAAAGAAGTAGGAACTCAAAGTGTTAGGATCAACTGTAATGTTCTTACCACTAGAAAATAAGAAATACAGGTAAAGGGGTAAAGAAAGCTATCTGGCCCTACAGGACAAAAGAGAAGACGGAGACAAGGGCAGAGAGGGATGATAGAAGAGAGAGCAGATTGGTCACAAGGGCAATTAGAAAGCTTGGTGTTTGGGGGGGGGAGGGGATAAAAGGGGAGAAAATTTGTAACCCAAAATTTTGTGAAAATGAATGTTAAAAGTTAAATAAAAAAAAAAGAAAAGAAAAACTTAAAAAAACAGTACGAGAAAAAGAAAGTTATATCATCATGGGATGTATATTACAACTAGTATGCCTTGTTACATTAGATTTTATTATTCCTAGGTAAAGGCATTTTAAATTTCAAATAATGTCATAAGAAATGTCATGCAAGATCTTTCCATGCCAATGAAAAATAATTTGAATGTTAAACGCTGTCTTTACTATTCTATGACATAGGTTTGAATTTTCCCCCTTGGCCACTTAGGGCATGTGTGTCTTTGGGCTAGTCCTCATTAGTAAAAGTGAGTGATAGATGAAATAGTACTTTATTGCCTACCTCTTATAATTATGAAAGAGAAAGCATTCTATGTAAAGCATCACGTGTATATATTTATAGTTGTTATGCCTTAATACGTATTTATTGAGTGTCTACTACAAGCAAGGCACTGTTAGAGGCTGGTGATATGAAGACAAATAGATGGTAATAACCTGACCTCAGTTTGCCAACATTGTATCTTGGGGTGGGGAAGTATCATAAAATAAATTCAAATAAGTAAATTTGAGAGAAAGAGTTAAGAATGAGTCTAAGGCAATGAACTTGGGTCACTGGGAAAAGAGTATTTCCCCCATGACTCTCATTGGGAGAGAATATAATCTCCTATAAAATCCCAATATATGACCCTTCAGCACTGAAAAGAACTGAGTCATGAGATCTGGTATATGGTCCCAGCTAATGTTTGAATTAGCCAAGGATCTTTGAACAGGAATCTCCCTGATCCTCAATTTTTTCATCGCTAAAATGAAAGGGTTGAACAAAAAAATCTCTAATGTCCTTTCCAGTTCTAACATGCAGTGATTCTCAGTAGTGACTTGCTGTCATAAACTAATATCAACAACACGTGAGCCCTCACCCAAAAAAAAGTCCTTATATGTTTCTATTTCTGACCTTAGGGACTAAGGAAGATTTTGCTACATTACCCAGCTAAATGTGTCTTCAAGGAGATGACAATCCAGTAAAAGAGATAGTATGTTATATGCTGGCCCACCCTATAGATCACAATACCATTGATCCTACCTGTTCCCCTCAGTGATAACCAGCACAACCTCTATGTGTACCTGTCTTCTAAGAGGAGAAGAAAAGGTAAATAACACTTCCAATTACTGAAATCAGGAAACAAAGTGGTATATGACCTGGGCCTTAGAAGGTGGGAGGCATTGCTGTCAGACTGTTGTTATCAGATATACCCCAAAGGTTCTGTGATTTTGTTGATATGGCTATTATCTCCAACACTGTGAATCACAATTGTTTTATGTCTTCCTATTCTGTGTTAATCTTATCTGTGTTCTCCCATAAATTCACCGCAAAAGTGAATGTCCTCCTCACCACTGGGAATCTTTGTTGCCCTCATATAAATAGAGTAGAGAGACTATCCATCAGTTATTCCTTAGAATGTGACCGATTTATTCTTGTTTGAGGGGTGGAAAATTGGGACTTCAATAACATCCCTTCTACAGTTTCTCCTGAATATATCCTCATTTATCATATTATTTCCTGTTCATCTCCAGTGTATACTGTTCTGTTGTTCTTTGGGTGAGCCTTAAGTTTTTTTGAAGGCTACAGTGTCACACAACATTGTAAGAAGAATATTGATACTGAAATGCCATCTGATATTTGCTAGCATAAATATATGGAAGAACATCAATAAAATTATGCAAATTCCTCTAGCAAATTTTAGCAGCCAAGAATTTGAAAGAGAGAAAGAAGAAAGAATTTGCTCAAGAGAGATTACCAAAGTAAGTAAGTAGAAGGCTACGAAGTTACAGAAGGATTCAGGAATGCTAGAGCAGATAGCTTATAAGTGGACAAAACCCACAGTTGAGCTTGATCAGTGAAACAGAAACAGTCAATGGACTGAGAAAATAAGAATACATGATGTGAGCAAAAAGAAAATTCAATATGAATAGAGCAGCAGGAAAGGTGGAAAATATATGACTAGATGGGGGAATTTCAGTCTGAGTCCTTTAAGACTGAGCAATACCTTCCATATAAGGTTCAGATGCACTTGGCAATGACTAAGGTGGGATAGAGATAAGGGTCATTGAAGAATATGATGCCATTGCCCTATCTGATTATCAAGGGTGTTCTAGGCTATATTTGACTTATGCCAACACCCTCTTAGCTTAGATTTAGTACTGGAACAAAATGAGACACTTTGAGATTAGTCAATAGTCAATAAAAGGAAACTTAATTAGCCATAAGGGGAGAAAGATATTCCACAAGGATATGGATTGAGGACAACTTGAGATGATACAGTTTAGCTAACATCTTTTGCCTGTTACCCATCATGATCCACCAACAACTCATCAGAAAACTCGTAGAGTTACTTGTAGCTGTTTTGCATTCAGTACATCAGAAAGTGATGTGAGCTATTAGTCCTCTGAGACAAACAAGATTCCAAGATTGTCTTGATAACTTTAAAGGAAAAATTAGGTTGACATGTATGGGGATGTGGCTTATGATATATCTTCTACCACAAAGAGGATGAGAATATATCCAAATCAATCCAATAAATATTTATTAATCACCGACTATGTACCAGGCATCATACTAAGCACTGGGGATACAGTTAAAAATAGTCCCTTTCCTCCTACAGCTTACAATCTAATGAGGAGAGACAATGCACAAAAGGAGGCAGAAAATTAGGGGGGGGCGCCGCTAGGGAGAGGACACTAGAGGTAAAGAGGTATCTTGTTTTGTGCAGTGGAAACTTTTTATAAAAGAAGGCATGGGGAGGAGCTTGGTACTACACCCTCCAAAACACAGAGAGTAGGGGAGGCTAAGATACGTGGTGTCAATTAGCTATGTGGTAGTTAGTCTAAAGGTGATATCCTTATCCTAGAAGGAGTATGTTGTTATGCTTAGTTGAAACCAAGTGGAGCAGTAGAAGCACAGTGGAGTTTCATTTATATCCATAGAAACTATTTAAATGATGCAATAGCAGATAGAGAAATTAAACAAGCCATAAATTAACTCCCGAAGGGGAGTTGAATGAATTGGATGAATTGACTCAAGGATTGGATGAATTTATAAATGAATTCTATCAAACATTCAAGGAAAAAATAAATTCTAATTCTACATGAGCAGGTTGGAATAGTAAGAAAAGAAAGCACTTCTCCAATATCTCTTAATCTTGATACATAAATCGAAGAGAGAGACAAAGCAGAAAAAGAAAACTATATACCAATATCCCTAATGATATTTGCAAAATTTGCAAATAAAATATTAGGATGGAGGATATAATAATGCATTAGAAAGATTATACATTATGGCCAAGTTGGGTTTATACTTGGAATACCAGGTTGGTTCAGAAGGAAAACTATAAGTATAATAAGCTATGTCATTAACATAAATAATTAAAAACATATGATTATATCAGTAGATGCTGAAAAAATCTTTCAACAGAATACACTCTATATATGATAGGAATAAATGGACCTGGCCTTAATAGAGTAAATAGTATTTATCTAAATCCAAAGGAAAGCATTATACGTAGTAGAAAAAAATTAGAAGTCTCCTGAACAAAATCAGGGGTCAATCAGTTATACCAATTATCATTGCTACAGTTTATGATAGTGTTCAAAGTGCTAGCTATAGCAATTAAACAAGACAGAGTTGAATGGAACAGACATATGCAAAGAGAAAGCAAAGTTGTTTTTATTTGAAGATGATATGATGGTGTGCTCATAAAAATCTGGAGAATCAACTAAAAATTAATTGAAATAATGACACTCAAATTTGAATGATATAGAATTAATCCAAATAAGTCATCAGCATTCCTATATATAACTAACAAAGTATAGCTGGAAGACCTAAAAAAGAGAAATGATATTCAAAACAGCTATAGAAACTTAATTCTTGTGGGTATATGTTTTAAGATTCACCTAGGGACTACAAGAATCTAATTATAAAACACTCAGAAATATAGACCTAAATAATTGGAGAAACATTAATTCATCATGGGTAGGTTGGGACAATAAACAGAGAACAATATTACCTAAATTAATTTACTTATTCAGTACTGTACCAATCAAACTACCAAAGGAATATTTTATACAGAAAAACAATAATGAAATTTATATAAAGGAAGAAAAAGTCAAGAATCTCAAAGGTAATTCTGAAAAAAATGGGAAGAAAGGAGGTTTATTAGTATCAGATCTCAAACTGTCTTACAAAACTGTAATTATTAAAGTTATTTTCTTTCTCTGTATATGTGTGTGTGTGAAAGAGAGAGAGAGAGAGAGAGACAGAGACAGAGACAGAGACAGAGACAGAGAGACAGAGAGAGAGAGACAGAGAGAGAGGTCAATTAGTGGGAAATAATAGGTACACAATATAGAGAAGCAAGTGAATGCTATAGCATGGTTTTCAACAAACTCAAACACTGAAGTTTCCTTGGGGAAGAGCTCAATATTTGACAAAAACTTCTGAGAAAATTGGACAACTGCTTAGCAGAAATTGTATTTTGACCAACACCACATAAGATATACCAAAATAAGTTCCAAATGGAAATATGACCTAGTTATAAAAGGTCAAATCATGGACAAATTAGAGGCATAAACAATAAATTGCCTTTGAATATATGAATAGTGGAAATATCCATAACCAAACCAGTGATAGATCATCTAAGATAAAGGGAATAATTTTGATTATTTAAAATTATAAAAGTTTTTTGCATTAATCTAATATAGTAAAAACTTAGAAGGGAAATTGGTATCTGGGGAAAATCTTTGCAGTAAGCTTTTCCCTTCAGTCTCATTTCTAAAATACTTTATGAACCAATTTAAATTTACAAGACTAAGAGCCATTCCTCAAGAGATAAATGGTCAAAGGAAATGGACCAGTAGTTTTTAAAAGCAGAAATCCAAGCTATCAACAACCACATAAAAATGCCCTAAAACCCTAATAATTAGAGAAATGAAAATCAAAGCAACTTTGAGGTTCTGCCTCACGTTCATCAGAGTGGCAAAGAGGGCAAAAGAGGAAAATGACAAATGTTATGGGGACTGCAGCAAAGTAGTTATATTAATAGACTGTTGGGTAGAGTTATGAAATGGTCCAGTCAGTCTGGAAAGCAATTTGAAATTGTCCCCCATAATTTACTAAACTGTGCATGCCAGTACTATGTATATGCCACTAAAATTCAATAATGGGGAAATGTACCTGTCTGTGAAAAAAGATTAGCAATTCTTTTTTGTGTGTGTGGTAGCCAAAAAATTAGAAAATGAAGAGCTTTCCTCTTTTTGGGAAATGGTTAAATAAATTATGATACCTGAAAGTAATGGAGTATCATTGTGCCACAAGAAATTATACAATGGACAGAGAAAACTGAGAAAACTAGAAGCAGGAAAAATAGAATAATTTATACTATGATAATATTTTAGAGAAAAACTGCTTTAGAATTCTGATCAAACCAATAATAAACAATGAATTCAAAAGAATGAAGATAAAAATGTCATTCTAGTACTCACAAGATTAGTTTAAAAACATAGAAAGAGGCAGCGTAATATAAATTGTTTTACTGATCATGTTCACTTCATTCAGTATACATTCATACAAATCTTTCCATGTATCAGACATGGTCAATATGGAAATTTGTTTTAACACTCTATGTGTCTATATATGAAGGATTTTATAATTTTTTTATTTTATTTTTTCAATAGTAGATGGTGAGGGTTTAGTAGAAGGAACAAATTAAGTTTGCTAACTTTCATCTGCTGCAAAATTACATCACTGAAACTTATTTCTGAGGGGGAGGGAGGGGAGGGGGAGAATGACTGTACAATTACAGCCTTAAAAAATTCATTTGCCAGAAACCAGAAGTAATCATTTGTTCTTACATAGACCCAGCTGTTCCTGTAGCTGTAGACATTATGAGAAGTGTATATATGTTTTTGTGACCGTAGGGAAGTTACCTAAACTTTCTGAGCCTTAGTTTTCCTCATTTGTAAAATAAAGATAAAACCTGTAGAACTTACTTCATAGGCTTATGTGTGTGTTCATCCTTCATTGTCAAAGACCATGCCATCAGAGAAATAATGACATGACTTGCATTTGACTGTTTTGAGTGAGGGAGGGCTGTGTAGGTCACCAGCCTCACTTCTCCTCCAGATCCATCTGAATCCAGTGACCAGATATTCATCAGGATGACTGGAGATGACCCAGGATGAGGGAGTTGGGGTTAAGTGACTTGCCCAAGGTCACACAGCTAGTGAGTGTCAAGTGTCTGAGGTGAGATTTGAACTCAGGTCCTCCTGCCTCCTGCACTGGTGCTGTATCCACTGCACCACCTAGCTGCCCCTTAGGTTTATGGTAAGAATCAAATGAAATAAGCTATTTAAAATACTTTGTAATTCTTAAAGTGCTGCAAAATGTCATTTACCATTACCACTATAATTGTTATAATGATAATA
Organism: Notamacropus eugenii; assembly: GCF_028372415.1. Lineage (NCBI taxonomy): Eukaryota > Metazoa > Chordata > Mammalia > Diprotodontia > Macropodidae > Notamacropus > Notamacropus eugenii. Next base: position 128,751,862 of record NC_092873.1, read on the forward strand.
AAAATGATTATTGTTGCTATTATTATTACTACAGACCATCAGGTGTAAGCACAAGGCAGGCAACAAGAATAATAAGCCTCCCAACATGTACCTAGAGACAATTTTTTCTAACCTGATGCTTCTTTTGCTCCTGTTCCAGTGCTTAGCCCAGTACCTGACACATATTAAGATGTTGATTGATTGATTGATTGTTATAATTCTTCAACTGGCTCCATCAGTAACTCTATATAGCTTCTCAGTAACAATACTGCTCCAAACTTAATTGTGCCCTAGGGCTCCCTGCAAACCTTATCCTAGCACCCAGCAAATACCAGCTAGCTTTCCAGTGTTAGTGTTATGTATGTAATGGGAACTTGATTGGATCATGCCCAAATCACTTAACAAGGAGGCAATCTTCTTCCCTATGTTTCCCTCTTGCTAGATAGGAGCAGCCCTCTTTGACTAGCTACATGGTGAGAACAGACTGCATCTTTAAAACCCTTTGGCTGGAACTGTGTAGCTGTCTTTATTGCACTCTCTTACATGCTGCATCCAGAGGGTGGAAATCATACATGGTTCACCTTTAGTACCACTGAATCCAAAGGGGAATACTCCTCCCCTCTCCTTTTTATACTCCATAGCTCCCAGAAATTGATTTGGGTTCTATATTGTTTCTGTCTGACCTCCTCAATTTCAGGTATAGAAGGCAACCTCTATTGGTTACAAGAGTTTGAGTCATAGTGACCTCAGAGCCATGATTCTAGGCAAGATGTTACAGCCAGTCAGACCAGAAGGGAAACCCTGAGAAGCCCAGATGGCTAGGATTCAGTCATTTGATTTGAAATTTGGGGTTGTGCTCCATAGGAAATAGATTAAACTATGAATTTCCACAGAGACTGAGGCAATATAAGAAAGAATTAATCTCCATTTTGAGGGGAGGAAGATTGTGTTTGTGATTATACCTTTGAAGTAATTATCTCTTTGTAAAAACTAATCTGACCATTAGCAATTAAATAAAACTGGAGTATAGGGGATCCCACCCCAACAATTAAGGCAACACCATTAGTGGGGGCTGGAATCATTGCAGAAAGCCTAGACACTCCCCAAACTCCCTCAAGAAGGCTAGAGGAAGAGTAAAATGTAACATACCTGACCTTCAGTCAGTGAGATTTAGGGTAGTCAGAGTTAAATGCAAAAAAAAAAAATTACAACCAAATATTTTGATAAAGTGTTAAGTTCATAATTCTTGGAATACTAACCACTAAGGTGTTTGAATGTACAGAAGCATATGTATACATGAATGAATAGCATTTATTCAGCGCTTATATGCAAAACACTATGTTAATCACTGGGGATACAAATGGAAACATAGATGACCCCTCTTTCTAGGAGCTCACATTGTAATAGAAGGAAATAACATAAAAGAAATTTAGCTTTAAGTTTGAAAGGTGTAATGACTCAGTGAGACATCAAGAAATAAGAAAAAAAGAAAAATCGGCCAGCAGAAAAAAATCAGGAGAAAGAAAATTAGACAGAAAAGAGGGATGACTGTAAGGTCAAGGTAAGAAAATAGACAGAAAGGTTTGGGATTAAGGATACAAATGGATGAGTTGGTCATTTGAGGAGAAGGCCTATGTCCTCCTCAGAGACTGGAAAAAAAGGAGAGTAGAATCAAAAGGAGAGGATGAGGAGAAAGATGAAAAGAGATTTTGAGATATAGATTAGGGGAAAAGAAGAGGTCAAAGATAAATGACTTCTTCTCATCAAGCTCCTCTGCTAAGGGGAGGTGGAAGGAGTGGTGAGAGAGGTTTAAATAACATGCATAAAGCGCTTTGTAAACCTTGAAAGGTTATATCAATGTTGTCGTCACTGTCATTGTTTATGAAGGAAAGACTTGAAACCAATTCTGTGGGTGCACTACTTTAGAGATTTTTTGACTACCATGACCCAAGATGATCATTGTTGGGGAAACCTCATCCCTTTACAAGATCTCATCAGCCTTGGGACACTTGCTTCATCACCACCCTGTCTTTCTAATTGCAGAGTAGGGCCATCAGTTCCAAAACCTGAATTTAAACAGGGAGCTAAGCTCAGGACATTTCCTCATTTCTTACCTGACTGCACTATTTTGGAACTTCTCTGATTTTTCCACCATGTCCCACGTCTAGTAACATTCCCTTGATGCTCTCTCCTCAAATCCCCCCTATTTCCAAGCTCCATTTGTCATTATCTTTCTCCATTATATTGTAAACTCCTAGAGGGGAGGTATGGATTTCTTTTTTTATTTTCATATTGCCAAGGCTTAGGACAGTACCTGGTACATAGTAGACTGAATATTTATTGGATTGGATTATATTGTCTAATGTCAAATGGACCCTCAGTCAAGGCAAACCTAAAACTCTTCCACAGTTGACTATTGCCTTTCAATAATTAACATTTATTAAGTTCCTACTATATGCTAGGCCCTGTTCTAAACCCAGGGGATACAATTAATAAAAAGAAAGACAATTCCTTTCCTGATGGAGCTCACAAACTAATGGAGGGAGACAACATACAAAAGAAGGCATGAAAATAAGAGGAAAACATCAAAAGGTAACTTGCACCTAGGTATCTTATTCTGCAGAGATGAAACAGTTCCACAGCTACAAAATGAAAGAACAATTTCTGCTCTCTATAAAGGAAGGCACTGGGAGGAGTTTGATAGTCTACTTTCCAGCCCTTCAATTAGAGTGGAGAAGAGATTGAGTGACTCAGTGTTAGTTAAGGTTTGAGTTATTAATATGACAATTAGATTAGAAGTGATGAGCTTAAAATGGACCCAGTCATCATAGTTTTGTGGCCTCCTTCAGTATAGGTTAGTAACAAGAACGGAGAAGGCAGGTAAAGCAATGCAGAGGCTTGTTTAAACAAAGCATGATTGCTGATGGGTCTGGTGATAAGACCAGAAGGTAAAGAAATCCTGAAGCAGCTAGGTGGCATAGTAGAGAAGTGGACTTGTGGTTAGGAGACCTGAATTCAAATTCTGATTCTAAAATTTACTTAGTTGTTTGATTCTAGGCAAGTCACTTAACCTCTTTCAGACTTAGCTTCCTCATCTGTAAAATGGGAGAAATTGGTTGGTTGGTTGGTTGTTGTCCTTCGTTTTCGAAGAGGACCAAAATTACATCACCATAATAAAGTGAAGCTTCAGTGTGTCCAACTATGGCTGATCAGACCAATATGAGCTCAAAATGCTCTACCACAGGTTGGGCACAGGTAGTCCATATGAATTTTTGGGTGGATACACCAAATTTGTGCATCCTACATTTATTTTGTGCTGTTTCAATTGTGCTTTGCTCATAGAGCACAGTACCCTTTCTGATATGGGCACGCCATGCTGAGCAGTCCTGTGCCAATGTCTCCCATATTGTGCTGTCAAATCCAAAGTTCTTGAGAGGGGCCTTGAGAGTGTCCTTGTAGTGCTTCTTATAACCACCATGTGATTGCCTGCCTCATGTGAGTTTTCCATAAAATAGTTTTTTTGGCAAGCATATGACCAGCCTATCAGAGTTGCACTCTCTGAAGCATAATTTGAATGCATGGCAGTTCAGCTTGAGTAAGGATTTCAGTGTCTGGTACCTTATCCTGCCAGGTAATTCTCAGAATCTTCCTAAGATAGTTCAAGTGGAAGTGATTCAGTTTCCTGGCATGGCACTGGTAGACTGTCCATGTTTCACAGGCATACAATAACGAGGTCAGTACAACGGCTCTGTACACCTTCAGTTTGGTAATCAGTCTAATACCTCTTCTCTCCCAAAAGCCTCCCAAACACTGAGCTAGCTCTGGCAATGTGTGCATCAACCTCATTGTCAATATGTACATCCCTGGAAAGTACACTACCAACCCATCCACAGCATTCAAAACTTCTCCATTTGTTATAATTGAGGTTCCACATATGGATGGTGTGGTGGTGACTGATGGAGCACCTGTGTTTTCTTGGTGTTAATTATCAGGCCAAAATTAGCACAGGCAGCAGAGAATTGATCCTTACTTTGTTGCATCTTAGCTTCAGAGGCTGCATTGAGTGCACAATTATCTGCAAACAGAAAATCATGCACCAACACTCCCTCCACTTTGGTCTTGGCTTATAGTCTTTTTAAATTGAAGAACTTACCATCAGTATGATAGTTTACCTTGATTCCATATTCATCCTCATTGAAGGCATTTGGCAACATGGCTGAAAACATGCTAAAAAGCATGGGCGCAAGCACACAGCCTTGTTTCACTCCATTGGTGACTGGGCAGGCCTGAGAGCATTGACCACTATCCAGAACCCAGACAAACATGCCATCATGAAATTGACATACAATACTGATGAACTTCTCTGGGAAGCCAAATTTTGACTTAATTTTCCATAAGTCCTCACAACTAACAGTGTCAAAGGCCTTGCTAAGATCTAAAAACGTTGTGTACAGAACTCTGCTCTGCTCCTGGCACTTCTCCTGGAGTTGTTGGGCAGCAAACACTGTATTGACTGTTTCTCAGCCCTTTCTGAAGCCACACTGGCTCTCAGGTATATGACCATCTTCCAGGTGAAGGATCAGTTCATTAAGGAGGACTCTAGCAAGAATTTTGCAAGCAATAACTAAGAGAGAGACCCCCCCCCCCCCCGTGATTGTCACAGGACAATTTATTCCCTTTACCTTTATAGAGATGGACAATGGAGGCATCCTTGAACTCCTGGGGGATAACTTCCTCTTGCCATATAATCTGGAAAATTTCAGTCAGTTTTCGTATGAGCAATGGCCCTCCTACCTTGTAAATCTCAGCTGGAATAGAATCAGCACCAGGTGCTTTGCCACATGAAAGGAGCCTAATGGCCCTCAAAACCTCTTCTTCAGCTGGAGGTTCAACTAAGGAGGGACTGACATCAACCTGAGGTAAACAATCAATGACCTCAGCATTGATTAATGATGGTCTGTTGAAAAGACTATGGAACTGTTCAACTCATCTCTCTAGGATCATATCCTTATCACTAATCAATGTGGCTCCATCAGCACTAAGTAGTTGTGATACATCATAGGTTTTTGGTCCATAAATAACTTTCATGGAATCATAAAAGCACTTTGGATTGTTATTATCAGCATAAAACTGAGTTTCATCTGCCTTCTTACTGAGCCAGGAATCTTGCATCCCTCTAAGCTTTGCCTGTACATTGCCTTTGAGGGAATTAAATGCTGCCATCTTAGAGGTAGATGAACTATCCTGTTGGTATATCCTGTGGAGTTCTCGTTTTTTGTTTAGCAGTTTCTCAATTTCCCCAACAGTTTCATCAAACCAGTCATGGTAAGTGTTCTGACCCAGATGGTCAAATGCAGTGCTGTACACCAAACCTCTGAAAGCTGCCCACTCCTTTTCTGCTCCACTGTTGCCAACTATATGTTGACTCAACTTTTCCTCCAAGTTATCAACAAAATGTTCATGCTCAGAGAAGAGCTCTAATTTGTTGACAGTGATTCTTCTGGTAGTTATTTTGCCTTGGGGGTGGCACTTTTGATGAATGCAAATATTTAGCTTGGAAAGGATAAGTCAATGATCAGTCCAGAACTCTGCACCATACATTGCCTTTGTCACTCTCACATCTTGTCTGTCTTCTCCTTACAATCATATAGTCTATTAGATGCCAATGTTTGCTGTGAGGGTGCATCCATGAAGCTTTATTGTGTTTATATAAACAAGAAACAGTGTTGGTGATAAGAAGGTCATGCGAAGCACAAGTCTTCAGCAGCAAATGACTACTGCTGTTATTGTAGTACTCCATTCATCCCTAGGACTCCCTGCCAAGTCTGGTAGTCTGAGCCTACTCTAGTCACCCAGAAAGATAAGTTTGTCCTCTTTTCGCACATTGATGATAAAGGTCTCTAAATCTTCATAAAAATTTTCTTTGACCTCATCAGGGCTCATCATGGTAGGAGCATAGGCACTGATGATGGTGGCATGGTGTTTTCCTGCGAGTGGCAATCACATTGTCATGAGCCTGTCATTCACTCCTTTTGGCAGGCATGCCAGCTTGGTCACTAGATTAGGTCTGATTACAAAACCCATACCAGCACTCCCTTTCATTGTGCCCACTCCAGAAAAATGTGTATCCAGTTCCAGCTGGATCTGGTAACTTTGTTTCACTCAGGACTGCTATTTGGATGTGATACCTGTTGAGTTCTCTTGCAACAAGAGCAGTATGTTTTTCAGGTCTATTGGATTTCATGTTGTCTACAAGTATGTTCATATGCCATGTGTCGATGGTGAGTGGAATCATCTTTGCAGATGTTTTTGTACATTTTGTACATTTTTTGTGTGTTTAGACCACTTAGTGGGATTCCCTACCTGCCATGGTAATTAGGCCAGGGTTGGGTAAGCAGACAATGTTTAGGGAACCTTTTGTAGCCCCTTCCTCACACCAGAAGGTAAGTAGTGTGATAGGGGGCTGCTGAGTCCCACTGCTGCTTTCACTGAGAAACGACCCCATGGCCTGAGCCGCCTGTGTGCAGGATTGTGACTACAGCTCCCAGTGTATCCACACCTGCTGCTTCATTACTTGTCTGTTGCCACAGGACTTTGAGGCATAATAGTAAAATGGTATGGGTGATGTCTTTTGATTCGTGCATAAATTGGGTCTAAGTGATGCTGACTTTCATGAAGTCATCAGCTTCAGCTTCACTCTCTCCTCCACAGCCATCATAGTTCAGTGACAGGACAGAGTCAAGATGGTGATGGCTCAGGCTGAAGTGGATGACTTTGGCATCTTCAGTGTCTAAACAAGGTCTAAATGCTCCACATCACCTACTTTGGTTGCCTTCAAGGCCATTGGAATTAATTTTTCTCATTCATCCATTCCACCAGAGGAAGTCTTCATATGCTTGGAGTAGACACTCCCCTTGCTCACCAATGGGTTTGAGACCTCTTGGTTACCCTCAACCTGGTTTGCTTCATCTGCTGAAATGGTTTACTTGGGTGTGACCAGTAAAGTAGTAATAGTAAAGTACAGTATATATTTGAATGGATTCACTATAAAGTTAAAATTCAAGGGGAGAAAAGTAGTCAGAGTAAAGCTGATACCATGGTAAAATAAAAGACAAAAAATAAATTTATAGGAATAAAACATAGGAAGAACTAGAAGGAGAGGATGTTGTGGTAAATGGAATTTTAGTGTAAATAATAGGAATTGAGCAAAGACATGGGTGATGGTGATGCCAGGGCTATATCTATCCCTGTATGTGGTTAAGGAATAAATGTGTTGTTCAGAAATTGGTTGATTTATTCAAAGACTAGAGTTTTTGAGAGGATATCAGCATGTATGAGGAAGTTCCCAAGATTAAAGTTAGGAGAATATAAGACTATGAGCCAAGTACTGGAGAATGGAAGAACAATGACCCAGGTACTGGTAGGTAACTGCCATTGGGATCTGGATGAGGCAATATATTTGGATGGACAAAATTAAGAAGAGAAAAGATTGCTGAGTGATGGCAGAAAGAGGGTCCAGAAGTGACAATGAAGATCAAGGGGTATGCCTACTTCACTTTCTGGTCTAGATTTTTGGACAGCATGAGAGAAGGTGAATCCAGTAATGAAGAGGATGACCAAGGATAAAGTGGTTTTAGGGTAAGTAAGTTTCCATAAGTTCCAGAATATGGAAACCACACATGAAGAAAAAGTCTAGGCTAAAATGAAGTTTGTTCCAAAAAAAAAAAAAAAAAAAGAGCTTCCAAGGGAACACAATAGAAAGGATTTATTGACTAAGTTGCATGAAATGAAAAACTTTTAAATGGGTCTCAGAGCTCTTGCACACTTTTTTGAGAGGTGGTATACTACAACTGAGTGGATTTGAAGCATAAATGTTCAGGCATCTGATCCCAATTTCCTCATCTGCAAAACCAAAGTAATAAAATTCATAGTACTCACCTCACAGAGTTGGTGTCATCAGGCTCAAATATACATAATCTCTGTACTTTATGAGATTGGATTTAATTGAATAGGATGCAACCAAGATCATTTGGGGTCAAACCAGTGATCAAGCTGGACATTACCAGTTTCCATCAAAATCCATGTAGGCCTATATAGTAATGAGACTATTTTTTGGTGTGGATACTTCTGAATACAAGTCTTTTTTTTTTTTCCAACCTTAGGTTTTTAATTAAATAGAAGAAAAACAGATTTAAACTTACACCAACATAAAATACCAAAGGGAAAGAACAATAATGGGCAGAATGGCCAAAAAGTTGACTGGCCACCAAGGAAACAGTTTGACATACAAAACAATAAACACATAAGGATTAGTTGGGGGGAAGGGATGTACTCGCCAAAAAGGCAATGGAACAGGGGAATAGGGGAGGTTTTCCCTGTAGATCAGCCAGGGCTGGTGTTCCCACTGGTCCAGCTTCAGGGCCCTGCCCTTCTTGAATAACAAAGGAGCTCTTTCCCCTATCTCCTGACAGTTAACTGGTGACCAAATAACCAGAAAGACTACAACATTACAGAGAGGAAAGAAACAACATCTATTTAGCAGAAAAACCACTACCGGAGGAGCTCAGATGGTGGAATAGAAAGACACACACATGCAGGGTCTCCCCACACAGCCCATAAAACACCTGTAGAGAGGGACTCTCAACAAATTCTGGAGCAGCAGAAGTGGAGAACAACAGAGTGGAGGAGATTTCCAGCCCAGGGTGATCTAAAAGGCCCACGGGAAACGTCTGTTGCACTGGACAGAGCAGAGCCCAGCCCAGGCCTCAGTGCATGAACAGCCCTTGGGGGAAGAATCTCTAGTCACGGAATCCCCAGACCCAGCAGCAGCGGGATCACAGATCCCTCAACCCACGGGCACCAAAGTTCAGTGACAGGGTTTTTTCAGCTAGCCAGGAAGGGAGAAGGGCCTTCCATAGCTCTGGCCTTAGGCAACCACTGCAGAGGCTAACCCTAAATGCACTGTGGAGGCCATACCACCAGGCGCAGCAGAAGCTTCCACTCTTGGATCATAAAACCCCTGGGGGCACTGAAGAGCTGAGTCTTGCCTCAGCCCTGTGTGGAAGCAGTAGGGAAGTTGGTCTTTATCTCACACTGAATGGCATCCCTGCCCATCCAGCTTATCTGAAAATCAGCTCCCAGTACTGACTTGGTGGAACTGGAGGCCAGGTGGCTGTGGAGAGGTAACTGCTAAGATTCTCGACACAAAAATCCCTCTCTGTGTCCAGACAAGTACACTCTTGATTGTGCCAACTTGGAGAAACTGAGATCTTACAGATTACCAGAGTATACCCTACTCTTGACAAAGGACCCAAAAGTCAAGTAACTGGTTGGGAAAAATGCCCAAAAAAGGAAAAAAAATAAGACTATAGAAGGTTACTTTCTTGGTGAGCAAATACCTTCTCCCATCCTTTCCAATGAGGAAGAACAATGCCTACCATCAGGAAAAGACATAAAAGTCAAAGCTTCTGTATCTCAAACATGCAAAATAAATATTCAATGGACTCAGGCCATGGAAAAGCTCAAAAAGGATTTTGAAAATCAGGTAAGAGAGGTGGAGGAAAAATTGGGAAGAGAAATGAGAGAGATGCAAGAAAAGCATGAAAAGCAGATCAACACCTTGCTAAAGGAGACCCAAAAAAATGCTGAAGAAAATAACACCTTGAAAAATAGGCTAACTCAATTAGCAAAAGAGGTTCAAAAAGCCAATGAGGAGAAGAATGCTTTAAAAAGTAGAATTAGCCAAATGGAAAAGGAGGTCCAAAAGCTCACTGAAGAAAATAGTTCTTTAAATATTAGAGTGGAACAGATGGAGGCTAATGACCTTACGAGAAACCAAGAAATCATAAAACAAAACCAAAAGAATGAAAAAATGGAAGATAATGTGAAATATCTCATTGGGAAAATCAGTTGACCTGGAAAATAGATCCAGGAGAGACAATTTAAAAATTATGGGACTACCTGAAAGCCTTGATCAAAAAGAGAGCCTAGACATCATCTTTCGTGAAATTATCAGGTAAAACTGTCCTGATATTATGGAACCAGAGGGCAAAATAAGTATTCAAGGAATTCACCAATCACCTCCTGAAAGAGATCCAAAAAGAGAAACTCCTAGGAACATTGTGGCCAAATTCCAGAGTTCCCTGGTCAAGGAGAAAATATTGGAAGCAGCTAGAAAAAAACAATTCAAGTATTGTGGAAATACAATCAGGATAACACAAGATCTAGCAGCTTCTACATTAAGGGATCGAAGGGCATGGAATATCATATTCCAGAAGTCAAAGGAACTAGGACTAAAACCAAGAATCACCTACCCAGCAAAACTGAGTATAATATTTCAAGGGGAAAAAAATGGTCTTTCAGTGAAATAAAGGACTTTCAAGCATTCTTGATGAAAAGACCAGAGGTGAAAAGAAAATTTGACTTTCAAACACAAGAATTAAGAGAAGCATGAAAAGGCAAAAAAGGAAAGGGACTTACTAAAGTTGAACTATTTACATTCCTACAGGGAAAGATCATATTTGTAGCTTGAAACTTTTTTCAGTATCTGGGTAGTTGGTGGGATTACACACACACACACACACATGCATGCACACATGCACACACGCACACACACACGCACATAGAGAGACAGAGAACACAGGGTAAATTGAATAGGATGGGATCATATCTTAAAATAATGAAATTAATTAGTGAGAGAGAAATATATTGGGAGGAAAAGGGGAGAAATGGAATGGGGCAAATTACCTCTCATAAAAGAGGCAAGGAAAAGACTTTTCAGTTGAGGCAAAAAAGGGGGGAGGTGAGAGAAAAAACATAAAGCTTACTCTCATCGCATTCCACTAAAGGAAGGAATAAAATGCACACTCATTTTGGTATGAAAACCTATCTTACAATACAGGAAAGTGGGGGAGAAGGGGATAAGCAGGGTGGGGGCGAAAATGGAAGGGAGAGCAGTGGGAGGAGGGAGCACTCTTGGGGAGGGATAGGATCAAAAGATAGAATAGAAAAAACAGGGGGCAGGATAGGATGGAGGGAAATATATTTAATCTTACACAACATGACTATTATGGAAGTCATTTGCAAAACTACACAGATATGGCCTATATTGAATTGCTTGCCTTCCAAAGGGAAGGGGTGGAGAGGGAGGGAGGTAAAGAAGTTGGAACTCAAAGTGTTAGGATCAACTGTCGAGTATTGTTCTAGCAATTAGGAAATAAGAAATACAGGTAATGGGGTATAGAAATTTGTCTTGCCCTTCAAGACAAAAGAGAACATGGGGATAAGGGAAGGGAGGGATGTTAGAAGGGAGGACAGAATGGTGATAGGGATAATTAGAATGCTCAGAATTTTGGGGTGGAAGGAGGGGAGAAATGGGGAGAAAATTTGCAACCTAAAATTTTGTGAAAATGAATGTTGAAAACTTAAATAAATAAATTTAAATACAAAAAAAAAATAACCACTCCCACCCTGGGCTCTCATTTTCCCTTTACTCACCTAATGCTTTTAGGAAGTGGAGGGATACAGTATTCTTGGCAACTTCGTGTCTACTTGGCCCCTCCTTTGTTGCAACCACCCAGATGAAGCCACTGAAAGGCGTGAGATGACCAGGAATTACCCCCTGGTACCAGAAGAGGTGCCAGCCTGCAGGTGCAGCTCCCAAGCACTTAGTGAGGAGGATGGTCATTCCTGAGCCTCTGTTGGCACAGTTTCAAGGATGGTCTGGGCACAACTAGGGGTTACAGGGGTACCCAATTTCTCAGGTTAAGTCCTTTTTCAGCTCTCAGTCCGTAAATAAAGGACCTTCAGTTTGAAGTGGGAGTTGTTGCTTCAGGTAGGACTTCATCCATTCTGTTACCTGCTTGCCACCATTTGAGCACCATTCTAGCAGAGCTTTCTTAGACATGGTCACAGATGAATGAGAGATAAGGCTTGAGCCACACAATCTGTGTGGGGAGGTGTGTAAGGCTGAGGAGCAGCAGTGCTTACTGCAGAACAAGTCCAGAGGCTGCAGGTCCTGAAGCAAGGTCTGGTGTCTCAGGGCTGATGGCATCTGGTCCAGGGTCAGCTAGCATTTGTTGGTGCTCCAAGACCAGAAGTGATGAAGCAGACAGAAGAGGATAGCTGTAAAGGATGGCGATGGCAGCCTGGGCCCCGCGGCAGGAGCTGTATCCAGCATAGACGAAGCATCAGTTCAGGCCACTAAAAGTCATCATGAGAAGAAACTCATAGAGACACCTCACTTGCTGAAACAGTGACACCCTGGGGCGGAACACCTCTGAACCTGCTGGTGGAGGCTACCCACCCAGCCAGGGCTGGACCACAATATTTCCTTTGCCAATTCACTTGCACCATTGTATCCATGTTTCCCTCACCCAAGCTTCCAATGCAGGCTTATTCACTGGATTCATCCACTCACACCACAACTCACACTCCCACTTGGACTGCATGTTTCTCTAGGTCCATTTTTATTGGAAAAATGTATTATTGTAATGTTTTATTCAATGGCAGCAACGTCAGAATAAGTGGATGATCTCCCAATGATTTAACACTCGGTTATATGTTTAAACTCTTCTATGTTTCTTTAATAGGAAAGTTAATCAAACTAATCATCACATTTCATACACTTTTTATCCAGATTGCCATCATTTTCCTTTCTTTGCATGTTATCTAACAAATTCTTTCTTAGACGCTCATGATTTTTTTTTCTTTTGCATTTATTTGTGTGGTCATCTAAGCACCATCAAGTCTGGGCACATTCAGACAAATATATCAAAGAATCCCACCCAAAAGTCTTTGTATTTATTTTCTATAGTCTACTCTTCTCAGGGCTATGAACTTGGAAATTATTAGAATAGATATCTAAACCATTAAGTCTGCGATGTTAGTAAAATCCTTTACTAAGGCTTTAGGGCTAAAAGCTACACTCCATAAAGTTCTATTAATAAAAGTAGTAAATGTTTTATTTGGGTCACATGTTTTCCTTGAAGGGAATGTTCTCCTCTTAGAGAGGTGTGAAGCCATGTTGGTCCAGTTCTGCCTGGTAAAAATCTGTTTGGTGGTGAAATAAGTTCCCTTTCAAGATAAGTCTGTTGAAAATATCTGTACCCACTTATGCTTTTTTTCCTGCTTTTGCCTTACCCTAAGAAAGTGCACTAGCTTGCAATTATTTTGAAGGGCACAATGAAAACTGATTAGCCTCTCAATTTAATGTTGTCCCATAATATGGGATTGGGGAACACTTAATGAAATTAAGGGGCAATAAATTTAGAACCAATTGAAGGAAATATTTCTTTACACATTATATACAAAGTAGTCACTTGATGTACTTCACTTACATAGGAGGTCATCAAGATGCATGTGGTACCTTGAATTTTAAAAAGGGATAGCTAATTTTATGACCATTCATAAATATTTGCAAGCTAGGACAATGATATGGATAATAAAGCATCATATTCAGAGCATAAGCCATTCACCTACAAGGGTCAAGAAGGATTTTCTTTTCGTCCATGTATTCAGCATTTGATCGAGTTGTGATCATTGGAGACTTCACCTTCTCAAGTGTAAAGCATTAATGATGGAAGGAGGATGCAGAATGAGGAAGGACTACTCTTCAATCAAATATAAAACAGCTTTAAAAATCTTTGGGTCAAAGGATTCAACCAGTCACAAATTCATTTTTCTATTAGTACTCTTGTAAGGTTGAACTTTAACATATTCTTTCATTTTATTTTCTTTATTTCACAGACATCACATTATTTCTGTAGCTGTTTGTCTCTTACTACTACTCATTTTTTAAAACAATATAAGAGTAATAGAAGAGAAATGTAAGATTTAGCCTGCTTTTCAATGGTAGATACCTCTCATTGGATTCCAATATATCTTGAAAGGTTGTGTGCAATGACTAGAGAGATAAACAGTCCATTTTCCCTCACTATTCTAACATTAACTAAGTCGAGAGAGAAAGAAAAAAACGTATTTATTAACAATTTAGTAATCCAATGCTAGAAACTGCAGAAGTTTCTTTTCCCAACTTTTATATTAGCTAAGTTCATTTGGAATTTTTTTCTTTCAATTGAAGTAAAATTAAGAAGTTCTATTCAATGAAAATAGCCTGTTTAATATTTCAGAGTCAAATTTCGAAGGCTTTAAGTTGACAATCATATACATCGTGATCTGAATTAGAAGAACATCTTCTTGTTAGGAGATCCTGATGCCAATGAAATCTAAGATCTAGTAAAACAAACAAAAATCATTTTGCATGAAAATTGCTAAATAATGACTGTTTAATCAGATAAAGAGGAGATGGGGGGATACTACAAAGAGTGTTGGAATTGGACTCAAAGTTTCTAAATTCAAATCCTCAATTTGTCTCTTGCTATATCATCTTGAGCAAGTCATTTAAATTCTCCTCACTTGTAAAATGAAAGAATTAAACTAGATAATCTCTAAGGTCCCTTCCTGCTATATATCTTTGGTTCTAAAATAGAGGCTATTATTGTGGCCAGTTCTAGTCTCTAAAATTATTTGATTATGAGAAATATTATTCTTTAAAATAGGTTCAGCTTTTCTATCTTTTATCCTTATTTCCACATCTGAAAATGTTACCAACATTTGATGCTTAACTGTGTTTTCTTGGCACAAATGAGAAAAGATAGATTTTTTTTTCCAAAAGCAACATCATCTATGTAGTAAAAGATGGAGGCCAAGTCTGTAGTAAGCTTTTTAATCTTTTTTTTTTTTAAAAACAGTGACTCACTATTCTTTTTTAAAATACTTATTTATTTATTTTTCATTTTCAACATTCTATTCCATAAGATTTTGAATTTTAAATTTTCTCTCCCTCCTTCCACACCCCCCCCCAAAAGACAGTGTGCAATCTGATATAGGCTTTACTTATACATTCATATTAAACATATTTTCACAATCCTTTAGAGAGGAGAAGGAAGGGGAGGGGGAGGCAAACAGGAGAGGAGGAGTTGAGTTACCCAGTTAGCTCAGTCCCCATTCAGCCAGCTGCATCTGCTCACAGGATTGTGTTCGTCCTTTGTTGCCAAAGAAGACTGTGCCATCAGAGAAATGATGACATGACTTGCACTTGACTTTGTTTTGAGTGAGGGAGGGTTGTGCAGGTCACCAGCCTCATTTTTCTTCCAGAGCCATCTGAATCCAGTGACCAGATATGCATCAGGATTACTGGCAGTGACATGGCCAACAGATG
Source organism: Notamacropus eugenii (assembly GCF_028372415.1). NCBI lineage: Eukaryota > Metazoa > Chordata > Mammalia > Diprotodontia > Macropodidae > Notamacropus > Notamacropus eugenii. The sequence goes on from NC_092873.1 coordinate 128,767,061, forward strand.
CCCAATTGACTTGGGTTTTACTGGCCTCTTCCTTCCTTTCACTACCCTTAACTTCCCTTTCTTTCTCTTCCCTTACCTTTCCTTCTCTTCCCTTTCTCTTGTTCTATCTTGTCCTGTCCAATCCCAGAACCTACTGAGCTCTGAAACTAGGACTCCAATGGGTCCCTGCCTAAGGGCTCCTCTTGACGCTCCTAGATTTAGAGTGATTATCAATAGTAAATGTTGCTGTTTCCTACCCAGTCTGATGTATTTCTTTTTCTTGGTCTTATTAAAGCGGCCATGCTCTGGCTACTTCCTAAACAGGCCTATTCAGTGAATGGGTGTTGCCTCACCCTAAGTGAGTACCTGCAAAGACCTTGGCCTAAAGGGCCCCAGGTTTTCCAGAACATTCTGGGTCATCTCCAGTCATCCTGAGGAATATCTGGTCACTGAATTCAGATGGCTTTGGAGGAGAAGTGAGGCTGGTGATCTTGCACATTCCTCCCTCACTCAAAACAAAGTCAAGTGCAAGTCATGTCGTCATTTCCCTGATGGCATATTCTTCTTTGGCAATGAAGGACAAACATAATTTTCATGGTAGTCATGTTGTAAAGAAAAATTAGAACCAATAGGAGGAACCACAAGAAAGAAGAAACAGAACAACAACAAAAAGAGAGAAAATAGTGTCCTTCCACCTGCATTCAGACTCCAAAATTCTTTCCCTGCATGTGGACATCATTTTCCATCAAAAGTCTTTTGGAGTTGTCTTGGATCCTTCCATCACTTGGAAGAGCCAAGTCTATCAATGACTCACTTTTCTTATAGAGCACTCTTAATATTCTTCCACTCCTCAACAATGCCTTTAATGAAAGTTTCGTAAGATGCATGTTTGAAACAGTGAGGTAAACTAAATACGATTCTCTTAGACGCAGATCTATAAGCCTTAGCACTATATTTGTTTCTTCAGAGTCTCAGCTCAATGGTTCAGCTAATTTTGTTACATCCCCTCAGTGGACGGAGGAATAAGATTTCCCTTTTTAAAGGAGCATGTATTTTCAGACTTCTAAATCTTCAGGCTACTTTTTCATTTACACTCCAGTGGTTTTCTCAGGTGAGAGATGGCTCCACTGTTGTGATCTTTTCTTCCAATTGGTGAGGTCTTTTCCAAATCTCCATTTGAGGAAATACTCAGACCAACCATGTTCACCTCTGCTCCACCTCAACTTCTGGCTCTTTTTCAACTACTTTTCCTGCTGGGGATGGAAGCTCAATTCCAGGTGGACAATCTCAGGCGGGTAAAGGTGGTAACTTCTAAATCTTAGAGTTCTCACGAGACCCCCCAGGAAACGACTGGGAATCGAGGTGAACCGAGCTATCTCATGTATTTCCGCCTCTTCCCGTGAGAAACGTGATGGGAGAGAGCTCTCCCCGCCCTCGAGATTGTCCCGGATTGGAGCACACCTGTTGTTACCTAACAGGCTCGGTATTGACGTGCAAACTACGCGACGGGAGAGTTTAAGTAGGATCAGGAAAGCCTGAAAGCTCGCTTGGGCGGAGGGGTGCGGAGCGGACAGGACACAAGGCTCCGCTTTTCCTCTCTCCTCTCTCCCCTCCCCCTCTCTCCCCACTTATACTTCTACTTCCAATCTCTTATTGTAAGATCTTTGCCTCCTTGGGAGATTCTTCGCTCCCTCCTAAGGAAGAATTCCCCTGCACTTGTAACTAGACCCTGAAATAAAGCTCAACCCTTGTTCTACTCTGGAACGTCCTTTCTCTCATACGAGCATCCGGTTTGGCCAACCGAAGACCTCGGGATAGAGGTAAGAAGACTCGGGTAGCCCTCAGGCCTCTAGGCCTGGCATTTTCCAACTTGTCCCTATTTGGAAAACTTCCTCCCCATACTAGATTCCTTTTGAATGATTTCTTTACCCATTAGAATGGAAACTATTTAAGGATAGGGATTACCTATCTCTTTGTTTTTGTATCCCTAACTCTTAGCACAGTTTGCCTAGTCCATAGTAAACACTTAATAAACACTTTATCTAATCTAAAAACTAATCATAGCTTATGATCTGATAATATGGTTTATCTTTGCTTACTAGTTCTCCTAGGACATGGCTCACTTTAGTTTAAAATTCTTAATTCTTTCAGATGCTGTGAGGAAATTCTTGTAGAATTTACAAAATTCCATTAAATTCTCCACCTCATGTTTGAAAGCAGACATAATGCAGTGGTACAGTTTTACTGTTAAACTTGATCTGAAAAATGAAGCCCATTTCTTGAAGGAAAAGTTGTCATGAGTTCATTTCAAATGCAACAGAGGTAGATTATCCATTATGAACTATGTCACACAAATATTTCTTGACAGCATAAAAAATACCCTTGAAATATTTTAGAAGTTATTAGCTGGAATATCCCTTATTTATATTATCATGATTTTACAATGTTTATATTTATGTATTATATAAATGCATTGTATATAATGTGCAAAGATATACAATATTATATACTATATGTATATAATCATATGCATACTATAAATAAAATTACTCTTCATTGCACTTATATTATTACAAAATTTAAATGTTTTTGATCTAGTCAGACATTTCCTTGACCTGAAGATGGAATGTACAAAACTTAGTATTTGTTGACTTTATAAAAGTGACTTTCCTTGTTTTTTCAAAACAGTAAGATGACAAAATATCTTGGTTCAGTAAACCTATTTCATTTAATGTCTTCCTATGGTTTCTGGATATCTTGTTCCATGTCAGGAAAATTGAGAAGAAAAGACATAAAAGCCCCTTCTCCCCCCACTCCCACATTCCTCACCACATTTTTCTTCTAGGATTTTTCTTCTAGGGTTTGACTTTCTGGTAGCTTTGAGAAAGAGAATTTCTACATCTTCCTATTTAGCAAATGAGGCAAAACCTCATAAGAGATTTCATAAATGCTTCAAAGTCATTAAAGAGAGGAGTACAATGCAAATGATGATAATATTTCAGTTACCCAAGGTCATCTACTTCCTTAAGGTACTCAAAGTATTTAACAAACAACTTTCAATATTTCAAAGAATAGATAAAACTACATATAAGTGATATATAATCACCAGGTATGCATTTTCACTCCTAATATGATGCTCTGTTATGCAAAGATCAACTATGTATGCTTTTTGGTGATTCATCATTCTTTCATTGATCAAAATGGCTATGTAATATCATTGAGTGAAATGTATTTCTCTGATGTTATCCTACTTAAATAGAAACTGCTTTGGCACTTCCCAGTTACATGAGTTCTATAAGTCATTTAACCCTCTTTCCCTTTTTTTCCACATCTGTAAATGTAGATGACTTATAAGGTGGCTTACAGCTCTAAATCTATCATCTACATTTAATATCATATTCCAAACCTTTGGTGTTTATCAGATTTTTTTTCTATCCGGTTTCTATCTATGGAAGATTATTACCAAACTGAATTCTCTTGTGGCTTTAAGTATTTTCCTGTGGGAATGAACAGTCATGAGTTTCCCTTTAACTGGCATGTCTTAAAAGTATTCTAAAATTGCTGTTAGATTTGTAATTACTCTAAAGATAAACTTCATTATCATCCTTTCATCAAGGCTTAAGTGATCTAAAAATAAAAGGGGTAATTATTCAGTTATTTAATATCAGTCTCTATCTAACCCAATTACATTTGAGAAACTTTTAAAACCAGACTCCAGACTTAACAGAGCTCCAGAATTATTTTTCATGTATTCTCTGTGCACTAAATTTCTAACCAGTAGTCAGATGAATGTTTTGCAGGGGTAAAAAAAAATAATGAGGTGACCATTTTCCTTGGAGATTCAGGTTTTTAGCTTCTAGCTCCCTAATAACTATAATTCATTACTCTGTGGCATAGTTCAGAATTCAGGGAGCTTGCAAAATTCTTTAGTCCATGAAAAGATTAAGTTCCAAATAAAGTCCTTTTTTAGGAAATTACTCTTATAAATTCTTTAAGGAAAGTTTGAGTCTTCATTACCTTGCCTCTGCCATACATACTGGATGCATACCCTTTAAAATGGATTAGACTTGCATTTCTATGGGGACTATATTGCCTCTCCTTTATGGTAGAATTTAGTTCAATAAATATCAACATAATCGATAAATGTTGCCAGTGACTATAAAGTTCTTTTGTCATTAGCACTAGAGGGCAGAATTAATTGCCACATGATAGGCTAAAAATGTATTAGTAGTACTTATTGAATCATTTAGGGGATATAATATAACTTTGACCATACCTCAAATTGGGAGTCATTATATATTCCCAGTTCTGCTATAAAATGGAGAGAGGTGAGTAAGGCAATAATGTATAGAGGTAGATTTGAAATTGATTAAATGACTAGACAAAAGGATAGCCATTAATTGCTCAGTGTCAAACTGGAAGAAAGCCTACTAGAGCAAGTGCTCCAGGGATCTGTCTTTAGCCTTTTCTGTTCATCATTTTTCCTAATTATTTGAGTGAAGGTACACATAGAATGTTTATCAAATTAGCACATGAAACAAAAATAAAAATGAAAGAGATGGGAGGGATATTAAATTCATTGTTTTGTTTTGTGACCTAGAAAAAAATCACCACAATAACACTTTTCTGCCCCAGCTTTCTCGCAATTTAAGATTTCTCGAGTTAGTTGGCTCTCTTGGACCTAGCAATATCAGCATGCTGTCTTTTAAGGTGAGTTATGATATTTTTTCAAGTGAGTTGATTAATGCCTATGACATTTTAAAAGGTAATTTTTGTTCTGAACTTTAGAACAAAGAAACATTTCTGCTCACCAAATAGTTGGAACATTATTGTATCTTAGCATTTTTCCCTGTCTGGACTGCAGAAAATCAGATACCTAGACTTTTGCTAACAAAGAACATGTTCACTTTATTATTGTCAAACCAGGGTTTAAAATGAAAATGCATCTCATTTTTGTCTATCCACTTTAAATACAAACTAGAACCCAGAATAATATCTGCTGATAGTCTGCACCTGAAGCAGTGTTTTGCTCCAAAACTACATACTTTAGACTCGGGCCTTCAATATTGAATATAATACTACAAAATATATATTATTTTAGCTCTGTAGGTACAATGGGCACACAGTTGACAATCCTTTCATGTCTAAACAAAGCTACCTTTTAGAGCTATCATGATCCCACCCAAAACAATCCTCAGATGGTGGCTAACCTTTTTTATTTTAATTTTAATTTTCAAATTCTTTCCATCCCTCCTTATCCATTGAGAAGGCAAGAAATATGATACTATAATACATAGGAAGCCATACAAAACATCTCTGCATTATCCACGTTGGGGGGCAATAAAATTAAAGAATGGGGGAAATATTCTTCAGAATGTACTCTGAGTCCATCAGTTCTCTATCAGGAGGTAAATGACATTTTACATCAGGAGTCCTTTGGAGTTGAAATTTATTGGTTCGAGTTGCTAAGTCTTTCACAGTTAATTATTTTTATAAAAGTGTTGTCACCATGCAAATTGTTCTGGTTCTGCTCCCTTAATTTTCAGTTCATATAAATCTTCCCAGTATTTTTTTTTCTGAAACCATCCACTTCATTATTTCTTATAGCTCAATAGTGTTTCATCACATTCACATACCATAACTTGTTCAGCCACTCTCTGATTGATGGACATCCCCTCAAGTTTCCAATTCTTTGGGTTACCAAACTTTTGGTAATAAGTCTCTACAAACTCAGATGGTCCTCATAAACCAGTCTACAACTGAGCTTATATGAGTCCCATTGCCATAGGCTTTGGAATCTTTTGTCTGGACCATGATAATGAGTGTTAGTAGTTCTTCAGGTAAGAAGAACATAACAGTCTTTGTATGTATCAACTCTCAAGCCATACTTGCAAATTATCTTACTATTATTGGCAATCATCAACACCAAAGACCCCCATTTCCTCATTATTTAAGAACACATAAAAATATAAAAACTGCAATAGACCTGTGGTTCCATTTGTGAGTATACTTTCTCTACCAACAGAGATTATCACAGCCTCTTGATGCTTTAGTAGATGATTTCACAAATTCATATATCCAGATTTGTATTGCTTAATAGCTGGCCAATCACTGTAAGAGGAGATTCTATGAAATTAGCTTAAAGTCACTAAAAGTACAGCACAATTTTTCAAATATGCCTAGAATAATAAGAAGTTGTGACATGCCCAGAGTGACACAATATACATCAAAGGCAGGACTCCAAATCTCTGGTTCTATTCACAATGAAACACTACCTCCTTTATTCTCAGAATTATTGAGGGGAAAGGTTTTATTTTCCCCTAACTTCACTTTTATAATAAAATCTGATATCATTAAAAAATATTCATGGGACACATTTAGTGGAGAGCCTTGATGGGTACATGTTGCTCTACTCTGTGATATCCTTCTTTAACAGCAACAAACAATAGACAAAACATTATATTAACTATACCTCTCAGTCACTTCTATGTGAAGATGTTATCTGATATGGAAAGCTGTCTGTAAAAGATTTCACTTTTCCTTTGCACGTTTTCATTAAGTATATAGTTGAAGCATGCATTCATCATTCTTACAAAGATTTTATAAGAACTGAGGATTTTGGCATAAAGGATATGAATTCTGTCATTATATTTTGCATTTCTTTTGTTGATAAAAGTACCATCTGCACTTTTTCATTCATTTGGAGTCTTCTCTTTAATATAACTATATTAACTACAACCATACAATATAATAAAAAAAAATCCCTAAGTTCATTTGAAATTGTGTTAGATTCGGCACAGATTTCTTTTGTATTTTAGGCTCAGCCTCAATTCTCACTTTAATTTTCTTTAGTGTCAATACCACTTTAAACTCTGTTATAGACTTTAAAAAGATCACTCCAGAAAGTCTCATAAATTTGTTCTATTTCATGTCCATATGTTTTCTTTCTTCTAGTTTAGCTTACAGATGCTTCCACAACGCTATGGCTCAAGTGGGTATCATGCCAACCTCTTTACAGGTGCATTTTTCTTCAACTGGTTTATCAAAAATTTTGAGGCATTACAACTCATAGTATCTCTTGTTTTCTATACTCTTACTGTCTCTTAGTTTCACAAAGAGATCAATTATTTGCTAACTGAGGAAATTAATGAAGTATTTTGTCTTCTTTGGAGTGGCAATTCTTTTGCAACAATACACTTCTCTGAGAAATGATGAGAAAGTCAATGTTTCTACTTTTATCCCTTACCCATTTTTTAGAGTTGACAATTTATTTAAATAAGTCATATTGTAACTGCTGTCAAAACATACAGTTCTAGTTTCTCACTGACTATCTACTCTTGGTGCAGGGGATTAAAAAAATAGTCCCCCAAGAGTTTAAATTCTGTCAGGGAGAAGAACATCTATACAGATAAAAAGATTAAAAATATACATAAAATAAATTTAGGTGGCCACTAACAAGGGAATTCAGATAAGGCTTCATATAAGAGATAGCATATGAGTTGAATTTTGAAGGAAGATCAGGTTTCAGGAAGTAGAGGTAAAAAAAAGGAGATGATTCCAAGCATGAGCAGTAGTCTGTGCATACTCAGAGATATGGATGTTTCAATATTTTATAAATGGAATAACAAGTGCACCAATTTTGCCCAAATATAGGCTGTCAGCTGGGGAGAATCTTGTAATTATCCTGCAAAGACAAGCTAGAATCAGAGAGTAAAGAATTTTGAATGTGAAACAGAAGAATTTGCATTTTGTTTGAATTCTATCCTTGAGGCAATAAGAAATTATAATGAAATTAATTAAATGTCTTGAGCAGAAGAATGGCATGGTCAGATCAGTGTTTTAGGAGTATCAATTTGGCAGCACTGGAGAGAATAGATTCAGGAAGACCAATCCAAGTGGTTGTAATGTGATGGCAAGAAAAGGAACTGAGTGTTAGAAATATGGAAAATGTAGAATTTATAAGACTTGATGACATAAAATATTAAGGGATAGTTTGTAGCAAATGAAATTAAGGCATTATTATTATTAAGGCAAATTAAGAGTTAAGAATGACTACATAGTTGGGAATTTGGTGACCAGAAGTGTCTTTATTCTTCTTCTAAACTGGTAGTAATTTATACCTTACCCAACTGCCAATCTGAATGTACACAACTAGTTAATGCTTAAATGACTCCCACAACAATAACCTGGCATTTCCCACAGAGTCACATACAATTTCATTGTGAACATTGTTTGGTATTCGCTATATTGATCTCCTGCTAACTCTCTTCTGTATGAACACATTGAGGGTATAAAAGAATTTCTTGGTCCTGACTCCATTGGCCAGCAGAGATCAGCTCTGAATAAAAATTACCGCATAAATCAAGGTATAAGTTGAATTTATACAAATGGTAGAATTTCTCAAATGAAAATGGAACATAACATTGAGATTTTTTTATCTTTTCTGATAATGCTTTCTAGGTAATTTGAGTAAAATACAATTGCTTTTTACTTACATCATTTGTTAAAACAAAAATTAAAAACATTGTGATAATGACAGTGAATCAATGATATCTGAGAGTTGATTAAAAAATATTGATCAGAAATGGTCATTTACATAACACTACTTTTTAATTTTAAGAAATAGGTAGGAATAGTTTTGTCTCCCTGCTTTAAAAAGATACTTGGGTACTTATTCTTTCTGTCAATAGTTAAACACCCAGTTCTAAAGTAATAGAATACAATTGAAGTAGTCAAGTAGTCACTTGGTATCATGCTCACATTGAATCTACTCTGATTTCAGCTTCAATTAAATCAAACTCATTTTTCACAGTGACAGTATGACTTCAAGCCCATTAAAACCATCTGATTTGGACAAGTTTTCCCTTACATGTGATTCTACTTGGGTCACCTGATTTAATCACAACAGTAACTGAGTGACCAGTCAACTGTTACAATAAGTTTTTTTATATGAAGCAGCCTAATCTCTTTTTGGATAATTCATCCATTACTGGAAGTATATTTTGGCATTAAGGACTGAGGAACTCATGCAAATCAATCAGAATTGAGAGCATGCATGTTTGTTGTTATTGTTTGACTTCTATCAGTCAAAGAAATTATACTTTTTTGGCACTAATTAATTTGTATGAAAACTGACTTAGGTCTCATTTAGAAAAATGGAAAGTAACTATTATGCTGGTGAAATGTATGCAAATTCATATTTATTTAAAGATTTCTCTCACCCAAAACTTATGTTTTACTCTCAATAAAAGATAATTTAGTGCAAGCAACATTTATGAAGCATCTACTATATACAAGATACTCTAGATGCATCTGTTTGCATGTATTCAGTGACCAGTATGTGTTAGGCACTGTCTTAAGCAATAGGTATCCAAAAAGAGGCAGAAGATAGTCCCTACCCTCAAAGAGCTCATAGTTCAAAATGAGAGTAATATACAAACAAAAATATACAAAGCAAGCTGCATACAAAATAAATAGAAACTACTAGAATTAAAAGGAGTTGAGAAAAGCTCCTTGTAGAAGATGGGATTTTAGCTGGGACTTGCAGGAAGCCAAGGAACTCAATAGATGGAGATGAGGAGGGAGGGCACTGTAGGCATGAGGGCAGTCAGAAAAAAACATGCCTAAACTGATAGATGGAGTATCTTGTTCATGAAAGAGCAAGGAAACCAGTGTCACTGGACTGCAGAGTTTGTGGAATAAAGTAAGGTCTAAAGAGTCTGGAAGGGTAGGAGGGGGCTAGATTATAAAGACTTTGAAATATCAAAAAGGATTTTGTATTTAATCCAGCAGACAATAGGGAGCCATTGGAATTTATTGAGTATTGGCAAGTTTAGATTTGGGGTTGGGTGTGAAAGAGGTAGTCCAACTTCTGGAAGATTAGTTTGGTGACTGAATGGGTAATGGATTGTATTGGGGAGAGATTTAAAGCAGGCAGATCCACCAGCAGGCTAGTGCAATAGTCTAGGCCTGAGGAGATAAGAGCCTGCGTCTGAGTAGTAGCAATGGCAGGGGAGAGAAGGAAGCAAATATGAAAGATGTTGGAAAGGTGAAATCCACAAGCTTTGGCAAAAAATTGGATATGAGGTATGAAAGATGATGACTCAAAAATGTCACCTACATGGTGAACCTGAGGGGCTGGGAGAATGGTGTTGTTTTCAACAGTAAGAGGAAAGTTAGGAGAGGGGAAGCATTTAGGGGAAAAAAGATTGTTAGCTTTTAGACATGGTAAATTTAAGAAGTCTACTGACTATCCAATTTGATATATCTAAAAAGCAGATGGAAATGCATTATTAGAGGTCAGTTAGGACAGAAAAGGGAGATTTGAGAAATCCATAGAAACCAATAAGGTTATCAAGTGAAGTAGTATAGAAAAAGAAGATAAAAGAACCCAAGATAGAATCTTGTAGGACACAGTTAGAGAGCATAATCTTGATGAGGATCCAGCAAAAGAAACTGAGGAAAAGTGGTTAGACAGGTAGCAGAAGAAACAGGGGAGAACTGAATCCCAAAAAACTAGAGAGAAAAGAGTATCAAGGAGGAGAGGGTGTTCAATAGTATCAAAGGCTGCAAAAAAGTGGGGGAAAATGAGGATTGAGAAAAGGCTACTGAATTTAGCAATTAAGAGCTCATTGGTAACTTTGGAGAGAGCAGTTTTGGGAGGGTTTTGTGGAAAGGTGATATTGGAAGTAATATTTTGCTTATTTTTTTGATATTTCAAGCACTTTATTATCTAGCCCCCTCCTACCTTTCTAGACTCTTTAGACCTTACTTTCTTCCACATACCCTTCAATCCAGTGACACTGACTTCCTTGCTCTTTCATAAACAAGAGACTCCATCTATCAGTTTTAGACATTTTTTTCCTGACTGTCCTCATGCCTACAGTACCCTCCCTCCTCATCTCCATCTATTGGTTTCCTTGGCTTCCTATAAGTCCCAACTAAAATCCCATCTTCTACAAGGAATCTGGAGGATTATAGACAGTCTTTTCCAGTAGTTTAGGCACAAAAGACAGAAGAGATATCTGATAATATTTAGTGGGAATTGAAGGATCAGGTGAGGGTATTTTTGAAGATGAAGGAGACATGAGCATGTTTATAAGCAGTAGGGAAACAATCAGTAGACAGAGAGAGACTAAAAAGTGATACAGTAGGAATGACAGAAGGGTCAGTCTTGTTGGAGGTGGGATAAAATAGCATTGTTTGAGCAGGTAAGTTAGTCTTGGTAAAGAGTAAGGCTACCTCATCATATGAGCCAGGGGTGAAGGAGGAGTTAGAGGCAGGAAGCATATGAGTGATGTGAAATAACGAAGAGGGGGAAAGAAGGAACTCCAAGCAAATAGTCTCACATTGTGTTTAAGGAAGTTGCCTGGTCCCTGATAACCACCTTCCTTTAAAATACACAGCAGAAGACAGCAGGGGCATGGTCAGAGGAAAGTCTGGCTCCTCACTTAGATACATTAGGTATATATGTATGCATTTATGTAGGTGTATGCCTATGTTAGATTAGAAAATGAGCTGAGCCCAGGAAGAAGAAAGAGAGTGGTAGGATCATTACGAATTTTTGTAAGGAGAAGAAATAATAGCAACCAAGTCTCAAAGGGTGGACTTGAGGCAGAATGTGAAGGCATTAAATGCCTTTTGTATTTTATATAAGAAGACATAAAATCACTAAGAATTTTGAATAAAGAAGTGATCAGTTAAGCCCTCCTTTTCAAATAACCTTATATTTAACCACTTGGTATTTATTCTTAAGTATTTAAATATTTTTATATTTACATTTATTATTTATATATTATATATATATATATATATATATATATATATATATGTATACTTACATATGTCCTTGTTATCTTCCCTGTTAGAATGTATGCTCTTGGAGCATAAAGATTGTTTATTCCCTTGTCTTTGTTTCCCTAGTGCTGTTTCCCCATACTGTCTGTCACATATTAGGTGTCTAATAAATGCTTATCGATTGATTGACTGATGATCAGACTTATGCTTTTGAAAACTAGTTGGCAGATGTATTCAAGATATATTGAGGAAGAAAGAAACAGGAACCAGAGACATCAATTAAAAGAGTATTAGAATAGTCCAAGTGAGAAGTGACAAGATCTTGAACACGGGTGGTGATTGTGTGAGTGAGGAGTAAGAGAAGGCTATAAGATTTGGCAACTGATTAGATAGAAGAGGGTAGGGAGAATAAAAAGTGACACATGACTCCAGAGTTGCAAATCTTAGTGGATAGAAGGCTCCTAATTTGGTTTTGCCTTTTTAAACAGTTAGACAAAGAAAAAAATAGTTATTGATGATCTCTGGGAAATTCTTATCAGGATCCAAGTTTCTTCTTTCTGCATTTCCTACCTTGGAGTTTAGTCTGTTTATGCCCTAGTCTCATTTAGTCTAAGTTCATATTTATTTTCTTTCCATATGGAAACTAATTTACAGTGTACATATGCATAGTAATTATGGAGATGAGTCATCATCAAAGGATGATCGATTTCTGACTGTTCTATAAAGCGAAAGAGTGGGGAGTAGGGGTGGATAAAAATATCGTGGTCTTGGTTCCTATTAATCTTGTTGGTTACATTCAGGTCCTATATTTTTGATATAGGAGAAACCTCAGAAAAGAAAATAAAGATATATTTTAGCAGTAGGACAATTACCATTACCTAAGAATTTATCTTTTTCTTGCCAAATACCTAAATTTAGAAGTAAATTAATATCACCCATTAAAAAATATGTCTCCTGCCTTCTTGATGTGTGTCTTCTATGGATGAGAGACAATAACAGTAAAGTAATGAGCAAAAGACAAAATTACATAACACAGCCTTTTAGCCAAGAAGCTATTTAAATAATAAAAAGTTCCATGGTTTTCTCCAGCTTTTGAAGTTTCTGACTAAAGATGGTTGGAGAAATAATAAATCATTGGGAGAGTTCTCTTTATATTAAAAAAAATCCCCTTCTTAAAGTTAATGTATTCTCCAAATCCAACTCTAAAAACAATTCTGATTCAAATTCATGATATTTTTAAAGATATACCATTGCTATTTATATAAGCATAACTAAGCAACAGATAATATGTCTTTATTTTGCTGAACATTCAGAAGTGAATAGTGTGAAATATAAATCTCAGGTTTAACTATAAAGTTATATCCTGGTTTTAATTCACTCTATAAGCAGATGAGAGGCAGCATGACATAATGAATAGAAAGTAGACCTTGGAATCAGGAAAACCCAGTTTTCAATCCTGCTTTGACATATAGCGACTATGGGACATATAGTGACTATGTAACCCTGAGCAAGTCACTGCTACCATCACCTTCCCTCCCCCTCAGAATAACTCTACGATTACAAGTTATAGATAAGTTAGCTAAATGTATTACTAAAGGGAGTTTCCCATCTTAATGAAAGAGCAGGTCCAGACTGCCAAACCCACAAAATCATATTAATGCTAATAAAAAAATAAAAAATAAAATAAAAACGTAATAAAAATAAAAAATGCTAATAAAAAAAGATTATTTTACAATGGCAAAACAAAAGATTTAAAAATCTGAGTAGCTAAACTTTTAAAGTAAACTCAAAAACTGTCTCTGTTCAAAATGATTCTTTAGAGCATGTCTAAAATTGAGTGGAGAAATAATTAGTGCATAGGTGTCAGTGACTAAGTCACACAGAAAATTTTGTAGTTGTTGAGTCATTTTTCAGTGTGACCCCATTGGGGTTCTCTTGGCAAAGATACTGGAAAGGTTTGCTTTTCCACATCATTTTACAGAGGAGAAAAGGCAAACAAGGACATACAGCTACTCAGTATCTGAGTCCAAAATTGAACCCATGAAGAGAGGTCTTTCTGACTTCAGGCCTAACACTCTACCCACTGAACCATCTAGTTACCCATTGAAATGATCTGTGTTCAAAGCTGAATTTCTCCTTTGAAGTCTTACTCATATGACGCTGTATCTTGGGTTCCCTAAGGATATGCTGGAGGACAATAAATTCTATTAAGCTGGAAAGACTTTAAGTATGGCTCCAGTGTTGGGTTATTTTGCATTAGCTTAGCCTGAAGAAGCTAATCATGGCAAGATAGGCCACTAGGTAATGAAATTTTTGGCCCATAGCCTTTCAGGATACCATCTATTAAGGTAAGAAGAGGTGGAAGTTTCACCTATAATAAGGGGAATATTCACATGATGAAATTACAATGCTTGAAGTACTAAAGCAAAAAAAAAATGACATATAGTGCAACGTAGTAATTACTAAATTGTGTTATTTATAGCCAACTTAACCTTGGATAAGAGAGGAAAAGCATATAACATTTACAAAATATGGCAAGCTACCTACTTTACGTAAATATAGATGTGGATTATGATCATAAAAACATTCTTTAAATTTGGAATAGACTAATAAGAAGTCAGAAGGACATTTCCTACTAATTAGTTATACACTCATTTTCTTTTTGATGAATGTAATTCAAGGTTGTCACATCATACACTGTGTAAATTGCTATAAATGTCCCCAGTCTGTTTTTTTAATATTGTATGAAAAGCTGACATTATCACAGGTGTATATGATAGCTCATCTAAGAAATCATTACAGAAGTAAGAATGATACTTTGAGCAACATAAAAAGTATTAGAGATCCTGTCATTTTGGTCCATTTACTTTCAGGCTTTTTTTTTTTTCTTGCCTACCCAATGAAGCCTTCATTTCTCTAATCAATGTAGTCTGCTGCAGTCCATACTTGTCACATGTAGCAAAAAAAGAGAAACTGTCTGTGCCCAATGGATAAGTTAAGGAAGAGCAATGTCCCTGAGCCACCCTGGCAATACTAGCTGGACAATGTCAGTACTTGCTAATTAGGTGCAACAGTGGATACAGATCAGGAAACTTGGTATTGGGAAGATCTGAGTTTGAATCTTGAATCAGATATTTAATTAGCTATATGACTTTGAGCAAATCACTTAATCTCTCTGGGCCTCAGTTTCCTCATCCACGAAATGAATAAGTTGAACTCTGTATTCTACAATCCTTTAGAATAGTTGTAGGTCAAATGACTGAGAGGATCTCAGGGCAGTTGGATCAGAGACTAGTTCAGCCTCCTGAAAATTAAAGGGGCAGAGGATATCTGTTATTTACAAAATTCTTACTAGCTTTATGTTTTTAATTGAACATTTTATTAGAAACAACTTTTGAATACTGATATAAACAACTAAACTTACTTAATAACTTTACATTTTAATTAATATCTATGAACAGTGGATTGTGAGACATTTGCTAGCCATTCTCATAGGAGAGGAGACAAAATTAAGAGGAGAAATGGGTTCTTTTCATACCTGGGAATGAAATATGAATTTTGTGAGAGGTTATTATAAAGAAAAGAGCCACAGTAGAAACCCTGTGAAGGTAACCAGGAAATGAACCTGATAAAGTATTATCAGACCATTAGCTGGATATCTTCCACCTCAGTCAAATTGAGTTTGTGCTGGTCCATGCTGATAGATACCAAATTACATAAAGAGGATCAACAACAGAGATAAGGCACTGAATATATGGGACTGATATTGGAGTGATACCTAGAGAGAGGCCAATGAGAAGTATCTACTGTAAGTATAATGGGAAAAGGAGAAGAGTAGGATTCAGATGATTGGATATGAGGTACTATATCCAGAAGGAAGTTGAAGTTGGTCGATGCATGCACAAGAAGCTTGTTGCCCATGAGTTACCTCAATAAAGCAGCATTAATTCAATAAAATATTTAGATAAAATAAAAATTTGTTTTACATTATCCCATTACCAGATAATCACAAGGGGAGAGAGGGTTCTGGGCAATATGAATTAGTCATAAAATAGGGAAAAATTTGCCTCTATGAAAAACAGGTACCATATTTAGTGTAAATTCTGCTATTTCCCTAGAGTTATCTACATACAGTAGGCATTTTATAAATGTTTCATTCAACTCAATGTTTAGTCTAAAAACATGTATTAATTATCCACTATATGCCAAGAGTATTATTAATTCTAAAGAAGCTCTTAGTTTTTCTGTCATTTCAGTCTTCTTGTCTCCAGGTCTGGAATTCTATCCATTGTGCCACCTAGTTGCCCCTAAACACTGGAGATGCAAAGACAAAAGCAAAACAATTTCTACCCCCAAGAAGCTTACACCTTACTGGTCAGTCTCCAACTTACTAACAGAGTTATTCTTCACTCCCCAGTGTACTATCGGAGGCAATATGTAACCATGGGGAAAGAATTAGCTCTTCAGGCAAAAGAGCTGGTTTCAGATCTTGCCTCTTACTCCTACTACCTCTCCAATCAATTTTACAGCCTAGTGGAGAATGAACTAAAGTACAAAGTTGCAATATTATAGGAGAGAAGGGAATATATACAACAGATGTTTTGAAGGTAGGTAGTATAAGACTTGACAATATGTTGGATATTGAGGATAGAGTGAGAAATAAATTAAACAAGATACCTAGATTGTAAGTCTGGGCTACTGAGAGGGTCATGGTACTCTCAACAGTGACAGACAATGTAAGAAGAGGAGAGAATTTGGGGAGAAATATAATGAGTTCAGTTTTGAATATATTGAATTTAAGATGTCCATAGGACATTTGATTCAAGATGTCTAATAAGCAGCTGGAAATGTGAGACTGGAGATCAGAGGAGAGATTAGGGGTGGGCAAGTAGAATCATTTGCATTGAGATGATGATTTAAACTACTTTAAATAATTTCCTGCCGTATTATTTTCCAGTTTGATCACTATGTAAAATTATATTGGAGAAGAGAAAAGGCTCCAGGAGAGAGCTTTGGAAACTCCATGAGTAGCTGGTATTATGTGGATAAAGATCCAGCAAAGGAAAATTGACTGTGTACTAGGGCATAAAAACCTCACACCAAGTGCAGAAAGGTAAAAGGTATTAAATTCATCCTTTTTAAATCATGATGCAATAAAAATTGCATAGAATAAAAGGCCATGGAAAGATAGACTAAAAATTAATTGGAAGCTAAATAATGTAATCCTAATTAATGAGTGGGTCAAATGTAAAATCACAGAAATAATCGATGCCATCAAAGAGAATGACAATAATGAGACAATATATCAAAATTTATGGGATGCAGTCAAAGCAGTTCTTAGTGGAAATTTTATATCTCTAAATGCTTGCATGAATAAAATAGAAAAAGAGGAAATCAATGAATTGAGCATGCACCTGAAAAAGCTAGAAAAAGAATGAATTGAAAATCCCCAATTAAATACCAAATTGGATAGTCTGAAAATCAAAGGATAAATTATTAAATTGAAATTAAGAAAATTATTGAACTAATATATAAAACTAAGAGCTGATTGTACAAAAAAAAACCATTAAAATAGATCAACCATTGGTTAATTTGATTTAAGAAAAAAAGAAAGAAAGAAAATCAAATTACCAGTATCAAAAATGAAAAGGGTAGATTCACCACCAATGAAGAGGAAATCAAAATATAATTAGGAACTATTTTGCCCAATTGCATGCCAATTAATTTGACAGTCAGTGAAATAGATGAATATTTGCTAAAATATAAATTACCCAGATTAATGGAAGAAGAAACAAAATACTTAAATAATCCCACTTCAGAAAAAGAATTTAACAAGTCATCAATGAACTCCCTAAGAAAAAAATTTCCAGGCCAGATGGATTTACAAGGGAATTGTACCAAAAATTTAAAGAAAAATGAATTTCAATAATATATAAACTGTTTGGGAAAATGGGTAAAGAAAGAGTCCTGCCAAGTTGTTTTTAATGATACAAATATGTACTGATACCTAAACCTGGAAGAGCCAAAACAGAGAAAGAAAATTAAAAATTAATTTTCCTAATGAATATAGATGCAAAAACTTAAAATAAAATATTAGCAAAGAGATTATAGCAATTTATCACAAGGATAATTACTATGATCAGATGGGATTTATACAAGGAATGCAGAGCTAGTTCAATATTAGGGAAATTATCAGCATAATTGGCCATATCAATAACAAAATTAACAGAAATCATATAATTATCTCAATTGATACAGAAAAAGATTTTGGCAAAATACAGCATGTATTCCTATTTAAAAAAAACCACTAGAGTGCATAGGAATGAATGGAGTTTTCCTTATAATGATAAGTAGCATATATCTAAAACCATAAGCAAGCATTATATGTAATAAGGATAAACTAGAAGTATTACCAATAAGATCAGAGGTGAAACAATGATGCCTATTATCACCACTGTTATTCAATATTGTACCAAAAATGTTAGCCTTAGCAATAAGAGAAGAAAAATAAATTAGAGGAATTAGAATACATAATGAAGAAATAAAGAAAACTCTTTGCAGATCATATGATAGTATGCTTAGAGAATCCTAGGGAATTAATTAAAAAACTACTTGAAATAATTAACAACTTTAGCAAAGTTTCAGGATATAAAATAAACCCACATAAATCATCAGCATTTCCATATATTAGTAACAAAGCCCAGCAACAAGAGATAAAAAGATAAATTCCATTTAAAATAACTGTAAGCAATAAAAATATTTGTGAGTCTACCAGCCAAGACAAACCAAGGAACTATATGAACACAATTGCAAAACATTTTTTAGACAAATAAAGTGAGATCTAAATAACTGGAAAAACATTAGCTGCTTATGGATAGACTGAGCTAATATAATGACAATTCTACTTAAAATAATTTACTTTTGCAGTGGCATATCAATCAAGCCACCAAAACAAAAATTTTATAGAGCTAGAAAAAAATACAAAATTCATCTGGAAGAACTAAAGATCCAAAATATCAAGGGAATTAATATCAAGGGGAAAAAATTCAAGGGAAGGTAGCCTAAATGAATCAGATCTATATATATAAAGCAGCAACCATCAAAATTATTTGGTAGTGACTAAGAAATATGGCAGTAGACCAATGGAATAGGTTAGGTACACAAAACATAGTAGTCAATGACTATAGTAATAAACCTAAAGACTCAAGCATCTGGAACAAGAACTCACTATCTGACAAAAACTGCTGGGGAAACTGGAAAATGGTATGGCAAAAACTAAGCACAGAACAACATCTTTCACCGTATACCAAGATAAGGTCAAAATGGGTACAAGATTTAGACATAAATGGTGACACTATAAACAAATTAGGGGATTGTTAACCTATCATATATATGGAAAATGGAAGAATTTATGACCAAACAAGAGATAGAGAATATTATGAAATGCAAAATGGAAAATATTGATTACATTAAATTGCAAAGGTTTTATATAAATAAAGACAATGTAGCCAAGATTAGAAGAGAAGCTAGGAAACAATTTTTACAGCCAATGTCTCTGATGAAGGTCTCATTTTTAAAATATATAGAGAAATGAGTCAAATTTATAAGAACACATGTCATTCCTCAATTGATAAAGGGTCAAAAGATATGAGGCAATTTCTAGAGGAAACAGAGCTGTCTATAGTGATTTTTTTTTAATGTTCTAAATCACTTTTGATTAGAGAAACACAAATTAAAACAACTCTGAGGTATCATATCACACCTATCAGATTGACCAACATAACAAAACAGGAAAATTATAAATGTTGGAGAAGATGTGGAAAAACTGGAACACATGCATTGTTGGTGGAGTTGAGAACTGATATGACCATTTTGGAGAGCAATCTGGAACAATATCCAAAGGGCTATAAAACTGTGCATACCATTTCATCCGTCAATATCACTACTAGATCTGTATCCTGAAGAGATCATAAAAAAATGGAGGACCCACAAAAATATTTATAGTAGCTCTTTTTGTGGTGGCAAAGAATTGGAAATTGAAGGCACGCCCATCAATTGAGGAATGGCCAAACAAGCTGTGATATATGGATGTAATCGTGATACTATTGTAGTATAAGAAATTATGAGCAGGAAGATTTCGGAAAAACCTGGAAAGACTTACATGAACTGATGCTGAGTGAAGTGAACAGAACCAGGAGAACATTGTACACAGTAACAGCATCACTGTGTGATGACCAACTTTCATAGATCTAGCTCTCCTCAGCAATACAGTGATCTAAGACAATTCCAAAAGGTTCATGATGAAATGTTATCCACATCCAGAAAAAGAACTATGAAGACTGAATACAGATTGAAGCATACTATTTTCTCTTTCTTTGTTACTGTTTTTTCTTTCCCATAATTTTTCCCTTTTATTCTGATTCTTCTTTCACAACATGACTAATATGGAAACATCTTTAATATGATTGCACATGTACAGCCTAAATCAGTTTGCTTGCCATCTTGGGAAGTGGGGAGAAGAAGAAAGGGGAAAATTTAGAACTTACAATCTTATAAAAGTGAATGTTTAAAATTTAAAATTAAGTTTTAAAAAGAAAATAAATGAAAATATTTAATCATTAAAAAATACGTAGCAAAGGAAAATTAAAAGGAAGGAGTTAGACAGATAGAAGCAAAACCAGAAGACAGCAGTCCCATGAAAACCTAGATGGAAGACAGTATTCCTTATATCTAACACAAAGTCCAGCACAAAATAGGTGTTTTTTGTACCCTTGTTATATCCTAGTATGCTTAATAATTGACGTACTGGTGTTTTTCACTCGCTTTTTGACATTTGCTCAATTTGTTTCTGGCCCTTCCTATTGTTATTTATTCATCATTATGAAACAAAGCTAAGGAAAACTCCAAAATCAAAACCATGAAACAAGTTTACATTATGGCTCTGGCTAGACAATAAAAAATATTTAGATGCAAGAGAGAAGGAAAAGAGAAGATTTGTGCACATTATGAAGCTTTCTTTACTTATATGGCCATGTTCTGGTAACTTTTAGCATGTTTTTGAGATAAACATGACTTGTATTCTCAAACAAGCAGGGTAATTTGATTCCCCTAATTCATTTCAATTTGGTGGAAATAATTTGAAATCAATGAAACCTTTCAACTTTGAGCATTGTGCAAAAGGAGAATTTAGATAAACTTGTATGAACAAAATCATAGAATATTAACTTAATTCACCAAATGTTTATTATCCTCCTGTTCTATACTAGGCACTCTGCTGGAAGTTAAGGATATTAATACAAAAACAAAATAGTCCCTACCCTCAAGGGGCTTACATTCTGCTTGGAGGAAAAAAATCCCCCCTAACCCTCCAGCACCAGTAAGTTTAATGAAGGACAAAAGAGAAAATGTTTTATGAAATCAAAACAATTTCATAGGGAACTCATCACTAGAGTAGATTTTTAAAGACTTGAACAGTAGGAAAAAACAAGGACAAGTAGGAGAAGATGAATACAAAAAATGTAACTAGCATTGTAAAAATAGCATCAGTAACTCCAAAACCGAAAATAAGGAGAAGGAGGTGGAGAATCTAAGAGCAACAAATTTTTCTTTATTGTCATGCAAATTTAGGGAGGATTTCAGAGGACAACAGGATTAGTTTAGATTGTTTATTAGTCCTCCCAGCCAAGCACAGGATAGGAAGAGGAGGGTGTGGAGAGATGCCATTAGGGATAGAGTCCTACATGTTCTTTCTCCATCCTCCACCACACCTTCACAGTTCCATGAAGCAGTGTGCTGCAGGTGAGGACCTGATAAATTCTGGATATATTGACCCAGAACCATTAAGAGCTTGAGTTTACAAAGAATTTTCATACAGTGTCTTCCATGGCAATTTTCACAAGTGAGGTAATGTGGTTAAGGAACATGGGTCAATGACAAAAATAGGGTTTCTAAAAATTAAAGAGCAAGGCCTACTAGGAAGGGAGAAGGTGGAAATGTAACTATGCTGTATCAAGCAAATTTGTTGGAGTTTCAAGAGCCAATTGTAACTAGAATCATGTTCAATTTAAACCTTAAGTCTTCCAAGATGATGTTAGACAATTGTATGAGAGGGAGATCAGACTCTTCTGGCTATACATTATAATTTAGCTTTATTAGAGAAAAGAGGGAATCAAAGAAGGGATAGGAATACATTTTGGAGTGAATGAAACAATCAGAACTGAGGGAAGAGGGAAGATAGATTTGTCCAATTCTCATTTCAATTCTGTTTTCTCTTTCAAGGAATATGATCTTCTAGTTAGTCGGACAGTCAACAAGCATTATATTAAGCTCTAATTTTGATCCAAGAAATATGAAAAGCATTGAGGATAAAAAGAAAAGCAAAAATTGTCCTAGTTCATCTTTAGAAAGAAGAGAAGGGGGCAGAGCCAAGATGGCATAGTAAAAGCAGGAACTTGTTTGAGTTCTCCCCCAAACCTCTCCAAATACCTGTAAAAAATGACTAAACAAATTCTAGAGCAGCAGAACCCACAAAATGACAGTGAAACAAATTTCCAGCCCAAGGCAACATAAAAGGTTGACAGGAAGATTTCATTGCACTGGGCTGGGACAGTAACACAGTCAAGCATGAGCCATGCTGGCACAGACCAACTGGAGCAGGCCTCAGGGAATGGAATCACAGGTACCTGTGGTAGTTTCCAATCTTCTCAACCCACAAATGCCAAAGACAACTTCAAAGGTCAGTGGAAGGGCTCTGTCAGACCTAGGGGAGAGAAGAACATAATCTAGCCCTAGCCTCATGGTGGAGAGAAGAGAGTGGTCAGGCTCTAGCCCCAGGAAGGCAGTGGTGACAGTGACTGCTTCTGGAGCTCTCAGATCACAGAAGGTGAGGGAATTGAGCAGCTAATCATCAGGGAATTGCAGGGACCTATTTTCTGGTATTGAGGCAAGATTCTCTTGCTTTGCCCTGCCTGGATCTGGGTCACAGTCTTCAGTGGCATTCCTGGGGCAAGGAGGAGCTCCAGCGTGGTAGACCATGAGGCAGTAGTGGAAAGGGAATCCTCCTCATAGTTCCAGAGAAGAAAAGAATGCTTGTGGTCACTCATAGACTGGGGTGCAGGCTAGGAGAAGAGTAAACATCTCTCTTTTGATCATGCAATCTTGTAATAGCTGAAGATTTTTAGGTCCTTGGAAATATCTCTGAAAACAGCTGCACAAAACCCCTGAAGCATGGGACAGTGCACTCTCCATTCTGGAAGCAGAATACTATCTTAACAAAGAACTTAAAAGTCAAGTACTTAGCTGAGAAAATGAGCAAACAGAGTGGAAAAGTTAAAACTATAGAATCTTACTTTGGTGACAAAAAAATCAAAACATACACCCAGTAGAAGACAACAATGTCAAAGCTCCTACATCCAAAGCCTCCAAGAAAAACACCAATTGGTCTCAGATCATAGAAGAGCTCAGAAAGGAATTTTAAAACCAAGAAAGAACAAAAATTGCTAATAAGGAATTGATAGTCAAACTTTTAAAGATGTGTTTCAGTGTCTTAGCCCAGATGCACTACATGATTGGGTACTGAAGGGCAGAAAAATGAAATTTGATCACTGAGTCAGTATTAGTGATCTTTCAAAGAAAGAGAAATATAGAGAAACCACAGGATCAAAGATGGGCTAATGCTACTGCAGTCTTCAAAAGAGTAAAGATGGAGCCTGAAAACTATAAACTGGTGAGGTTGACTCATACTATTAAAAAGATAGATAGAGCACTGGACTTGGAATCAGAAAGACTCATCTTCAAGAGTTCAAATCAGCCATCAGATACTGCAAGCTGTGTGACCCTGGGCAAATCACTTAACCCTGCTTGCCTCTGTTTGCCTCATCTATAAAATGAACTGGAGAAGTAAATGGCAAACCACTGCAGCATCTCTGCTAATAAAACCCCATATTGGGACATGAAGAGTCAGACATGAGCGAAGCAACTCAACAATAAGTGAACATCTAGGGGCTAGGGGGAAGGAAAAAAAGTACTCAATCACAAAGAGCAAACATGACTTCATAAAGAACAGGTCATGATATACTATCTCTATTTCCTTTTATCCAAGGGTTATTCAAGTAGAGTATCAGGAGAATGTTAAAGTTACAGTTTGCTTAGATTTTACTGCAGCATTTGCTTAATTCCCTAATGCTATTCTTATTTTTTTGAAAAGATTAAAAGGTATGTACTGCATCAGAGTACAGATAAATGAATTCAGACTGGGTTGGATTTTTAAATCAAATAAGTTGTAATTAGTTATTTGATATTAACTTGATGGGAGATAACCAGTGGGATTCCTATTTGTCTTAGGGACATGCACTTGGTCTTCTGCAATTTGACATTTTTATCAATGACTTGAATAAATGTAAAGATAGAACCTTATATTTTCAGATAACATCAAACTAGAAGAGATAGCTAATTTACTGCTTGACAGAATTATGAGGCAAAACGTTCTCAGGCTAGAATGTCAGTCGGAATATAATAAGATGAAATTTGGTAAAGATAAATAACAATTTAAAATTTTAAGATGAGAAAGGTATAGCTAGAAGGAACTTTATTTGAAAACTAGGATTAGAATCCTGGTCTTTAAAATTCTAGTTCTTTGTTTTTTACACTATGCCACCAGGTGACAAGGCAATTGAAGCTTTCACATCCATTGTCAAAGGATGCTAAATGTGAATAGATCACGTAACTAACATCCAAAACTCAGATGACAATTGTAGTCTATTGGCAAGTGTCACCTCCAAGGTTTAAAAGAGTAGTTATGTTCTTGTAATATATTTGAAATACCAACAGGTTATAGAGAATTTTCAGGATGAGTGAACTAGGCAGTTGATTGAGCAAACCACTTACACCTCTCATGGCTAATACATTTGTGAGATCAATATTGACTATAATAAAGGCACTCAGCGTTTTGTTCCTTGTCTGGTGGGGAATGAGGTGGCTTTTGTAAATTGCTATAAGTAAGAATCACTGGATGTAATAGAATATACAGACCCACAAGGTAGGACTATGTTCTAACAAGTCTTTTTCTAATTTCAACTAAGAGTTGAATATGGAGAAATGTGTTAAGATTTAAGCTTCAGTATGTTCATTTGCAGCTATTCCATCACCCTTTGACAGCTTATCAGTTGGAAATTGATATATGTGCTTAGTCTTTGGTTATTTTGGTTCTGCAGTGTGATATTTTAACTGTAACAGCACGAGGTCCCTACATTTTACTTTCTTATCCTGCTGGGTCTATAAATAAAGTTGATATTATTGGAATATGCAGTTTAACCTTTAAAGAAAAAAATCCCTCAAGGCAAGCTGAGTAGTCTTGATACTACACAAGTGGGAAAGAAAAGCAAAAGCTAAAACAGCCCAATGAATGATCAAAAAAATCAGTTTCTTATCACATACTGCTTAAAATGAGAGAGATATGATATCTAGCAGATTTCATATGCCATACATTTCATCTTGAAGGGGTCTTAGAAGCCACCTACAAACCCTTTTATTTTACAGGTGAAAAAACTGAGGCCCAAAGTGATTGAATGAATTTCCCAAGTTACACAGGTAAGTAAATGACAAAAGAAAGATTTGAATCCAGGACCTCTGACTCCAAAACAAATGTTTTTTTCTTTTCCTTCTTTGCATTAAATAATACCTCATTAGAAATGCCAATATTGCCAAAGATTATCTGACACAACTGACAATCGAGCAGAACTAGGTGAGAATAGTCCCTTCTTAGACCTCATGGATGCAGAAATACTCATCAATCTACCCAAGTCACTGTATATAATGCCATTATGATAGTTTCTCCTAAAAATATTTCCTTATAGGTAAAGCTCTCCTATAAGCATGAAGTTATTTGGATAGACTCTAAGAACTTTGTCAAAGGAAAGAGAAAGCATATCATAATGGAAGGAGCATTGGATTTGTAGTCAAAGGATCTGTCTTCAAATTCAGGATTTGTAACTTACTACCTGAGTGACCTTGGACAAATAATTTAGCCCCTCCAGACCTCAGTTCCCCCAATATCAGATAAGGAAGATAGTTAGCCTAACCTCTAACTGTCCTTACAGATCTAAATTTGCGAAGTTTATCTAGTTTACACAAATTTTCCAAGCAGTAACAATTATTAAATAAATAATAAGGAAATGGGATACATGGGCTATTATTTAATTTTCTTTGAGGAACAGGGTTAAGGAAATGTAAGAACAGCAATAAGGTTGTCGAGAGAATATTGGATTTAAGAACCAGCTTTAAACTGCAGTTTTACCACTCGATACCTCTTCTCTTGAGAAAAAGAAAAGCATTAATATCTCGTTCCTCGGTTACTTGATCTGTTTTTATTTTATTTTATTTTATTAAGTGTAATGATATTTTATTTTTCCCCAGTTACATGTCAAGAAAAGTTTTAGCATTCATTTTTACAAGATTTTAAGTTCCAATTTTTTTCTGTCCTTCCTCTACCCTCTTCCGAAAATGGTAGGCAGTCTGATATACTTTATACATGTGCTATCATAAAAAAATAGTTCCATAGTAGAAAGAGTTGCGAAAGACGAAACAGATCAAAAAGGAGATAAAAATACAAGAAATAAGAAAGCAAGAGAAAAAATATTCTTCAAACTGCAATCATGAAGCCTTTGCATTTGTCTTAAATCATCATGTTTCTGAGAAGACCTGAGTCATTCTTGTTGATCATCATATAATGTTTCTGATACTAAGTGCAATGTTTTCCTGGTTCTGTTCATTTCCCTTTGTATCAGTTCATACAAGTCTTTCCAGGTTGTTTTTCTGAAATCTGCCTGTTCATCATTTCTTATTGCACAATCATCTTCCATTACATTCCCATATCACAATTTGTTTAGCCATTCCCTACTTGATGGGCATCCTCTCAATTTCCAATATTTTTCCACCACATAAAAAGATTTGCTATAAATATTTTTGTGATTTTTTTTTGTGATCTCTTTGGGATACAGACCTAGTACTGGTATTGCTGGATCCAAGGACATATACAGTTTGATTGCCCTTTGGGCATAATTCCAAACTAATTTCCAGAATAGTTGAATCCGTTCACAACTCCACCAACAGTTCATCAGTGTCCCAATTCTCCCACATCCTCTCCAATATTTCATTTTTTGTCATATTAGCCAATCCGATAGGTGTGAGGTAGTATCTCAGAGTCATTTTAATTTCCATTTCTCTAATCAAAAGTGATTTAGAGCACTTCTTCATATGCCTATAGATAGCTTTGATTTATTTGTTGGAAAACTGCCTGTAAATATCCTTTGACAATTATTCAATTGAGGAATGACTTGTATTCTTATAAATCTGACTCCATTCTTCCTCCTCTCCAAAGGACAATAAATTTGGATGTGCAAAAGATGCCCAGTTAACTTGGGTTTTACTGAGCCCTTCCCTTTCCTTTCCTTTCCTTTCCTTTCCTTTCCTTTCCTTTCCTTTCCTTTCCTTTCCTTTCCGTTCCTTCCCTTGTCTTTCCTTCCCTTTCCTTTGCTTCCTTTCCCTTCCCTTTCCTTCTCTTCCCTTTCTCCTGTTCTGTCCTGCCCTGTCCTCTCCCAATACCTTAAACCTACAGCACTCTGAAACTGGAATGCCAATAGGCCCCTGCCTAAGGGCTTCTCTTGACCCTCCTAGCTTTAGAGTGATGGTCAGTAGTAACTGTTACTGTTTCCTACCCAACCTAATGTCTTTCTTTTTCTTGGTCTCATTAAAGGGGCCATGTCCTGGCTACTTCTTAAACAGGTCTATTCAATGAATGGGCATTACCTCACCCTAAGTAAGTACTTGCAAAGATCTTGGCCTAAAGAGTCCAAGGTCTCCCAGTGCATCCTGGGTCATCTCCAGTCATCCTGATGAATATCTGGATTCAGATGACTCTGGAGGAGAAGTGAGGCTGGTGACCTGCACAGCCCTTCCTCATTCAAAACAAAGTTAAGTGCACCTCATGTCATCCTTTCTCTTATGGCATGGTCTTCTTTGGCAACAAAGGATGAACACAATCTGAGAATGTTGCCTCAATCTCCTTTGTTGCATCATCGTAAAGGCCAAAACCTGGTAACCATGGGTGTTCCTCAGAACTCTGTCCTAGGCCCTCTTCTCTTCTCCATCTATACTACTTCTCATAAATTCACATTGATTTAAATATCATCTCTATGCTGATGATTCTCAGATCTACTTGACCAACCTCAATCCCTCCAGTCTCACCTATCGAAATGTCTACTGGAGATCTTAAACTGGATGTCTCATAGATATCTTATACTCACCACATCCAAAACTGAAAATATTTTCCCTCAGAATTCCCTACTTCTCAACTTTTCTGTTATTATGAAGGATATTACCATCTTCTCAGCCACTCAGGATCACAACCTAGGTGTCATCTTCCATAACCAACAAGTTTCCAAGGCATTTCTACCTTCATAACATCTCTCATATAAGCTCCCTTCTCTCCTTTGACATTGCTACTACCGTGGTATAGGCTGTCACTAACCCTCACCTGGACTATTCCAATAGCCTTTTGGTTGATTTCTTTGCCCTAAGTTTCTCCCACTCTCCCCTTAGCTGTCAAATTAATCTTCTAAAGCAAAAGTATTACCACTTCATGTCTCCCTCCCATTCAATTCACTCTAGCTACTCCCTGTTGCCTCTAGGACCAAATATAAAATCTTCTGTTAAGTTTTTATAGCCCTCCCTAACCGGGCCCCTTCCTACCTTTCTAATCTTTTTACATTTTTTACATGCTTTTACACATTTTATGCTCTTCCACTTTCCCCTATAATGAGTAGATGCTTGATGTTCCTCACACACCTCATATCCTGACCTTGAGCATTTTCACTGGCTCTTTCTTATACAAGAAACTCTCTCCCTTATCACTTCCACCTCCATATGTTCCTGTCTTCCTTCAAATCTCAGCCTAACTTCCACCTTCTACAAGAAGTCATTATTTGTCCTCCTTAATCTTAGTATTTTCCCTCTGAGAATGTCTTCAGATCACCCTGTATATATCCTGTTTGTAGATAGTATTTGCATGCTTTCTTCCCCTTTAGAAGGTGAGATGTTTGAGAGCAGGGACCTTTCTTGGTATCATTAGCACTTAGCACAATGCGGCATAAAAGTGCTCAATAAATACTTATTAGATCAAGTATGATCTGTGCCACCAATCTGCTTGGAACAGAAACATTCATTAAGAGTCTCCCTCACTCAAAAAAGTCTAGTGCAAGTCATATCATCATTTCTCTGATGGCATGGTCTTCTATGGCAATGAGGGATGAACAATCAGTGTTAGGCACTGAGGAGACAAAGACAGTCTTTGCCCTCAAGGCATTTGTTTTTCTACGTAGGGGCAAATGAGCATAGAGTATAAACAAAAAAATATAAAGGAAAATGTTTGGAAGGAAGTATGATAACTGGAGAAATTTTTAAAAGGCAGTTTTTAAGAAATAGCCCTTCAACTAAATAATGAAAGATGCTGTGGTCACAAATGCAAACATTAAGAGCACAAAGTCAGGGTCACCTCATTACAATGGTGGAGTAGGATTTTAGTAAAAGGATAAAAAAATAACATTTTCTTAATTGCAATAAAAAATAAAGAGGATAAAAAAATAGCATTTTATTAATTAGAATTCATTAACCAACATGACATGGTAGCATCTTTGGAATTTTCATTTGATGACTAAATCTTTATCCTGTCACTTAGTTTGTCTAATCGATGGGTAAAAATATATACAAAAAAATCCATTCAGATAAGGGTAAAGTGTCTACATAACAACGCCTGAAGTTTAGAAGAACACACATTAAAAATCTTTTTAATGAATGTAAAAGACAGAAAAGAGCACTTTCCACTAATTTTAATATAATTTTCAGTATCATGAGAACTTTTTGTCTAAGCTAATTACTACATTTAGAAGAATATAAGCTTCTTTTTTATCTTGCAACCCCTGTACCTAGAAAGGTACTTTGTATATAGTAAACATTTAAGAAATGTTTCTTGAACTGAGTTTCATATTCTTTTTCCCTTGGCCTTGAATAAATTTGTTTATCAAATGATTTATAATACTTACAGTTGTAATCTCAGATCTGGAGTCTTAAATTTCCATAAGAATATTCTTAGTCTGTTCATTGGATATTTTGTAGTGTAGAGTAAGTCAGTTCCATTACTCAACATTTTGCCTTGGGCAGTCTAAACACTGACAGAGAATACTATCATCATTAGTTACCATTGTTTTGCCAAATGATTTAATAATGCAAAGGTAGGGAGGTTGAGGGGAGTGAAATGAGTCGCCAGAATATAAAGGAGAAAGAAAGGTTCATAGCTAGGACCTGCCAAGGCTTTTATATAACCTCCTAAGTCTGTAGCCACTCTTTTTCAAATTCTATATTCTAAAATTGAGGTTCTTTCTGTCAGACCTTTATTTCTATTTTCAGATTTTATTTTAGCCTTTGTCCCTCTGCAGGGATCAAAAGAATGCAGTGCATAAAACATCAAGGTTCCATGGGGGTGGGGAAAGCCAATGCATTTAGTATCACGCAATTGACTTTTGCTACACAGACATTATAAAATTCTGAACTATTTGTTTAAAAGCACCTGCCCCACTGGAGGAAGAGAGAGGGCCTCTTCAAGATCAAGAGTTCAAAAAAAAAAAATTTGTCCTCATGACTATAAAAAGGATAAACTATTTGGGCCCTGAATCAGTTAGTCCCAAGAGAAAAAAAATAGGAAGCTAACAGGAAGGTAGGGCATTTTTTTTTCTTAGCTTCTGAAAGAAGACTGAAATAGCTCTCTCCTCTGGAGCTGAACATTTGCATCTCTTTTATAAGCAATGTTTAAAGTGAACTTTGCTGATTCTTTCTACTAGCATGAACAAAAAGAAAATATATTTCCTCTAATATGAAGGAGTAGAAAACAGCACACAGCAGTTTGCAAATGGCAAGAGACAAACTGCCTGAAACCAGTGAATGTTTTCATGTTTTATTTAATTATTTTGGACTAGATAAAATCATAATTTGAAAAGACATTAAGTGCTGCACTGCCTTGGGAAAAACTATATTACATAGCCTGAAAATACCAATTGAAACAGAGCTGTAAAAGACCCCAAAACATGAGATGAGCTCCTGACGATTGTTTTCCCTCTAATTTGCTTTAGGGTTCATATTTTTGCTGCTGTTATTATTGTGATGGGGTGATGGGACTTGGGCCCCAAAAGGGAAAAGACTATGTCTTCGTGATAGGATGCTTAGGTTCATGTGGTTGGACTCCAATTCTAAAATCACATTTCTCTTTAAAAATCACATTTCTTCCTAGTCTCAAAACACTATCCCAGGCAGTTTCTCCCCAGCCCAAGGACACAGTCTATCCCAGCAACAACGGTTATCTCCTTTCCTGCTACAGCAGCCAGCTGTACCTATAGAACTTATTAGTCTGAACCAGCTGCGTACTGGCTGATCTGACTGTGTACTGACTCATAACGACATTTACTACTCACTGACCAATCACATGTATCCTCGACTTAGACGTACAGATACTCCCTTACATTTATCTTTTCTAACAAAACATTGATGACAGCAGCCTGGTATTCCTTAGTCAGCCCTGACCACTAGTTGACTTCATGAAGTTTCAGCCTAAAACCACACCTCCATATAGCCCCCCTTTGGGCTATTTCCTGATGAACTCTGGTTAAAATATCTGCACAATAGATACCAAAAGTTCATGTTCCTTTAAGAACTAACCATTCCTTAATCACTTCCTAATCCTACCCTAAATCACCCAGTTATCATATTTGGTACATGTTTTACTGTAAAATATCCTATATAAACTATCTGTACCCCTCTAAGGTTGCAGGTTCCCTAAGAACTCTTGCCCGCTGAAAAGCATGATGAATCTTTACCTTGACCTCAAGAATGCTAACATCCGCAAATTCATTCCAGGTGACCTGCCCCTGTACTCCTATCTCATCCCAACCCCCATGACCCCCCCCCCCCACTTCCAGCCCTCATCATCTGGAAGTGGTCCAGTATCTCAATGGGCCCTGTGAGAAAACTCTTTTCTTGTTGCAGGTACTTAGAGGTCTGATCCTGTAATTGGTCAATTAGTTGGATAAAAACTACCAGTACAAGCATAGGAGTGTCTGCCTAGGGACTTTGCCTGTGGAGCCTGGTCTCTAAGGACTATGCCTCTGGCAATCCTTTGGGTAAACTCAACTGTCTTCTCTTTTCTCCCTCAAAATCTGGTATCAATAGAGGTATGTCTTTTGACTCTCTGAAATTTCTCAGTATTCCAGAAGTCTGAAAATCCCAGGCACCAGGACTACTTGCATATTCCTTTGAAAACTGACCATTCCTTAATCTCACCCCAGACCACCTAATCAGCATACTTGGCATACTTTTCTCTGTCCCTTTTCCATATAAACTTTAACATCTTTCTCACTAGCTGGCAAGTTCCCTAGGGAATTTTTCCTGTTTTATTAGCATCACAATAAACTTCACCACTTGACTAAAAGATGGTTTGAGTATATGAATTCATTCTAGGAAACACTGTTCTAGCACCCCTAAACTATGTCAATTGGACATCTGGTCAGGAAAAAGTTCACATCCTAAAGGAATAAGGGTTAGAAATGAAATAAAAGGACTAGTTATTTCAGAAGATTACTTTTAATATTTTCAAATCAGATTGTCAGATTTTTTTTCTATGCATCCTAGTTTCTAATTTAAGTTGGGATAGTGATTAGACTTGTAATTTCAATAGAATAGGAAACTCCCTATACCAAGACAGATGTCTCCAATTTACCTTAAGTGCCAAGAGATTAATTGCTTACACAGTCTGTGTATGACAGTTAATATGACTTGAACCTAGGCCATCATGGTTCTGAAGCTAGTACTGTCTCTACTATATAACACTACTTATTTAGTATCTACAGTTGTAAAGAATTAGTAGAAGGTGAAGAGGGCAGCAAGAAAAGGAAAAAAATGTAGCCTTCTACAGTGAATTTGCATAAAATTTTCCTGGACTTAAAAACTACACAGTTCTATACATTCAATCTGTTGCAACGATTCTAGACCAAATCAAAACTTGAGGTGAGATTCCACAATTTAGATATGAAAGGGAATTTGTAGTCTATTTAATCTAATACTCTCATTTTGAAGAAACTTAGGCACCAAAAACTAAAATAATCTGCTTGAGAACTTAGATTTGGATTAGCAAACTGGAATGAGAGACATGATTGTTTCATCATGGTCAGGTCTCATTATTCAGATTGCTATGTTGTAGGCCTGGAGCCACACCAAGGAAGTGAGAGAACAATTTCTATGATAACTCACATATTATGAGGAGATTTGTTAAAGGATAAAGTACATTCATTACCATTTCCCTGTGGGTGAATTCAGAGCACAGAGACCCAGGTGCTGAATTGTTCTTGACCCATCTTGACTTCATCTTCTTTAACATATGTTCTGTCTAAGTATGTAGGCTCCACCACTATCAAACCCCAGCAACTATAATAGATCTGTATAAAAGCAACAGAAGCACAGTTTTAATTTTCTATTCATTATTTTATAATTCCATTTTTTTTTTATAGATTTATACTCTTTTCTGAGGTGTTATCACTGAGTTTTGCTGACCCATTTCCAGTTTGAGCTTCTCGATGCTAGTGATTAGAAAAGTTGTCTTTTTTCTTAATTCATTTCTAATTCAAGGCCTTGAGGTCTTTTGATATTAAAATTAGTTCAGCGGACGAAAATGTTAGAAGACTGGCTTAGCCTATTGCTGTCCTTACAAGTGTGCAATACATCACATACATCTGGGAACTCTCTTAAATAACCTTGCTGGCAGCTATTACCTTAACCTTATTATGAGAGGTTATGAATGAAAAACATTTATTAAACACTTGCAGGTACCAACTTTTAGTTTGTGTCAAGTACTTGCTAAGTGCTGGAAATAAAAGTCTTGTTTTTATAGAGATGACTCAGTGGATACAAAACTGGTCCTAAAATCAGGAAAACCTGAGTTCAGATCTGGCCTCAGAGAGCTGTGTGACCCTGGGCAAGTCACTTGACCTCTGTTTCCCTTAATCCACTGGAGAAGGAAATGCCAAATCTCTCTAGTACCTTTACCAAGAAAACTTCATGGACAGTATGGTGGATGGGGTCAGGAAGAGTTGAACATAACTGAACTATGGAACATCAAATAAAAATCCTAAAGCAACACCGTTCCTGTCCTCAAGGAGTTTGCTTCCTATTGGAGGAGAAAACACACACAGAAGAGAAGGTAATCTTGGTTCGGGAGTAAAAGAGATTAAGAGTGGAACAACAGTATAGTTGTCAGTTCACTCTTTCCAGAGACAATAATAGCGTTAATTTGATTACAATTCTCATAGCTACAAGGAAGTACAGAGCTAAATGAATTAACTCCCTAGATATGCTGGAGCTGATGAGGTGCTAATGATAGACCCTAAGAGGCCCTGGATTTTCCCATGTGGCCCAGGTTGCCTAGGTTAACTGACCCTTCCCAGTAAATAATTCTGTCAACTGCCCTTTCCTTGTGGTCCCTATTGCATGCATCTGACCCAAACCTAGACCACTACACTTTAATCCCCTCTAGACCCCTTCCCTGTTACCTCCCAGTCACTTCAGACTACTTGGCCACTCCAAGATCACAGAATGGCACAGATTCAATCTGGCCCATTTGTCAATACAAACAGCACAAATGTGCTGGTTCTTAAAAGTCTTGCCCGCTTCTATTGGAAAAACAATATACCCTGTCTCTGATTGAAAGGAAGCTTGAGACAAATTCTTCTGAGGTAAGACCTGTATCTTTTGCCCTTGAATTTTGGGGCTCCTACCACCCCTAGACCTCAACAGAGCCAGATCTTAGACTTGAGATTGTCTCAATAATCAGATTGTTAAATTTTCATTGTGTGCGTTTACAACTTGAAAATCAATAAATCAATGCTTAATTTATTGTTTTGTTGATTGCACAGAAGTAAGAAATTGATAGAGAAAATGTTAATAACAGATTAAATTTAAAAGTGCATCACAAAAAAGTGAAATATAATGTAAAAAATAATTTTTGAGTAATGAGTACATTTTTTTTTTCAAATAACCAGTTACTAAGCATTTACCAACATACTTCTGCTTAAATCCTATCTGGAATGTAGTGGCCTGGTCTAGACGGTGGAGTTTCACAGTATTCACAGTAGTATCAGGGCAGAAAATGGCCAGAATGAAGATAAGGAACATAGTGAATAAGGAAAAAAGTAAATAAAAATGTTACTATATAGAATGCATATGGTTACACACATATTATTTAAACATTTAACAAGCAAAAATGTTAGGTCTTCCTAAATGAAGATCTAATGTTCAATCCATAATGCCATTCTGTATTAACTCCTCAGCTCTTTACTTTGATTTGACTACAGAAAGCTAAATCTGCTTGGTTTCTCTAAAGGCAAAATGAGGCATGTAATTCACAAACACTCTAGCCTTCTGCATCATTGCTGTGTTTGTTTGTATTTTAAAGGCTCTAAGGCATTTTCTATATTAATAAAATAACTGGACCATGGCACAGCTGGTCTGGTTACTTCAACTTTGATACTGTCTGATGCCTTGGTTAATCTAGTAGATTATGTGGCAATATACTGCTAATATAGCAAGAAAATAAGAATTTTACACAAAAGAATTTGGTGGCAGCTTAGGGAAATTAGTTAAGCACTGAAGGATCTGTCTGCAAACAAACCATGGAACCTCTGTAAAAGATTTGGTTCATCAAAATTTGATAGATTTGTTTTTCAATACGATGTTAAATAAAACTTTTGCTTTTTTTTCCCCTTGTGCCCTTTTTCCTCTTACTTAGAAATGAAATACTAATTGAGACTTTGGGATTTGGGGATTTTCTTTCAAAATTTGGAATTTTTTGTGAGCCATATGGAGAATGGAAAGCATTTATTGTGGAGAGAGGACACAAGTGGCTTGACTAAACCAAGGAAGGAAAAAGTAGAATAGGCAAAAAAAGATGAGTTTCTGAATGTTGCTCTGTCCTTGGCCAGGGGGAAGGAATTTGACTTGTTTAGTATCTGTGGCAGATTGTTGTTTGTCCTTCCTCTTCGATAACATCACAGAGTGGTGTGTTTACTTGTGTTCGAATTGGATTTAAGTGAGGATGAATTCAGTACAAATGAAGGAAAAGTTAGTTTCACAAACCTAATTCTACAGAATTTCAGGGATCTATGGATTCATTATACCCAAGATTCTCTTCACTGATGCCCAAATTCATTGATCTCTCTCTCTCTCTCTCTCTCTCTCTCTCTCTCTCTCTCTCTCTCTCTCTCTCTCTCTCTCTCTCTTTATGTGTGTATGTATGCATGAATGTATGTATATATGCATACACACACACATATATATACATATATATGTAATTTCTATCATTTTTGTCATTAAGTAATTCATCCAATTTTTTTGGAAAGCTTCTTTAGTCCCAGTCTATTGACTTGAATACCATGTCAATTCACATCCACCAAGGAATGAATGGAAATTTCTATCTGCATCCATGAAGATCTATGAAGTATAATGTTTGTGAAACATAAATGTTTCCTTTATTTGTACAAAATTCGTCTACCATTGATATCAATGTTGATAGCATTATCTATCTAGATCTAGATTTAGTTTGTCCAGTGTGAAAAATGAGTTTCAGACTTTCCCCAGCCCCCTTTTTTCAAAGTTCTGACTTTAAGTTCAGAAGGACATTACTGATAATGAGACTGCATTGACTCTCCTTATCCCAGTCAGCCCCCAGTCCAAGCTTGCAAATAATTTAATCAAAGGTAGAGAAGCTCCATAATGTTTTGCTCAGGCTTAAATAGAGACAGATTCTTCTGTCTAGATAGCTCAAGACTGGGTGTGGTATAGTATGGTTGAGGATGGTCTGATAAAAGAGGTGTTTCCTCTGTCCAGAGGTAAAATGATGATGAGGTGACAATACCCCTGTGCACCCTATATAAAATGTGCACCCTAACCCCAAATGAACTCAGTTCCAACACTATACCTCCATGCATATGCATACCACCACTTTGAGAGAAATAAACATTGGACTACAACCTCATTTGTTTGTCTTTCTTAGACCAAAATCTGTGTAAGGGTGGCACTAGGGAAATCCTTTGAAAAACAGAGTGATTGTAATCTGATCTCATAGTCAGTATGACCTAGGTTCATGATTTTGACATTTATTAGCTAGGTGACTCTGGGCAAGCCACTTAAACTATCAATGCTCAGCAAACTTTCTGAGACTGTAAATTGCCCTCAAGGTTCTAATCTGCATTAGTAGAGAAAATTCCTCACCAGGAGAATAGCTCTAAAGCTCTAAACTTCTTTCCTCATAACTACCTAACCTAACCACTTATTTTAGAGGAAATAACTAAGACTTAAAGAGGTCAAATTACTTGCTCAATGTCATCGTAGTAGTAATCTTCAGAACTGAAATTTGAACCCAGATTCTCAACCCTATAATCACTATTCTGTTG
This sequence comes from Notamacropus eugenii, assembly GCF_028372415.1. NCBI lineage: Eukaryota > Metazoa > Chordata > Mammalia > Diprotodontia > Macropodidae > Notamacropus > Notamacropus eugenii. Next base: position 128,804,377 of record NC_092873.1, read on the forward strand.
ACTGTGCTACCTATATTGATACTGTCATAGATTTAGAAGAAAAAAAAGTAATGGACTCCTCCGACTCCAAATCTAGTTCTCTTTCAACTCTTTCAGGTTACCTCTTCTAGGAAATTGATACAGCAGTCATGTTCTCTGTCACATGAGACTTCAGTTCCTTCCCTTAAATTGGTTGCTTCACATTTCCAGAAAAAAAATATACCTAGTTGTTCCCAATCCTAAACTAATAATTTAAAAAAATAAGCCAATGACCAATCTCCCATCTCCTTCACTTCTAAACTTTTTGGAAAAGTTATTTCATCTCTTTATCCTCAACCCTTTTAAACTGAGCTCCTGGCACCCAGTCCTCAGCACTACCATCGCTCTAATAAATTATTCTCTCAAAACTAAGCACTGACTTCCCAATCATAAAACCAAGTAAGTTTTTCCCAGTGCCAGTTCTCTTTAACCTCTCTGTACCTTTTGACACTGTTTACTACATCCCCTGTCTGAATTAGTGTTCTCTCCTCCTTTGATTTCATTTCTAAGTTTACCTATTAAGTTTCTTTAGCTGGCTCTTCAATCTCTATGTCTAGTCCTTAAAGTCAGTATTCAATAAGGTATGCCATCCTTGTCCAGCATCTCTCACCTAAGTAATTTCCCTTTTACTCCTAACCCCAGTTCTTGCTTCTATGGCTAACTCCCAAATTACTTTCTCTAGTTTTGCCCTCTCTTCTGAGTTCCTACCAAATAACTCCACCTGTGCCCCACTCAAACTCATTATGTTCAAAGCCCTACTCATTATTATTTTCCCTCTGAATAGTTCATACTTCTGATTTTACTATTTCTTCCAGTAGCATCACCATTTTTCCAGCCTTCCAAGTTCAAAACCTTGGTGTGATCTTTAACTCCTCTCTCTCACACATTCATTAAGTTAGTAAATTTGTCAGTTGTACTTCTACAATATCTCTTTCTTCTCCTACCTCTTTTCAATTTCCACTGATATCATATTAGCACAAGCTCTAATCACTATGAACTATTGCACTGACCTACTAACAGGTCTTCCTACTCAGAACTCATATAGCACTTTCCTTTGAAACTCTTCCATGCTTGTATAACACAATAGTATATGTAACAGATATTTCCACCTCCATTAGACTATGAGATCCACATGTGCTGGGACAATGCCTTATCTAAACTGTATCTCTGAACTCCATCAGGAGGTTGAGTTAATGTTTGTAGAATCAAATGTGAAATTCACAATAGCCCTATGACTACAGAAGTGTTACTACAAATAGAATTGCCTTATACATCAGTAGTATTACAGAGCCAGCTTATATATGCTTTCAAGAGCCAATTGCTAAATTTTCACTGTGAGCATTTATAACTCAAAAATTGACAAATGCTACAAATCAGAGTTTGATTTAATATTTTGTTGATTGTCTAGCCTTAAGAAAGTCATGGAGAAAATGTGAATAATGCAGATTTAACTTCAGTATATCATGCATGTATCTTTGTTCAGGAAAGCTGGTTATTAAACATTTATCAATATATATCCATGTTTATATTATAAATATGGCCTGGCCTGACTGGGAATATGTTAACATAGGCACATGAAGCATGATACAGAAACAGAGAGAAAAAGAGAGACAGACAGAGATGGGAAGAAAACAATGGAGAAGGGAAAGGGGAGATTGAAGGAAAGGAGAGATGGAAGAAAGGGGAGAGAGAAAGGGAAAAGGGAGAGGATGAGGAGAAAGAAATTAACAAGGAAAACTGCCCTGATATTCTAGAATCAGAGGGCAAAATAGATATTAAAAGAATCCACTGATTGCCTCCTGAAAGAGATCCCAAAAGGAAAACTCCTAGGAATATTGTAGCCAAATTCCAGAGCTCTCAGGTCAAGGAGAAAATATTGTAGTCAGACAGAAAGAAACAATTCAAGTATTGTGGAAACACAATCAGGATAACAAGATCTAGCAGCTTCTTCATTAAGGCATTGGAGAGCTTGGCATATGTCATTCCAGAGGTCAAAGGAGCTAGGATTAAGGCCAAGAAAACACCTACCCATCAAAACTGAGTATAATTCTTCAGAGGGAAAAATGGTTGTTCAATGAAATGGAGGACTTTCAAGCATTCTTGATGAAAAGACCAGAGATGAATTGAAATTTTACTTTCAAATACAAGAATCAAGGGAAGCATGAAAAGGTAAATAGGAAAGAGAAATCATAAAGGACTTATTAAAGTTGAACTGTTTACATTCCTACATGGAAAGATAATATTTATAACTCTTGAGTTGTTTCTCAGTATTAGGGTAGTTGAAAGGATTATATGCATATAGACAGAGGGCACAGGATGAGTTGAATATGAAGGGATGATATCTAAAAAATAAAATTAAGGGGTGAGAGGAATATGTTGGGAGAAGGAGAAAGGGTGAAATAGAATGGGTTAAATTATCTCTCACATAAAAGAGGCAAGGAAAAAGCTTTTTCAATAGAGGGTAATAGGGGGGAAGTGAGAGGGAAAGAATGAACCTTACTCTCATTGGATTTGGCTTAAGGAAGAAATAACATGCACACTACATTTGGTATGAAAATCTATCTTACACTACAGGAAAAGAGGGAGAGAAGGGATAAGTAGAGGATGGGAGGATGATAGAAGGGAAAGTAAATAGGAGGAGGGGGTAACTGGAAGTAAACACTTTTGAGGAGGAACAGGGTCAAAAGACATAATAGAATAAATGGGGAGCAGGACAGGATGGAGAGAAATATAGTTAGTCTTTCACATCCTGACTATTACGGAAATATTTTGCATGACATTACACATATAGTCTATATCAAATTGTGTGCCTTCTCAGTGGGGATAGATGGGGAGGGAAGAAGGGAAAGTAGTTGACACTCAAAATTTTAAAAACAAATGTTTAAAATTGCTTTTACATGCAGCTCAGAAATAAAACATACAGGCAATGGGGTATAGAAATCTATCTTGCCTATAAGAAAACAGAGGGGAAGGGGATGAGAGAGGGGAGAAGTGTGATAGAAAGATGGGCATATTGGGGGAAGGGGTAATCAGGAATGCATAATCTCTTGGGGTGAGCAGAGGGGAGAGTTTGGGAGGGAATTTGGAAATCAGAATGTTATGGAAGTGAATGTTCCACCACCTCCATTCAGTCCCATATGACCTCACTTTTAGAATCTTGTAATAGTCTCCTAAATGTTCTTACTGCTCTATTCTTTCCCCGCTGTGATCCATCCTCCACACAACTACCAACATAATCTTCCTAAAACACAAGTCTGACCATTTCAATCTCCTGTTCAAAAAAGTTCAATGATTCCCTCTTGTCTCTAGGATAATATACAAACATCTCAGATTGTTATTTAAAACATTTGACAACTTGAATCTAGCAGACTTTCTGGGCTCATTATTTCCCTTCATGCACTCTGTGTTGACCTACTTACTGTTCCCAGAACTGTTCCCCTTCTACCTCCTACTTCTGTAACCATCTGTTTTCTATGCTTAGAATTCATTCCCCCCTCATGTCCATCATTTAGAATCCTTTGCTTACTTCCAACCTCAGTTCAGTCAGGTGCTACTTCCTATATAGGGATTGTGAAACTTTCTGATGCATTAAGGACTCTTTTAGCTGTCTGGTAAAACCTATGGATCCCTTCTAAGAATAACATTTTTAATACATTAAATAAAATGCATAGGATAACAAAGGAAAGCAATTATACTGAAATTTTAAAACATTCACAGACACCCGGTTAGGAACTCTTATTTTGGGAAATTTTTCTTGTTTCCTCAATCATCAGTGTTCTCTTCCACATCAGATTATCATGAGTGCCTCAGTAGAATATAAATTCCTTGAGAGTAGACATTGTTGTTTTTGTCATTGCAGTCTCAGCTCCTATTATATGTCATATTTTGCATCTAGTAGGCACTTAATAGCTGCTTGTTGTTAAATTAGATTGACTGTTCAAATACATCTGCTGCTTGGCATTATTGCAGTGCTCTATCCTTGGGTAACATTTTTTGAAAACAATTTCTCTAAAATGGCTGGCTGGCTTTGCTGAGTCAATCCCATAGCTATGCCTTTTGAGTGGGGTGTGGAGGTGAAAGTTGCCTTATATACAAAGGTGTTGTGGTTTTTTTTCTCTTTTTATGGGCCATATGGGAATCTCCCCAAATTCTGTGCATTAACAATGAGGAGCTCTTCTCATTCATTATTCCCATTATGCCCTTGTGAGAATCCAGTGCAATTCACCATATAAAATATTCATAAAAGAAGGTCGTAGTTGAAAATAAAAATATTTGTAGTAAATTTAAATCTTTTTTTTAAAATTTGAATGCAATCAAAACATTTAGAGACTTGCTAGTGCTTAGCACAGTGCTTGGCACTTAGTAGGCACTTAAATGCTGTACTGACTGATATCATTAAATCATTTATTGCTATACTGGTGAGTAGGGATTTTAAGTACAAGAAAAGAGAAGTATATAATGACAATTTATATATGCATATGCATGTACATACATATGTGTATATGTGCATGCATGTATATATGTCTATATATACATATACCTATATACATACATCATATGTATATAGGTATATATGTGTGTATATGTATGTGTTTGTATGTATATATATTTGTGTTTGTGTGTGTGTGTGTGTGTGTGTGTGTGAAATATAACACTGTCCCAGCCTAGCAGGTGTCATATACTTCAAGAGAGTCATTTGGTCTCAGTTGCATTTTCTATAAACAGTATTCTCTGAAAGTACAAAGTGGTGAGATCATTTTAAAGAAAGCTATTCGTCCATGTGACAACTCAGAAATGAAACAATTCTTTCTCTCTTGACACAAGTCAAGGCATTTGGTCTGATTCCTTGCATAAAGATATCCATGGCAAAGTCTTTTCTTTGTAAGTCATCTGTGGTTGAAGAAATACTAGATGCTACAGAAGTAATGCAGGAGGGGAAAATAAATAAAAGGTGAATCTGTATTTGTGTTCAAGGTTGTAATTTTGCTTTTGTAGAAGATCAAATGCATACTTTCTTCAAAGTCATATTTTCCAAGTTTGTTTCCTAAAAGATTCAAGCCATGTCGGTATAACTATAGACACTTTGCTCTCTTTGAATGTTGCAATGAAGAGAATTGCGTAGCACTTGAATTTTACACAGATAAACCCTGCTAGGCTATAATAGTGAGTATTTATTAAAGGATTATTTGGCCTTCTGATAGATACTATGATGACCCATGCTATACAGGCTAACAGTTATCTTAGACAACTCTTTATTTCTTTCTGAACCTTAATAATGTAGAGCTATACCACCACCAGCATGAATAGAAATCAAAGGGAAGTATCTCCAATGAGATATTTCTTTCTAAAGATCCTTATATTATTTTAGAGTGTAAGCTATGGTTTGCATTTAGAAAACTATACCTTCAAACAAAATTAATTCAGAGAATAGAAGCTAGGAAAAAAACTTGAGAATAAACCTAGTGTAACTTGAGAATAACCTCATAATTCACAAAACTAGTTTGCTTCTGTTATTCCATAATGCCGTCACTATTACACTAGCATATTCTTTATAACTTGTTCAAAAACACTGTATTGTTGTTTTCCTCAACATAAATCCTCTGCATATTTTCCTTGCTCAACAGAATATATGCTTTCCAAAAAGCCTTGGCCAAAAAATACACTTTTCCTTAAGATTTCTGATCTATAAAAAAGGAGGAGGGTAGACTAGATCAGAAGGGTCAAATTCCATTTGCCACCCATACAACACTCTTGACACCTGCCTGAACCAAATTAAAAAATTAAAATGTAATTAGTTTGTAATTTGTTTAACAAAATGAATCAAAATACAATAAAACATAGATAGTATTAATATGTGGTTTGGTTTTTCACTTTTTTTGGAGGCAATTTAGGGTTAAGTGACTTGCCCCGGATCACACACCTCGTAAGTGTCTGAGGATGGATTTGAACTCAGATCCTGCTGTCTCCAGGGCTGGTGCTAATATCTAAGTTACTATACAGCCCTCACAGGGATTCTTATGTCCAATTTAGTGGCCCCCACTTCTTTTTGAATTTAATACCACTGGACTAGATGCCCTAAAGCTTTTTCCAACTCTAAATCTATGAGACTGTGACTCTATATTAGGAAATGGTTAGTAATGGTTGATTAGATAAATTAATCTCTGCTAAAGTGTCCACTAGGTAATGAGGTAACCCCAAAGGGAATCATGAGTTTAAAAAGCACTAGATTTAAGAAGACTCTTGAGGAGTAATACTAATTATAGGAATTTTGGAAAGTCAGTGAATGAGATAATTTGAGAGAAGGGGATTATCCAGCCTTCCTGAAATTACACAATGTGGGTAGAATCTAAGATCATAGATGTAAAACTGGAAGAAAAAAAAACTTTAGGAGTCAGTTAATTCAATCCCCTCATTTTACAAATGAAGAAACTGAGGCTGAGAGAGATTACATAGTTTACCCCAAGTCATAAGGAAAAGTAAATAAGTATCAGAATCAGATTCTGAACTCAGGCCTTAAACTCCAGAGTCACTACTTATTCCAATGCCATCTCTCCCCACCTCTCCTTTATCCTTCCTAAGTGCCTGACTCTTGGCTGATGGTAATAATTTGGCTATCCTTAGGCTTAAGCCATTTTATTTAAACAGTCTATTTATGACCATTTAACTACATTTTGCTGATGTGGGGACATTAAGGGCTTTGGAGTATTGAGGGAAGGTTTTGAATATAATGAGATGACTTCCAGAAAGTCTCTCTTGATTCCTGAGGTCACATAATAATAAAAAAGTAAAGATACCTGGCATTCATGCTGGCCTTTAAGATTTGCAAAATGTTCCGCATACATTATCTTATGCATTTAGTTTTTTATGCTTTGAGATAAGTGCTGGTTATAGCCTGAAGGTTTGCCCTATTATTTCTCTATCCAACAAGTGGCCTATGCCCTAGATACACCCACACTTCCTGTTTTCTTTCCCCTCTCTTCTGGCTCCCTGCTTTTCTAGAACTACCCCACCCCCAACCTTCTTAACGTAGATTTGAGAGGTTCAAAATGCCAAGATCGGCACAGGGAAAAGCCTCAATTTCCCTTATGTTTCCAGGATGGGGAACCTGAGGAGTATGCAGCTAGAGTAGTGACTTGAGCCGTAGTCTTGATGCTAGAGAAAATGAAAGGGAGGCCCTTGCTTCAAAGCACATGGATCCTGATTCACCCCTTGCCTGCTATATCCCGTAAGTTAGAGCTGTGAAAATTAGTTGTGGGAAGCAAGGGGATATTGGCACCTACTTGATATTCAAATCCTCCCTCCACAGTGCAAAAAAAAGGAGTGGACTTTAGGGCGCTTACTGCTGGTCTCATTCTGACAGGGTGATTTAGCTTTTTTTTTTTTTTTTGGTTTGGTTTGATTTTCAAACTCCTTGTGGGAAGTATAGAAATCTATCTCTCCCTACAAGAAAATAGAGGAGATGGGGATAAGAGAAGGGAGGGATGTGATAGAAGGAAGGGCAGATTGGGGAAAGGGGTAATCAGAATGCATGGTATCTTGGGGTTGGGGGAGGGGAAAGATGGGGAGAAAATTTGGAATTCAAAATCTTGTGGAACTGATATTGAAAACTAAAAATAGATAAATTTTTTAAAATTGAAAAAAAGCAAGAAAAAGAAAATGAGAAAATTTAAAAATAAATAAATGTCTTACCAAAAAAAAAAAAAACAAGATCACATGCCATCTCGGGAAGGGAGCAGGAAAGGAGGGGGGAAAATCTAAGATATATGGAAGTGATTGTAAAAAACTGAAAACAAATAAATTATTTAATTAAAAATTTTTTTAAAAATTAAAAATAAAAAAAACTTCTTGTGAGTTTCTTCATTTAGTGAATCAAGCAGATTGCTTCACTCTTTGCATCCCCTTCCACAATATCTCGATCTTTTAGGACTAGAAAGGTTAGGTTTTTAGCTGGTTAGCCTCTCCCTGTGGATGACTTCAGGAGTAGGAACCCAGCCAGACCAATATAAGCTGTATCACTCTTCTCCCTCTAAATGACTTGAGACTCCCTGATCCCAAAGCTGCCCCAGCTACCCTGGCGAAGGACATAAATTCTTGGTGTTACATCAAAAGCTTTTAAACATATAAAAGCAAGATCCTGAGCACCAACTCTCCAGAGCAACCTTTCTTGCAATTTCAAAACCATCAAGCACTCACTCTCTTTTCCTGCCATAGCATTTTTTGTCTGAGGCTCCCTACCACCATCCCTGCCAATAGTATAAGTATTACTCTCCAAATTTTACAGATAAACTGATGCTAGGGGAGGTAAGTTATTTGCATCTTCTTAGACTGATGGTAAGTGACTGAGAAAGGATCTGAACCCAAACCCAAGACCTGACTTGAAGTCTAATTCTTCGAACTCTAAACACTATACCACAGTTCTTTAGTTACGTTGTAACTAATGTGGTAATTCACTTCTCTTTTGATAATACCATCAACATGTAACATTGCCTGCAGATTAGAGAAATAGGACATCTTGAGTTAAAGGAGGAGGATGATAAAAAAGATGAGATTTGCAACTTCAATGAATCTCAAAAGTAGGAGAATATCAATACATCCTTTCTAAAAGCCTTTGTTTTCATTAATCGAATTAAGAAGGCTGATTTAGCATAGAGCTCATGTTTAATTCAAAAACAATATCTAGCCATCAGGAGTGCCTTTGATATCTATCGCAATTGGAAAAAGGCAGGTTTAAAAGTTCTTTACTAGATTAGAAATAAATATAGGTGAGAAAAAAACAGATTTGTGTTAGAGATAAATGTTTCAGATATACAAAGAGAAAAAATCTCATGGAGCACTCAGAAGCCATATTTTCAAAGAGAATCAAAGCAGCAAAGTCAGCTCAGGGAAACTGTAATACTAAAAAGTTTGGGGACAGTTGAAAGCAAGATGAACATCCAGTATTTTGAATTTTTAAAGCAGTAGCTCATATAAGAGAACTGATAGATGTTTTTAGAATACATGATAAACAGGCTAGAATTTTACAGAAATACTTTTGGAACAAACAGATTTACATTTCACAAAGCAAGAGTGAAGACTGACAACAGATAGATATGCCGCTGAATTTGTTGAGTATAACTGCAAGTTGAATCTGTCCAGAAAGACCCTATGCAACAACCCATTTTCAGAGTGGAATGCAATCACTCCATGGGTGACAGCTTCATGAAGTCAACCAATAACGGAGTCAAGAAAGAGTAGACTGAGTCATGCAGACTTTTTCCAAATAGAAATTGAGGAGTTTATGATAGAGATTTAGGATTAGGTTGCTGCCTTCAGAAATTAAAGAAGGAATTTATTTATTGACTGTTGAAGTTTTGTTTTAAGTTTTCAAATATCTTTTTGCAGTGGATAATCTGACTTATTTTTATATCCAATCACTTTACATATATTAAATTAGGTATTAATTGAATATTTTGATCAAATTTTTAAAAGGAAACAAAAAAAGAATTATTTTAAAAATTCTTCATTAACCTGCCTCACTTTTAAAATGAGGATTAACACTTAGAATGCTTAATATCAAAATAATGTTTTATCTATGGAAACAGTAGACTTAGCTAGGGTTTTACTTTAAAAATCTTAAACTAGCTAGATTTTTCTTTTGTTTTCTAGGTTGTAAAACTTTAGCATCTATAGAACATCTAGAAAGACCTGGTTAGATGCCTAGAATAATACACCAGAATCTCATTATCCTTCCTAAATGAATAAACAACATATCTCAGCACTACTAATGCATTCTCCAAAATATTCTTGAAAATTCAGCAAATGAACTTGTCTGGATCTAGAGTACCACTGCAGATAGAACTGCTGTCAGCAATCATCATTCATAACACTGACCCATAAATTGAAGAATATTATTTTTCATAGAGGTCACCATCGGTTGTTGCATGCTGTTCAGTCATGATGACTCTTTATGACCCCATCTGGGGTTTTCTTGACAGAGATACTAGAGTGGTTTGCCATTTCCTTCTGTAAGTCACTTTACAGATGGAGAAACTGAGGTAAACAGATTTAAGTGACTTGTCCAGAGTCACAAAGCTAGTGGCTGAGCTTGGATTTGAACTTAGGTTCATGGCAGAAGAAATTAAAACCATGTGGAATGAAGTCAGATACTCATCAACCTATCTGTTATCAATTATTCTGAACTCACACAGAGCAAGCCCTCACATGGTGGTCAGAAAAAGGGATACAAGGACACTCTCAAGAATTCCCTTAAAAACTTTAAAATTAGTTGAATAACATGGGAGCCACTAGCACAGGACTGCCCAAAATGGCATGCCCTCATCTGAGAAGGTGAACAAAGCAGAACTGAAGTAGCTCAAAAGAAAAGCAAGATGCACAAATTTAGAGAATCTACCCCAAATTTTCCCTCTGGACTATCTGTGCCTGACTTGTGGCAGTGTATTCCAAGCTTGTATTGGTCTGATCCACCACAGTTGAACACACTCTGACATAGTGAGGTCATTTGGTCCTCTTCGAGAATAAAGGATAACAACCTATTCTGAATATACTTTCAGGGAGTCTACATAAGATGCTCTTGACCCTCTTAATCAAACCACCCCCCCCAAAAAACCAACCCCAGATATTTATCAACTTGTTCAATACTACACAAAACTTCAAATATGAAAGAATAATTGCCATAGGGCAATTTGTTCTCAAACTGTTTCTATATGAACCCCTTAGAAAGATGAAAAGAATAAGATAAAAAGCAAAAATAACAATGTGAGTTCACACTTTTGGAACACTTTATGATGGTTGATAAAGTACTGTCCTCACAACCATCCAAGGAAGACAGAATAAGAATATTATAAGGTTTAGGTTACTTTCAAAATATTATTTCATATTTCAATTTGAATGTATATAAAAAAGAGAGAAGAAACTTAACATGGCTTTTTAGAAATTTTGTTTGCATTTTATTGATGAAACTAGGAACTTTGGCTGAGTGATTTTTCTAAAGTCATATAACTTAGACATGTTAAAGCCAGGATTTGAACCAAAGTCTCCTGGTTCCATTCTTTCTCAAAACTTAAGACATTTTAATAGTAACTCATATTTATGTAAGGATTAAAGATTACAAAGTGATCTTCAAAGTAAATATCATTAGCTCTATTGCTCAGATCAGGAAACTGAAAGTGAGAGAGGGTGACTTGTCCAGGGTCCTACAGCTACTCAGGGTCTTAGGTGGAAATTAAACACAGTTGATCTAACTCCAAGTCAAATATTCTTTTGACTAGGGCATACTGATGCTTCCTACTAAAGACATTATTTTCAATCTTTCCATTTCCTGTATTTTTCCATGCCTTCTCCTTTAGCATAGTTATTATAATGACAAAAATTATCCATTCAGGAATTTCAGCGAGAAAAACATTAGTCAACCTCTTTGTTGGAAATCATATAAATGGAATGACTGATTGACTGACTTTACACCTTTCAGATACATTGGTATCATGAAGATAGTCTGTGACACTTTGCTTCTCTTTCCTCCATGGAATTACCATCCTCTATCTAGCTAGATCCTTCAAATTTTTTCATCAGATACCAGCTTCAGTCATACTATCCAGGCTTGTCTTCTTTTCTTTGTCAGAAAAAGCCGTTTATAACTTTGACCTTTGTGCACACCAGCACCTGATCAAGTTTTGTAAAAGTGTATGATACATAGAAATACTTAAACGGGAAGGACACATGTCTTCATGTAGCACTATCAGAAACCCTTCTTCCTTACTACTGAACAACTGATTAGTCATGTGATAAGAACACTATTTCCTAAGACCTTGCCTTGTAGCGTTTTATTGATCATTACCTGCTACAAGTCGGGCTACATTTTTCCTTCAGAAATATTGCAACTCTCTTTGAGATTTGATTAGATTGGGGGAATGGCTTAGGTTGTTGATGTGGTTTACCATTCCCTTCAGTAAACAATGCCCTGAGGAGCTCCATCTCCTGCCCTAAGGCTCCAGACTGGGACAGACAGCATGACTGACACTAGGAATCAGCTGAATCAATGTAGTATTCTAACTGAATATCTCTGTTGAATGTTCTTCCTCTACTTCAGCTAAGTTCTTTTTATTATCTGTTTAATTACTGGTTGTTGTTCAGTCATTTGAGTCTTGTCTGACTCTTTGTCACCCCTTTTGGAGGTTTTTGTTTGTTTTATTTTGTTTTGGGCAAAGATACTAGAGTAAGTTGCCATTTCCTTCTCCAGTTCATTTTACAGATGAAAAAACTGAGGCAAACAAGGCTAAATGACTTGTCCAGGGTCACACAGCTATTAAGTATCTGAGGCCAGTCCACTCTATCTACTGCACCATCTAGCTGCCCTGTTGAATTACTTACCAGAATCTCATTTCATTCTAATATCTGACTTAAACTACCAGGAAACCAACCTGAGTCAGGCTCAAGACCAGACTGCAACTCATATACATAAAATAAATCCCTTTCTCAATAATTAGAACATGATCTATTTAGATCAATTACATTTTTTAATCAAAGCATTTGTTGCATGTTCATTTCAGTTTGATATTGAAAATGTTTCAAACTTATATCCCTACACGACAAAGACCAGAAAGATTTTCTATATCATATCACTAAAGTCATTTTTAAAGCCAAAAAAAGCTCTGTCCCCTCCAGGAAATTTCCCTCAATTGACTCAGTTTTTATAATTCCTTCCAGCCAATTACTTTATATACACTAATGCCTCAAGTCACTTTGATAATTACTATAATTGTCTATTTATATTTCTGTAAACTTGGATCCTCACTTGACTTATAAGCTCATTTAGGTAGAGACCAGATATATGTGTGTGTGTGTGTGTGTGTGTGTGTGTGTGTGTGTGTGTGTGTACAGTTCTCCCTTCTACACCATGACTTTCCCCATCACAATTTCTATGTGTCATGAATCAGCATAAGAAATTAAGTAGGAATTTTGAGGGAATTTTACAGAAGCCACAGACAACACACAAAGGTCAGCAGATGGCACAAAACAAGTTTAGAAACTCAGGAATGCATAAAATATATGAGCTGCATTGCATAATATCAACATATCTTTTTTTTAATACCATAATAATTTGCACTTCTCTGTTAGAAAGGGAGGGCCAAAGTTTTATGCGGATTTTCAGATTGCAGGGATGCCACAACCTTTACCTCCACAATGTGGAAGGGTAACTATAAAGTCTAATGGACTATTTAATATGATATTCTGCATTCTGCGGGCCATGCCCCAAATTCTGTTTCCTAGTCTCACGATGAAATTCATTAACTGGTTGGAAGACAGGATGAGACAATGTGAACAGTTTTAAGGCAAGCTAGTGCCTAATGATTTTGTCACTACTGAAAAATAATTCCAGGAATAACTTTTTATATGAAGTAGTGACTATCCAGCATGTCCCAAAAGTCTCAGTGCAATTTAAAGTTGCACTAATTTTAGCTGTAATAGCTTAAAATTGCACTAAGACTTTTGGGACACCCTGAATATCCACAAATCCCAGTAGTATTTAATAAATATTTGTTGCCTTATTGTGAGTCATTTTTTGTTTTAACTAAATAAGGTTGCTATGGAATTCTACAAAGCAATACAGGAATAACTTCTCTTTCCAATCTCCCAATAACCAGACACTAAGTATAAATTTATGAGTTTAATCTACCCTGGAAAATCAGAGAATTGTGCATTTTATGAACTTTATTATGGATGAATACTTCTCTGAGAGATATAGCTTTTATATTGAGAATATTAAAATAAATAAAACAAGCACATCAATAAAAAGCAGAGAAATCAGTTCTAAATGTATGATATATTCTGGTGCAAGAAGTCCATGATAAATGCAAGCAAAAAAGACAGAGTTTATAATAAAAACCATTGAAGCATGACTAAATAGCATCTACTGAATGAGAGATGAGTGTATGAGAATCTATTTTGAAATGAATATACTTGCTGCATGGTTAACGGACATATTTTTTTTCTATTGGTCTTTGTAGTTTTCATAGTATACAAATTGAGTTATTTAGATATAGTCAATTCTTATTTTGACCATTTAGAGAGGAAAGATTTCCTCATTATAAAATAACTGGCTTCTGTGGTGAAAATTTAGAGAAAATGCTTTTTTGTTCTTATAACGTAAACAAAATAATTCAACTGCACCACTCCTCATTAATTTAAGCACAAAGGAAATAACATTAAGACTCTATTGGTGTGCTGTAATGGAAAGCCCTGGACTTAGAAGCAAGGGATCCAAATTCTGATCTAAGCTCTAACAATAGTTGTGTGACCCCTAGGTAAATTATTTCATTTGTTATTCAGGTTCAAAGCATCAGAACCATCTTTATCTCCTCACTCTCCTTAACTCTACATGGCTAGCCAGTTACCATCTTTACAGATCTCTCACATTTAATCATTCTTTCATGGCCACCACATTGGCTTACTTCTCACCGAAGCTATTGCAATACCCCATTAATTGGTCTTCCTCGAGTGTTTATCTTTTCCAATCTATCCTTCTCGCTATTGCCAAAGTGATAATCATAAAGTACAGGTCTAATCATGCCACTCCCCTATTCACTAAACTCCAGAGGCTCCCTCTTACCATTAAGGTAAAATAAAAAGTTCTTTGTGATTTAGAGTCCTTCACAGCATGACTCTAACATGCCTTTCTAGCCTTATTGTAACCCTTCTTTTACTTTACAATCCATCCAAATTGGCCATTTTGCACTCATCACACACAAGATTCCATGCCTCATCTCCATGCTTCGGCATAGACTGTACTCTATACCTGAAGCATTCCTTCACTTCCCATTCTTTGCAACCCTAATTTCTTTCAAAGCACAATTCAAAGTCACCAACTTCATAAAGCCTTTCCTAATCACTACAGTTAGCACTTTCCCTTCTCAAAATCTGTCTCTCTCTCACACACACACACATATATACATACATGTTTATGTGTCCACACATATATATGTATGTGCATATGTATATCTGAATATACAAACATATACATATGTCATACACACACACACAAATACCTCACACCCTTAACTATACAGCTAGGTCCTGGTTGGTGTGAATAATGAATCCCACAAAGTGTTTCATGAATTCAAATTCACCCAATTAGAGGTTACAATTATGTAGAAGTGGCAATTGCTTCTAGTCTAATGGAAATGCATAGCAGAAAATTGAATAATGAAATCACTTTGTGGGATTCATTATTCGTACTAATCAGGACCTAACTATACTTACAAACGAACATTTGATCTCTGCTGATAGAATGTCAACTCTTTGAAGGGGATAATCATTTATTTTATCTTTATGTCCCTAGAACTATATACTAGTTTCTGGAATATAGTAAGTGGATAATAAATGATTATTGATTGCTTGAATTACTGACCCACAGTTTCCAAGTCTATAAAATAGAGATAATAATGCTTGAGCTCCCTATTGAGGTCGTTATGGGAAAAATTTTATGTAAACCTTAAAATACTCTATAAATAAAAGTTATTATTAACTAAAAGTTATAAACTAATAATAGTTGTCATTTTACTATTAAAAATTATTATTAATAATAATATCCATCCATATTGCTACATTAGTCTGCCAAACAGGAATCGGTACTGCACAGATTCCTAATAGCATCAAAATAATGCATTCTACTCCTTTAAGTGACATTTACCCACTTTCATTCACAAATTTGTTTTCATGTGTACCAAGACAGAATCTTCCCCTAAATTCCTACTCAATTGTTTCACAACAATATGAACTTGACCCTTTTTTCTTAACGGCTATATCAGTAGCATACAAATCTGGATGAAATGTAAAGAAAAGACCTCAGGCATGACTTTATGTATAGTTCTCTTATAATCAGCCTAGCTAAACTGTGAGGGATAGACCAGCAAAGGGTATACCAATAAATGGTGAATTCTCTCACCCCAAGAACTCATAAAGAATACTTGCTAAGGCATTGAGGGATTGAGATCCACGTGAGGAACAACCATTCCAAGTAAAATCACAGGTCTTTAACAGCACTAGCGTATGACAAAAACTGACTAATGAGGAAACTTCTTAAAATATTATTAACACCTCACATTTATGGGACTTTGAACTGTTCTCCTCACAACTCTGTCATGATGTATAAATATCATTATCCTTGTTTTTTTACATAAAGAAAATGTGACTCATAAAGTTTAAGTGACTTACCCAAAGCCAATTAACAAGTAAAAATAGAAGTGGACTCAAAAACAGTTTTCTAAAACTAAGACCAATGCTAAATAAACAATACCTCTGACCTTCATCTCTTAATATAGTTCTATTTGTTTTAGACAAATAAACATCCCTAAAAATAGGTTCCTCAAATTTAACAAGGTCTAGATGTGCTTACTATCTCTTCTTCCATCACTTTACTTCATCTCACCTTTGCCTTTCCCTATCTTTTCTCTTTCTATCCCTTTTATGCTTCTATCAACTGCATAGTAATGATGTACTAGTTCCCATCTGTCTGTGGGGAACTTTACAAATTGTGCCCTACTATACATGAAAGTGGAGAATTTGGCGACGAATTATTGATAGTTTATATCCCTGTGCTACCCCAAAAATTTAGGTAACTATAAAATAGCAAAATTGCTTTCAAACATATAAAAAGATATCTTTCCCAGAAGACCTGTAGATGTCTGTCTGCAGAGGAGAGCTAAGTAAGGTCTGAAGTTCTACAAGGAGAATGTTGAGTTTTTGTTCCATTACATGGCCATTTGGGGTACAAAGTAATAAAAACTATCCATCCTCCTTGTTTTGATTTATAAGGTGCCACAACTCTTGAGCAAGCTAGGAAAGTGATGTGATCAGAGTTGAAAACCACTGGACTATGTTTTTTACATTCAAGTGGTTTTCTCCACTCAATTCTGCTTTCAGAGTATGCCAGAGACTTTTTTTTCTATTTGAAGCAAGGAGAAAGCTTGACTTTCCAAATAAATAAAGGAAACTGTTATTTTCTAGCTCACAGATTACTGATTATTGGTTTTCATCAGCTCCAGTGGAACATTTTAACCCAGGAGAACTATTTATTATCTTCTACTTCTTTATCCTTTTGTCTTACTTTTATTATGGTCTCTAAGCTTAGTAAGAACACTTTTCCCCCTAAGATCTCAAAATAAGTATTTGAATGAAACTGCAGTATAAGAGTTGCTATAAAGAATGTATTTAATTTCAAGTGCTACTATAAAGGATTTTTACAAATGGCATGACAGTCTTTTTACTGTCCTCAATTTTATGTCAGAGATGTCCTAACAGCCCTCCTGGGTGCTAACGCTGCCTAGCGCCAATTCTTTTTTATCAATTCACTGCATTACAAAAGTAGAACATTATCTTGACATTCTGAGTATTGTTCTAGTTATTTGCAGTGTCCCTATTGTGACTTTTTTTTGAGATATTGTGCTGAACACGGATTGTGCTAAACACAGGTTCAATTTCTAAACACCTGCAGGTAGTGTCAGCATTATTAAGTCAAGGCAAGGTTTTACACACATAGAATTAAAAAAGAAGAAAAACTGTAAACTGCATATCAAATATTCTCCAAATTCTAGGTGATCTATTTTGTCACATGTAGAAGTTACATTCCAAGATAATTAAATTTTGTAATGTCTGCTAAAAAAATCTTCAACTGATACCCATTGCAGCAGAATAAAGCTTAAAATGCTTTGCTTGATGTTCTAAATCTTCCATGTTTTGGTCCCAACATACCTTCTCAGCTTAGTGTTCTAGTACCTTTCCTTAGAATCAAATTAAACTATTTATTATTGGCTAAAAATTTCTTGAACTTTCCAAGCCTTGCTGCCCCGAGTTACACTGCTCCTTCATGAAAGGCCCTCTTCTTTCATCTTCCTCCACCTGTCAAAGTAGTATTTAATGCTTAATGCTTAACCCAAATGTCACCTCTTTCATAAAGTTTTCCCCCCTGACAGAAGGAATCTCTCCTTTCCCTCAAATTCCATGACACCTTACTTTTATTTTTAACAATAATAGCTAATATTTATATAGCATGTACTATGTTAAATAGCAATAATTACAATCTTGTGTACTGTAGCCTTGAACTTTTTGGAAACATCTCTAAATATTCTCCATTAGACATAATGTCTGTTCTTTATTTTAGACACATACTACTTACTATATTAAGTAAAAGTCCATTTTGTTTTTATGATTTCTGGTGTTTTAACCAAAAAAATTTTCAAAATTTTTCAAAAGCCTTTTCAGCACCTTTTGGCATAATCATATTTTATTATTAACATGATACATTATACTTATACCTTTCCTTATACTAAAACAACTCTTACTTCTTGATTAATAAATCTTACCTGACCATTGTATGTAAACTTAAAAAAAATAAGTTGTACCTCATTTGCTAATATTTTATTTTTAATTTTGTGTAATTATTCATTAGGGATAGCGGTCTAAAGTTTTCTTTCTTGGTTTTGTAGCTCTTTAATTTGGATATTCAGACCATATTTGAATCAGATCTATTTGAAAATTGATCAATTGGTTAAGAGAAAAGTACATGCAATTTTCAAAGGATGAAATCCAACCCACTAGTAACCAGATGAACAAATACTCTAAATCACCATTAACTAAAGAAATGTAAATTAAAACTACTGTAAGGTTCTACCTCATATTCATCAGATTCAAAGATTAAACAAAAAAAATGACAAATTTTGAAGGAGTTTAAGGAAAAATGACATACACACATCAATGCATTTTTCATGGAGCTATGAGCTGGTGCAGCTATTCTGGACTATAATTTGGAACTATGCCTAAAACTCATTTCTAAACTATGCATGCATGCCTTTGACCTACTGATACCATTACCAGGCCTGTACCTCCAGGGAAAGGCTCCATATATTAAAAAATATTTATAGCAGCTCTTTTTGTAGTAGCAAAGATCTATAAATTAAGGAGGTGCCCATAAGTGGGAGAATGGATGAATAAATTTTACTAAAGGAATGTAATAACATGCTGCAGTAAAGTAAGAAATGATGAAAGGGGTAGTTTTAAAGAAACTTCTAAAGGTCTATGTGAAATTATACAGGTGAATCAAAAAGGAGAATAAGACATTTTTGGACTTGGCTAAATAAGAAATTTGCTTTGTCTCACTATACATATCTTTTTTTACCAAATTTTCTTTTTGTTTTTTTTTTTCCAGTAGGAAAGATAGAGGTTAGAAGGAAAGAAAATATATCTTTGCTATTTGTTATATAGAGAAATGTAAAAATAAAAAAAGATCATATTCATACTATAGAAAGCATTTGTCAGGGTCCCTTCCTTTACTATTAATGAAAATCTATTTTCTCTCTCATTTCATTCAGCTTATCATTTTTGTTGACTTACAAATAAGCACAATAATTTCGGAAAGTTTCATTTTTCCCCTCAGTAATTGTTCATTCCTCTTTTCATTTTAATATAAATGATTGCTTTTATTCTCTTTAAGAAAATCAGATAATTTAAATGTTCATCTATCTTATTAACTTTGTCAAATTTTGCCAATTCAGTGTTTTCTTTCAATTATGTTATATCTTTTTTCTGAATTTCTGTATTTTTTAGCTGGGGTTTTCAACTTGTTTTCTATGTTTTTAATCATGTGATCAACTTATTAATATGTTCTATTGTCATTTGCTTTGATGAAAGTTTCTATCATTTTAATGATTCCTCAATTCATCAATGCATCAATTCTTTACAATGAAATTATTTAGTTCCCAAATAATTGTAGCAGTTTCTTTAAAATTTCTTTACTGACTGTAATTTTGTAGTATTGTGGATATCGTTAAAGGATGTTATGTGTTTAGCATTTCTACTTTTTTGAATTTGAGGTAAGATTTTTATACATGTTCAGTTTTTTGTATAGGTACCATATACAATTGAGATATAGAAACTCCTTTTTATTCCCATTAAGTAATTTCCAGAGATAAAGCATCTCTGATTTTTCTAAATTTCTATGGAAGTCCTTAACTTTTTTTTCTCTATAGTATTTTTTTCTTTGACTCAGAAACTCTAGATATTGGCTGTAGTATTTCTGGGAAATTTTATTTTGGTGTTTAAAGACTGGTAATCTTTCTGTTTTTTACTTTGCTCTTTTTCTAAGCTATCTGGGAAGTTTTCACTTATGATTTCTTGAAATATAATATTTAATATGTTTGTCATTTTGATCATTGTTCATGATTTTGTGATAGTCCAATAATTCTTATATCCTTTAGATCTATTTTCTAGGTCAGTTGTTTTTTGATATTGCATTCCTTATATTTTCTTTTTTTGTTTGTTTTTTGATCTTTTAATTTTATTTTAGCATTTCATCTGGTCATTACTTTTTGTATTTAGTCATTTACTCCCAACAAAAAACAATTGAGAAACTAGGTAAATAAAGGCTTCCAAAACAGAGAAATCAAACCTTTCACTGTAACAGTTTTGAGTGTTTCCTGTTTACTTAAATAGATCTTCTACCATTCCTTGGGAACTAGGAAAACAAATAAATAACAGAAACAAAAAAGAAAACTTTTAGAATGCAGTGACTTTCTAATGATGAAGAATAAATAGCTACCATTGGATATAGTGATCACTGAGTTACCTTACAATGTAACTGACAAAATTATATGTGATGACACAAGACTCAGCAGTTGCCTGATTGCAGAAACTGTTCTTCCTCAGAAAGAATAATGTTGTTAACATCAGTGTTTTTGTCTTAGAAGCTTGGTGAGACTCTTGGAAAACATTAAGAAGAGCATTTCACTTTGAAACAAAATAGAATTGTGGGTAGTATACTGGATCAAAGTTAAGAAGATCTGAATTCAAATACCATCTTGTTGGGGTCCCCAGACCATTTTTGGGGTCCCCTAAACCCTACCTAAGACTCTTGTCCGGCAAGAGACCTTGATCTAGTGAGTAATGAATGAGACGGGAGACAGGATGGTGATTAACTTCATTTATTCCAGCTAGCTCACACACTTTTATAGCCTCAGTTACGTAAACATACATTGCAAGCCTATCACATAACTGATTGCCTTATATGGATAGCTTCTTCACTCTATACCTGGAGCTGCCACATTGTCAACCAGGACGAGACCCTTCCTCCTAACGCCATCTTGTTCCACCCCTACTGACAAGCCCCTAGTTTACCTAGGCAGGCTCTCAGTGTGGCATCCACAGATGGACAGGGGTCGGCTCTAACTCATCCCGTTACACCATCTCAGATATTTGCTAGCTATACAATCCTGAACCAGTCACAACTTCTCTAGAAATCAATTTCCTCAGACACAAAATGATGATAATAATAAGGGAAGGAGAAAAGAAAGGAATGAACATTTAATACACACCTACTAAGTGCCAAAGGTTAGCTATTATTATCCAATGGATATTTTTAGTCATGAGTTCAAATTAAGAATTCTTGGAAAGAGAGGGTCCCCTCTGGAAAAATAAATGTGAATTTCAACAAAAATATAGACTGGATAATTAATGATGATGATAATAACAACTAGGAGACAATATGGCATAGTGGCTAGAGAACTGTTCTTAGAGACAGAAGACAGTGGAGTCCTGACTCTGCCACACACTGATTATGGAACCCTCAGCAAGTCATTTAACCTGTTAGTGCTCTGGGTATCTCTCTGATTTTAAGTTGCAGGGAAGAGTCCAACCTACATTTGTTCCATCTGTATATTCTTTATATCAATTAAATCATAGCTTCCTCCTCTAGTCCTATCCTAACAAAAATATTGCCATCTGATGTATTATCACTTCAAGGTTTTTAAAACATGACACATACTTCATCCCATTTTATGAGGCAATTCTTAAAAATATTATTATAGAATAGCCATAATATAAAGTAGCTCAGAAATAGAGCCTCAAAGAAGGTTGTGTGACGTGCTCCAGTCACATAAGTAACATCAGTGGTGAGATTTCCTTACAAGTTCACTTGCCTCCAAAACCATCACTTTTTTATTATCCATAGAGTATAATATAAGTTATTTACAATTCACTTGTGATCATCTTGATCATTGATCCAAAATGCCTCCCAAATAGCTCATAAGTATATTTGAACAGAGCAAGTCATAGTTGAGAGCATTACTGACTAATTGTAGGACCTTTGGCCTTCGTTTCTTCACCTATAAAATGAGGGAATTAGATTAAAATCTTGCCATTTTAAATATTTCTGTAATACCTTAAAGTTACGTAGGCCATTCTTATACTGCCAGCTGTAAAATCCAATTCCAGGTCTCAAGTGTGTAAATCTTTGATCTACTGGCTCCATTCATCAAGCTTCCACATTGATTCGAATCCACCATCTGAATTCCTAATTTGCCTCACCTTTGTGCTAAAGAATCTATGTCCTTTACTTTTTGCTTCTTTAGAAGCTTTAAATCATTAAGAAAAATATGTGACAAGTAAAGCTGTAACTAGAGCTGTGGTTCTCAGCATTTTTGTTCTATAAACACCTTTTTAAAGAAATGTACTATGAGTCTTTGGGGTGATTTAATATAATATTCATTTACATTTATTCATTCAATGTTACAGTAACAACAATGATACTTTTTACCCCAAAAAACTCCAAATCTCTCCCACTTTGAGATACCTTGAAAACCATACTTTTGTGGATTTTGTATTGTTATCTGCTAGAGGATTTTCTTACATCAAGTGCACTATTCTTGCACAAACTTATCAACCAATCAATAAACATTTTTAATCATCTTCTATAGGTTAAGAACGGTGCTAGGTATTGTGGATATAAAGATGAAAACAAAAAAGACAGTCACAACAATAATAATACTAACTAGAATTTACACACGCCTTCAATGTTTGCAAAGTGCTTTTGCAAATATCTCATTTTATTCTCATAACCACCTCAAGGAGCTTACATTCTATTGATGAGAAGGTTGAGTAACGAGCATTCATTAAACTCTTAGTATGTGCCAGATATTTTGCTAATCACTGAGAACACAAATATAAGCAAAAAGGAAAACAGTCCTTCCCTTCAAGATCTTATGTTCTAATAGGATAAGACAATACACAAGAGTGAGCTGAAGTAGGAGGGAGGATAGTACCCAGCTAGGACTGGAGTATACAGGGTTAAAATCTGGAAAATCGGAAGCACATCTGGAGGGGAAATGGAAAGCTGACTGACCTAGACCACTCTCCAACATGGAGGAACTTACCAATAAATAAAAACATAGAAAAATAAATAAATATGGAAAATTAGTGAGTCAACAAATGTTTATTCAGCATCTTACCAAACACTTAATTTTGCTGGGCAGAGCAATAACAAAAAGAGATTGAGAGGATGAGCATAGGTCTAAATCAGAGGTGGCACTTGAGCTGAGTCTTGAGGGAAGCACTGCAGAGTCAAATAGGAAGTGCACTATAGGCATGAGAGACATTCAAAGATACAGAGATGTGATCCTGTATTAAATATCATTTTCATTTCCATTTCCTTGCAAGGTACATTAGTTGCTGAGGTGGTGGATTCCAAATGCATTGGTTCAATTGCTTTTAATAATGGTAATGGATCACCGTGGCAATGATGGTAAATCTTTTACATTTTGTACCTATTTCTTGTCCTCCTTCCAGTTTCATTGGTAAATGCTTTTAGAATGACCTGACTTAATTGGGAGCCTTATGCCAGGGTTTCTGCTGATTCATCTCATCTTCCACTGCTTTTCACCATTTTATAAAGTGCTCATAATTTTCCACCATCCACTTCCATAACATTTTGCAAATGAGCATGAAATTCAAACATGTATTAAACCTGGCTGCTCTTAACATTGTGTTTGCTTGATAAGGAAATTTTGGGGAACTTTTATCCTCTTCACTGTGTTGAATATTTTGTATTGCTTAAGCTTATGTGAAAAAAAGGTAATGTTACTTTATTGTTTTTCTACCATTTCAAGAGTTAAAAGCTTTTAAAAAATATTTAGTTATAGCTGTTGTAGTAATGTTTATAATTTTCTCATTTTCTCCTTTCTTCTTTATTAATTTTTTACCTTTGACAAGTAATTACATTGAGAGATATAAGTTAATGTCTACTGACAGGAAGGAAAGTCACTTATTGCTGTAGGGAATCAGGGAAGTCTTCTTAGAAGAAGTGGTATGTAAGGTAGGACCTGAATAAAGACAAAGATTTCAGCACAAAAAGAGGAAGAAAGTGCATTGCAAGCATGTGAAATTACCTTTGCAAACACAAGGATACAAGGAAGTCCAACTTACTATATTGTTTGAATGGGAATAGAATGAAATAAGAACAAAAGCAAATGGGAAGTAAGTTATAGAGACATAGTGAAAAAGACTATAGGGCACCCTGCTCTTATACAGGCATACAAAGTACAAAATTGAAAATGCAAAAAGTTAAAAAAAATTATTGGAGGTAGAGAGAAAGTGGGCAGGGTAGAGATGGAAGAGTAGAGGCTCAAATTGCCCTGAATTCTCCCAAATTCCCTTGTAATTAACATTATAATAATGCCTCAAATTTATTTCTGGAGCAGTAGACCAACAAAAGGTTTAAGTAAAGTAAGTTTCCAGCTGAAGACAAATTAGAAGATCAGTAGATAAGGTTGGTCTCATCAGGATGGTAGGCAAGCCTAGAATACAACACATGCCCACCACAGGAACACTTGTAGCAGACTTTGGAGGGTGGTACCACAGCAGGAGAAGTAGCAGCATCTTTGAAGGCTGTCAGGTCACAGATAGTAATGGTGTTAGACAACTGGTCAGGAAGAGAATACAGAAAGAGAACCCTTTGCTAGGGCAGGACCTTTCATTTCCCATACATAGTTCTGGGTCACAATTCCATAGAGAAGAAAAACACTAGCACTTGCACCTACAGGAGAAACTGGGCCATGGTTACAGTTCCAGGGCAGAGAAGAGTGCTTGTGGCTACTCACAACAAAGTAATGACCCTGATCTAAGTTCCAAGGCAAAAAGAAGCACTAGCATTTACAGATGCAAGAGAACAGGGGAACTGGTCACAGTTTAGGGTTAAGAAGAGAACCCACACTTAAAGCTATAAGGGAATATATATCTATATATCTACATCTATAGATAGATAGACAGAGAGAGAGAGAGAGAGAGAGAGAGAGAGAGAGAGAGAGAGAGAAGGAGAGAGAGAGAGAGAGAGATGTGGCTATATATCTCACTAAAGAACAGAATACACATGAGTACAGCAATGACCTTATCTCCTGAGATCATACCACTGTGAAAGCCTCCAAAACTTACAAACCCCCAGAACTAACTTTAAAAAAAGCACAAAAACCTGAAATTGGGACAGTTCCTTTTATACAGTGGAAGAAAGCCCAATTTTAAGACAAAATTAAAAGTCAAAAAATAGCTTCAAAAATTATCAAAAAAGAACAACAACAACAAGAACCTGACCATAAAAAGTTACTCTGCTGACAGGAAAGTTCAAGACAAAAACTCAGAAGAAGACAGTGTTGTCAAAACAGTTACAAGAAGAACCTCAAAGAAACGTGAACTGGACAAAAGTTCAACAAGAATCCCTGGAAAAGATAAAAATGGGTTTGAAAAATCTAATAATAGAGGTCCAGGAAAATTAAGAAAAAAAATTATAATGATACAAGAAAATTATGAAAAAATCAACAACCTGATGAAAGAGGCACAAAATAAATACAGAAGAAAATGTTATTTTAAGAAGAAAAAATTAACCAAATGGAGAAAGAGGCATAAATTTCACTGAAGAAAACACCACCTTAAAAGTGGGACTGAATAAATGAAAAAAGAGATACAGAAGCTAAGTAAAGAAAATAATTCTTTAACAATTAAAATTGAACAAATATAAACTAAAGCCTCCTTGAGACATCAAGAAACAATAAAACAAAGTCAAAAGAACAAAAATTTAGAAAAACGTGAAATATGTCCTTGGAAAAACAAAGGGTCTAGAAAATGCATGAAGGAGAGCTAATTTAAGAACTACTGGGCTACCAGTAAACCACCATTTTAAATAAGAGCTTGGACACCACATTTGAAGAAATCATCAAGGAAAACTATCCTGATATCTTAGAATTAAAAAATTAAAATGAAAATAGAGAGAATCTACCAATAAACTCCTGAAAGAGTTTGCCAAATGAAATCTCCTAGGAATGCTACAATCAAATTCTAGAACTCCAGAGCTTCAAGGAGAAAATCTTGTAATCAGCCAGAAGAAAAAAAAAATCTCACTCAGGTAAAAGAGGAGCCTAGTAGAGGACAGAAAGCATTCCAAGCCAGCAGCAAGTCCCACCTCTGAAAAAACTAGCAGTAAATCTTAAGCCCCAGTGTGGTAGAGCAGACAGATACCAGAAGCAGGACCCTATCCTTCCCACATGCCTCAGTCTAGTAAGGGGAAACAGTAGACTCCATCTCTGAGAACTGCCATTTTCTTCAACATAGACGTGGGCAAATAGGTATCCGCCAACAGTAAGACCATCAGGAGTTTCAGTGCTGCCCTAGTGAAACACAAAAATACCCCTTTGGCCTCACCACACATCAGACATCACCCTTAGGACCCAAGGTAAGCTGCCATACCCCTATGGTCTCCAGCAGCACCAGCCACCCTTCACACTACCCCTTCAGCAGAGCACCTGACACTAAGGTCCCCACTGGTTCTCAGGGCAACATCAATGTGGCACCAGGTAAACAGCCAGTACCTGCAATGCCTAGCACAAGAAGCTTAGGACAGTACCCTTTCCACTTTGGGAGCAGAACTCAAATTTAAAGGAAAGGAAAAAAAGCCAAAATAAATGAGCAAAAAACCACAAAAAAATAATGTGACCATAGAAAGTTATTATGGTGACAGGGAAGATTAAGACACAAACTGAGAAGAGGACAACAATGTCAAAACATCCACAGGCAAACCCCCAAAGAATAATGAGGAGTTTATACAGTACACCAAGATATGGTCAAAATAGGTACATAATTGAGATATAAAGGGTGATACCATAAACAAATTTGGAGAACAAGGAAAAATTTACCTGTCAGATCTATGGAGAAGGGAAGAATTTATGACCAAACAAGAAACAGAGAACACTATAAAATGCAAAATGGATAATTTTTGATTATACTAAATTTAAAAGGTTTTGCATAAGCAAAGCCAATGCAGCCAAGATTAGAAGGGAACAGAAAGCTGAGAAGCAATTTTTATAGCCAATGTCCCTGATAAAAGTCTCATTTCTCAAATATATAGAGAACTGAGTCAAATTCATAAGAATATAAGCCATTCCTTTATTACTAAATGACCAATGGATATGAACAGGCAGTTTTCAAAGCAAGAAATTAAAGCTATCTATAGTCATATGAAAAATGATATAAATCATTTTTGATTAGACAGATGCAAATCAAAACAACCTCTGAGATACCACCTCACACCTACAAGATTAGCTAACACAACAGAAAATAAAAATTATAAATGTTGGAGAAAATATGGGAAAATTGGAATACTAATGCATTGTGGGTGGAGTTATGAACTGATCCAACAATTCTGAAGAGCTATTTGGAATTATGCACAAAGAACTATAAAACGGTGCATACCCTCTAGTGCAGCAATGTCACTGCTAAGTCTGTATTCCAAACAGATCATAAAAAATCGAAATAACCCACATGTACAAAAATTATGTATATCTACTCTTTTTGTGGGGGCAAAGAATTGGAAATTGAGAAGATACCCATCAGTTAGGGAACAGCTGAACTAGTTATGATACATATAATGGAATGCTATTATTCCATAAGAAATGATGAGCAGGCAGATTTCAGAAAAACCTGGAGTTACATGAACTGATGCTAAGTGAAGTGAGCAGAACCAAGAGAACATTTTACACAGTAACAGCAACATTGTGCAAAGACTAACTCTGATAGACTTAGCTTTTATCAGCAATGAAATGGTCTAAGACAAGTCCAGGGGACTCATAATGAAAAATACTGTTTACATCAAGAGAAAGAACTATGGAATCAAAATGAAGATTGAAGAATACTATTTTCTCTTTTTTTTCTTTTTCATGGTTTTTCCCTTTGTTCTGATTCTTCTTTTGTAACATGACTAATATGGAAATATATTTAATATGATTGTACATGTACAGCCTATATCAGATTGAGTGACATCTAAGGGGGGGAAGGGCAGGAAGAGAGAAAAAATTTGGAACTCAAAATCTTGTAAAAGAGAATGTTGAAAACTACCCTTGAATATAATTGGAAAAAATAGCATACTATTTCATGGCATGGGGAAGAAAATTAGGAAGTGGTCTCAAGCCCAAAAAAAGTTTGTGGAAAAGTTCAAAGAAATTTTTAAAATCATATGAAAGAGGTAGAAGAAACATTGGGAAAAGAAATGAGAGTGATGCAAGAGAAGTATGAAAAAAGAGTCAACAGCTTGGAAAAAGAAAACAATTCCTTAAAAAGTAGAATTGGTCAAATGGAAATAGAGATATAAAAATCCACTGGAGAAGATAACTCCTTGAAGAGGACAATTGGCCAGATGGAAAAGAAGTTACAAAAGCAAATTGAGGAAAACAACATCTTAAAAGTTAAAATTTGGCAATTAGAAGCAAATGGCTCTATGAGATGAAGAATCAATCAAACAAAATCAAAAGAATCAAAAAATGAAAGGAAATGTAAAATGGCTTGTGGGAAAAATAACTGACCTGGAAAATAGATCCAGGAGAGACAATATCAAAATCATTGAACTACTAGAAAACCATAATCAAAAGGACCACCTGAAAAGCATCTTTCAAGAAATTATCAAGGAAAACTGCCCTTATATCCTAGAACCAGAGAGTAAAATAGGCATTGAAAGAATCCACCAATACCCTCAGGAAAGAGATCCCAAATAAAAACTCCATGGAACATTATAATCAAATTTCACAAATGCCAGGTCAAGGAAAAATACTACTAATGGCTAAGAAGAAACAATTCAAATATCATGGAGCCACTATCATAATTACACAGGACTTGGCAGCTACAACATTAAAAGATCAGAGGTCATGGAACATGATATTCTAGAAGGTAAAGGAGCTAGAATTACAATCAAGAATCATTTACTCAGCAAAATTAGGCATAATAATATATAGAGAGATTAAAATGGTCATTCAATAAAATAAAAGGATTTCAAGCTTTCATAGTAAGAAGATCAGAATTAAAACAAAAATGTTATATCCAATATCAAGACCCAAGAGAAACATAAACAGATAAAAAGAGAAAACAAATCTTAAGGGATTCAATAGAACTAAACTGTTTATATTCCTATACGGGATGATGACACTTGTAATTCTTATAAACTGTATAATTAATAATACAGCTAAAAGGAATATATAGAGATCCATGATTAGGGAACCTGAAGCCTCAAGGCCACATGTGACCCTCTAGGTCCTCAAGTGTGGTCCTTTGACTGAAACCAAATTTCACAGAACAAAGAAATAAACTAAGAAGATAAAAAGAATACTAGAAAAGTTAGATATGACAGAGCTTTGGAGAAAATTGAATGGGAACCAAAAGGAATATACATTTTTCTCAGTGGAAAATGGCACCTACACAAAAACTGACCATGTAATAGGGCATAAAAACCTCAAAAACGAATGAAGAAAGGCAGAAATATTAAATGTATGTATTCTTTTCATCTCGTAATGCAGTAAAAATTACATTCAGCAAAGGACAGTAGAAAAGCAGGTTAAAAAAGTAAATGTGAACTAAATAATCTGATCCTAAAGAATGTGAATAAAAGAGCAAAACCATAGAAACAACAATAATATCATTAAAGAGAATGACTACAATAAGACAACATATCAAAATTTATGGGAAGCAGCCAAAGCAATACTTCAGGGAAATTTCTTTAAATTGTTACACCAACACAGTAATCATAACTATGAATGCAAATGAGATGAACCCTCCCATGATACAGAATCAGATAGCAGAGTGGATTAAAAAATATAATCTTGCAGTATTTTACATACAAGAAACACATTTTAAGCACAGAAGCATACACAGTGTAAAGGTTAAAGCCTGAAGCAGAATCTATTAGGTTTCAACTGAAGTAAAAAAAAAAAACAAGGGGTAGCAATTCTGATATAAGACAAAGCAAAAACAAAATTAGAATGTATTAAAAGAGACAAGGAAGGAAACTCCATCTTGCTAACAGGCACCATAGACAATGAAGTAATATCAGCACTAAACATTTATGCACTAAATGGTTTAGTACCAAATTTGTTAAAGAGAAGTTAAATAAATTACAGGAGAAAATAGAGTACTAGTAAGGCATCTCAATTTTTCCCTTTCAAAACTAGACAAATCTAACCATAAAATAAACAAGAAACAAGTTAAGGATTTGAATTATATTTCAGAAAAGTTATATGTAATAGACCTCTGGAAAAGAAGTGAAAGGGGATAAAAAGGAATATGCCTTTTTCCAACTGGTACATGGCACCTACACAAAAATTGACCTCATATTAGGGTATCAAAGCTCACAATCAAATGCAGAAAGGCAGAAATATTAAATGCATTCTTTTCACATCATGATGTAATAAAAATTACATGTAATAAAAAGCCATGAAAAGATAGACTAAAAATTAATTGGAAATTAAATAATCTAATCCAAAAAATAGTGGATCAAAGAATAAATCATAGAAACAATCAATAATTTCATCAAAGAGAATGACAATAATGAGACAACAAACCCATTTATAGGATGCAGTCAAAGCAGTACTTGGGAAAAATTTTGTATCTCTAAATGCTTACATCAATAAAATAGAGAAAGAGTACATCAATGAATAGAGCATGTAATTAAAAAAAAAGATTTACGAAAAAAATTAAGTCTACAATTAAACATTTTTCCCTAACCAGTAGTTATTAATAGCACTTTTTTCTCATATGAGTATAGATAGCTTTGATTTCTTTTCTAAAAATGGTCTATTTATACTCTCTCACCATTTATCAGTTGGGAAATTATTTGCATTTCTGTGAATTTGACTCAGATCTCTATATATTTTAGAAATGAGACCCTAATCAGAGAAATTACTGTAATTTTTTTCTGTTTCCTGTTTTTTTTCTAATCTTGGCTACATTGGTTTTCTTTCTGTAAAACTTTTTTTTATTGGTAATGATTTATTTCATATCCTGTAATGCTCTCTATCTCTTAGTCATAAATTCTTCATAAATCTGGTGGGGAAAATTTTATATTTTTCCCTAATTTGCTTTTGTTATCACTCTTTATGTCTAAATCATCTAGCCATTTTGACCTTACTTTGATATATGTTGTAAAATGTTGGTCTATATCTAGTTTCTGCCAAACTGCTTTCCAACTTTACCAGCAAATTTTGTCAAATAGCTATTTCTTGTCTCAAGAGTTTGGATCTTTGGGTTTATCAAAAACTAGATTACTCTGGTCATTTACTACTGCCTACCATGTACTTAATCTATTCCACCATTCTATTTCTTAGCTGTGCCAGGTTATTTTACTGATTACCACTTGAAGTATATTTTGAGAAGCAGATAGGTGGGATAAATCGTTGGGCCTGGAGTTAGGAACATCTGAATTCAATTCTGGCCTCAGAGATTTAGAAGCTGCGTGAACCTGGGCAAGTCATTTAACCTTGTTTTTTTCAGTTTCCTCATCTGTAAAATGACCTGATATAGGAAATGGCAAACCACTTCCATATATTGGCCAAGAAAACCCCAAATGGAGTCATGGACAATTGGACATGACTGAAATGACTGAATAACAAAAACAAATACAGTTAGCTATCTGGCACTGTGAGGCCACCTTCCTTCATATTTTTTTCCATTGATTCCCTTGTAATTTTTACCTTTTGTTCTTCCAGATGAATTTTGGTTTGTTTTCTTGTTATATAAAGTAATTTTTTGTAGTTTGGTATGCCACTTAATAAGTAAATTAATTTAGATAGCATTGTCATTTTTATTATATTGGCTCGGGCTATTAATATTTCTCCATTAGCTTAGCAACTTTTTGTAAAAAGTGTTTTGTAATTGGATTCATAAAGTCCCTCATTTTTCTTGGCAAACAGACTACCAAGTATTTTATATTGTCTGTAGTCATTTTAAGTGGAAATTTTTATCATTATTAGGAAAGTTAGAATATGTATACAGAGACAGAGGGCACAAATGTGATCATTATGACAGGATGATTTCAAAAAGAAAATTAAGGGGTGAGAAAAGTAGATGCACTGGGAGAAGGTGGAAGGGAGAGGTAGAATGGGAAAAAATATCTCACATAAAAGAGTTGTGCAAGATTTCCAGGAATTTGAGGACAAGGTCACCTGGACAAATACATGTTGCTTAAGAGTTGCCATTATCTTCGTCTAAGTAAGGAAACTTTGCATGGGTTCAGGTTTTCTGTCAGTCCAAGTACAAACATAAGGACTACTTTTTGCCATGGTAATAAGTCAAAGGTAGCTATAAACTGCTCCCGGAAAAGATAAAATACACATGGATATTCTTCCTCCCCAGCACAAAACCAGGCTGCTAAATCCAGTCTGTCTTGTGAAGGAGGTAGAAAGGAGAGAGACAGAGAGACAGACAGAGACAAAGACAGACAGAGACACAGACAGAGAGAACTTATATTGATCAAAGGTAGAAGAAGCTGATTTTTGGTCAATCAGTAGTTCCCTCTTTAATAGGATACCAGTGGGAATGCTCATATCTCATAAACCACTGCTTCCAAACAATGATCAAAATCCTATTAACTTATTATTCTTGCTAAGTAGATGCCCCACTCATCGCAGTTGTTTCTGCGCTTCCATAGGAAGTTAGAACCTTCCATTTCTGCTATCTGAGACAAAGCTCTGATGGCCCCACACTATTTGCATGAAGGAGTAACTTCATATCTCAAGGCTAGATAATGCAAAGTAGATAATGGATTTCCCTAGTCTTGACCTGCTGGAACCAGATATAGTGATTTGTAGTTGCTTGTTCTCTCAGTCCCTTGAACTATTTGTGAGCCCATTTGAGGTATTCTTAGCCAAGATACTGGAGTGGTTTTCCATTTCCTTCTCCATCTCATTTTACAGATGAGGAAACAGAAACAAACAGGATTTAGTGACTTGCCCAGGGTCACATAGCTATAAGGGTCAGGCCAGATTTGAATTCAGAGAAATGAGTCTTCCTGACTCCTTGGACCGAATTCTATCCACTGTACCACCTACCTCCCTCCACCCTTTACTTATGCCTCTTTAAAAGATCAACCAAAATGTGCTTACATGGTAAAGCTATCTGAACAATATAGCATCCTTGTGATACCTTATAGCTCCAATTCGCTAAAACTGCAACTTAATGAGTTTTAATAGAAAGATAGTTTTGTTTTATGTTTCATTGGTATTCCAATGGAGCTTCTGTGTTTATATTCATGGAAAAATTAGCTGGGCAAATTAAAGTTAATAAAGATGATTCACTGAACCTTTTGACCTTGCAGGCTCTGAGGGGTTTGTACTCATTAAACACAGGACAGTTGCAGATGAGTATTTCTGGAAATATTTGCTGATTCTCTTTTCTACCTCCTACAGATGGAGAATGGACTTTGGCAAGCAAGGAAGTGAGGGATTTCCTTTAGAGATGCCTTTTCATCTTCCAGAGCTATTAAAAATTCTATACTAGAACACTAACAAGCAGGATATATGTGCTTATTTTCCATCTTCTGTCCCTCATCACTTTTTTAAAAAACATTATATTGTGTTTCAAATGGCATTTCAAAAGTGAAGAGGAAAGAAGAAATTTGAGTAGATATAATTGCTTAAATTTAAAGGAAAAGGAAGTATAATTCAGTGAAAATGGAGAGTGGAAAAACCTGAACTCTTGGTCTTCTTAGTCAGTCAGTAATAGTCAATAAATGCTTATCAAGCCTTTACTATGTTGAAGGCACTGTGCTAAGTTCTGGGGATACAAAGAAAGGCAAAAGATAGACCCTGTCCTCAGTAAATTCACAGTCTAATGGGGGAACCAACGTATAAAAAGAAGCTGAAAAGTCAGGGAATAGGAAGATCCCTGGGCCAGGGCAAGGGTACTGAGGAGGTATGAATTTCAGAGTTGATGTGAGCTTTCAAGATGATAAGAGTCTAGAAAGCTTGATGAAATTCAGGTAGGAAATTATGAGATAGTTGCCCTGGCCAACTTCTTTAAAAAGAGGATCTGGGAGGAACTCTCCAATGTGGACTTCCATTCGCTTTAGTTAAAGATGGGAGTGACCCTCAAATGCAGGGTGAACTGAGGAGGTGTGAGTTTCCAATCTTTACAATTGACTTTGAGAACTCCAGGAAAAGATGAATTGCTTTGATATATATACTTGTGAAAGTCCTTTGAAGGCTCTCCCATCCTTCAAGACGCAAATCAAGTACTACCTTCTTCATGAAATTGTTCTTGACTTCCCCACATGAAACTGATACTGATAGATATAGATATAGATATCTATTTATATTTCCTCAAATTTCTCACAGTTCTTTTCCCTGAATGCCCCCTTATCTGGATGGCTACATTCTTGTTTGATTCTTCTTAACACAATACGTATTTGCATATGTGTCCTTTTCCTTTATAGGGCAGCTAGGTAGCATTGTAGAGTGCTGTATCTGGAATAAAGAAGATTCATCTTCCTGAGTTCAGATATGGCTGCAGATACTAGCTGTGTGACCCAGGGCAAGTCACAGAATGCTGTTTGCCTCAGTTTCTTTATTTGTTAAATAAGATGAAGAAGGAAATGGCAAATCACTTCAGTATCTTTGCCGAGAAAACCCCAAATGGAAACATGAAGAGTTGGATACAACAAATACAATTGAACAAAAACAACACTTTCTTTTATATGAGGTTCTATGTTGTTCTATATTTACACTTTCTCAGTTTCTAGCACAATGTCTTGAATAATGTAAATCCTTAATAAAAGTTTATTGAATTAAACTGAAAGACTTGAATTAGACTATCTCTTAAAGACACTCTATGCTATGAGTTCAAATTACTCTTCTGTCCTTATCAAAACAGCACCAATATCTCTAATTTGCAGATACCATGGGTTAGGTTTGTTCTCTCATTCAAAAGAAAAGGGTTATTGAAATACCTTATATGACAGAGATACTAGATGATGGAATAATATTCTCTGAAGGGCTACTCAAGTACAATGATGAGGAGGTTTGTTTTGGGGTAGGATTTGGTATCCCCATCTTTCTACTTGCATCTGATCTACTATGCCTAGAATAGCTGACTCAAGAGGATTTTATTCTCCTTTATTTGATGGACTAGAAAACTGAGGGAAAAAAAGGTAAGGAATTATCATCTTCAGGAATATAATAAGGTTGGAATTCACCTATAGGTTCAGTTGCCTCTACAAATGATGAAAACATTTTTCTATTTCATGAATTTGTATATTACTTGGGGGATGGGGGGAGAGGGATTCATGGTTCACTAACATAGAAGAAAGTATTGTTTTTGTTGCTGTGAGATCTGAAGGTTGTTTTGATTTGACATCCTGATTTCTTCTACAGAATCATTGGTCCCAAGTTTTTCCTTTAGAAATATCTTTATGCCTATGGTCTGAATTTCTCCATTTAGAAATACTTTTAATTTATTCACATTGAATTTTATGGGGACAATGAAATCAGAACTTATAATACAATAATGATTGTGAGCATTTCAAGTCCCTTGTAATCCTGTGATAGCTGATTTATGTCCCCTTCAAACAATACATGTGTGTCCTCTTCAAATAATAAATTAAGAGAAAAAATGTTGTTGGCAGAAAACACTTTATGAAATTGTTCACTGACCTACTACACTGGGGTTTCCTTCCAAGAAGTTTCTTGTAACCCAGCAAGAGTTTTCTCATATCCTGAAACTGTACTAGGATATATGTTTTTAACTTGACTTTAATTACATGAATTAGATTTGTTTTTGTATTTTGATAGATATTTCAATATAATGAGTTTCTTTTGTAATTTTATTTATTTAAAAATACTATTCTGAAGTTTTCCTAGTCTTCACAAGACTGCCTATGAACACTGGCCTATTATTAGAGTATGGATGACAGAAGTGACCACTGAGTGACTGTCCATGTACCAGGAAGTTCCTATGTAATCAAAATCTGGTTATAAGCAACTTTATTATGGAAGGCCCTCCTGATCACAATTAGTTTAGCAAACTTTGTCTATTCCAGATATACAAATTTAGCAAATTTTATAGTATGCACGTTTTATATATACATACATATAATACATTATTTATATGAAACATAACAATGAAATATATAGGTTATTGATCAATTATTTCTCTCTCCATTTAACCAGCTCATCTCTTCATTCTCTCATCTATTATTTTATGACATCCTCAGTCCATTTCTAATTTCTATTTCATTATTTGAATTGTAGCTGTCATGTGCATCAGGGACCTTTTCATTGCCCTTGATTTTTAATTTCAGTTTTTAAAATGCTGTAGTATAGAATGTCTTGCAGACACTTTGGGAAAATATTGTCATTAAAAAGATGACTGTTTCAGGGAGGCACTTTAAGTTGTTAAAAGAAATTTGCCTTTTTGAAAAGGCACTCTAGCCTCATGTCTCAGACCAAAACCATTTGCAATAGATAGACAGATATAAAGAGAAAAAGTCACATTTAAAAACAGATGTAGTATATCATATAGATGCACATATAAACTCATATGGTTATGTGTATATATATGTATTAACTGCATATGTGTATACATACATATATACATACATACATGCAAGGAGTTCAAAAGTCTTCATGCATTTTAACACATGGATACAGATAAGGATATGACTATGAACATTAATATGCATACACACATGCTTATTTGTATGTGAATAGGAACTAGACTTGAAAACTCCTTCTACCAATGGAGTTTTATATTTTAAAATCGGCATGTTAAAAGGATTATCCAGCATCACATAGTAAATATGTGTCAGAAGCAAGTCTTAAATACAGGTGTCTCTGGCTTCAAGGTCAGCTCTCTATCCACTCTGCCATTTTGCTTCTTTCTGTTTCTCCCTTTCCATCTCCCTCTCTCTCCTTCTTTCTCTCCCTCTCCCTCTCTCTTGTTTAAATTCAGTTGCCTTTTTTATACCACTAGCAACTCTGAGGTTTAGCTGTTTCCTCTTCCTCAGGCTACCTATGATCTCTTCTTCTTGTTGTATATCTGACTATTAATATTTATACCAATCCCTCTCTATCTACTATATACCTACCCTGTGTATTTTACATATTATCAGGGAAAAAATAAAGGATTACCTAGCTCCATACAATACTACTGAGAAAAAGAATAAGAAGGATGCTTTAATATGTGAAGTAACAAGAACTTGATTTACCTATCCTGTTTAGGAAAAAACATCAGGCTAGCAGTTAGAAGATTTGAGCTAGAATACTGACTCTGTCTTACAAACTAAGCAACCTTGGGCAAGTTCCTTAACCTCTTGAGGCCTCAGTTCCTTTATCTGTAAAATCCAGTGTTGTACTAGGTGTTTCCTAAGATTGCTCCCAGCTATAAATCCTATGTTCATAAAGAACACTGTATTTCTAACCCGTGTACTGCAAATGTGCAGTATGAGTAACATAATTCATCCATTTTATCACACATTATATTAAAGGGTCCTAGTTTCACTCTAAATTAATTTTTAAAACTTCATGATAGCTGATTTCATCAGTCAATGCATCAATGTTTTATCCACAAGGCTACTTGCATTAATAAAGTTTGAAGTTCACAATAGAATCCTTCTGGTTGTTTGATTCAAGTCTATCAATGCTACTAATGTCCCCTGCTTGCAAGAATAAGTTTGGCCTTGAAAAAAAATGAAAAGAAAAGCTAAAAGTTTTCTTCTACTAAAGGGACATATGATAAAGAGGCCGTCTTTCATGCATTGAAAAGGTAACAAGAAAGGCTTAATTACAGTATCCTATGAAGATGCTGTAAAATACCTTCTGTGATTTTTCCATTTAGAAAATCTATGAAACCCAAAACTTTAATTATAATCAGTCACTGTAATGTTCACATTCACTAACTGGTACCCTAAGGAAACATTGCATATTGGCAGTGGGGATTCATAAAATCAGACAACTGGCCTCCCAGGTTTTCCTTTTCTGATTCTCCAACTAAACTTTTAATGCTTAATTTTTATCTCAATTTCATTTTAGTAAAACACCAAATAGTTTTTCAACATGGTTTATGTTCCAAACTATGTTGGAAAATATGGTTTGGAATGAAGAAATAAAAGACTCTTAATGTTTGTGGGCTCAGAAAAGTCCCTTAAGTACAACATAATTTCTATGAACAAAAAAGACATTGAAAAGGCCTAAACTAGGTAAGTCCTGAACAACAACATGAAAGGTAAAACTGGTGGCACTTTCACGTAAGGAATATAGTTGACATCATGACCCATGTGATGTGGTAATCACTTAAGAATTGACTACATAGGTATAATTACACCATCAAATGGTTAGAGCACAGTCAAACAACAAATACCTAATTAGAAGAATACAAATGAAAAGATACAATAGTTATAGTACTGGTTGAACTACCTGTGGACCAAAAAAAAAGAAATATAGAAAAATAAAGATAGTGACTTGTGCTATCACTACGTCTTAACTACAAGGTATAAATTAAACATGCAAAATTGTCATCAAAATTAGGAGGCCAAATGATCTAAGGGAATATCTTAGTCAGCAAATATTTAACCTTTTTCAAACATAAAGAAAGAAAAAACCAATAATGATACTATTTATTAATGTAAATACACTTGCAAGACATGAAGGAGAAAGATGTTCAACTATGAACAGTATAATGCCTCAAAAGTGAAAACTGGTAAAAGAGAAAGCAAGCTTCCAACAACCTTGGTTTGAGATTCAGATGATCAGATCTAAGAACAGAAGGATGTTCAAAACGAAAAAGATCTGTTGATATTTATATAATGATCTATTTATATTAATGATAATAGTGGATATATACCATTTGAACTTTACCACTTCAGTATTCAGCATAATATATGAGAAGATAGCAGTGACATTTAAGAAGATGAAGTCAGGACAAGTAAGCAAAACCTTACCAAAAAGATACAGAATAAATAAGTGCTGATGGTGGCACAATTTTAAAGGCACTTGGAGAATTGTTTTTCAAGATTTCTCAAAGTAGAGGAGATTCAGAAAGAATGGAACAGATTGGCACATTGATACAAAACAAAGATGACCAGAAG
The DNA here is from genome assembly GCF_028372415.1 of Notamacropus eugenii. Taxonomy (NCBI): domain Eukaryota; kingdom Metazoa; phylum Chordata; class Mammalia; order Diprotodontia; family Macropodidae; genus Notamacropus; species Notamacropus eugenii. Next base: position 128,843,594 of record NC_092873.1, read on the forward strand.
ACATAAATATCTACCACCTCAGTTTCTTATTTTTTCACCTCTAAATAATATTTGTGAAAATTATTAGTGCATGTATCACACGTGTTCTTTCAGTGTATAGATCTTACCAAAGGTCACAGAAGCATAATAAATAGTAGAGCTAGAATATGAACCCATGAATCCCTTGATATCAATTTCAACTTTTTCCCCCCATAACACTACATAATCACCCTAAGGATCTGTATATTTTCCTATGCATACGTCTGTGTGTGTGTGTGTGTGTGTGTGTGTTTGTGTGTGTACAGTATTGATTCATTCTGACTGTTCTATGGGGTTTTATGAGGTATGATGAATATTCACCATCTATCAGTGTAAAATTCAATTTCTAGTAATGTAACATATTTGTACATTCAATTTATAGCAAATATACATCATTCAATATACCCAGATAATAGCAGGCAGCAACTAAAGCATTAGTCTTTCAGAAGTCTTACCACAGATACATACTACCTGACATCAACCTGCTTGCTAGGGTCTGTGAAAGACTTCAAGAAAGAAAAAAAAACATATCCCTCTAAGGGGTATAATAAATAAAATGAATCTCATCTTTCTTTTCACCTCTTTCTGGTATAATAACTCAGGTTAGATGGCATTATCTGTGAACTGTGTCCTCTAAAATTCTCATAGAATTTGGGTTCGAAATTAGAAAATAGCCATGCATATATTGACAGGGTGCTTCGGTGCATGTGCTTGGGTCCCAGTTCTAAAATTACATTTCTCTTTAAAAATCATATTTCTCCCTAACCTCAAAATATTATCTCAGGCAGTTTCCCCCCAGTCCAAGGACACAGTCTGCCCCAGCAACAACCATTACCTTCCTTCCTGCTACAGCAGCCAGCTTCACCTATAGAACCTATTAGTCTGAACCAACTATGTACTGACTGAACTGGCTGTGCACTGGGTCATAAGGACATTTACTACTCTCTGATCAATCATATGTATCCTAGACTTTGACATATGTATATTTCCTTGCATTTATCTTGTCTAACAAGACATTGATGAGAACAACCTGTATTTCTGAGCCAGCCCTCACCTTTAGTTGACTTAGTGACATTTCAGGCCTAAAGTCACACCTCCAGGTACACACCTCGCCCCCACCTTAAGCTATTTTCTGATGAACTCTGGATAAAATACCTGTTCAGTAGATACCAAAAATGCACATTCCTTTAAGAACTAACCACCCTTTAACTGCTCCCTAATCCCACCCCAAAACACCAAGTTAGCATATTTGACACATGTTTTACTGTGGAATATCCTATATAAACTTTGCTTATACCCCTATAAGGTTTCAGGTTCCCTAAGAACTCTTGCCCACTGAAAAGTATAATAAATCTTTACCTTGACTTCAGCTATGCTTGAGTCTGCGAATTCCTTCCAGGTGACCTGGCCCTGTTACTCCTGTCTTTGTGGGGGTCTCACCCCCTCCCTCCTTCCAGACCTCATCAATATGACAATATTTTTGTTACCATATGACATAGTGATTTTTGTTGAAAACTGTAGTGTATTTGCAAGGGTATTTGCATACTAATTCAGAGCCAAATGAATATTTGTAATCTTCATTTTTAAAAGCCAGACTTGTTTGAAGGTTTTAGTTTAGGGGGCTGTTTTTTGTTTGTTTGTTTTAGTTTTTTGGTTTTCTTTTGCCTCACTGTGGGAAGTTCCCAGTGAGTAACTCCTGTCAATGTAGATCACCACCTTTTCTGAAACTTATAGCATTAGAAAGTTGCCTGGGGTATTAAAAAGATATTTATTTTGCCAGAGTCTCAAAGCTAGTGCATATTAGAGGTATGATTAAAAGCCAGGTCGTTACGACTCCAATGTCAATTCTCTCTGACCCACCAGATTGTACTCTTCTGACTTCTCCATGTCCCAGAAACCTCTTTATCTTGGAAGATTACTTCAGTCTCTGGACTAAGACCTCAGGAGTGTCCTACGCTTCTGGGTTCCCTCTCTCTGATGAAGGGTAGAAGACTCCTCCCAAAATAGTCATCTAAAATGGACATCCAGGCCAAACACCTCTTTGTTGAATATCTCTGGACCTCTCCATCATGCTCCCAATGAGTAACTTCTCCCTCCTCTACCCCTTCTCAGTTTCAGTTTATGTGCTATCTTCCTATTAGAACTTAAGCTCCTTGAGTTCAGGAATTGTCTTTCTTTTTGTTCGTGTTTATATTCCCTTAAGTTAGTGCAGAACCAGGTCATATGCTAATCACTTAAGACTTGTCTGTTGACTTCCCGACTGAAACACTGTTTCTCAACCATGCATATTGACTGAAATCCTCAGATCTTTCTCATTCTAAAAAAATATATCTCCTGATCCCTATGGACTACTGGGTGGTACAGGGGATAGAACCCCAAGCCTGGAGTCAGGAAGACAGAATGAAGTTCAAATCTGGCCTCAGACACTTACTAGCTGTATGATCCTGGACAAATGACTTAACTCTGTTTGCCTCAGTTTCCCTCATCTGTAAAATGAGGTGGAGAAGGAAATGGCAAACCACTCCAGTATCTTTACCAAGAAAATCCCACATGGGGTTAGAAAGAGTTGGACAAGACTAAACAGCAACAGTTAAGAACCCTGTGAACTTTGTCTAATCAAAGACAAATCAAATCTTTTCTCCCTTTCACTGCTGAAGTACTATAATGACACTTGGCTGAATCTATTTCCTGACTTCTTACTTGCTTGCTAAGTGCTTGCAATTTGTCTCTTATCTCCATGACTTTCCTGAAACTGCTTTCTCAAAGGTCAGCATTTACCCTCCAATTACCAAATCCCTTGCCCTTTTTTTCAGTTATCACACTGCCTGACCTTTCTGTTGCATTTAAACCTATTAATCACATACTTTTCTTTCATACTAGGTACAGTTGGATGGTATAGGGGACAGAATGTTGTACTTGAGATAAGAAAGATCTGAGTTCAAATCCTACTTCAGACCTCATTTGTGGGACCCTAGGCAAGTCACTTAAACTCCCTGTGTCTCTTCATCTATAAAATGGGGATTATGATAGCACCTACCTCATGGAGTTGTTTTAAGGATCAAATGAGATAATACATGAAAAGCACTTTGCAAACCTTAAAGTGCTATATAAATGATAGATATTAATAATCATAGTAGTCCTTCAACTTCTAGAAGACTCTTCTAGGAGACTCCTATCACTCCTATCACCCTTCTTTAATTCCTTCCCTGTCTCCTTTTTCTTCTTCTTCCTCCTACCCTTTTTATATCTGTTCTACAATCTTTTATCCTTGGCCTATTCACTTCTCTCTCTACATTCTCTCTTGGTGATCTCTACTTCCATGATTTCAATGATCACTTCTAGGCAATAGCTCTCAATTCTGTTTCCATTCCTGACTCCCTCTTGAAGTCTAGATTATTATTTCTGATGACCTACTGAAAATTTGCACCAAGATGCACCTCTAGTACTTCAAAATAAATATGTGGGCACAGTTAGATGGCATAGTGGGTAGAGTGCTGGACCTGGAATCAAGATGACTTGAGCTCAAATCTAGTCGAAGTTACTTACTAGCTGCGCCTCCCTGGGGTCACTAGGTTCAAGACCTTATCATCTCTGCTTTACATTATTAGAATAACCTCCTAATTCATCTCCTGTCATGTAACCTCTCCCCTTTCCAAACCATTCACCATTAAGTTGTATGGAAACTGATATTGCTGAAGAACAGTTTTTCTTTCTCAAAAAGCTTCTATACCTTCCTATGCCTCAAAGGAAAATGTATATATATATATATATATATATATATATATATATATATATATATATATATATATATATATATATATATATATATATATGTATATGTATGTATGTATATGTTATATGCCTCTTTTAACATGTAAAGACCTTCATAAAGGCCTTTAACATGTAAATGAGTCATAGATTGACTCCAACCTATCTTTCTAGGCTGACTACATACTATTCCTCCTCTCACAGTCTTTGCTCCTGCTAAATTGGCCCATTTAATGATCCATATATTCAATATCCTATATCCTACCTTTCTATATTTATATGTATGTCCACCATATATTCTCCATCACATCTGGAATGTTCTCTCTTGCCATCTCTATATAGTAGACTCCCTAGGACACTTCTAAGCTCAGCTCAAGAACTTCCTCCTAAATAAGATTTTTCCTGACACACCTAGCTGCTAGTATCTCTCACAAATGACTTTGTATTTACTTTGCATATGTTTTATATTTAAATACCAGTTTATATATTCTCCTTCCTTTGTCCTCCCTTCTCCTCAAGTTAAATGTAATGTCTTTGAGGGCAGAGAATGCTTTTATCTTGTTTTTGTAAAGCCAGAAACTTCCACTGAAAGTGGCACATAAGAATTAATGAGTCATTGAATTTCACTGAATGCAAAGAAACCTTGAAATGAAAAATAAGTGTTTCTCCTCTGTCCTGATTCCCTAAAACCCAACTACTATTGCTATAAAAAGGATAGTGACTGTAGAGAATGAGCGGTAACCAACTGAGCGCATAGGAACCCTGCTTCAGACAAGCAAGCTTCCCAAATAATATTCCCTTCTGCCTCTCTTGGTTAAGTTTACAGCTCTGCTACACCAAGGCAAATGTTTCAGGGGTTGCAAAATGAAGCTAAAGCCCAGACCCAATCAGGAGAAACGGCAGCTGTCTGATGAGAAGTCAATTTTCACCTGACACAGGTAAAACACAATGTGAAAATTGCACTGACTCATTAAGGTTTACCTTTAGGATTTTTTCTGTGATTGGAGATGGAGACTAGATCTGTGATTTCGATGATATTGAGAACTCCTAGATGATGAAACTCCCTCTTTCACTGCAGGAGATCAGCAACCTCTTTGCAACTTAAAACTTTAGAGAGTGGTCCAGAGCACTGAGAAATTGTGATTTGCCCAACGTCACACAGCCATTATGTGCCAGTGGTAAAACTTAAACCCAAATTATCTTCTTGGTTTTCCTGAAGCTCTCCATATATCATATCATGGTTACTTCTTTTCAATGCATGGAAGGAAAAGACGAAAGGCGAATGGACATAAATCGTAAAATTATAAAGACTATTTTCCCACTTCAAGGAATAATCAACAACTTTAGAAATTGCTTCTGGTAACTACTTTCAATTGAAAATACATTCATAGTTTTTGAGCCTCAAATCAGACAGATGGATTCCTTGCTCCTGAACCCCTTACACACTTTGTTGATATACTCCATTATATCTCAGTACAACTGAAGAGCTTTTTCCATCTGCTGAGCCTTCAAGAACTTGGCACTTTGCATTTGATAATAGTCAAACAGTACATCTGTAAAGCAAGGAGGCACATTTTTCAGAGATTGTTTCTTAATCTCTCCAAGGATGTTTGTGTGACTAAAAATGAATTAATTGATCTTTGTTCTGTGTAGGATCAATATCTTGGGGAAATGACTGCATTTCTAAAATTTGCAGTGAAGAAAAGATGTTAGGTTCATGCTGACTGAGCTAAGTGCTTCAAGAAGACAACTGGTGTGTATTTGGTATTGATTTCCCAAACTATAGAGACGTAGACAAAATAATTCAGGGTTACTTTTGTACCAACAGAATCCTCTTGCTTTTTCAATAAATCTATTCTGTCTTCTGCTGAGGCTTGCATTTCTCTCTGGGACTCTAAATGAAAACCTTTCCTTGGTGGCCAAAATGCCCACTTTGTATGCTGTGTGAGCGATGGGTTTAATTTCTTATAAAAGAAAAAAATCGTCAAACACATAGAAAAGAAACGGTTGAGGCCATACATAGCTATACACTTATGAAAACATAAATAAGTGAGGCACTCATGGGACAAATGTTCAAAGAAAGTATCTTTCCACAAATTGTCCAGATATTTGTGACCTTGGAAGTACAATTAAGTACTACCTTTTGGAAAATAACGCTAAAGTCACATTTGCAAGTAACATATTGAAAAAAAGGCAGCACTCTAAAAATTGCATGTTCTCCTTTCTTACATTCCACTACGAACTAATAAGTATGAGAAATAGAAATTAAAGAGTTCAAATACTATATAAAAATATGAATAGTCAATAAAGGTAATGTAGCAACCACAATAACAACAAAATTTATTAAGCATCTACGTGTAATTAAGATTTGCAGCGTTTTACATAAATTATCTAACTTAATCCTAGTAAATGGGATCACAAAGCAGTCTGAAATAGACGACAAGGAGAGGGATTTGAGATTGATTCAGGATGATTTGGGTTCAAGACCTATCCTAGACCCATTCTGCCTCTGTAGCCCTCAACTAAAATGCTTAGCTTAAGTCTTAGATTAAGATTAAGTCAGGCTTTATCCACCTCCTCCTTCCTATAGCATTTGACATGATTGACCTGACCTTCTGGGAGGGAACTCTTTGTACTTTCTATAACTGATACAGAATAATTCCATTCTCAGCCTGCCTCTCGTCATAATTTCTCTGTCTCTTACACTAGCTATGCTTCTACCTTCCCCTGACTCCCAATGTAAATGTTTCTTTGGACTCTTTCTTAGATTGTCTTCTCTTCTTTATGAACTCTCTTTCCTGATCTCTTCAACTGCTAATAATTTCTCTCTGTCTCTCTCTGTGTGTCTCTCTCTCTTTCTCTTTCTCTCTTTCTTTCTCTCTCTCTCTGTCTCTCTCTGTCTCTCTCTGTCTCTCTCTCTTTCTCTCTCTTTCTCTTTCTTTCTTTCTCTTTCTCTTTTTCTTTCTCTCTCTGTCTCTCTCTCTCTCGTTCTCATCTTTCTCTCCCTTACATTTTTACATATTTATATTTATTCATTTTATATTTGTGCTCTATGTATATTTATAGATATAGTTTTTGACTACAAATTAGAATACAAGCTCCTTATGAATAGGAAGTATTTCATTCTTTGTACTTATTTCCCTGACATACCTAAAACATTAGCCTGCAGCACCTAACACGTTGCCTAGAACTTAGTAGGTACTTACTTGTTGATTGATTGATGAATTCTGCTTCCCAGTCTTTAGCTACATGCTTGCAACCAGGGCTGAACTTTTGGACATGCTCATTTTAGCTAACATGGAGCCTGCTGCATCCTCTACCATATGATGGGTATAGACCTTGAATGGCTGCCTGTGCCTTTAAAAGTGATGAGACTTGTTTGGAGGGGGGAAGTAGAGGCAATTAGGGTTGTCAGGTCCTCCTGACTCCAGGGCTGTTGCTCTATTTGCTGTTCCACCAAGCTACCCAGAATTGTTTGTTTTTTATGGTCATCTTTTTGGCCATGGAAGTCATGAATTGAACTGGGTGAGAGGAAATGGACATGCCTTCCGCTTTCTTACCCCTCTCTTCTCAAAGCTCCAAGAGATGGGTCTGGTGGGGATTGTTTCCATTGTGTTGTTTGACCTCAATTTCAAGTGCTGAAAGGGAAATTCTAGCCATGGCAACCTCAGAACCAGGATTGCATGCAAGGTAGTACAGTCAGGAAGAGATAGTACAGTCAGGAAGGCCATCGTGGAACCCCTGAGAAGCCAGGTTGCCTGGAAATCAAGCCACAGGAGAGTTATGGACTTGAAACTGGGACTATATTCTATGGGAACCAATCTAAGCTATGAATCTAATCCTTTTCCCTTCCCCAAAGAGTGAGGTGGTACAGGGGAGAAGTGTTTGGGCAGTATGTTAGTATATTTTTCATTATCTTTTGAAGTAATGTTCTTCGTAAAAGACTCTGTGTTGAATCTTGTTTTCAACTGCCCATTAGATCCTCCTACCTAACTGCATAACCAGTTCCTCAAACTCAATATCTCAAACTGGAAGGATCACCTCCAGTCTAATCAGTTCTCCCACCAGTCTTTCTTTTTTCTCCTTGTCAACAGAATCCCTATTTTAACCATCCCTCACGCTCAAATCCTTCAAATTGTTATTGACTCCTTGCCTTTTATTTCTTCTGAAATTCAATTTCAGTTATTATAGAGTAGAATGTCCTTATAATTAGAGTTGACTAAAAACTGGAATGGGCTACCACTGGAAGAAGTAAGTTATCCATCACATGAAGTGTTTAAAGGGAAACAATGATCATTTGTAAGGATGTGCAAAAAAATCATCTTTCAGCTAAGGGCTGGAGTAGATGACCTCTAAAGGTCCTTGTAACTGAAAAAAATGACACCAGACTTTAATCTGTTTGAAGCCCTGAAACATTTCTACATCTCTGGCAGAACCTGCCAAAGGGTCTTGCAGTTGTCCTTCATTAAATATTTCCTGACTGAGAGGATTCTTACAGATATTTCCTATGTCTGCTATCTTCCTGGATATTATAATTGTAAAACAAGGTGACAAAAAATTATAATGTACCCTGGCAAATAAGCAATCTTTCTTCCACAAGAGAAGAGCTATCCATTTTCACTGTGCTTTTTCAGTGGTCAAGGAGGGCACAGGTCAATGACCCACCTTGTTTTACTGTGCCCTAGTACATGTTTAATTTAATAGAGCTGTCAACACACATTACTAGGAGAATGCAATGTGTATCACTTCATTTTCAAGCATGGTACCTGAGGTCTAGAGACTAATGCTGTCACAAGAAAGAGAAACAGAAAAAAATTCCACGGAGTAGTTTTATAAATCCCATCATAAGTGACAGTGTCTGGTTGCATTAGAGCTCAGGCTTAGTAAACAACTCTTCAGTACCCACTCTCATACAATAGGGCCAAATGCCTGCAGATTAAATACGGCAATGATGAACCTTTGCACTTAGGAGGGGAAATATAATTTGCAAATATATAATAAATATGGTAATATTTCAGGCATTTCTCCCCCAAGATTCACCGACCTTTGAGCATAATGACTCTGTAAATTAGGTAATTCTAGGAATTTATTCATCTTGATTTATTTTAGGAAGCTTGTTGATTAAATATTACTCTTGCTTTTGACTTAAAAATCCTTTTTTGTCTGTTTACACATTATCACTCTGCAATAACCCCTTTGTAGGGAGATTATTAAAGACTAAGGACTCTTGCATTCTTATTAAGGAGGATAGTACTCTGTAGGATTTTGTAACCCCAAGGAACTCCACTCCTGAGGTGTTCAGTGCTCTGTGTTTAATATATTTCTCTGTGAATCCCTCTGGGTCAGCATCTCAGACAAAGGTCCAAAAGATATGGGCTTTGTCTTTTGTATTCTTGAGTGAGTGGGGACCCCTGGTGGACCCTCTGCACAAAGTTGACAAATCACTTTCTGGTTCATACAGATAAATATGATCTTTCTGCATTAGTATAGTGAATTATGAAATTGAAATATTTGTGAAAATTTCCTAATTTGTATTACAGTTTCTATTGAGCAACTTGCTAGGAGAAGCATAAAGGCTTCTTGCCTTTGTTGACTCTTCTATTCCCCCCCCCACAATTATGAGGGTCAATAGTTCAGGGATGATCATTTTAGGCAACCACCAGAATCTTCCTTCAAAACCAAATCCTACAAAATAACTACTCAACTTTTCTTGAAGAAGAAGGAACCTCAATGTGTATTATGAACATACAGATTATAGGGGAATTCTTAGCTCTTTAACGAATTTACCAAACAAATATAATTTCAGCTACCAAGTACGTGGATCATTAGGGGAAAATATTAAATAAAAATTCACATCTATCAAAAAGTACCCTTAATAATTATAATGACAGACATATATAGAGCTTTTAGGTTGGCAAAGCATTTTAAATATATTATCCAAATTTATTCCCATAACAGCCTGGAAGGAATGGGGAAACAGATGCTCTTATTTATGTACATTTTATAGATGAGTGTGGAAGAAGTTACCAGGTTCACACAGCAGCTAAGTATCTGAAGACAAGCTTTGAATTCAGGTCTTCCTGACTACAGGTCAAGCAGTATATTCACTATCCTTTACAATAATCCTAAAGTTATAAAATACACAGTTTTAATGTTGTTTGCCCTTCTTTTCCAAGAGTACCAATGGACTCAAACATGAATTGGATTTGAGTGTGTTGATTTTGAGGCAGTGTTGGACAAAGTTGGTCTCGCTCTCTCTTCCAGAGTCATCATCGTCCCATAGAAAGACAGAAGTTAGGGCAACTAGTAACAGCCAAGGATGCATTGAACGACCTCGTATCTTCAATATCAGACCATGCTCTTTGCTCTCCACAGCACTTATTTCAGCCGTTTTATGGACACTGGAACAAATTATTCCCATCTACTCATTCCATTAAGGGAAGTTTTCAGATGTTTCAGGTAGACAGCTAATTCATTAACACGTTTGAGGCCTCTCAGTTACCCTCAATATGGTTTAGTCCATCTGCTCAATGATTTTACCAGAGAGTGGTGGTTGAATGTGCTATAGCTTTTTGGATCCCCAGGTGAGAGTTAGGTGAAGGTGGAAACCAAAGATGAATGAACAGCCCTGAAAAAGGCTCTCACACCAAAGTTTCTAGTTTTCCCTGAACTCCCTATACACCCCACACAGTTATAAGAGTTGAAGAGCCAAAGAGATCTGCCAGCCTAGGTATAAAACTGTGTAGACTAACTTCTATATGAAATACAGAAAGACAGATAGATGAAGAGAGAGAGAGAGGCAGAAAAGGAGACAGATTTTTTTGTTATTCCTTTATCCAGCAGAAAGGTAATCTGTATTAATCTGTATACTTCTACACATAGTTGAAACTGTACTACCTCTTACCCTTTAGCAAAGAATTCCAAAAAGGATCCTTTTCAGACTACCCTTGGCTCATGGTTCATCCACAAAAAAAAAGAAAAAAGTCAACAGCAAACATTCTAAAGAAAGGAATTTTATTCTAAGGGAAGTTTATCCACTTCCAATCTGCCTAAATCAAATGCTCCTACTATGTGTCCTCCTCCTGGAAACCAAATCTATATCTCAGTTCCACCCTCCTACACTAAAGGATGAGAGCAACAGTGTCTATCTACACTAGAAGTTCTTCTAATGAAAGGAGTCATTTTGGAACAAGGGAAGTCTGATCTGCCTCAAGTGGGTAGAAAATCATCTTTTTTTTTTTATTTTTCATTGATTCGGGAACTGGTTTCAAATTCAACCTCTGGTGATTACTATTTCTTTGACATTGAGAAGTTTACTTAAGTCCTAAGGAATTCATTTTCTTCATGTCTAAAATGAAGGGATTAGACTAGATGATTTTTGGGCCCCTCCTAGATCTCGAGCTATGAGCTTATATAACTCCTAAGGGACCACGTCTTTGAATCAGGGGATCCTCATCCATTTGACAATAAAACTCACCTGTGACCCACGAAGGGAGACTATTTGTAGAGTTAAGTGAAGATGTCAAATCTAATCATAGTTTTATACCTACTGTTTCAGAAATAACCACACTAAAATATTTTCAAAAATGATCTTCTATCCCTTTCTCATACAAAATAGCTAGAAATTACCAGCTATTAACTTGGGCATTACCAAGGGTTCAGAACTAAGGAAGCCTTTTCAGAAAATGTGTCCTTTTTAAAATTTGATTGTACCATGCTTCCACTATTGGGGATGCAGAGACAAATACAAGAGATTATCTAATAAGATGATTATATATTGTGTGTCATTGCAATTTGCCGGATTTCTTAAGAAATAAGGTTTTTGGACCACATAATTTTTTGGTTAACTTAGTTGAGCTGGTTATTTTTTTGGTCTCAAACTTTCTTGAAAAATCTTTCTCTGGGACTTTCTTTCACTTAGAAAATACCATTGAACATAGTGTAGTTTTTCTTTGATGATTTTATATCTTGCCATTTTCAGGGTCATTATTTTCGGCAACAACTCTCAAATACAATATAATAAGCATTTTTTAAACATCTACATTACATAGTGCCAAACACTATGCTAAGTTCTAGGGATATAAATAAGAAAAAAATACAGTCCTTGATCTAAAGGAGCTCATATTCTAATGGGAGAAGACTAGCACAAAATGAAGCTTAAAATGTGTAGGAGGAGATACCTCAGTCATGATTATAATAGAGTCAAAACCCAGCAAACAGTCAGTGAGAAATAAAAGTTGGCTGGGCTTCTGAGCCGTCTTTAAAGGGAAATTTAAGGAGCACCAATAGATGCTTACTAAATGTTTACTGAAATGAACTGAATTCCAAAATAGAGTGAAATAAAAGTTACCTTTGAGACAGTGAGTCCTTTATATAATCTTATTGAGTAAATGACATAACAATTGCATAGAATTCTTATATCCTGGCTTAAGGGTACCCTTTGGATATTTGTTGTTTGCTCTGTTTTCTTTTTTGTTTATTTTTAATAAATCCTCAAAATCTACTTACTATTTGTATTTCATATAAAAAATAATGTATAAAATCCAAATTCCAATTTGCTGAATATTCTACTTAAACAAGAATTTTCTGTATAAAGCTCATATATCATCCCAATACATTTCAGCTATTATTCTTGTGAATGTACATTTTAACAATCAGCCTGGTTCCTTGCCCTTACAAATTTATCCCTTTAATCTGAATCTACTAAACCCTCACTCAGCTCTACCCCACTACTGGTCCCTATTTGGCCACATGCAAATATAATTCAAATACTGTTAGGTCCTAAACTTGATGGTACAGTATCAAGTCAAATTTGATATTGGGCCTACTCTGTCCTTGAATCAAGTTATTAGTAACCTTATATCAACTTCTGTTATCAACTATTTTCAATAACAGAGCCTATATCTTATTTCCCTGTACCAGAATGGTATGGTGATCCAATGGAAAGAGTATTTTCTATGGAGTCAGAGGCTCTGGCCTCAAATACTGCCTTTGATATTAGTGTGACCTTGGGCAAGTCATTTAACCTGCTTTTGCCTTAGTAGTCTGTCTATAAAATGAGTCAGACTATATGATCTCTGAGATCACTTCTATCTTTGGATCTGTGATCCTGTGACCCAAGCTCCTGCTCTGGAACCCCAATTATCATCAGAGTACCTAAATATAACATTTTCCTTTTAACCTTATTAATTGCCATCTTGTTAGATTCAACACTAAGTTTACACTAAGATTCAAGTCTAAGCTTGCCAGCATCCATTTGGATACTGCCCTTGTCATCTATCATCTTAGCCACATTTCCCAACTTTCTATCAAATCTTCAAAATTGATAAGCATACTTTTCAAGGATTGTTATAATTTGATCCCCTTGTATATTTTATAGTTTAGTTAAACTTGCCTCCTTTTTCTTCCTCATACATGACATCCCAACTCCTACCTCTATGCCTTTGCACAGGCAGTCCACCATGTTAGCAAAATTCCACACTGTCACCTCTTAGTTTGCTTCAGTTTACTTCAGATCTCAGTTACCTGCCACCTTGTACATTAAGCTTCTTCTGATACTCCCAGCCTTTGTTCTTGCCCCTAAATTTTTATCTTGTATTTATTTAGTGTACTCTTATAGGTCTCCATGTAATCTCCCCTGATGCAATGTGAAATGCTGTAAGCAGAAACTATTTCATTCTTGTCTTTCTCCCTCCAATGCCTATCACAGAACCTGTGCCTCATAGGGGTTTGATATGGTTTATCCTTCATTTTCAAAGAGAACCAGTGACATCATTATGTGACTCATGTGTGAATTGAATTTCATCAATGTCACTCTGTCCCTTCCAGAGTCCAGTGGTGAGACAAAAGTCAGAATGACTGGTGATGCTCTGGAATTCCATGGACATCATTGATGTCGGACCAAGGTCTCAGTGCTCCACAGTGCCTGTTTCATCTGTCTTCATGGTCATTGGAATAAATTATTTTCATCCACCCCTTTCCCTGGGGGACATCTTTCCATCCTGGAAGTTGATATCCCCTAACTCACAGTTAAGGGATTATTAAATATTTTTTGATTGGCTGATTAAATTTCACTCTAGAAATGAAATCTTGGCCAGTAATCACTATTTATAGCTCAAAAGACATTAATTCTTTTCATATTTCTCTAACACTGCCTGACTACATTCCTAAGTTTTCTGCCTATTGCCTTCTACTTACTTTCATACCCTAACTTCAGGACTGTCTTGCTGATTTACTGACTGTCCCTGCTTGACCTCACTGATGCTAATTGCTGCCCATCTGGATACCTTTGCATTGTCTAATGATAAATTTTACCGTTTATCTGTCCCACCCCTAGTGCATCTCTCTAGTGTCTAGCTCCAAACCATTTCTTATTTTCCCTGCTTCAGTAATTACAGAGCATAAGTTGAGGCATACAAGGGATTCTCATAATTTAAATGAATATTTAATTATTTGTCTGATAGGCAATTTTATATTGGAGTGGCACACACACTTTACACCATTATGTTTTTTCAGGTTATCATAACATGCAGTTGACTCTGAGTTATTACAGATTACGTCAGTGGAACACAAATTTTGCCTGGTTCTATCAAGCTGAAGAGGCTTCCAATATAGACCCCGTGATGAACTATGGGCCTGACACAGGACTAGTAAGTACTATGCCTGCTCTGATATTCTACCTGGTTTCAACTCTAAGAATAAGATGCCCCTTGCAGGTAAGTTATCTCTTTTAATGTTACCACATGCTGCTTACACAAGCCTTGATTGATAGTCTCTTCTCCCCTCTGATTGGAGGGCTGAAGGGTGGAGTACTAACCTCTTCCCAATGCCTTCCTTTGCAGAGGGTAGAAACTGAACTTTTTACCTCATCCCATTCTTCATCTACTACTCTACCTTGTATTAACTCCATGAAGCAAGATACCCCCAAGTCAGGTACCCCCTAGTCTCCTTCACCCCTTTCTTGGTTCTATTTATGTGTTTTCTCCCCATTCTCTCCTGCAATTAGATTGTAAGCTCTTTGAAGGCAGGGATTGTCTTTTTTATTCATTGTACCCCCAGCCCTTTGCACAGTTCCTGGCACAGAGTAGATACTTATTGAATTTTTGCTGGATTATGTTGGGTGGATATGAAGCCAAATGAGATAATGTATATTATGTTTTATAATCCTTCAAGCACTGTATAATTGCAAGTGATTATCCTTGTTAATCACAAAGAAATCAAGGACACAAAGTAAGAGTATTTTCTGCCACATTCTTCAAATATTTTTCTAAAAGGTAATTATGATTTTCTATCAGTTATCAAGAATATATATGACCAGAAGTTCCAGCAGTCAACAGGTACAGATGACTGGGAGCCTGATGATATCACAACAATAGCAACCTGGAAGAAAAGAGGGTTTAGGGGCAAAAAGAGTGAGCTCTATTTTGAACATTAGGTTTAAGATTACTACAGAAGATCCACTTAGAAATTTTCAATAGTCATTTGAGGGAAAGGTAACTAAAACTCGGAGAAAAAGATGTTAGATTGGGGAATAATCTGGATAGAGACAATAACTAGATCCATCATAGCTAACGAGATCAACACGTGAGATAGTATAGAATGAAAAGAGGAGATTATATAAGCCAGGACCTGAGCAGACACTTCATGAAGAGGGAACATGAAATGGATGAAGATCTAGTGAAGGAAAGTGATCATACAAGTAGAAAGAGAAGCAGGTAAGATCATTGTCATAAAAATCCAGAAAGGAAAGAGTATCCAGAAGGAAGTGATCAACATTGCCAAATGGTACAGAGAGGTTGAGAAGAGTGAGGATTGAGAAAAAGTTAGTAGATGCGACAATTGAAAAAATATTGTCAACTTTGGAGAGTATCAATTGAATGGTAAGGTGAGAGAGGGTTTAAAAGTGAGCCAGAAGAAAGGAAGTGGAGGAATCTAGTAATAGATGGGTTTCAAGTAGTTTAACTGAGAAAGAGAAGAGGGATAAAGGATGATAGCTAGAAGGGATGTTTGGGAGAAGTGAGGTATTTTCAGGATGAAAGAAAGACATGTCTACAGGCAGTAGGGGAGAAACCAGGAGAGTAGGAATGAGAGAGGAAGCAATCTACTGAAAAAGAAGGCAGAGGATAATAGGACTGAGGGTGCATATAGTGGCTTGGGTGTGCTGGTAAATGTTTAACAATTGGTTCTCTAGAAGGGGAAAAATATAAGTATAGCCTAAGTTTAATCTGCATTAACATTTTCTTTATCACTTCCTTAGGTCTAGACAATCCTAAATACAATAAATGAGGCCCAGGTTTATATTGTTTGCCAATTTTTCATAGTGTTTATACTGAAACAATTGACCCCTATGAACTAGTATGAACTGGCTTCGTCACAGCCCTGTGAAGAAGAGTTGGCCTTGGCAAGAAGGGATACCTCTTCATCTGACTAAAATGAAGGCAATAATGAAGAAGGCATCTGAATGAGGAAGAAGAGGGAGTCTTCATCTAATGGCCTTGATTTGTTTGGTGAAGTATGAGACAAGGTCATCAGCTGAGAGTAGAAGGTGATACTCCCAGTAGTCATAGTACTCTTGTACTATGAGAGGCTTGGGGAACAGCAACAGCCTCTGTGAAGAATGTGAAACAGAATCTGTTAAGAAGTAAAAACAATTGCTTTGTTGAACTAAAGGACTAGTTGAGATTAGAAAGCATAAATTTGCAGTGACCCCAACTGACATAGTTTCCTGATTTCCTCCTGCTCCATTTAGCATTCATGAGTAGTAGAAGAGGCAGATGGCAGGAGCAATCAAAAATTGGGGTTTGCGAGAGATGATTGGTGATAAGACATGAGAGCAAGGCATTCCAGAATGGAGGGTTGTATGGAGCTGAATTAGGGAAGAGAGGAGAGTGTAACCAGGGCAGGGGAGAGAACCAAAAGGTGGATAAAATACAGTCCTCATGAGGATGAAGAACAGAGGGCACAGGCAAAGGGCTAATGATTAAAGATTAAGACTAAATAAAGGAATTCCAGCATTAATAAACATGGAAGTGGAACACTTGTGAGTTATGGAAAGATCAAGGGCATGACTATCTCTAGTTACAGGTGAGAGGAAGTAAGCCATAGAATGAGGGCTAGAATTGGAGTGGAAAGATTGTAAACCTGGTACAGAACTCATTAACAAAGAAGACAATTCTAAGGGTCAATAAACAATAGCTTCCAGATTGGCTAATAAATTTGGATTGAATGAACCTCAAAGGAGGAAAGGTTACAAAGTGATCAGGGTAAAGAGAGACTTTAGACATGGTATGGGAAGCAGGGAGTATGCCATTTCCCTGACTTTAATCAATAGGTCAAGCATATGAGAGAAATTTTAACGACTCCTCAAAAGTATAATCAAAGATGCAGTATCATCAGAAGGAAGACAAATCTCAGGTAAGGCTAGAATATTAAAACAGCAAGAAAGAAAAGTATCTACGATGCAGTCTAGTTTAGTGAGAATATATACAGTATGAGGCAAAGTAATATATTATAAACTTGGGAAAACTATGTTGAAATCAGATTGTGAATAATGACATAAGCTAACCTGAGTAGGTTATATTTTATCCTGGAAGCAAGAAGAACCCCTGAAGTTCCTTGATCAGAAGAGTGATATGGCCAGACTTGTGCTTTAAGGGTATTTATTTAGTTTAGCAGCTCTGTGGAAGAGGTCTCATTTAAGAGACCTGAGTTAGAACTCTGCTGTGTTGTATGAACTTTGAGCAGTCCTTTAATCTTTTTCAACTCAATTTCCAGTTTTGATGGTGTTGAATAACTTCTCCTATGGCTCACCCCAAGTATATAGAAAACTATCCTTGTTGGAAACAGCATTGGAAAATATGGAAGTCACATGACCTGTGTTCTATTTTAATTTCTTTTAATTTTTCCTTTTTTAAGAATTAGACTTTTAAAGGATTGCTTTGTGGAACCTTCCTTTTAGAGGGTTTTCTTCCCACTTCCTGCTCAGATATTAGATGTAATTCATTCAAAGACTTGAATAATATCAGGAGTTTATATCATTCAGATGCTTTTATTTAAAATTTTAAGATATCATCATATAGATGATGAATGATTCCAAATTAGAAGAAACAGAACTATTGTAGGAGCTTCCCTGAATATTCCTTGGGCCTGAGCTTATTATCTTCATCAGTAAATTAACCTGAAACTCCAAGAGTGCCCAGGTGCTATTATCATATGTAGGGAAATTACCAACAGGAAGACTGTGGTACAGTGAGAAAAGGATGCGCTTTAATAAAAAAAGAAATCAGATCCTACATTTTGGCAATCTCTTCCCTTTGGTCTCACTCACTATCCCTGGTGTCTGCCTCTGGCCACCATTCTCCTTTATGTATTGTCTCCTCCTTTAGATAGTAAGCTTCTTTTCAGGGCAAGGATTGCCTTTGTTTTTTGGATCTTTATTCATAAAACGTAACATTGTGCTTGTTTCATTATAAGTGCTTAATAAATGTATTTCTGTCCACTCTTTCATTTAAGTACATTTATAACCTTGGAGAATTCAGTTCATCATTAGTGGACATAGCTTCCTCCCATGTAAATGTAGGGTTGGGGTAGACTACACAGTCTCTAAGATCTCTACAAGCACGAAATCCTGTGATATATCTGTATGAGATTAGGCACTATCATTCTCCCAGTACCTGGCAAATTGGATCCCCAAAGGATAACAACATCTCTTTCTCAGGTCTCCAGGGATAAAACAAAGGGATTGAAGTATATGGTTCTATCGTTATTGACATGAGACTATGTTCTGGTATGTTCACCCCAATATCAATCATGAGCTAATGTCTCCTTAATATCATCAATTATCATTTTACTGTCAAATTAGCCATGTGATTTCTCCTAAGTATTGATGATCCAGTTAACTTCAGTTCACTTTTACAAAGAAATATTTACTGCAAATTTGCATTATATGCAGTAAAAAGCAAAGTACAAAAACACCCCTTTGCTCAGTGAACTGCGAACACACTATCCCCTCTACCACCTCAGTCCCTGGAAAGAATGGACTAAAATTTAAAGTGGTTGCTACAATGCATTTTTACCGCCAACTTCACTGTCAAACGTGACTTAACCACTCAGGCAGGTTGTTTTCTTACTGCAGAACATGTGTCTAACAGTTTGATACACTTTTTAGCTGGATTAAATAGATATTTCCTTGGGTCTGTGCTAAAGCCCTGGGCTCAGTTGACTGACAACTAGAATAGATTCACAGATCCTCCATTTCATTTTGCCATGAACTTCCAGAAGCAGATTCAATAAATATCAACATGGATCCCTGCACTCCTAGGTCAGTCCCCCTATTACATGTGCTCACTATAAGGGTATAAAACCTCCTTGGGTTTACATGCAGTCTCTTGTTTGGAAAGCAAGTCAAAAACCCAGGACTGCCATTCATCTCCTTGGCCTGGTGAGCTCATGAAGCATCCACTCTGGGATTCTCATCCTAAAAGCAAATCTCCCAAAATGTAAGGTCCAGCCAATTATTGTGACATAGAAATTCTCATCTCCTATTAATCTCTCCCTCTTCAGACAGACGCTTTTCCATATCCCATTTCTTAATGTGTGCTCATTTAATTGTTCCTATGTCTTTTTCACAATAGCAAGTGTAATGGAAGAAAACTTTTTATAGAGAGTAAAAGACCTAGGACTTCCAGTTCTGTCCAATTGTCTTGCAGAAAATTATGTACTTTTTCTTTAATCTGATGCCATTATCACTGAGCCTATAGTGGAAAATTACTGGATCGTTTTGGAATCTAAGGATCTGGGTTCAAATACTACCTTTGATGCTTCCTCCTCCTGTGACCTTGGACCATTTAATATTCACTATCATTTGTAAAATAGGGGATAGATGATATGGCCTTGGGGTTTCTTCTAGCTATAGATCTGTGATTAGTACCTCCTTAAAACACTCACATCTTCAGCTTTTTTATAGTATCATCTCAGCATCAAAGTCCCAAAGGTACCTCCTTTATGGGTGACCATATATTTCTTTGTAATCTCCTTTATGCCCAGAACAGTGCCTTGCATAACATGCTGAGTTTTAGGAAGTGATTTCTCTCTTGCTCAGTCAATTTCAGTATTCTAATATAAGTAAATTAATTTAATAAGTTAGCTTTGATATTCCAACTATTGTCATACCTAATCTACTTTTAATAGTTGAAGCTCTAGTAATTTTTTAATGCTTTCAAGAATCTTTATCAGTGTCATGAATATTTTGAAGTCAGCACAGCATGCTCTGAGCCAATGAAGATCCCCTTTCTCCACCAATTTATTTTATTTAATATAAAATTTCTACTAAAAACGGTGTTTGGGGTTAGTATTTTTCCAAAAAAGTTAATTATGCTAAAAGATGAAGCTTAAGCATGTCATGACCTGAAAAGAACAATGCTGCTGCTATTCTAATTGTGGATGAAAATATCTCTTATCATGGCCTAATGCCTAATGTTTTAGAAAATTCTAAATTAGCTCAAATTCTTTGTTCCAGGGGACACCTGCAATTCTGAACACATATAGAAGATATACTTCAGTAATGACCTGAATTAATATTCAGTCTAAAATATGAAAAAGAGCACTCATTCCTTCATTTGTGTACATGCCTAAATATATTTATTTGTAATACACATATATGTGTATATAGATACATACATATATGAATTATGAGCATTTAACCAGAGTCTTTGAGCTTTAATCATTAAACTTGGTGATCTATTTCCTGAGTATAGTTAATGTTTATATAATTGAGTAGTTTGAAGAATCTCTGCACTTACTGAAGAGGGTATTCCCTCCATCAGCACAAGGTGCAATCTGTGCATGCCTTTTCCTTTTTAAAAAATAAATTTCAAAAGAAAAAAATCAAATTACCAGTATCAAAAATGACAAGGGTAAATTCACCACTAATAAAAGAAAACTTAAACTATTTTGTCCAATTACATGTCAATAAACCCAACAATCCAAGTGAAATGGATAAATATTTATAAAAATATAAATAGAGCAGATTAACAGAAAAGGAAATAAAAATACTTAAACACTATCTTTAAAAAAAGAAATTGAAAAAGGCATCAATGAACTCCCTAAGGAAAAAAAAACCCAGAGGCACATGGATTCACAAGTGAATTCTATCTAATATTTAAAGAAGAGTTCATTCCAATACTAAATAAGCTACTTGGAAAAAAAATGGGCAAAGGAGATCTATCAAATTCCTTTTAGGACATAAATATCACAGTGATTCCTAAACCAGGAAGAGAAAGAAAGAAAGAAAGAAAGAAAGAAAGAAAGAAAGAAAGAAAGAAAGAAAGAAAGAAAGAAAGAAAGAAAGAAAGAAAGAAAGAAAGAAAGAAAGGAAAAGAAAGAAAGGAAGAAAGAAAGGAAGAAAGAAAGGAAGGAAGGAAGGAAGGAAGGAAGGAAGGAAGGAAGGAAGGAAGGGAGAAAGGAAGGAAGGAAGGGAGGGAGGGAGGGAGGGAGGGAGGGAGGGAGGAAGGAAGGAAGGAAGGAAGGAAGGAAGGAAGGAAGGAAGGAAGGAAGGAAGAAAACTATAGACCAATTTCCCTAATGAATATTGATGTAAAAATTTTAAATAAAGGGGGCGGAGCCAAGATGGCGAAGTAGAAAGATGCACATACACATAGC
Source organism: Notamacropus eugenii (assembly GCF_028372415.1). Classification (NCBI taxonomy): domain Eukaryota; kingdom Metazoa; phylum Chordata; class Mammalia; order Diprotodontia; family Macropodidae; genus Notamacropus; species Notamacropus eugenii. Next base: position 128,865,038 of record NC_092873.1, read on the forward strand.
TCCGAACCCACAAACCACAGAACGGCAGAGGGGACTAACCCAGGGCGAATTCTGCACCCAGAGACCACGGAATATTGGAGCGAGGGAGATTTCTGTTCCGGAGAGACCTGCAAACCTCTCGCGGGGGGTCCTTTGCGCCGGGGACTGGGCGACAGGGTGGGAAGAGGAGAGCAGCCCTGCCGCGGCGGTGACACCGTGGGAAAGAGATCCGAGAAGGCTGCGGGACGGAGTCTCCAGCGGCCACGCGGGTCCCCCCACCCACAGAGGGACCTGCAAACCTCTCGCAAAAGGTCCGTCGCGCTTGCAGACACAGTGCCCAGCCCGGACCTGCGGCGGCGACGGCGGCCACAGCTCTGAGAGACACAGTCCTGAGGGGGATCCGGTGGCGGGATCTTCAGCAGCTGCACTGTCCCCCCACCAACAGGTGACTGACGGGGGTAGGTGAGAGAGTCTCTTTGGCGGGTTGAGAGGGGAGTGAGGTGCCCCCATGGCTTGGGCCCCCCCGGGAGGTGGGGGCTGAGAGGCGGCTGTGGATGAGGGCTCCCCAAACGGGCGGGAGCCTGGATCCATTGTGGAAGGTCTGTGCATAAACCTCCTGAGGGAACTGAGCCAGAGAGGTGGCCCTGCCCCTGACCTCAGCACCTGAACTTAATTCTCACACTGAATAGCAGCCCTGCCCCGGCCAAAAATCCTAAGGCGGGAAGCAGCATATGAACCTCAGTCCCCAAACGCTGGCTGGGAGGACCAGGACGCGAGGTGGGTGTGTGGAGAACATTCAGAGGTCAGGCCACTAGGTGGAGACAATGCCAAGAAAAGGGAAAAGAAATAAAACTATTGAAGGGTACTTTACTGGAGAAAAAAACTTCCTCCCTTCCTTTCTGATGGGGAGGAACAATGCTTGCCATCAGGCAAAGACACAGAAATCGAGGATTCTGTGTCCCAGCCCACCCAATGGGCTTAGGCCATGGAAGAGCTCAAGAGGAATTTTGAAAATCAAGTTAGAGAGATGGAGGACAGACTGGGAAGGGAAATGAGAGGGATGAGGGAGAAGCATGAAAAACAGATCAGTTCCCTGCTAAAGGAGAACCAAAAAAATCTTGAAGAAATTGGCACCTTGAGAACTAGCCTAACTCAGCTGGCAAGGGAGGTGCAAGGGGCCAATGAGGAGAAGAATGCTTTCAAAAGCAGAATTAACCAAATGGAAAAGGAGATTCAAAAGCTCACTGAAGAAAATAGATCTCTCAAATCTGGAATGGTACAGATGGAAGCTTTGGACTTTTCGAGAAAGACAGATATCTCAGAACATACCACGCAGATTCGAAAAATGGAGGATAATGTGAAATATCTTATTGGAAAAACAACTGACCTGGAAAATAGAATCAGGAGAGACAATGTAAAAATTCTGGGACTACCTGAAAACCATGATCAAAAGAAGAGCCTAGACATCATCCTCCACGAAATTATCAAGGAAAACTGCCCTGAGATTCTAGAACCAGAAGGCAAAATAAATATTCAGGGAATCTGCAGAACACCACATGAAAGAGATCCAAAAAGAGAAACTCCTAGGAGCATTGTGGCCAAATTCCAGAATTCCCAGGTGAAGGAGAAAATATTGCAAGCTGCTAGAAAGAAACAATTCAAGTATTGTGGAAATACAATCAGGATAGTACAAGATCTGGCACCTTCTACATTGAGGGATAGAAGGGAATGGAATAGGATATTCCAGAAGTCAAAGGAACTAGGACTGAAGCCAAGAATCACCTACCCAGCAAAACTGAGTATAATACTTCAGGAGAAAAAAATGATCTTTCAATGAAATAGAAGACTTTCAAATTTTCCTGATGAAAAGACCAGAACTGGAAAGAAAATTTGACTTTCTAACACAAGAATGAAGAGAACCATGAAAAAGCGAACAGCAAAGAGAAATCATAAGGGACTTACTAAAGTTGAACTGTTTACATTCCTACATGGAAAGACAATATTTATAACTCTTGAAACATTTCAGTATCTGAGCACTGGGTGGGAATACACACACACACACATGCACACATGCACACATACATAGAGACAGAGTGCACAGAGTGAATTGAAGAGGATGGGATCATATACTAAAAAAAAAAAATGAAATCAAGCAGTGAGAGAGAAATATTGGGAGGAGAAAGGGAGAAGTTATATGGGGCAAATTATCTCTCATAAAAGAGGCAAGCAAAAGACTTATTAGTGGTGGGATAAAGAGGGGAGGCAAGAGATAAACATGAGATCTACTCTCATCACATTCCACTAAAGGAAAGAATATAATGCACACTCATTCTGATAGGAAAACCTATCTCATAGTACAGGAGAGTGGGGGACAGGGGCACAAGCAGGATGGGGGGGAGGATAGAGGGGAGGGCATGGGGAGGAGAATGCAATACGATGTCGACACTCATGGGGAGGGAAAGGACCATAAGAAAATAGAAGTAATGGGGGACAGGACAGGATGGAGGGAAATATAGTTAGTCTTATACAACATAACTAGTATGGAAATCATTTGCAAAACTAAACAGATATGGCTTATATTGAACTGCCTGTCTTCGAAGGGGAAGGGGTAGAGAGGGAGGGAGCTAAAGAAGTTGGAACTCAAAGTGTTAGGACAAAATGTAATGTTCTTACCACTGGGTAACAAGAAATACAGGTTAAGGGGTCAAGAAAGCTATCTGGCCCTACAGGACAAAAGAGAAGATGGAGACAAGGGCAGGGAGGGAGGACAGAGGAGAGAGCAGATAGGTCACAGGGGCAATTAGAAAACTTGGGTCTGGGAGGGAGAAGGGGAAAAAAGGGGAGAAAATTTGTAACCCAAAATTGTGTGAAAATAAATGTTAAAAGTTTAATAAAAAAAAATTTTAAATAAAATACTAGCAAGGAGATTACAGCAATATATTGTCACTATGACAAGGTAGGATTTACATCAGGAAGGTAAGGCTGATTCAATATTTGGAAAACTATTAGCACAATTGACTATATCAATAACAATAACACAAAAATCATATTTTATCTCAATAGATTCAGAAAAATCTCTTGACAAAATATAACACCCATTCCTATTAAAAAATACTCGAAAAGGTATAGGAATAAATGGAGCTTTCCTTAAAATAATGAGTAGTATCTAACTAAAACCATGAGCAGACTTTGTCTGTAATGGGTATAAGATATAAGCCTTCTCAATAAGATCAGGGGTAAAAGCAGGATTTTCAAGATCACCACTATTATTCAATATTTTACTATAAATGCTAACTATAGCAACAAGACAAGAAATAATAAATTGAAAAAATTAGAATAGACCACAAGGAAACAAAACTATCATTATTTGCAGATGACATGGTTGTATACTTAGAGAATACTTGAGAATCAACTAAAATGCTACTTGAAATGATTAACAACTTCAGCAAAGTAGCAGTGTATAAAATAAGGGATAGAAAGAGAAATTCCATTTTAAATAACTGCAGACAATACAAAGTACTTGGGAGTTTATGAAGACAAACCCAAAACAATATGAACACAATTACAAAAGTTTTCACACAAATTGTCAGATATAAACAAAAGGAAAAATATTAATTGCTCATGGGTAGGCCAAGTCATTATAATAAAAATCACAATCTTACCTAAATATTCATATATCATGATTTGCATAATCAAGCCCTAAATAATATGTATCTACCTTGTTTCCAGTTCTTTGCTATTATAGAAGGCACAGCTGTGAATATTTTCCATCCATGCTTTTCCATCCTTTGTAAGTCATCTATGTCTTCTTGCAAACCATTTCATATGGAGGTTCATCTCAATTGGTAGCTTTCCTGTAGATTTGTTGACATTGATTATGGAATACTTGCACCAAAGGTTAGCCCTTGCTATCATTATGAGATGGGTTCACCTCCTTTTCTATTTACATATCTCCCTAGTAATATTTTCAGTTTCTTCTTCAAAATACTTCATTGAAAATTCATTGCAGCTTAATTTTTCCCTGCTGAATACCTGTCCCTGTCTCCTTGCATGATATTGTTTTAATTCTTTGGAGATTTTAGTATGCCATGAATCACAAACATACACATTTCTATGGAGTCATTAAAAAGCATTTGTGCAAAATGGGAGAGTAAAAGCAGGGACTGCTTGAATTCTCCCCCAAGCCCCTCCAAAACCTGTAAAAAGAACTTTAAACAAATTCCAGAGCAGCAAAACACATAAAATGAGAGTGAAACAAATTTCCAGCCCAAGACAACCTGGAAGATTGACAGGAAAGGTCTGTTGGCCAGGATGGCAAGGAAGCACAGTCCAACATGGGCCAAGCTAGCACAGAGTGGGCCCTGGCAAACCTGGAGCAGGTCACTGCAGAGTGAATCACTGGTAGCTGTGATGGTTTCCAGACTTCTCAACCGACAAACAACAAAGACAACTTAGAAGGTCAGTAGGAAAGGTCTGTTGGTCCTGGGGGAGAGAGAAGCATGGTCCAACCCTAGCTCTGGGGCAGCAATGGCAGTGGCAGCAACAGAGGCTGCTTCTGAAAGTCTCAGCCCACAGCCCAGGGTGAGGTGGAAGGGGTAGGGATTGAGTGACTGATCACAGGGGGATTGCAGGGATTTCTTTGGTGATACTGAAGCAGGATTATCTTCCTTTGCCTGTATCTGGATCAGGGTTGCAGATCATCCAGACCATTTCAGTGGTGGTCCTGGGGTAAGGAGGAGCACTGGTGTGGTGGAACTTGTGGCATTGGTAGAGAGGGAATACTTCTCACAGTTCCAAGGAAGAAAAGAATGTTTGTGGTCACTAATAGACTAGAGCATAGACTAGGAGAAGAGTAAATCCCTCTCTTTTGATCATATAACCTTGGAGAACTGAAAATTTACAGATCCCTAGAAATATCTCTGAAAATAGCTGCACAGAACCCATGAAGCTTGGCACAGTACACTTTCCACACTAGAAGAAAGTCCTACCTAAAAAAGAATTAAAAAGTCAAGGAATTGTCTGGGAAAATGAGGAAACAATAGGAGAAAAATCAGACTACAGAATTTTACTTTGTTGACAAAGAAGATCAAAACATACAACCAGAAGAAGACAAAAAACTCAAAGCTCCTATATCCAAGGTCTTCAAGAAAAATACAAATTGGCCACAGGTCATGGAAGAGCACAAAAAGGATTTTGAAAATCAAATAAAAGAAGTAGAGGAAAAATTGGGAAAAGAAATGAGAGGGATGCAAGAAAATCATGAAAAACAAGTCAATAGCTTGTGAAAGGAGATCCCCCAAAATACTGAAGAAAATAACACCTTTAAAAATAGACTAATCCAAATGGCAAAAGGGGTCCAAAAAGCCAATGGGAAGAAGTATGCCTTAAAAAAGGGGCAAAAGGAAAATGAAGTCCAAAAGATCACTGAAGAAAAGAAATTCTTTAAAAATTAGAATTGGCTAGTGAAATGCCTTTATGAGAAATTAAGAAATTATAAAGCAAAACCAAAAGAATGAAAAAATAGAAGACAATGTGAAATATCTCATTGGAAAACCAACCACTGACCTGGAAAATAGATGCAGGAGAGAGAATTTAAAAATTATTGGACTGCCTTAAAGCCATGCTCAAAAAAAAAAAAAAAGAGCCTAGTCATCATCTTTCAAGAAATTATCAAGGAAAACTTCCCTGATGTTCTAGAACCAGAGTGGAAAATAGATATTGAAAGAATCCATTGATCCCATCCTGAAAGAGATCCCAAAAGGAAAACTCTTAGAAATATTGTAGTAAAATTCCAGAGTTCCCAGGTCAAGGAGAAAATATTGCAAGTAGCCAGAAAGGAACAATTCAAGTATTGTGGAAACACAATCAGGATAATACAAGATTTAGCAGCTTCTTCATTAAGGGGACTTGGAATATGATATTCTGGAGGTCAAAGGAGCTAGTATTAAAATCAAGAATCACCTACCCAACAAAACTGAGTATAATCCTTCAGGAGAAAAAAATGAAAATTCAATAAAATAGAGGACTTTCAAGCATTCTTTATGAAAAGACCAGAGCTGAATAGAAAATTGGGCTTTAAAAAACAAGATTCAAGCATGAGAAAATAAACAGGAAAGAGAATTCATAAGAGACTTATTAAAGTTGAACTGTTTAGATTCCTAGATGGAAAAATGATATTTGTAACTCATGAGACCTTTCTCCATGTTAAAGCTATTGGAGGAAATACACGCACGCATGCACACACGCACACACATGACACAGGGTGAGTTGAATATGATGGGATAATATCTAAAAAAAATGAAATTAAGGTCTGAGAGAGAATATACTGGGAGAGGGAGAAAGGGAGAAGTAGAGTGGGGTAAATTATCTCATATAAAAGACACAATGAAAAACTTTTACAGAGGAAGGGAAGATGAGAGGGAATGAGTGAACCTTACTTCCATCATATTTGGCTCAAGGAGGGAATAACATACACACTCAATTAGATATAGAAATCTATCTTACCCTACAGGAAAGTAGGGGGGAAGGAGATAAGGGGGTGGAATGATAGAAGGGAGAGCAAATAGGGAAGGGGTAATCAGAACTGAACACTTTTGAAGAAGGAGAGGGTCAAAGGAGAGAATAGAATAAATGGGGGCTGGGATAGGATGGAGTGAAATATAGTTAGTCTTTCACAATACGACTATTGTGAAAGCGTTTTGTATGACTACACATATGTAATCTATATTGAATTACTTGCCTTATCAATTAGTGTGGATGGGAAGGAAGAGAATGTGGAAGTGGAAGTTTTAAAAACATTGGTTAAAAAAAATTTTTATATGCAACTGGGAGATAAAATACACAGACAATGGGGTGTAGAAATCTATCTTGCTCTATAGAAAAGTAGAAGGGAAATGGGATAAGAGAAAGGGCGAAGAAAAAAGGGAGAGCAGATTGGGGGAAGCGGTGATCATAATGCATACTATTTTGGGGTGGGGAGGGGACAGATGGGGAGAAAATTGGAGCTCAAAATCTTGTGGAAGTGAATGTTGAAAAATAAAAATAATTTAATTAATAAAAAGAAAAAAAGCATTTGTACAATTTCTAGAAGTTACTTCACCTACTTTTTCTTCTGATCTGATTTCAAGGTCTAAATCATTATCCCTTTAGAGTTACGTTGAAGAGATCACAAGATCATAGATTTAGAGATGAAAATGAATATAGGGATAAACCAATCCAACTCCTTCATTTTACAAATGGGAAAACAAGTTCAGAGAGTTAAAATCTCTTGTTCAATGTCACATAGATGAAATGTGGCAGGCAGGGACAAATTTGAACTCAGGTTGTGTCACTCCGGAACCAATTTTCTCTCCACTGCATTACACTGACTCCCTAGATGGGTATAGATGAAACAATTCTATAGGTTGTTTATCCAGCCACACATCTCATCTAGATAACAGGCATTCTTCATCCATTTGGGGGGTTTATTTTTCTTATGTGAATGTTTTTTGGGTTTTTTTTTTAATCATGCTTTTTGATCAATTATGGATATCACCTAGGAGGTCCTACATTGTTCTAAAGATTGGTATAATCAGGACACTATCATCTATTTGCGAAGAAAAGTACTTGTAGGACCTTACTTTTATAAGAAATTTTTTTTCATTTCAGCTATGAGCTAGAGCTATGTCAACAATAGTAACAGCAATTTTTGATAAATATGAATTTCCCTACTTTATAGCTCTCTTAGTATAAACAATCAGAGAATAATTGAATGAAGTTATGTTTGTTGTTTAATCTTTGATGAATTTTCATGTGATTTTTGATACATGCACGGAATACCACTGACTGGAAGAGAACTTTGAAAACATTATTTTGCTGTACTGACTCAAATGTGTATAATGTATTATAAAATTTCACATGTACATATATACATTTACATTCACTTATACATGTACAACTCTCTATATTTTGTCAAATAAGGAGGTTTAGTAGAGGATATAGAGCACTGGACTGGGAGTCAGAGAAAATAGTCCTACCTCGAACACATGACTATGGTTAAGTTATACAACTCCTCTGAACCTCAATTTCCTCATCTGCAAAATGGAGATAATAATAGCTCTTATGTCACAGGATTATTGTGAGGCTCAGATGAGATAATATATGTAAAGTATATTGCAAACCTTAAAGTATTTTTTAAGTTACTGTATCAATCTTCCATGGACATTTTAAACTGAGTGAAAGCAATGCCTTCAAGACAAGGATGTTGAATGATTATAAAGATGGCTCCAGTTCATTGTTTCTGAACAGCTAATTTACATATGCTTACTTTTAGTCTTTTAAAGTTAATTCCCAGAAAATTCAAAAACATCTCCTCCTCCCTCCCCATTTCAATTTCATTTTATGTCACCATTTTCAATTAGAATCTAAGCTATTTGAGGGTAAGGATTGCCTTTCATTTTGCTTGTGTTTATATCCTCAGTGCTTAGCACCATGTCTGGAACATAATGAGTGTTTAATTGTAAGGAGTCTGGAACTCTCGGATTATCAGGGTCATGATGCCCTCAAGAGAAATCTCTTTGAGACGCCATGTCCTTGCATGATTTATGTGATGGACCACCCCTACGCAATTACCAACCTTCACAATTATCTTGAGCAAGAATAACAACAGCCAGGCATGTAAGCATAGCAGACAGTATTTACAAACTTCTTGCTTGAATGGAAGTAGAATGGAAATAGAATGCCTATATATACTCTGATCTAGCTGAGAATAAACCGAGTTCATACCATCCTTGCTCCCACCTCATTCATTCATTCCTGGAAGAAAGATCTCATGCAGGCATGAGATCTTTGGGAACTTAACATTTAATAAATACTTACTGCCTGCCTAGTGGTATACACACATACATATATATATATATATGTATACATATATATGTACATATATAATTAGATCAGTGGAACAGAATTCATTTTTCAGTCATTTCAGACCTCATGACCCATTTGGGGTTTTCTTGGCAGAGATACTGGAGTGGTTTACCATTTCCTTCTCTAGCTCATTTTACAGATGAGAAAACTGAGGCAAACAGGACGAAGTGACTTGCCAAGGCACATAGTGCCTGAGTGCCATAAGTGTCTGAGGCCAGATGTAAACTCAAGAAGATGTCTTCTTGACTGTAGGCTTGGCATTCTATCCACTGCAACACCTAAAGAACAGAATGAATCAATGAGAAATGAAAAATTGCTGAACTCAGCAATTCACTATTTTATAAACTTGTAAACTTCATATTTTGTAATATTCCTACTCAGAAAACTAGAAAATTATTAGACAGTACTTAGGGCTAGATCAACAACTTAAAACATTATATAACAAAGCTCAAAATTAATACATAGCCTGAACAGTCATGATCAGATCATTTAAAAAGAAGAATCAGTCCAGCTACTACCTTTTATGACTCAGGGAAGAGTTCTTAAAGTAATCAAGGGAGGGAGGTGAGTGTGAAAGCTAAAATAGCTAGTTGGGATTTCATAAAATTGAAAAGGCTTTTGTACTAATAAACTTGAGGCTTAGAGGGGGAAAAGTTGATTTGGAAAAGGAAAACTTTTCATAAAATATCTCTGATAACAGCATTTCTATCCTAGAAATATAGGAAACTAATAAAAATAGATAAGACCAAGAATCATTTCCTAGTGAACAAGTGTTCAAAAGATATTAGCAAATAATTCATCTGATTAATACAATGACCAATCGTGACTTGAGAGGATTCATGACAGAACACTCCACCTATCTCTTGGCGGAAAGGGAAATCTCTTGGGTGGACTAGGGATGCTCAATGATTCATGCATTTTCAGACTGTGGTTCCTGTGAAGATTTGGTTTGCTTAACTATGCTGATTTGCTTTTAGGGTGAGATTCCATTAGAGCATAGAGTTAGTGAGTAGTGAGTTGTACCCAAAAGAAGAAAAAAGAAAATAGGATCTATAAATTATTTAAAAATGCAGAGAAGAAAACAAAAATTTAGAACAAGACACAGGCAAATGGGGTGATTTTGTTGCTACTGTGTTAACTTTAAGGTATATTTTTAAAAAGTTGTGCTTACTTGAATTCATTGGTTTCATATACAAATCTTTCTTTTGACCTTCCTTAAAGAGTTTAATATCACTCAAGGTTTTAAATACCAAAAAGAGGAGTTTGTATTTAATCCCATAAAAAGTAGCCACTAAAGTTTCCTGAGTAGAAGAGTGACACAGTCAGAACCGTGCCTTAGGAATATAAATTTTCAATGTGAAGCAGCTATTTCAAACTTAAATATAAATAGCCCACTAAACCACACATAGGGATTCCTGCAGGCCACATATTGACTTAGAAAACTACATATGAATATTATCTTTGTCATACTGTATTTTTATTTATTTTGTTAAATCTCTCCCATTTATATTTTAATTTGGCTCTGGTGGCACTTTTGAGTGTTGTGCCTTCTGACCACATGTATAACACCTCTGGAACTATGGAGGACAAAAAAGAGAGTGAAGAGTTTGGGTTCAAGGACACCAATGATTCTTGCAATAGTCCGGATATGAAGAGGTGAGATCTTGAAATAGTATACTACCTATATTAGAAAAGATGAGGGGGGAAGTAGAAGATACCCAGAAGTATAATTGATAAAACTTAGTGACTAATTTTATACCCACTCTGAGTGAGAATGAATGGTCTCTTATGACCCCCTAGGTTTCAAATGTGAGTGACTGGTGCCTTCAACAGAAATTGGGAAGAGGAATTGATTTGTGGGAGTTGGGGATGGTAGAGAGAAAATGTGGGTTTTTTTTATATTTAAATTGAGACATATATGAGACATTGAGTTGAATATAACTATCAGGTAGTTAGAAATACAAGATTCTTAACTCAGGAGAGAAATTCTTGGTGAAATAGTAAATCAATTATTGTAGTAAAACTCTTCAGCGGGTAATGGTTTAGTGTGATCATCTGGGCTAAATTGGAGGTAGTCAGCAGAAGGAAGGGCAGTAGCATTAAAGAGAATCAGGAAAGGCTTCATGTAGAAGGTGGAATTTTAGCTGGCACTTGAAGGAAACCATAGAAGCCAAGAGACAGAGATGAGGAAAGAGAGAATTCCAGACATGAGGGACATCTAATGAAAATGCCTGGAGTTGGGAGGTAGTGTCTTAAGGTCAGAATAGCAAAAAAGCTAGTGTTACTGGATCACATAGAATATAGAGGGAAATAAAGTATAAGAAGACTGGAAAGGTAGGATAAGGACAGGAATGTCAACTAGAGGATTTTACATTTGATCCTGGAAGCAATAGGAAATCACTGGAATTAATGGGGGAGGGAGAGGTAAGGAATTACAAATAAAATTCTTGCTATCAGGATATCAATTTGATACATAAGTGGAAGGTAGACTGAAATGGAGCAATCTGAAGCAGACACAAATTAGCAGGCTATTGCAATAGTCATGTGAGGTGATAAGGGTAATGGAAGTGTTAGAGGAGAGGAAGAGGTATATGATAGAAATATTATGCATATAGAATTGATCAAACTTAGTAATAAATCAGTGGGGAGAAAGAGTGAGAAATTTAGGATGTCACCAAGGTTATGAGCCTGGGTACCTAGGAGAATAGTGGTACTTTTGACAGGAATAGAAAGTTGGGAATATGCAAGAATTTGGGGGGAAAGATAATGAGTTCAATTTTGCACATATTGAGCTTAAGATATCTTCAAGACCTGCAAGTTGAGATGTCTAATAGGCAAATGGAAAATGTTAAATTGGAGGTCAGAGCTGGATAAATAGATCTGAGAATCATTAGCATAGATATGATCACTGAAATCCATGGGATTTGATGAAATCACCAAGTGAAATTGCATAGAGAGAAATACTTTAAAATGGAGGGTACAACCTATAGAACCAGCAAAAGAAACTGAGAAGTGGCCAGATAGATAGGAAGAGAACCAGGACAGAGCAGAGTCATGGAAATCTAGAGAGAAGAGAGTATTGAGGGGAAAAGGAATGCTCAATAGTGTCAAAAGCTGCATAGAGGTCATGAGGATTGAGAAAAGTCCTGTAGATTTGACAATTAATAGATCATTGTTCACCACAAAGTGCAGTTTTGATTGAATGATGAATTAAGAAGTGAGAAGAGGAAAGGAAGTGGAAGCATCAGTTATAGATGGTCTTGAAGGAGTTTAGTCATGAAAGGAGATGGAGTGATAGCTAGTAGGGTTTGACAATAAAAATTAAAATTGATAGAATCAGATAGAAGCAGAAATAGTAAAATATATTCTGTATAAAATGTTGACCCAATTTCCAAGATGGCTACTTTCAGTAAATTCAAAAACTAAAGCATTATACTTCATTATTTTATTCTTCCTTGAAGGAAATTTGAAAGTAATCATTCTAAATTGGCTGTATCAAAGCAACCAAATTTTCTCCATAATCATAACTATGGACATTGTAAAATGTAACCCAAACTATTTGTTAAAAACATATTTTTAATTAACAGTGTTATTAAGCAACTTCTTCCTTCATCTTTTTTCATAGCCATTTATTTGTATACATATTTTTGGTGCTCTTAAAATAAGCTTTTCATTTGATTGCAATTTAATTCTCCCAATGCTTATGAATTCTAATTGAATAAGATGAATCTGATTAAAACATGCATTTTGAAGAGAAAAAGTACTACGTAAGTTGGATGTAACTATGAAAAATGCAGTGTAAAATACTTTCTTCTATAGTGAATAATTTTTGTTTTAGGCTATGCCTTCAGGAGGCATGAAAACTTCATTCTAACTACTTTTGCTTGTCATTTCTTTTAAACACTCCATTGGATTCATTTTTCTCCCCAGAATCAACCACTAGTTTTAATTAGTTGACCAAATCTATTTTGTTACTGTCTTAAGTATCCAAATATTCCATTATATACTATATCAAATTATTGACTATCTCTTTTAGGATTTACTGGCTATTCCATTTGTATAACACACTAACTAAATTCCTTTTATTATACTTATTTGTGTTTGTACATGTCTTCAGAATGTTTAACCTAGAAAAGAAAATACTTAGCGGTGGAGAATATGATAACCATCTTCAAGAATTTGAGGGACTAGAGAGGAATCTGAGAAGGTGGAGTAGGTCAGACACTTCCAAGCTCTCCAGTTTTCCTCCACAAATAAAACAAAATAGCATTTAAGGGCAAGCATAGAGTGGTAAAAATAAACAGGGGTTCAGGCAGAACAAAGGTCCCCCTGGAACAACTAAGATCAAGGTTTGAAGGTTTGAAGTATTCTGCTGAAGCAGCAAACCTTGAGGCAAACTAGTTTGGGAGGGAGCCTCTGACCCAGCCACAGGAATTTTTACCTTCCAGACAGTGCAAGGAGTCAGACATCTGAACAGGGGAAGACTGAGGGAACTTCTGCTAACAAGGGATGCCAGGTCCAGCTCTGCTTCTGAGATAGAGTGCTGGATGAGAAGGAACCAGCACATGCCCAATGAGTCCAAAAGCAGTGGGGTAGGGAACACTACTGGCCCTGGGCACTTACTGGAAGGCAGAACTCTTGGTTTTGGTTCCAGGTCTGAGGAGAAAACTGAAGGAGAATTTGAGGACAGAGAAACCATTGCCTATACCCCAGGACTAGAGGTGACTACAATAACAAGTTCCTAGAAGTAATTTTTTTTTAAATGAGCAGGAAAAGGAGAAAGAACCTAACTATAGAAAGTTACTATGAGAGTAGAGAAGACCAGGGTTCATCTTTAGAGGAGGATATTGAAGGGGAAAAAAGCAGCTTCTCCTCCTCCAAAGCATAACATCAAATGGTCACCTGCCCAAAAAGAATTCATAGAAGAACTTTAAAAAAGACTTTAAAAATTAAATGAGAGACTGAGGAAAACTCTAACATATATATATGTATGTATATGTTATATATGTATATATACATCTATATACATATATATGTTAGATATATATGTTAGATAGATCCATATAGATATATATGTGTGTGTGTGTATACATATGTATATATATATATGTATATACATTATATATATGTAAGAAAAATCCAAGAAAAACAAGATTATAAAAAGAAAGTCAATCAACTAGAAAAGGAGATTCAACATCTTAGGGAAGAAAATAACTCTTGAAAATTAGAATTGGGCAAGGGTAAGTCAGTGGAAGTATAAGAACAAGAAATAATAAAACAAAATATAAAGAATTAAAAATAGAAGAGAAAGTGAAGTATTCATAAGAAAAACGACAGATTTGAAGAATAGATAACACAAGAGAAAACATAAGAATAGTCAGACTGTCTGTAAGCTAGGATCAAAAAAATAATTTTGACACAATAATATAAGAAATAATTAAAGAAAACCATCCTGAAGTGTAAAAGCAAGAGGAGAAAGTAGAAATAGAAGAAAAATCCACTCATCACCACCTGAAAGAAGAAAACCTACAGGAATATTACAGCCAGATTTTAAGACCTAAAGCTTAAAGAGAAAATATGAGCAAAAAAGGAAAAAAGAAAACAATTCAATATGGGTGGAGACACAATTAGAATCAACACAAGACTTAGGAGCAGCTACACTAAAAGACCACAGAGGAAAAGAACAGAGGTTGCAGTCAAAAAATCATACCCAACAAAGTTAACCGTATTCCTAATTGAAAAATGGAAATTCAGTGAACTATAAGACTTTCAGGATTTTGTTGCAAAAAGACTTGAAATCAACAGAAAAATTGATGTACAAGATGCAAGAAAAATGCGAGGTAAACATCAAAGTAATCCAATAAGCACAGACTGTTTATTTTTTATATGAGAAAATATAAATCATACTTTTGAGATTATTATAAAGAATGAAAAATAGAAGAGAAAGAGAAGTATTGGATAGTTCAAAAGGAAAATTGTGGTAGAGCTGAGTACGAAGTGATATTAAAAAGTAAACCACCTAGGAAAAGGTAAAAAGTAATTATACAAATGAGGTGCAAGAGGGAGAACTGAATTAGATGGGAGAGGGGGCTAGTAGTCCTGGAATCCTACTCCCATTGGGAATAGGTTTTCTTTTGATAGATAGATAGACAGACAGACAGACAGACAGGCAGGCAGGCAGGTAGGTAGGTAGGTAGGTAGGTAGGCAGATAGATAGGCAGCCAGATAAATGATAGATATACACTCGTTGTATATGCATGTATGTATGTATGAATGTATAAAAGACTTCTAAATTCAGAAAGAAATAAAAAGCTAAGGAAATAGAGGGGGAGAGGATAAAGGAGGGATTTTAGGGTAAGGAGAGGATAAGAGAGGAAATCTTTGATGGGAAAATAGGTTAAGTAATAGAAGGGCAAGGAAGTGAGTAGAAGTAAAGTAGAGGAGGCAGGAGGGCTAGGAAATAAAAAATATATACAAGCACAAAATAAAGGTAAGGAATAGAATTTACTAGGAGGTAAGCAGGAATCATAATCTCAGACAAAGTTAAAGCTAAAATAGATTTCATCAAAAGAGAAAAATAGGGAAACTATATATCAGCTATATTAATCAATATTTTAGACTATTTAAAAATATTAGACAGTGTCTTGCTGGAATATTGTTATGGTGTAGGAAATGATGAGTTGGTGGACTTAGAAAAATATGGAAAAACTTGGACTTACAAAGGAAGATGGTATCTACCCTTACAGAAATTGAAGACAAGCAAGTATACATAGGTGTAAATGAAGGTGTATGTTATATATAAGTATGATTATAGATATCTAAGTATGTGTATATGTATGTAAGTGTATACATGTATATGTGTATATATACATGAGTATGTGTATATACACATACATACATATATACATGTGTATATAGGTATCTATCTACATCTGTATCTGCATATATGCTTAATTGTATCCTTCTAGGGGATAAGGGGGGAAAAGAACAAAGTAAAAATTGTAAAGAAAACTTTATAAAGAAGCAAAGGAAAGATGGAAACCTCGGAACGAAATGTGTAATATTTATTATATAAGCGTTCTTAAAATGGAAATTTTTTGCTGTATGTTTTTAATTCTCTCTTGCTTTCTGCTGTGCACATGACATTTTTTCTTCCTCATTTATTTATAAACTTCCTCATAAATAATAATAACATGTTATTATTTATATCCTTCCTTATTTTAAGTTTTAGTATTTAAATTTGTTTCTTTTTCTTTTCTTATTATATATTGAAGTTTAAAATAAATTATTTTTAAAAATCTAATTTGAAAGGCTAGAAGGTACATTAACAATTAGATTTGTTTTTCTCTGACCCCCAAGGAGGGAAATTGTAACAATGAGAGAAAATGAAAAGAGGTAAATTCAGTTTAGATTTAATGTGGAAAAAAATTTTCTAACAATATGAGCTATCCAAAGTAGAATGGGATGGCTTGGGAAGTACCCAGATCAGAAGAAGATAATGATCAAACATTAGACTTGCTCACTAGAAGTCATCAAGCAAAGGCTAGATGACCCCTTGCCAAATATTTTATACAGGGGTTTGTGGTCAGATATGGTTTAGACAAGATGGTCACTGGCGTTTCCTCCAATTTTGAGATCCCATCATTCTGTGATCCTAAATCTTATCCCCTCAGATAAATTTACTCCAGCATGTCAGGGAATGTGGCACATTTCACTTTAACTCTGTAAGCCCTGAGCAC
Organism: Notamacropus eugenii; assembly: GCF_028372415.1. Taxonomy (NCBI): domain Eukaryota; kingdom Metazoa; phylum Chordata; class Mammalia; order Diprotodontia; family Macropodidae; genus Notamacropus; species Notamacropus eugenii. Next base: position 128,881,660 of record NC_092873.1, read on the forward strand.
TGTTTTCCTACAGAAGTTCTTCAAATGTTCATGCATTATAAGTGACTTTGATTATACATGACTAATGAATTATGACTATCAAAACATTAACTGAGAGACTTTCTTCAGCCATTTATGTGCCATCTCCTCTTTCGATAGTTTATCTAGTGTAGATAATTTCAACAAAAATATGACTGGCAGGACAAGAGCTTTTTAAAAAAAGTATTTATTGAGGACATATTATATGCTATACACTGTGAAACTGTATAAGTCTATTTTTTCTTCTAAGAATAAAAAATATTATTGCTGCTCCCACCCTTCATTGCTGAGCTTTCTCAAAATTCAAATACTTTAAGGGCTTAAAATGGGGGCTTACAATACAGTTGAATTCAGGTCTGTGTGATTGCATGAACTCTAAAGTGATGTAATACTATTCAATTTCCTCTATTAACCACAGTAGAATTTTAGAGGTTGGAAGTGTTTGATACAACCATATGGATTTGACTAATATCAGAATTGAGACAGCACAAAGTAAATGTAGGATGCTCAAATTTGGGGTATCCACCCCAAATATTCACATGAACTATCTGCACCAACCTATGGTAGAGCATTCCAAGCTTGTATTGGTCTGATCAGCCACAGTCGGACACACTGAAATTTCACTTTATCATGGTGATGTCATTTTGGTCCTCTTCAAGAACAAAGGATTTACAATCAACCAACCAACCAATCTTATTCCTGAACCATATTTTCAACCATGTTGGCTATCATTGTCCTGCCTTTCCACTTTATCAGTGAGGTCACTAAGTATCAAGGCACAAGCTGACTTGATTTAAGGACTTTGTCAAATTTTTCATGTAGTTTCTCTATTCCTTCATCTTCGGCAGGAGTTGTTCACACAAACACACACACAGAGTATCAGCTGCCCCAATGCAAGCCCTCTTGCCTATACTTACCAGGAACACAAATTAAGATAACAAATTATTTTATGAAAAAAATATTTCATGCTGCCCTTGGACTCATGATGAAACAGACACCTCAAATTCCTTTAGTTGCCTCTCTGACAAGCAAGATATCCTTCCATTTAGCTGCAACTTTTTTTTTTCCATTTATACCGAGTCTTCATAAGTATGTTATAAAGCTCCTTCATCAGTACTTGAACTTTGTCGCTGGACAAAGGTCTCACATAAAAAAAAAAACAATAGAAAATGAATGTTTGAAGAAAATCTAAAACTGTAATTCTTAGTACTCTGTTTCCTTGGCTACCAGTGTGCTAACAAAAGTAGAAATGAATCACAGAGGGTTGAAAGTCATTTTGTATTTTTGAATGGGTTACAATGACCAAATAATTTATCACTCTGTAGCCAATTTTGTGATAATAAGCCTTTCTATATTTGGGGAGACTTGTTCTCTTGCAAAACAGACAAAAATCTTTGTGCCCACATTCAGTGTTGTTGGTTTTTTCCAACCTGGTGCAACTTGCCAGAGTTTGTGCTACACTGGCACAGTCTTGATAACCCAGTGTCCCTCGCATGCTGACACATCTGAGAAAGGTTTTATGGAGAAAATAAAAGCTATAATGCCAAATTGAAAGGACAATTTTTTCAGCAAAGTTAAGAGGGTAGATGAAGAAAATGAATTACATAAATTGAAATAAAAAACTAAAATCAATTAATTCTTTTAATTTAGTAAATACCATCACTTTACTATAACAGTTAAAATGGAACATACATTTCAAAGATGTAGATAATGAGAGAACTTGACCAAAAGAGTAAGCTCCTAAAGATGCTTTTGGCTTTTCTGTCATGGAAGGTGTCAAATTATGTCCAACATCACATCCACAAGATAAGTTAAGCAATTTTTGGTGAATTATGGTTTCCAACTATAATAATATTAAGATTTCAAAATTCAAGCAAAATATTCTTGTTTGCAGATCAATTTTTATAACATGATCAGGATGGTGGTATGATATTATCGTACCATATTTTCATCATGACATCTCATTGCTTTCATTGACAACTCGAAAAGTGTGAGTTACAGGTACTGATCCACATAGTCAAAATCCTGTAGTTGATTTATTTTTGATGAGTTAAGTATTGAATGACTTGGTTTGTTTGAAATAATCTATCTTTCTTTTATAGGTGTCCAACATTTCCAGCTATCATAAGATTATCAATCAAATAAATAAAACACATTAATTCATCTACTGAGAATACTAATGGTATTTAGACAACTCTTGTTTAGATTGCTCTCTAACTCAGTATGATTCTTTCTTATCCTTTCCTGAGGATATTGCTTAGTTTGGTTGAAAAAGATGACTTCGGGTAAAGGTCTTGGCTATGCTATATACTATACTCTACTATACTAACCTTGGGCAAGGCAATTAGAGAAGTTACTTAATCTATTTGAGTCTCTTTACTCATCAGTAAAATGAGGATAAAAACGTCATTTGTGCTGCCTCAGGGGGTTATTAGGATTCAGTGAGACATGATATTCAGAATGTTATTATTCTGAAACTCCATAGAAGTGAATTGTTGTTATTATCCTGTGGCTTAAGATGCTTCAAAAACACATCTATTACTTCTGTTCATATCCCTAATTTCCCTGGAGATAGATTTTTCTTTTGATGTTTTTCCCTAAGAGTATTAAATGCTTGTAATAGATCAATTTATATTTGATTTTATTTGATGTTGTGGTACTATCTACCCTCAAATTAACTCATTTTTCCTTCAAAATTCACTTATCCCTCCTTCCAGTTCCCCTACCCTCTCTAAGCTTGAGATTAAGAGAACAGAAACCAATCAAAGAGCCAGATTTGACGATATTATACCTAGCAATATTACCCAATTTAATATTCAGTCAAAGTACCAAACTTAGGAATTGACACAAGTTTAGGAACTAGAACTACTTCACAGAATCATGAAGTTTCAGATTTTGAAAGGACCTAAGGAGTGATATATCTGCTCAAACCAATCTCTAAGTATTATTTTTCTCAAGAACCATTATTAAATTCTACAAATCCTCTAAAAGTAGTCATCAATTGATCATCTAGTACTCTAGAACAAGTTTAAATTGAATTTCTAGGTGGTTCAAGTTGTTAAGGATTGGGTCGTCTTTCTGCATTAAACAGACCCAGAGTGAAAAATAAGAGAATGAAAGTTTGTGGATGGAGACTGGTCAGTATAAAGCCACAGGACAGAAGAAAGTACCAGAGATTTGGACACCTTTTGTCACTCACTGGCCTACCCCTTCGTTCAGATTAAAGACAACTAAGCACTCAATTAAGTAAAAAGGGAGCTTAAGTGGCAAATCACTTTTCTATTCGCTACACTATACATATTTCAGCAACTTTCGATAAGTTCCCCTTCCCTACAAAGCTTAGGATTGTGTTAGTGGAAACCATTATCAATCCTAATCATCTATCAAACAAACAACAATTATTTATGAAGTGTTGACTCAGTTTCAAACACTGAACTGAGCTCTTGAAATAAGATAAAATGAGGAGTTTGCGTTCTATCTGGGAATAATAAATGTCAACAAGTAAATATATACGAATAGAACCACACCCCAAGATATGCCTATTCAGGTGATGAGAATATAGAGGACTTTCATTTAATATCCCTATTTCAATTTCTAAAGTCTTATGGTTTGCTAATTTATAGTAGTGATAATCATGTGTCATGCTCCTTAAGATGAAGAAAGTAGTAAATCAATTCTCTTGAGTATTAAATTATTTCTCACCTCATTTCCTCTCCATTCCATATTGATGTCCACTTGTGCAATGAATGTGATATCACTTGCAATTATTTGGGGATTTTTTAAATTCCTGCATTAAAGGTTGAAATATACAGCATTGAATATGATGTCTGTCAAATGGATGTTAATTTAGGGGCTTAGGAAACCTAAAATATGTCCCATTGAAACAATTAGCAACTATCTTTCCAGCTTAGGAGAATTCTCCTTCCGACATGTTTTTCAAGAATGAATTATCCTCCTATGGTACGGAAAAATATTATACACAAAGTAAATAAACACAAGGTCATTTGGGGAGGGGATGGAGGAACCAAGCAGTTGAGGGGATCAAGTGAGCCTCATGTGTGAATTGGTACTTGTTTTGAGTTTAAAAAAAAAGCTAAGAATTCAAAATGGAACTGAGGAATGAGGACATCCTTTACATGAGAAATAGGCTACAGAAAAGGAGGGGATAGAATGACATCTGTGAGGAAGACCAAGAGGTCCAGTTTGAATGGATTGAAGTTAGGAAGAGGAGTAATGTGTGAAAAGACTGTAAAAGTAAATTGGAGCCAGATTGAAGCAAGATTTGGCTTTAAATGTCATGTAGAGGAGCTTATCTTTATGCTTTTAGAGTTTTTAATAGAAAACCGCTGAAAATTCTTAAGCAAAGGAAAGATACAGTCTTACTGAAATATGTATTAAACACTCTAGGATGAACGAGAGTATGGTTTCAAGTCATTTTCACTATTCTTTCAAGAGAATATTGATTTTGCTGAATTTTCTTATTGAAGTTAAAAATAAATTTAAGGTTTTATCTCTGTCTTTTGAATTTTAGCTTATTTCAATGCCAGTCAAGTATACTATACCCCTCCTCAAAGTGAACAGGTTCTGTGTGAATTTAATAGGGAAAAAGGGCATGGGTTGCATGGGAGGTGAAAGATTTTACATCTGTAGTCTGAGGAAATAAAAGTAATAACTTTCGTTTTTCTGACATTAAAATTGACAGGGAGCTGCTATTACATTTTTCCAGGACAACAAAATTCACTCCAAAACATTTTGCTTTTATCTGAACACTCCAAAAGAATTCCTTAAAGTCTTAGTACAGGTTTAAGCAATTAAAATTTAAACCTGTACTAAGACTTTGGAGATATCTGTATAGTTATGGGAAAATCCAAGACCAAGATAATTGCAGAGGCCAGAAGAATTGTGTGATCCAGAATAAACTGAATTTTATTTTTATAATGTACCTAAACATAAACTTGTTATCTGGTTTAAATTCAGGATAGCAGGTGTTCCTATATTCTAAGAAAGGTAAAATTTTTCATTAAGAAACATATATTGATAAACTGTTTGTAGTATAGTCTGTGAATAAGTCTCATTTTGTTATAATTGCTTGCACCCTCAAATGCTCTTCAATTAGCTGACATAGATTATTCCAGGGGTAATGTCCAGTGTACTGTGATATTGAGAGCAATAAATGGCTTTTGCATTTGATTAAATGTAGAAATAAAGTTTGGGGTGTTTAATCAACCACAAATGTCTTCTACAACAAGTACAGTTTACTTCAGCATAAGGACTATTATAACTTTTGTGGCAAGGAAAAACTTTTAAGTCATTTATCTAACAGCAGAGATTGTTATATTTTAGGAGCATATATAACATGGTGACGGGGGAGGGGGTTTAGGAGATCTCTTTTATTTTGGTGCTAGACATTGCTTACTTGGAACTACCAGGCTAGTTATTTTTTGCTGCAAAGTCTGGAAAAAATTGGTTGTTTTGACATTTTGTAGATCTAAACCAAAAGAAATATTCATTATCAAAGTAGAATAGTAGGCTTAGTGGAAAGTCTATAAGGAGCTAATAAATAGCTAGTCTTACAATGAGAGACAATGGAACTGCCATGGAAACTAGAAAAGTTTGGTAGAAAATTTGGGTTTATAAAGAGTGATATACCTCAATGAAGGGAAAATAGAGAAATAACCTAAATGTAAAAAATGTTAGAGGTGAGCCTGGCTCCGGTAGGCACTCAATTATTTTTGGTTCAGTTTTGGGATGAAATGAGGTACCCCTGAGTCATTGAAGAATTAAACAAAGGAAGCCTATTTAAACCTAACACAGAAAAGATATTCCAAAAGGACATAGTAACTTTAGGTAGTTGTGGCTTCCTTATATCTATGAGGGCAAAATGGCAGGGTAGTGGTAATTCATGTGGTCTCCATATATCCACCAAGTCAGAGAGGTACTCACCAAATGAATCAAAGGTTTTTTTATGCCCTTATTGGATTAGGAAAGCACATCAATATAGCCACAGGATATCAGGTAGCTTTATCAAGGGAATGACAGCTTAAGCCTTGCTCCATCCCTGGTCAATCCAGGTCCGTCATCTTTTAGAGAAAACTCAGCCTAATCAACTTAGGGTTTGAGAGGAATCATTGTAGATATTGGTTTTATCATAGAACATTACAGTATAAAAAAAGAATATAAAGTGTAAACTTATAGAACTCATAAAGTATATTTAGCTTAATGACATGTTTTGCATAATTTTAAATTGTTTTCTAATATAGTTGCTTGAATTCACAACTCTGTTTTTAGGGTATGTGTTCCTACATCTCTTCCTACAATTTGCTATAGCAAATTGATGAATGGGACACTTTTTTATGGTTGTTGATAACTTGGTACAGTTTCTTTCAAAAATTGACATCTTTTCATTACTTATATATGAAGGAAAGTCTTTTCTAAATCTTTTCTATCTCTTGGATAACTGACCTTTATCAGACATATTTCCTGTGGAGATTTTTTTCCTAATTAATTGCTTCTCATCTTATGATCTCTTCATATGTTAGGCATTAATTTTGTTCATGGAAAAAATTGATTTTATATAATCAAAACTATCTATTTTATCTTTATTATCACCTCTATCCCTTATTTAATTAAGAATTATTCCCCTAGCTTTAGTTGTCACAGCACCTCTTTCCATTCTCCACTTAATTTATAATGATGAAACTTTTCAAATTCTGGTTATGTTTATCCATTTAGACCTTATTACAGCATTTAGCGTAAATTTTGGTATAAAACTAATTTCTATAACATTGTTTCCCTGTTGCCTGAACACTATTTGCCAAAAATGAAGTTCTTTCCCCAATAATTTGTGCTCATTGTTTTATTAAACACTAGACTACTATTTTTATTGCTTTGGGGTCTTGCTTATTTAATCTACTCCATACATCAGTTTTTTAAAAATTTTAACCAGCATACTAATGATGATTATAGTATAGCTTGAGATCTGCTTTCTATATTTTATTTTTCATTATTTCACTGGGATTCTTGAAATTCCTTTGATTAAAATTGTCTATTGTTTTAACAAATTCTAGAAATGTCATAACATTGATATGAAACTGTTATAAGTCATCTAGTTCATTCTATAGAGAAGTGCCCAATGTCACGCAGCCACGCTGAGATCAAGGTTCTCTGACTCCAAATACAGGGTTTTTTCCACTACACCATGCTGTCTTTCAAAATGCAAAGTAGTTTAATTGGTAAGGCACTAAATTTGTAAATCAGTTTTGGTACTACCATCATTTTGCCATATTAGAGAGGTTCAGCAATGAATAATGAATGGTTTTTTTTATTTGTTTCTCTAAAGAGTATGTTTTTAGTTGTTCCTATAAGTCCTGTACACATATTATTAGTTTATAGTTCATATGTTTTATGTATTTTGCAGTTATTTGGAATGGAGTTTATTTTTTCTATCATTTTCTTCTGCATTTGTTACTAAGATAAGAAAGACTGATGATTGGGTAAAGTGTATTTTGTGTCCTCTTACTTTACTGAAATTATTTATTGATTTAATTATCATTTGTCGCTGGATTTCTTTGAATTCCTACAGAAAATATCATATAATGTGCAAATACAGATAATTTTGCTTCATGTTTGTCCATACTTGTTCTTTTGGGACTTTTCTTATCATTGCTAGGGCAGAATTTCAAGAGTAACATATAATAATGTTTATGATAACTGACATTCCTCTTTGCCACTGATCTCATCTGAAATTTTTCTAGAATTTTCCTATTATAAATAATGTTAGTTCTAGTTTTAGATGGATACTATTTATCCTATTGAAAGATCTACTCATTTAAGTGTTTTTACAGCTTTATTATCTTTTATTTTTAACATGCATGAGTGCTATATTTTGTGAAAGGCTTTGGGGGCATCTATTGACAATATCATGTGATGCGTGCTTTCTTTGCTAGGAATATGGTTTGTTATGTTTACAATTTACCCAATATTGAACTAAACCTGCAGTTGTTGCAAAAATCCAATGTGATTATAATGAAAAAGATTTTGGTATACATGCTATATAGCCTTTTTCCTAAGATTCCATTCAGTATTTTTGTGTTGATGTTCATTAGTAATATTGATTTAAATGCTTCTTTTTCTTCTTTATCTTTTCCTGGGTGTCAGTTCCATTTTTATTTTATAAAAGAAGTTTCATGGAGATGCTCATTCCTCTATTTTCAAAAAAAATGTGTAATATAAGAAATAATTTGTTCTTTTGTTCTTTGAATTTTTGAGGGAATTTGCTTATAAATTGGATACAACTCTAATGGCTGACCACACTGTTTGAATGTCAAAAGTGTGTTTACTAAAAGGCTATTTTACAGAGAACTCACACAAGGCAAGCACTCACATGGAGGTCAGAAGACAGGATACAAGGGCACTCTCAAGGTCTCTCCAAAAAACATTGGAGTTGATTGTGAGACAAAGGAGACACTGCTTACACTCACCAAAAAAGATATGTAGTCTTATGAGCAAAGCATAATTGCAGTGGCTCAAAAGAAACAGAAGACGTGCAAATTTAGAGACATCTCCACTGAAAACATTAATAGGGAATATTTGTCCCCCTTCTGCGGTAGAGCCTAACAAGTTCTTACTGATCTGATCAGCCACGATCTGACACACTCTCCTTGATCCCAACATAATGATGTCATTTTGATCCAATAACCAAACCTAGATCCCCTCCCCCTCTAGAAGAGCTTATTTATGGATGGTTCAGTTTCTATTTCTGTAAAACTGGGTTGATCACAATTTTTATTTCTTATTGTGTTCATCTGAGTTTTATACTTTTTATAAATATTAATTTATTTTATATAAAAATTTAGATTTTCTTTAAACACAGTTTATCTTTTTATCCTATTTTATCAGTTATTTCTGGTAGTAGACTTCTCAATATATTCTATTTTTCAATCTTTCAAATTTGTTCTAATACTTTTTATTATTTCATTACATTTCTTAGTTATATTTGCTCCATTTTATTTTTCAGTGTGTCCACTGTTTGGATAAGGGTTTGTTTGTTTTGGTTATTTTTTATCAAATTGTAAGTTTTTTATTCCCATTCCAATTATTTTTTCCTTCAAGAACTCTAATTGTGTGTGTGTATGTGTGTGGCAATTCAATTTTTAATACATTTCTTTTAGTAGGCTTTTTTTATCCATTATTGCAGTCCTTATGGCTCATGCATTCTCTTTTTCTGGAACTCATTTTTTTTATTAATTTATTAAAGAAATTTTGTTTTTTCTTCTTGAATTTTTTGGGGGACTCAACTCATAATATCTCTTCATTGCATTAAGAAGTTTATTATGGTCATTCATTTCTTCACTCTTCTTAAATGAAATGGCCACAGAAAATCTTCCTTACTCTTTCTTTTGAACTTCTTTTGAGTTTGCAATTATTAGAATTACTGTCATCTCAGACCCTTGGTTTAGTACATGAATGAAAGGATTCAAGCAACTACATTGAGCTCTCATACCTTGCCTGGAGTAGGACATATGGCAAGCCTTCTTATAATTGCTCTTTGTTCCTCTCCAGTAGTCTTAGTCTTGGACACAAAAGTGAAGGCTGTGAAAGTAAAGTCTTAGCCTTGAACAAGAAAGTTGGCCTGTTAAGCATCGCTGAATGCAAGTTGACAGTCTAATCCTACCTGGAACTGAGGTGAAGTTGGGGAGATATTGTTTCCTACCCTCAGTGTCAATTTCCTATAGTCAAAAGTTTTGTAAGCTTAATACTAGATCTATTAAATTATAGATTGTTGGTAGGGGAACATCTGAGGTCAAGTCTAAAATTAAGCTATTAGGCTTAGGACTTATTAGACCAACAACAATAAGTTAGGGTCCTTCAATTCTTAGTAATAGTGTGGAGACAATTAGATCAAGGGCTTATGAAGTTAGCATGCATAGTTATTATTTGGGTCTCAGTTGGCTAATGTTAAAAAAAAATCCATTTGTGGTCTATATTGTAAATGCTTTAAAAGAAATATCACCTGACCAAAAGTTGAAACTGTGTTATGTGATATGAACTGTGCTAAAAATGAAAAAAAAATAAAATGAAAAAAAATAAAATAAAATAAAATAAAATAAAAAGTTGGCCTGTTGTTGGACCCTAGTTGACTGGTCCACCGACATACCAGTAAACTCCTATGCTACAAGGGAACATACAGTTCTCAGTGACTGGTTTATCCAGTTTCATCTAAGCAGATATACATCATATGCAATAATCTCCTGATCATAATTAGTTTAGCAAATTTTCCTAATCACAATGCCTTTGTGGTCAATATAGAGTCAAAATCCAGCCATTTTCTCACTGATTGACTACTCCTAAGGACCTTGTCTCATTGGGACCTCATGACACTCCCCAGCAACAATAATTATATATAAAGACAGAGAATCAGAGTTCTGGACTCTCAATCAGACTATGCATCCCCACCTGAACATGGAACTAAAGGGCTGTGCAGCCACACCCAAATTTCTAGTAGTAATAAACTGCCTGACTTGTGATTCTTGAGTTCTTGTTCCTTACTGGTACCATACCTAGTACAAATGGTGCAGCAGAAAAATGTTTGGTTGAGGACCTGACTTCACATTCCTGCTTCATCACTTACTACCTGTGTGACCCTAAGTTAATCATTTCAACTCCCCAATCTCAGATTCCTTGCCTGTAAAATGGAAATTTGAACAAGATGTTTAGATAAGCAACCTTAGATCTTAGAAGTCATTTAGTTTAAACCTCCATTTTAAAAAATAAGGAAATTGAGACTGAAGTAAAGTTCTTTTAGTTCTAAGTAGTGACCCTCTCAGAATTCTCTCCCAGACTGAGACTGAGGTTCTAGTCTCTACACTTTTTCCTTCCAACAGTCCTGGCTGGGGTAGCATAACTGGGATTGTGGTGGTCTTAGGCTCTGCCCCCTTCTGCAGTCCTAGACAAAGAAGCTAGGCTAGTGCCATTCTCTACTTCCTCTAGCAGTTCTAAGGAATGCTATGTAAAGGGCAAGTACAGATTTCACTCTCACTTTCTGGGAGGGTGTGGGATTGGCAGAGGGAATCACCAAGAATTTTGACAGTCTCTGGATTCTACTGCTTGGTACAGTCCAAGGCTCACCCCAAACCCAGGAGTAGAGGAAGCATTCATGATGTGGCAGGAAAATAATGCTGGCTAAGGACCTAAGTTCAAATCCTATTTTGCCACTTTCAACTTATATGACAAATCATTTGAGCTCATCAGACTCAGTTTCCTCATTTATAAAATGGAGGTTTGAACTAGAGGACTTCTAAGGTCACTTTTGCTGTAAATATATCATCTTCTTAGAACCTTGATTGAGTGTAAGAAGCTGGATAGAAAAGGATAGGGGTTCTCTTTATACTGGCTCAGTTCTAATCCTTTGCTATTGCATATTTGGGGAATGAGATTGGCTTAATTGTTTGTCTTTGGTCATCTTTTCATTTGTTGAACTTCATTTGGCCCTTGTTTCCACTGTTCCCATAGTTCCAGAATAGGAGTTCTTCATCTTTTAAGGGTCATGGACACCATTAACCTTCCGTTGAAGCTTATGTACCCCTTGTTGAAATACTGAGTTTTTTAAATTCCTAAAAATAAAATCTGTAAGGTTACAAAGGAAACCAGTTATGTTTAAATAAAGTGTAACTTTTCTTTTTATTCTTTTTATTAATTTTTAACATTTATTTTCACACAATTTGGGGTTACAAATTTTCTCCCCTTTTCTCCCCTCCCCCCCCCAAACCCGAGCTTTCTAATTGCCCCTGTGACCTATCTGCTATCTCCTCTATCCTCCCTCCCTGCCCTTGTCTCTGTCTTCTCTTTTGTCTTGTAGGACCAGATAGCTTTCTTGACCCCTTAACCTGTATTTCTTGTTACCCAGTGGTAAGAACATTACATTTGGTCCTAACACTTTGAGTTCTAACCTCCTTAGCTCCCTCCCTCTCCACCCCTTCCCCATGAAAGACAGGCAATTCAATATAGGCCATATCTGTTTAGTTTTGCAAATGATTTCCATACTAGTTGTGTTGTATAGGACTAATTATATTTCCCTCCATCCTATCCTGTCCCCCTTTACTTCTATTTTCTTATGGTCCTTTCCCTCCCCATGAGTGTCGACCTCGTATTGCATTCTCCTCCCCATGCCCTCCCCTCCATCCTCCCCCCCCACCCTGCTTGTGCCCCTGTCCCCCACTCTCCTGTATTATGAGATAGGTTTTCCTATCAAAATGAGTGTGCATTATATTCTTTCCTTTAGTGGAATGTGATGAGAGTAGACCTCATGTTTTTCTCTTGCCTCCCCTCTTTATCCCACCACTAATAAGTCTTTTGCTTGCCTCTTTTATGAGAGATAATTTGCCCCATATAACTTCTGCCTTTCTCCTCCCAATATTTCTCTCTCACTGCTTGATTTCATTTTTTTTTTAATATATGATCCCATCCTCTTCAATTCACTCTGTGCACTCTGTCTCTATGTATGTGTGCGTGTGTGCCTGTGTGTGTGTGTGTGTACTCCCACCCAGTGCTCAGATACTGAAATGTTTCAAGAGTTATAAATATTGTCTTTCCATGTAGGAATGTAAACAGTTCAACTTTAGTAAGTCCCTTATGATTTCTCTTTGCTGTTCGCCTTTTCATGGTTCTCTTCATTCTTGTGTTAGAAAGTCAAATTTTCTTTCCAGCTCTGGTCTTTTCATCAGGAAAATTTGAAAGTCTTCTATTTCATTGAAAGACCATTTTTTCTCCTGAAGTATTATACTCAGTTTTGCTGGGTAGATGATTCTTGGCTTCAGTCCTAGTTCCTTTGACTTCTGGAATATCCTATTCCATTCCCTTCTATCCCTCAATGTAGAAGGTGCCAGATCTTGTACTATCCTGATTGTATTTCCACAATACTTGAATTGTTTCTTTCTAGCAGCTTGCAATATTTTCTCCTTCACCTGGGAACTCTGGAATTTGGCCACAATGCTCCTAGGAGTTTCTCTTTTTGGATCTCTTTCATGTGGTGTTCTGCGGATTCCTTGAATATTTATTTTGCCTTCTGGTTCTAGAATCTCAGGGCAGTTTTCCTTGATAATTTCATGGAAGATGATGTCTAGGCTCTTCTTTTGATCATGGTTTTCAGGTAGTCCCAGAATTTTTACATTGTCTCTCCTGATTCTATTTTGCAGGTCAGTTGTTTTTCCAATAAGATATTTCACATTATCTTCCATTTTTCGAATCTGCGTGGTATGTTCTGAGATATCTGTCTTTCTCGAAAAGTCCTTAGCTTCCATCCGTACCATTCCAGTTTTGAAAGATCTATTTTCTTCAGTGAGCTTTTGAATCTCCTTTTCCATTTGGTTAATTCTGCTTTTGAAAGCATTCTTCTCCTCATTGGCCCCTTGTACCTCCCTCGCCAGCTGAGTTAGGCTAGTTCTCAAGGTACCAATTTCTTCAAGATTTTTTGGGTTCTCCTTTAGCAGGGAGCTGATCTGCTTTTCATGCTTCTCCCTCATCCCTCTCATTTCCCTTCCCAGTCTTTCCTCCACCTCTCTAACTTGATTTTCAAAATTCCTCTTGAGCTCTTCCATGGCCCGAGCCCATTGGGTGGGCTGAGACACAGAATCCTCGATTTCTGTGTCTTTGCCTCATGGCAAGCATTGTTCCTCCCCATCAGAAAGGAAGGGAGGAAGTGTGTTTTCTCCGGTAAAGTACCCTTCAATAGTTTTATTTCTTTTCCCTTTTCTTAGCATTTTCTCCAACCAGTGGCCTGACCTCTGAATGTTCTCCTCACACCCACCTCGCCTCCTGGTCCTCCCAGCCAGCGTTTGGGGACTGAGATTCAAATGCTGCTTCCCGCCTTAGGATTTTTGGCGGGGGCAGGGCTGCTATTCAGTGTGAGAATTAAGTTCAGGTGGTCAGGGGCAGGGCCGCCTCTCAGGCATAGTTCCCTCTGGGGGTTTATGCACAGACCTTCCACAATGGATCCAGGCTCCTGCCCGTTTGGGGAGCCCCCGTCCACAGCCGCCTCTCAGCCCCCACCTCCCGGGGGAGCCCGAGCCTTGGGGGCACCCCACTCCCCTCTCAACTCGCCAAAGAGACTCTCTCACGCACCCCCATCAGTCACCTGTTGGTCCGTGCCACCACTGAAGATCCTGCCTCCGGAGCCCTCTCAGATCTGTGCCTCTCGGATCCGCCGCAGGTCCGGGCTGGGCTCCGCGTCTGCAGCGCGACAGACCTTTTGTGAGAGGTTTGCAGGTCCCTCTGTGGGTGGGGGGACCCGCGTGGCTGCTGGAGATCCCGTCCCTGTAGCCCTCTCGGATCTCCTCCCCTCAGTGTCGCGGCCGCGGCAGGGCCGCACTCCGCTCCCCGTCCCAGCGCCCAGTCCTCGGCGTGAAGGACCCCCCGCGAGAGGTCCACAGGTCTCTCCGGAGCAGGAATCTCCCTCGCTCCAATACTCCGTGGTCTCTGGGTGCAGAATTCGCCCTGGCTTGGTCCCCTCTAGCCGTTCTGTGGTTTGTGTCAAAGTGTAACTTTTCTTAATCCAAGATAATAGACCCCTTGAAATCTATCCAATGACTCCTTAAAGTCCAGTTAAAAAATCCCTGAGCTAGAAGAAATTGGGCCTGGCTACAACTGACCTATCAGGGTGAAATTACTTGACTAAGAGCATACAGGGGTTTATGAAGAAGTGATATTTGAATCCAGATCCTCAGATGAATTTCATTGTTTTTTCTTCCGCTGCACCATGCTGAGACTATGACCCCATTAGTGTAGTATGCTATTAAGTGGCAAAACTGAAATAAACCTTACTTTCAGTGGTGGGACAGAAACTTGTCAAAGACATAATTATAAAGCAAATGAAACTTGTCACTGATGTCATTCTATCTTCCTTTTTTCCTACCTCTTAGCAATGGTTCCTTGCCCAACCTACACCCAAGGATTTTGTAGTTCTCTAGTTGACCACACTTCCCATTAAATGACATGACCTGCAGCTGTGCCCCTGAATTCTCATCATGAGCACTGTCATCAATATCACCATCATCATCCCTACACCCTCTCCCTAAAGCTGATTAAAATTAGGGGGAAAATGTATTGTAAAGTACAAAGAAGAGGGAACTTAGATTAGGAGAATCTATGTTCAAATCTAGCTCCTATCACTTACTACCTGTGACCTTGGGCAAATAACTTAACTTCTCTGGGCCTCATGTTTCCTTACTTTTAAAAATAAAAGGATGGACTAGACAGTATCTAAGTTCTATCCTAATTCTAAATCTACAATCCTGAAGATAGCCTATAACTTTCACATTTGTGTAGTTTATCTTACTATTGCTGAACTGTATGTCCCTTGAAAGACCTAGATTATACCTTATACCTCTTTATATACCTCAGCATCAAACACAATCCTGAATATATAACAGGTCTCCAATATTTGTTTAGTAAATTAATTATAAATACAAACTATTTTGAAATTTTCTTAATTGGCAGTATAATATTTCAAAGCTTCAAAAGATATGTAATTTCATATATAATCTTCACAATTTTCCATAACCAAAATATTGATCAGCTAGTGGATAAAACTCTCAGTCAAATAGGATCCATAGATATAGATTTGGAAGATAGCTCAGAGAACATTTAAAGCAACCCCGATCAGGTTTGGACTTGGACTAAGAGACCTGATTGGCTTTGACACCTAAAAACCTGTATGACCATGAGTGGGTCCTTTAATCAATCTTTCACTTAGTCTACCTCTCCTCATTTAAAAATAAAAACAATAGAATTTGTCCCACCCATTTCACAGGTCCTTCTATACACCTTAATGACATGTATAAATGTGACCTCGTATTGGCAATATGCAGGCTTGGCTGACAATTAAGTAATGTGAAAAATGGTCAAGAATTATCTAATTCAAAACAGATAAAATAGTTCCAATAGAAAAGTGACTATCAGTAAGAAGTTCACTACAGAGAAATGAAATAAAACAATGGATAGAATGGTTTGGGGGCATAGATAATTTTAATTCAGGACATGAGCCATGTCAGATGAAGGAGGAAAGAAACACTAACACTGTACTTTTATGAAATTTGATAGATTCTTCTTACAGATCATTCAACAAACACTTACTAAATTGAAGATATATTTAAATAATGAAGACAGTAGGCATATTCTATGAATAATATAATTTCACAGAAAACAGCCTTGTTCACCTGAAGTATCTAGCCATATACTGAATGCCTTTCTTATCTCCTTGCCAGAATCTCATCTTCTTCCTTCTTCATTAAATGCATTCTTTTCACTCCCCTCTGAAATCAAGGCATGCATAAGAAATATGTATGTAAGGCATGGAGGAAGATTCAGGTTTTATCAATCTTTAGACACATGAATGTAAATGATTTCTATTTGCATGGATTTCTTGGATTTATATGTCAAAAATATCATTTTTCTGTTTCCCATTAGAAAATATAGGCAAACAACATGTGTGACATGACCTTTTATAAGGACATAGAAAGGCTCTCATTTATATCACCTGCTTCTATGATACCTAGATACATACAGCAGCCCCACTTTGTCCAGTCTTTTGCCCATCTGAAATATACCTGACCTGTGTGTGAAATCTGATTTCTTACCCCACTCAGTTAAAACCGATCTCTCCAATATTACAATGATCTCTTAATTGCTAAATCTAATGACATTTTCTCAGTCTTCAACCTTGATTTCTCTGGAGCCTTTATCATAGTTCACTACCACTTCCTCCCTGGGTTTCACACCATTGATATCTTCAAGTTTCCTGCTCCTTATCTAACTGCTCCTTCTCAGTCTCATTAGCTGGATCATCAATCAACCAACAAACACTTTTATGTGTCTAAAATGGGCTAGGTATTGTACTTGGCTCTAAAGATACAAAGACAAAATAGAAATAGTCTCTCTCCTCCAGATATTTGCATTCTTTCAGGATTGACAACATGAATGTATACAAATGAATGCCAAATGCTATGCTAAGGACATGGACTAGATCTGAGATTTCTTCAGTATAGGGATCTCCTGGATGTTCTAGAAACTCCCTCTACCAATATAAGTATCACCTTCCCCACAGCTCAGCTCAGGGTCCTAGAGAATCCCCTAGACCACTGAAAAGTGACTTGTGTAGGCCATCCCCTCAGCATCTGAGGTTAATATAAGATAAGGGAAAGAGGAGAGGTAAGAAAGGAGCCGTAGGGGTACTATCAGTTATGGGGATAAGAAGAGATATCTTATAGGAAGTTGGTCTTCTGCAAAGTTTTAAAGGAGGTTAAGGTTTCTGAGAGGTAGAAGTAAGAGAGGGGAGCATTCCAGGCATAGGAGAAACATAGAGGAGATTGAATCACATGCATTAAAGATAGTCATTAAGACAAGAGAGTGGGCAAAGAGGAGTAAAATATATTAATTACAAAAAGATTGGTTAGAGTCGGACCATGAATGGATTTAAATGTCAAATGAAGGAGTTGGTCATTTTTTTTCTTACAATAATAGGGAGCCACTGCAGCTTCTTGAGCAGGGGAGAGAATGGTCAAGGTGGTGCTTTGAACATATCAATTTGGCATCTTCACAAAGGATGAATTGGAGAATGGAGACATTAGAGATAGAAAAACTAATTAGGAGGCTATCAAAATGGCCAAGGCAAGAAGTAATAAGGATTTGAACTAGGGGTCTTAGCCCCATGAATGGAGGAAAAGGGATTTAATAAATTATTTAATGGCAACCAGGTGGCACAGTGGATAGACCACTGTCCTTTGAGTCAGGAAGACCATATTTCAAATCTCAGATACTTCCTAGCTGTGTGATCCTAGCTGTGGTTCAAGTTGTTTAACCCTATTTGCCTCAGTTTCCTCATCTGCAAAATGAACTGGAGAAGGAAATGATAAACCACTACAGTATCTTTCCCAAGAAAACCCAAAATGGGGTCACAAAGAGTCAGAGACAACTGAACAACAACAAAAAGTTCTTTTAAGACTTGTGGAGGAAAAGTTCATCACTATGCAGCTAATCTATGAATGAGCCTGTCTTTATTTAGTTAGGATGTTCCTTGAAGAACTACCATATCCCCAGATCTCAGGACTGTATTCCATGCCTTTCTCTTATAGAACCTGCCAGAAACTGGACTTGACTTTTAGAACTCAGAGTCATCTGTGTGTCATGACACAATACTAAAGAGCTCTCAGAGAAGAGTATTGAGTTGCATTCTTTTGGAAATAATTCATACACAATTGTACATTTAAAAACAATTCACCCTGCATTCAGGCAAACACTCTGTTATGCTACAGATGTGTGTGTTCGTCCTTCATTTCTGAAGAAGATCATGCCATCAGAGAAATAATGACATGACTTACACTTGACTTTGTTTTGGGTGAGAGAGGGCTGTGCAGGTCACTAGACTCACTTCTCCTGCAGAGCCATCTGAATCCGTGACCAGATATTCATCAGGATGGAGATGACCCAGGTTGAGGCAATGGGGGTTAAGTGACTTGCCCAAAGTCACAGAGCTAGTGGGTGTCAAGTATCTGAGGTGAGATTTGAATTCATGTCCTCCTGACTCCTGCACTGATGCTCTATTCACTGCATTGATGACCTAGCTGCTCCTATGCTAGAGATACATAGGCAAAAGCAGAATAATCAATCATTTCAATGAACTTAAATTCTATTGGCTAGAAACTACATGTAGAAAGATAGGTAAATAAAAAGGCACAAAGGAAATTCTAAATAAATTTTTGAAAGGGGGAAAGAGTGGTGGAGCAATAAAGAAGCTTTGAATGGGAGCGGGTATTTAGGCTAAGCCTTGAACAGAGCTAAGGATTTCAAGAGGCAGATCTCAAGAAGGAGAGCATTTCAGTCATGGGATTCTAGACCTGTGCAAAAATGTTTGGGGATAATATTATGGGATAATATGTAATGGGAACAGCAAGTCTATCAGAAGTACAAGAGATATTGTGATCATAGAAATGACAAGGCTCATCAGTTGAGTGGATACTGGGATAATGGAAAGCAAAGGGTCAAACAGGCATCTGAGATTGCAAATATAGACAGCTGGAAGGATGGTGGCATCATTTACAGAAATATGTAAGGTAGGTGCACGGATATCTTTCAGGGAGGGATAACAAGTTTTGTTTTAGACATATTGTCTTTCAGATTCCTTTGGGATATTTAGGCATGTATATCTAGCAGGCAGTTGGTGCTGAAGGACTTGAACACAGAAGGGAAATGAGAGCTGGATAAATACATCTCAAAATTATCATTATAGAGAAGATAATGGAATTCCATGGGAGCTGATGAGAGTATAGAAAGAAAAAAGGGCAAAAGGATAGATACCTAAAGTACATGCCTCCATAGGAGGCAGAAAATGAATTTTGAATCATTCCATTCCAGGCAACTGGTGATGAAGTAGATCAAGCAATGCGTTGGAATCGGGAAGATCTGAGTTCAAATTCAGCCTCAAATACTTACTAGTTATGTGACACTAAGAAAATCACTTATCCTCTGCCTCAATTTCCTCAACTATAAAATGAATAATAGTACTTACACATGTAACACTTAGCTCAGTGCCTGGTATATAATAGGCAGTATATAAATGGTTATTCATTTACTCTTCCCATATCAGAAACTGTCTTTTGAACATTTGTAACTGAATAGACTTTAGGTGTTTTATATTCAACTTGTTCAAAATAGAGTATATTATCTTTTAGCCCAAATCTATCCTTCATCCTAACTTCTCTGTTTTTATTGAAGGTATTATCATGTTTATGGTCACCTAGTTTTACCCACAAATGAAATCAGTTCTCTGAAGTATAGAAATATTAAAATGGGAATATTAAATATTCATAGGGAATTTTGGATTTCCCTTCCAGAGTTCCAAGTATCCTGATTGACTGTAATACAATCAAGAAAGGAATAATCACTTATTAATCAATTAAATTACTATGTTCCAGACATGTGCTATGTTAGAGATACAAAGAAAGAAAGAAAGAAATAGCCCCTGTCCTCATAAAGCACATTTATACGGTTCTTAATAATTTAGAGTTTTCTTCATAATGCCCATATGATAGAAGCAAGATCCTTACCTCTTCCCCCACTCAAGTTAGTCCAGTTTTTTCCCTGTTAGATATGAAGAATATTCCTGAGACTTCATTGGATCAGAGGGTTCGTTGACAGGTTCTAAGGGTTATGGTCACTTCTTTATCACCTGAGTATAAAGTAAACACATGAAGCTCCAGACTTGCCTTCTCATGTTTGAGTGGTGGAGCATGATGGTTAATTCAGGCAAGAGGGCATCATTCAGCTAGATCAATGTCTATCCTAAATGAATACCATTCTTTGGCCACAGGTAAGTAAATCACTTTTTGTTAACTGTTGAGTGACCTATGAGTGCCTCGTTTTGTTCTGATAGTGAACCTAACTACCAAGTGACTGACCTGAGTCAAGTCCAGTCCAGAAAGCCCTTAGGTGATGTGTACTGTAAATACCATTATACTTATTTTATGGATGAAGAAGCAGGATCAGAAAGGTTAACTAAAATTGCCCAAGGTAGTAAAGGGCAGAGCCCAGACTCAAACCCACGCCTTCTAACCACAGATTTGGTGCTTTTTCTATTATATCTCACCTGCAGCTACAGAATAGCAATATTTTATATGTCTAAAAGTGAAATCACTGTTGTATTTTTTGACTTACAGTCATTTAGCCAGGATAAGGACAAATTACCATTGTAGGTCTTCTAATTTTTGGGTGTATAGTTATTTGCATTCCATCTACATTATCACTCTCCTTAGGAAAGATGTTTTCTGGAAATAGATGCATGACTCTATGCACATTTCTAGTTTTTATACTTTTCCCACTTAGTGCAGAGCTCACAATTTAAAGACTTTCAAAAGCTCAACATGGTACTTGACATGTGATTTCACCATCCACAAGAGTTAGCTCTTGAAATTTTCTAATCCAAACCAGGAAAGATACTAAAACTGAGAAATGTTAAAAAGATATGATCTCATACAAATGTCAGGATAAATAGGAAAGAAAAAGAAAAATTTGACATTAACAGCATTTTTGCAAAAAAGTCAAGTGTGCATCATGGACTGTGGCTTCAGGAACTTGGTTTTGTTTTGTTTTTTGTTGTTTAATTTAATAAATGAATGAAGAAGCATTTGTTAAAAGTTTACCGTGTGACTAGCACAAATACTAGGGAATATGGGAACACAAACAAAGAAATGACTGGCCTGAGATTTCAAAGATTTAGGGAACTGTCCAGCAGGAATCCCCATCTAGCAATGCAAGTCAAGGAAGCAGGCAAAAGGCATTAATTAAGCACTTAACTATATTCAAAGCATTGTGCTAAACCTATAGCTACAATGGAACCCTCAAGGAGGTCACATTCTAATGGGAAAGACAGTAGATAGAAGGCATGGTGGCGGAGTGTATAGAGTGCTGCGCCTGGAGTCAGGAAGACTCTTCTTCCTGAGATCAAATCTGATCTCAGACACTTACTAGCTGTGTGACCCTTGGAAAGTCACTTAACCTTGTTTGTCTCAGTCTCTTCATATATAAAATGAGATGGAGAAAGAAATGGCAAACCCCTCCAGTAACCTTGTCAAGAAAACCCAGATGGGGGTCACAAAAAGAATCAGACAAGACTGAAATGGAACAATTTTCTCAGAGAAGAAAGCAACAGTAGCTGAAGGAATCAGGTCTGTTCTACAATGTATAGTGCTAAAGAAAGAACTCTTAGAGGTCACCAAGATGGAAAGTGATTTGCTTAGGGTCACGCTATCATTAAGTGTCAAAATCCCCATGTTTTCCTAACTATGAGAATGGCTTTCTATCCACTGCACCACAGCTGCCTCTCCAGTGATCTTTAGGCTAACACATTAAAAAAACAGACATGAAATCTATATACCATATGATTTTTTTACTATGGGATTATAGACTTAGAGCTATAATGGTCACTGAGTCCACCTTTCTTTTACAGATGAGGAAACTGAGGCTCAGATTAGTCAAATGACTTGTTGAAAGTCTAAGATGTGTTTTAGGTGGAATTTGAACTCAGGTCTTCCTCACTCTATTCTCAGTGCTCTATTCACTACTCCACTCTGCCTTTTTGAGCTTTATTTATTAAAATGTTAGGTTAATGAGTTTTTAAAAATCTATTATTTTAAAGTTATAAAATCTATAAGATATCTATTTTTTTAGACTTTGGTCAAAATATTTCCAGAGTTTGATGTTAGAGATCAGACTAATCTGCAGAAATAGACTTATTTCCTACATATAAGTGAATTAAAGTTGCTACTTATATCAGAC
Organism: Notamacropus eugenii; assembly: GCF_028372415.1. NCBI lineage: Eukaryota > Metazoa > Chordata > Mammalia > Diprotodontia > Macropodidae > Notamacropus > Notamacropus eugenii. The sequence goes on from NC_092873.1 coordinate 128,904,001, forward strand.
CAAGTTTGAATATTGAAAGAGAAACTGTCAATTAAATGTTTGATATATTTTGAGTTTTGGTATGCTTTATTTAATTAATTTCCATTTAATAGTACTAATTAACATTTACCAGGAACCTACAGACAGGATTTAGGATATCATACTAGGCTCTTAAAGGAAGAATTCAAGATCATCCTGAGGAATGTAAGAATAAAGCTTTCCCTGATGCCTCTTTATTGTACGATAAACTACAAGGTTATAGATTAGTCAATCTGATAAATCCACTGATCGTTTTGTGGTTCTGTTATAGGTGTGCAAAGATTTTTATGGCTTAGTAAAACTTGGGACAGGTTTATAACATGAGACTAACCCTGTGAAAGAGAGGAAAAAGAAAAAAGGTGAAGATGTATTAAAGAAAATCTTTACTGTATAAACAAATCTTTCCATGACCTTAAAACTCTCATCTAGCCAGAATCCAAGTGATCCGAAAGACCAATCAGAATTGTTTTCTGAAATAACTGTGAAATTTTCATAGGGATATTCCTGCAGACTTACCAGATTCTGAAGTGCCTTCTGACTCATCAAAGAAAGATGATAGATTTTTGAGTGAGAAATGACATTAGAGCTCATCCAGTCCAACTTATTTTAAGGAGGAATAAACTGAGACCCAGAAAAGTTATTTAAGTACAAGCATGGGTTGATAACTGGTTAATACCAACTCTCAAAAAAAAAACCTACACAAAGCACACTTAAAGTCTAATCTTCACTATTAGCATTTACTCCATCACTGTATTAGTCCAAAACAATCAACAAAACAATAAACCAAGCCTCAATTTATAGAATCACTTGCTGATTTCTAAGGTGTAAATATTCACATCGAAAATTTAACAATCAACTCTCTCTTCAGTACATCCCAAAGAGTAACTTGCACTGAGTTAAGAGAAAGAGCACTGGATTTGGAATCAAAAAACCTGAATTCATATCTATATCCATATACATACATACATATATATGTATATATATAATACCTTCTCAACATTTCTGAGACATACGTGCTGTTAACATTCCTATGTTGAAGATTAGGAAAGAGATTAATAAGTATCTTGATCAGCAAAGTGAGACAGAGAGGTTAGTAAGTATCTGATGTAGGTACTTGTTCCTCTCCCTGACATCTATTTCTTGCAGATGATGATGATGATGATGAAAAGAAGAAGAGACAGTGAGAGCAGTCCCTCTTCCCCCATATGTGGCATGAGGGTGTCATTGTTTGACTTGAAGGCAGGCAGAATAGACATCTCTATCTTTGTCTTCTCCCACACTTCTTTGGGGAAGACATTTATCGCTGCCAAGAAGGGAAGCAGGAGAACAAGAGTAAGAAGCCACCACTCTATTCTCCTCTGGCGGGGCGGGGGGTATTAGACTAGATTATATTTATTTGTTCCCTTAGATATTATTAGTCTAGGGTATAAGGTTTCAGTTTCAAGCTAACTTCTGGTTGTCCATTTGGGGAGAAGAAGTAATACCCCAAGCTTTATATCCAAGGCTTGATTCCATTCCCTCCAAATACCAATTTCACAATGAACACACACAGAAATTATTAAATAATTCCTTTATTTCAATCTGAGAGCAAAACAGAAAGTCAGAGATAGTATACATAGGAAACCGTATACCAGACAATACAGAGTGAAGGAGCCCTCCCCTTGGGGAGTGAGATAACTCAGCTCATCCAAAAGAGAGTCCCAGATCTCATCCAAGGGCAAGTTCCCAGGTCTCTAATGTAGCAAGCTGAGTGGGGATAGGGACACAATGGCGACTGCCAGCTCCTCTCATGTCTTCCCAGTCTTTTCCTTCAGCAGCCCGAAGTGGAATTAGCATCTTTTATCTTCTCTCTCAAAATTGGAATCCAGAAGCACCAAAGCTGAGCCAGAAGAGACTCTTGAGCTAGAAAAAAACTCAAAAAACTGAAGACCAGAGAGATCTTCACTCTTGTTCTCCACAACTCTATTGTGCCCCTTACACAGGAGTAAGGCATAGTCTTCCACAAATGACTAGGGAGTCCCATACCAATGTGCCTTTGTACTCAGGTTGCAACAACAATAGCATTTACATAATGCTTTAAGGTTTGGAAGGCACTTTACAAACATTCTAATTTTATTGTCACAATAATATTATTAAGTAAATGCTGTTATCATCCCCATTTCATAGATGATAAAACTGAGACGGACAGAAATCAAGGGATTTGCTTTGGTACCACAACTAGCAAATGTCTGAGATGACATTTCAACATGGGTCTTCCTTACTCCAGGTCCAGTAGTCAAACCACTGGGCAACCTAGTGACATCAAATACAAAGCATCCTCAAGCATTAATCAGTGTTTTGTAACTATTTGACTCACACAACTATTGTTCTAGCTACTGTTTGCTGTGGTTGAGAATTCTATCTGGCATGAGAAATTAAAAAATAAAAGGCATCTAAGTAATGATATAATCCAACCCCCTCATTTTACAGATTAGGAAACTGAGGCAATAGAAGTAAAGTAAGTAGTCCAAGCTCACATACTTGGTGAGTGACAGAGCCAATATTTTAGCCCTCATCCTCTAAGTCCAGATTGAACCCTTTCCGCTGCAGTAAACTGTGAGGTACTATGGTAACAGTTTATGACACACACTAGCAATATAGCAGTCCAAATACAAAAACCATCTCATAGAGGGATCATTTTGTGTTCCTTGTCCCTTAAGGTACAGTTGAAAAAGGGATCTAATTATGTTTGCAGAAGTTATTTAAATTATGAATTTTGTTTTAATGTACTAACACAAATAAGTGATTTTGATAAGGATGTGCCTCTGAGAAATGTATTTCATAACCACCTTCTACGGGGCAGTCACTGCGCTAGTCACTGAGAATACAAAGGCAAAATGAAAGTAGCTTCCATTTTATAAAGAGAGAAAACATATGATCCCATTCAAAATAAGGCTGGGGAAGGATGGGATGAAGTGTATTATTTCAGTGGTATAAGGAATTCTTGAAGAGGAAATCCCTTCTCCCAATGGAAATAAGCATCTTCACTAAGAGTGTTAGAGAGCTACCTGGAGTAATGATTGGTTAAGAGACTAACCAATCACAAAATCAGTACACAGGCAAACAGCAAGGAAGGCAGGAAGGATTTTTAAGTACTTACTAGTACAGAGCACTGTACTAAGTACTGAGGATACAAATACAAGCAAAAACGTTAAAAAAAAAAAAAAAGGCCAGCGCCTGCCTTCAAAGAGTGTATATTCTAATTGGAGAAGGCAACATATACAAAGAAAATAAGAAAGAAGTTGAGAGAAGTTGGCCATGTGGGGCATGATGGCAAAGTCTATAGAGTCAGAAACACAAGTAGGTGGGGAATGAAGCATAGTTTGTCTAGCCTCCCCACCCCACCCCTACCCTTAAAATAGGGACCTCAGAAGGAACTTAACTTAGAGAAGAAAGTTGACCTAACTGAAGGTTATTACAAGGTGAGAAGGCCACAAAGATGACTTGATGTCCCAAGCTGAGGACATTCCATGTGCTGAGACATGGTTTTGAAGTCTGGAAACTTAATAGCAGACCTGAGAGGGAAGCAGAGACTGGTAGGTTTGGGCCTATCCACAATATGGAGGCTTCAAAAGGAACACAATAATGGAAGAAGGAGGCCAGTGTGGCAGAGGATATCTCACCCAGATATTCCAAAGTGATGAGGCTCCAGTCACTGAGGCACATTCCAGTATGAGACAGCAACTGAGGCACAGTTTTGAAGTCCATAAAATCAGGAACAAAGTTAGTCAGAATTTTCCGAAGCAGGGCTTGAAAGCTGGTGTACTATTCCAATTTTCTATACAAAAGAAATACAAATCATCTTCGAGAGAGACATTAGTAACGGAGAGAACCAGCAAAATCTCCCCCCAAAAAAGGAGGCCTTCCAGCTAAGTCTTGGAGGAACCCAGCGATTCCAAGACACAAGAGATGAATAGTATAGCTGGACCATATTCTCCATCAGTATGAAGAAAATATGAAGTAATGGAAATGGTAACTAACTACACCACTAGGGGAAAATACAACAGTTTGCTTAGTAGTTTTTTTGAGAGGTAAACTGATTACTAAAGCCTCTGAAGACATCTATTTTACTGAATATGAATGCATCACCTAAGGGAACTAAGAGTTGAGTATTGAGAGAAAACATTATTCATACATTTCCATTCACATTAGGGAATTCAAAAATACTTGCCTTTTTATTATAGTTGTGAATGAGATTAAATGAGAAGGAATGATTTTCTTTGTTACAGACAAATGTGTTTACTTATTCATTTATACTTTACAGGAGATGGTTTTCCTTTGTGTCATAAATTCACTTGCAAAAAAATAACAAAGATAACCTGAAAAGTAAAGGTTGATACTGTCATTGGAACTGTCTGCATCTTTAAATTCAGAATTGTTTTTCTTTCTTTCTTTTTTCTTTTTTTTTTTTACATATAACTTCTGACATACGTCATTCATGCCTCTGGGCAAGTGTCCCAGATTCATCTTCTGTTGTTATATGTGGAGTTGCCATAGTTCACCTCACATTTCTGAAGCAAAGCCCACCTTCTTATCATCACTGGTCCTGAAAATTAGTTCTCCCACTTAAAAAGATGTGTCTGTATTTGGGGAGGTTTAAGGGGGCAGGAGGATGAGGGTACATGTTTAAAGGATGAAATGTATTACCAGAACAGAAATAGACATGTATCCAAGCAGGCAAAAAAAAATAAAATCCCCCACAGAATTTAAAGTGGAAAAATAATTCTGCCAGTGGTTGACTTTTCCTTCAGGGAATATGGAGATCTCTGAGTTGTTCTCAGTTCCTCTCAAACTTTTCCATAGAGGATGTCCTTTCTTTCTGACATGAACTAAAGTTCTCCCTAAAGGAAAAAAAAGTTTTTATTAATGTTTGTCTTCCCATCTTACAGTGAGTTGGTTTTCAGGGTAATATTCTTATCAGAATACCTATCTATTAGACCAACCCAGTTTTCTAGATAGTATACACATTAGGAGGAGCTTCTTGTCACATTTCATAGCAAACGATGATGTTTCTTCCTGTCATTCACACATTTTTTTTTTGAACCAGTTCTGATCCCATTTCTGTAGGGAACTCCTGGTGAGGTAATTCCCTCTATCAATGCACATCAATACCTGCTCTTCAACTTAGAGTCTTACAAAATTGCCTAGGACAGTTTCAGATTAAGTGACTTGCCCATCAGCATACAACAAATATGTGGCAGAGATGGTGCTTGAACCAGTGCTTCCTGACTTCAAAGCTCTTACCACACTACCATATATAGTTTTTGGGGTGGAGGAGAAGGAAGGTAACAAAGTTGATACCATTATTGTAAACTCTTACTAAGTCAGATGCCTCATCCCTGTTGCTAATGCATTCTTCAGTCTGTGGGTGTGTGGGTGTGCATGAGCATATGTGTGCGTGTATATATATATTTATATGATGTGTGTATATCCCTGCATGCATACATATATTCACGTGTGTATATTTCACATATGTACAGATGCATACGTAGGTACTGCATTAGGCATGTGTATATGTACATATAGAGATACATATACATGTATATACATATATACATATGTATACACTCACACTGTAATGCCAAAGTGATATCCACAGCTATGGATATGCATATGTATTTCCAGGGTAAATTCGCAAAATATAAACTCTTCCTCAAAGATGAAACCAAGACATTTATTCAAACACCAGAAAGTCAAACCCATCATAGTAGCAAAGAAATCTATACACATTACCAATGCAGGGAGCATGGCCATCGCCAAGCCTTCCCTTTGCCAGGCCTCCCAACAAACAGGCTCCTCTAGGCAATATTCCAAGTTCTCTCATTGACACTAACTGCTTTGTCTCAGCTCTGCCTCACTCTCTCTCTCTCAGCTCCACCTCACTCTCTCTTCCTGCTGCATCTTTCCTGTTCCACCCATTCAGCCAGCTCTTCCCGCTGTTGGCTCCATGTGACTCGGGCTGTGACTGGGCCAGAGCTCAAAGCAGATCACATGGGCCTATTAAGGGGCAGAGAAGACCTTCAAATACCATTACCATTACACACACACACATACACACACACACACACACACACACACACACACATACACAGATGGCAATCAATAATCTCATCTTTGTAAAACAAGGAAAATAGTCTTCAGGTTGATTCAAGTCCCATTTTCATTTGGAAACTTTAGTCCTAATAACTGATATATCCCTGGCCTTCCTATGTACAAGATAGAAATTAATATTTGTAAGAAGATTCTATGAGATCTAATAATCCATAAAACTCATAAGGCTAAAAATTTCACAGTCTCTTCATACATGACCTACTTATCATTTTTTTGTCTACACCAGTGCAGAGAACTTCCATGTAGAATAACTCAAATGTTACTTATAATCATATCTTTTCTCCTCTATTCTTTCTCACTTGATGATCTCATCAATTCCCAAGAGTTCAATCATAATGTCTGAGTGCATAGTAAACATTTAATAAATGCTTGATTGGCCTATACAGAAGATTCCCAAATTTGCAAATACAGGCCTAAACTCTCCTGACTTCCAGTCCATTATCATCTACTATCTGTCTGTCTTACATGCATCTCAAACTCAGTATGACCAAAACAGAACTTGTTATCATTTCTTTAGGATCTACCCTTCTGAAATTTTCTTTTGGTCTCAAAGGCACTAACATTTCTTCTATCACTATGATGTCATCCTCATCTTTTCAGTCACAGTCTTCCCATATCTAATCATTTGACAAATCTTGTTTCTTTCTCCATACCATCTGTCTGGTACATCCCCTTCTCCCTACTCACATAGCCATTTCCTTTGTTCAGGTCTAGATCACTACCACAATAATCTAATAGTTGGTCTTGCTGCCAAAAGTCTCTCCCCACTCTAATCCATCTTCCGTATAGTGACCAAAGGGATTTTCCTAAAGCAGATGTATGACAGTTTCACTCCCTCCCTTACCTCCTCAGTAAACTCCAGTGACTCTCTACTAACTCCAAGATCAAATGTAAATGCTTCTATTTGACATCAAAGCCCTTTATAAATGCGTCCCTTCCTACATTCTCAGTTTTCTTTCTCATTCCTCCCACTTACAAACTTATCGTCTAGCTATACTGACCTACTGATTGTGCCTCACATACAATGCTCCATCTTCTCAATCCCCTTTGCCCTTTCATTGACTGTCTTCCATACTTGAAATGCTCTTCCTTTTCAACCCTGCCTCTTGGAATCTCTAGATTCCTTTAATACTCATCTTGAAATCTACCTTATGCAGGAGGCCCTATCAGATTCCAACACCTACACCAGCCTTCCCCTGTAAGATTACTTTCAATTTAATCTGTATATATTTTGTATATGCCTTTCTAGTGTACTTTTCATCTCCCCCACTGGAATGTAAACTCATGGAGAACAAGGACTTTTTTTCCTATCTTTGTATCCCCAGGCACATGGATATAAGTATAAGCACTTGATAAATGCCTGTCGGTTAATTATTTATTTAAGCTTACACTGTTTTTCACCTTGCTACAAGAGCAGGAAAAATCAGTAAATTCAGTATCCTAAACCTTTTTTAAAAATGCATATTTCTAATTCTGTAGCTAGCTCTTTAAGATTTTCCTTGACTCAAAGTCTGCTATAGTTAAGATGGAGCCAAATTACACTTCCCTCATGCCTCAAGGAATTTGCATTGGGAGGCAAGACCATACAACTTGTTTCCCTCTCATCGCTTGTAAGAATAAGTTCACTTTTCTCCCTATTTTACTCTGAAATGTAGAGCTGAGGCATCAAGAAGTCATCTAGACCAGAGCCCTGCCTCCACACTAAACTCAGCCTAAAAACTGACAGACACCATTGCCTACCATTCCCCAAGGAAAGCGCTCAATCAGGCAAAAATTGGCTAAAGAAATTGGTATTTTCCCACAGGTAACACAGTGAGGATAAAACTGAGTTTCCCAGTGTCCTTCATCTTCCTTACCTAGGAGCCTTGAATTTTGCATTTACTCCTGCCTGCAGGAAATCTCAGGGTAAGTGATTGATATTTTAAAGTTGACCAGAAGGACTTTAAGATTGAAGAAAAGATTGAAAAAGGGAATTTTTATTGATCTCAGTATGTAATGCAATAAATCCAAATTTGGGTAAGTTATCTGCTTTTAAAAATGTTTCCAAATAGCATAGCTTAATCAGGGATACATCAGAGACAATGAATAACACCATCATTATATCCTCAAAAAATCAAGACTACCTAGTAACACACTCTGACATCTACCTAGGGGATAGCTAATCTCTAACAATCTTTCTATGCAGACCTAAGTGCAGACCCATAATTATTTTAATTATTTAATCCATTACACTTAAGGTTTTCCTCTATTACTAGCAACTTGAGTTCTCTGATCTCATGCAAATATGGGCCAGGAATACATTATGAGACACCCTTGGGGATTACAGAGATATGTGTAATTTTCAGGGCACAAACTCTCATGTAACAAGAATAAATTTCAAAAGCAGCATTCAGGTCTCGTGGTAATTGCTATTCCTCTCAATTTCCCATCATCTATAGCCTCTAATTCTCAATACTCTCAAAGAATGATCCAGCTGTCAGCCTACTAAAACTGCTTTCCCATTTTCCTTCAGTAACACACTCAAACATGTGTCAAATAGAGAAAAATAATTTCAATGACATTCAACCTTTCTTGTCCTTTTGAGGGGAGGCAGAAGGAATATCAAATACAACACAACTGCATCAATTTATTATCCCCAGCATCCAAGTTGCTGTACCACAATATATACAGAACAGTGCTCGTATGATGTGATTCCCTTACATTAATAAATATTTTTTGACTACATTCAAGGTGAAACTTTCTTTATACTAAAACCAGTCTATAAGGGTCTAGTTTTATAGGAAAGTTCCTTTCAATTCAATTTTACAACTGAGAATTCCACAATTCAATTAAGAACTTAATATGTGCCCATCACTATTTTAGGCAATGGAGATACAAAGACACAAATGAAATAGTTCCTGATTTCAAGTAGCTTATTCTACTGGGATTGGGGGCAGTGGAACATATCATGTACATGGATAAATAAATACAGCATAATTTTGGTGGGGTAGAGATGAATACTAAAGCAAAAAAACAAAAACATGGGAAATCAAGAAAGTCACTGTATAAGAGACATCACTTGAGGTTCCTCCTGAAAGAGCTAGAAATTCTAAGAGGTGGAGGAGAAGGCGAAAAGAATTCTAGGCAGGGGGAAAGGGGATGGGGTATACAAAGATATGGAGAAGGGAGAAAAAATGTGGATAGGCCAATTTTGCTAGAATGTAGAGTTGATGGGAGAAGTCATTTGAAAGCAGTCTGCAAACAAAAGTTGAAGTTAGATTAAAAATGGCTTTAAATGTCAAACAAACAGTTTGTATTTTGTCCTAGAGGTAACAGAGGGTCATTAAAGCATTCTGAAGGTAGGGAGGATATAGTTAGACTTTGGCAATTCAATTTGGAAACTGTAGAGAACAAAATAGAAAAGTGAGAAACTAGAGACAGGAAGGAAAGTGGGATAAATATTAAATACTTACTATGTATCAAGAACTGAGTTAAGTGCCTTACAATAGCCCTGTTCCAGGAGATGGGGTATCAATTTTTGAGACCAATTGGGAAGCCATTGCAATAGTCTAGGAAAGATTTAATGAGGTCTTGAACATGAGTAGTGCCTGAATTCAGTTCATTCAGAAGGAGACATCTGGATTTTCAATGCTATAAAACAAAATTCTGATGAACATATGGCGTCATGGAAAGAGCATTATAACTGGAACTAAAAGACTTGAATTTACTCTCAATTTTTTCACTTATTCATTGTGACTTTGGGCAAGTCTCTGGACCTCAACTTTTTTTGTTGATTTTTTTTGGTTAAAATTTTGTTTTTATACCACAGTAATTTCCTTACTTCTCTTTTTAACAAAGAAAAGTAATTAATTACCTAAATTAATGTAATATATTATATATTATTACTCTATAATATAATTATTTATCTAATTTGTATTATAGTAATATAACAAATTATATAATATATAATAGAGAAAATCTAGTTTATCCTTCCTCATAATAAAAAAAACAAACTAACATGTTGACTTTTATCTAACAGCCTATGCCGCATCCCATGTCTGTAGACTCTTGCCTCTCTTTTGAGAGGAGGAGATGTGCATAATCTCTTCTCCAGTCTTGGTGATTGGTCATTGCAATTGCCTTTTCATGTTGATTATCCTAACCACTGTTGACATGATTCTCCCAGTTCTGCATATGTCATTGTGCAAGAGTTCATCCAAGCCTTCCCATGTTTCTTCACTTCTGGTCAGTAGAGGAAAGCTAGAAAAGGAAGAAACATTCCCAAGGAAACAGTCCAGTGTCACTAAAAGCTGTCCATGCAATTTTAACCTACATTATTGATTACTGTAGTATAGCTACGATACTGGTAGCTCTGAAGAATGTAATAGATATACTTTACCTAGATTTTAGTAAAGCATAATACTCTTATGGAAAAGAATGAGAGATATAGACTAGATAATATTTCAGTAAGATGGATTAGGATTTATGGAATGGCAAGAATGAAAGAAAAGCTGTCAATGATTCAATTTCTACTTGGCTGGAGGTCTCCAGTGCAGTGCTGCAAGGATCTGTGCTTCTTCCTGACCATGTGATGTTGAATATATTTTTTTCAGTAACTTGGATAAAACTATAAATGATTTTCAGGTGAATTAGAGCTTGGAAGGATAGCTAGCCCATTGGGTAACAGAGCCAGAATTCAAAAAGATCTTGACAGTTCCTAATATTGGGCACTGAACTAAACTTAATAAGATGATTTTCAATAGGAATGAATTTAAAATTTCACATGAATTCAAAAAATGCAACTTCACAAGAACAAGATTGTCTGAGAAATGCATTGGATTGAAAATTTAGTGCACTCTCAATAGGCTTTGTCAGTGTGATGTGACAGCCCCCCCCCCCAAAAAAATGAAGAATTATTCTTAGTCTAGATTAAGAGAGCCATAGCTCCCATTTACAAGCATACCTTGTTTTATTATGCATCCTTTTATCCCATTTTACAAATATTGCATTTTTTTTTTTTTACAAATTGGAGGCTTGTGGCAACCCTACATGGAGCAAGTCTATTGGTGCCATTTTTCCAACAACACATTACAACTCTATGTCACATTTTGGTAATTCTGCAATATTTCAAACTTTTTCAGTATTATTATATCTCTTATGGTGATCAGTGATCTTTGATGTTCCTATTGTAATTGTTTGGAGACACGACAAACTGGCCCCATGTAAGATGGCACATTTAATAAATTTTGTGTGTGATCTGACAGCTCCACCCACCAGCCACTCCCCTGTTTCTCTCCCTTCCTGGGGCCTCTCTATTCCCTGAAACACAGCAATTCGAAAAATATCACATAAACTGAGTTGATAAAGCAGTGGCAATGTTTGAGAAGATTGACTCCAATTTTGAAAGAGGTTCTACCGTGGGTAAAATGCTATCAAACAGCATGGCATGCCACAGAGAAATCTTTTGTGAAAGGAGGTCAATCACACTGGCAAACTTCATTGCTGTCTCATTTTAAGAAATTGCCATAGCCACCCCAGCCTTCAGTAACCATCACCCTGATCAGTTAGCAGCCATCAACATTAAAGCAAGACCCTCCACAGGCAAAAAGATTACAACCCACTGAAGGCGCAGGTGATGGTTAGCATTTTTTAGCAATAAAGTATTTTTAAGTAAGGTATGTATGTTGGGTTTTTTAGACATAATACTATTGCACGCTGAGACCACTATAGTACAAACACAGATTTTATACGCACTAGGAAATCAAAATATTCATGTGACATTTTATTGTAGTATTTGTTTTGTTGTGGTCTGAACCGGGACCCACAATTTTCCCAAGTTATGCCTGTATATTAATGGTGTGGAAGAAAGTGCCAAAAACAGGCAGTAACAACTGGGGAAGGAGTTCAGACTGTCCCCGAGTCTGGAATGAACTGCTACCTTAGCACATGAGCCAGTAATTGTGTGAGACAATATTAGAACTCAGGTCTTCCTGACTACAAGTCTAGCTCTATCACACCTTAGAGTACATAAAGGGAAGCAATCTGAAACAATTCTAGAAAAGGTAGGTACGGACTTTTTTGTTTTTGTCTTTGTGCCTAAAACACAATAGACAATTTAAAGGTTAGTTGAATTTATTGAATTAAAGAGCCTTTCTTTATATAGAAGATGCCAAGTAAAGAGAGAAATGTTTATATTAGGTAGTATATGCATACATATGATGATATTTTTGTTAGTATAGTGGAAGTTTTGCTGAGGGGCAACCCTGAACACTCTAGTTTCATAATCCATTTGATAAAACTAGAGGATGAGGACAGTTGGACATCTGCTCTGGCTCTGAGAAGAGGAATATTCACTTTGCTAAAATGACACAGTAACTTCTAATCAGTCTCATGGTGAGGGAAGGGGGGGAGTTGGCGTGGGTCAAAAGTAATTGACAACAGAAGATCAGGAGGAAGGACTTCATCTACGTCTAATTAAGGATGGGCTGTTGTGAGCTGCTATGGTCCTTTCTGATCTACTGACTAAAAACAAAATCAGAGACAAGTAAATCTGTGACTTCTTTCATTCCTGTGCTGAAGGGAGAACATTTTCACTGCGTACAAATTGTATATATGATCTCACTTTATATATTATGTATTTCACTTCAGTGAAAGGGGAACAGCACGCCTGCTCATTCCCGTACAGTGTAAATGCCTCTTGTTAACCCAAGACAGATGCTACCTGACTTGAGAAAGACTCTCTTACCCTCAATACCTCATTACCTAGCAGTAGTTGAGATTTTCCCACTGAAGATTTCTGCACAAAGATTCCTTTGTGTTTAAAACATAAGGCATTGGTGTCTATTTTAAAGCATTATCTAGAAAACACACCCTCAGTCACTCAACAAGCATATATTATGCACCAACAATGTGTTCGGCACTATACTAGGCACTAGGGGTTCAACTACAAAAAAAGATGAAACGGTTCTTACTTACAAGGAGTTTGTATTTTTAATAACTTGCTACATCTCTGGGAACTATCATTAGAACACTAAGGAAATGGAATGAGGAATTGAGGAATGCCAGGGTGGGAGCTGGGGGAGATGTACAAAAAAGTCTGCCTAGAAAGGGTAAGAATGAGTGCTGGTGCTATAAATGGTAGCTTGAAGTCACTGAATACCAGGCTTAAGACAGAGAAGCAGGCAAAAGGCATTTAGAAAATTGGACGTAGAAGAACTCCAAAAAGAATCGATAAATTATCATCTACTAATGATACTTTTCACAAAAAAAAAAAAAATGAAAGAGTCCCTGCCCTCCAGGATATTTTATTCCCCAGTAAAAGGCTACATGCATGCGTACATATATACATGCATACATACAATGCAAATACATATACACATACATATATACACATAAATACAAGGTGATTTAGGGACACAAGGCTGGTATCTGGGGAAAAGATCAACAAGACTTCGTGTAGGAGGTTTTATATGAAATGAACCTTGAAAGACATGCATTCTAAGAGAAGGAAGCAAAGGAGTACATTCCAGGCATGAAGGAAAAGACAAAGAGGACAAGAAATGAAATGTCATTTGGGAGGAACAGAACGAAGGTTAGTTTGCCTAAACCAAAGAGTGTATGAAAAAGAATAATATATAACTGGGTTTGAAAGGCAGGTTCAAGTTAAGATTGCAAAAGGTTTTAAATACCAAGCAAAGAGATTGGTATTTGATTTTAGAAGCAAAAAGTGCTCACTGGAATTTATTGATGAGTGACACGGTGAAACCTGGGCTTTAAGAAAGTCACTTTGCCAACTTTGAAAGATAGAGAGAGGAGTAATTCAAGTCAGGGAAAGCAATTAATAGGCTACTTTGATTATACAACAACCAGAATGTCGATGATCTGAGTAAGAAGTGGATGAAAGAGCAGGGGATACGAGTAGGTGATGAACTTAAACAGATGGTATAGAAATGGAATTAGTAAAACTTGGAAACTGATTGGGTTTTGGGGGTAATGGAAAATAAAATGTAGAGTCAACAATGGTAGATCCATGACAATAGGTCTTTTAAGCATAGGGATATGCTCCAAGTCTACATCAAATATCTCCTGACTGCTTTAAAATGGACGATCAGTTGCGTTTTCCATTTCCTCCCTGTGAAATTGTGATTTGTCCTTTTATATTTTGTCTGTTTCTATGGATCTCTTCTACCTTGTTGCTCCTAACCTATATTCTACCTTAATCTAAAGGTTGCTAGGAATAAAGAAGAAGTTAAATTTACTAATTCAGTAACATAATTTATACATAATTCTAAACTTTAGCCTGAAGGAATGAAGTTATTTTCCTGGAGGATAAGATGCGTGTGTTTTGTGATAACTTTTTCACCAACAGATATTTTCATTTTTTTTCTATATTTGATACTATATTCTCAAAAGTTCCTTTACTTTTCATCCAGAAAAATAAAAGTATTTAATGATTTAGAAAAAAAAGAATATCTTCTACTCTGTTCCTAACACATTAAGGGTAAAATCACAAGTCAAGTTTGAAGGAGAATAATACTCACCTAAATACTATATTAACCCAGTTCCCTCGCCTTTCTAACCCATCTTGTTATCTTACTGTACTCTTACTTCTTTTTTTCATATAGCTTGCCATTATATCCACTAAGTAAAGCAAAAGAAATTGGTATAATTACTTTTTTTAACCACCTGACCTAGTTAACCTTAATGAGCATTTTATTTCCTTTTTGACTGGTTCATGAAACACATTTCTTTGCCAAGGACTGTGATGAATACTAAGTAATTAAAATCAAAACCTTCTCTTTCTGTCATAAATCATTTCTAAACTGAAATAGCTCCTTATTTCTCATTTTTTTCTGAAGGTGTATTAGTTCTAACTAAAACTGACAAATATGCATTTTAAATTAATTGAAATAATTTATAAATCACTTGAATTATTTTTCTCCCTATCTTTTTGTTACAGCTAGGTAACAATCATATTTGGCCATCTTTCTCTCACTTGCAACACCAACAATGGACTGGTTCATCCTCTTCTCTTTAAAAGTCTTTCAAAGTCACAGCCACTATCATACTCCAATTCTGTCTTTCAATATCTACTCTGAAGATTTTTCCTTAGTGAATTATTAAATTTTCCTAAGTGAATTCCTGGTGAATCAGAACCATCTTTACAAGTCCAGAATTGGTAGAAAGTAAGTGGAAGTGGAAAAGGGCTGGCATTGAAGTCAGATAGATAAGACTCATTTAGGTGGTTGATGTCCATAGGCATACAATTAACTCACAAATTTCCTACTATTATCAACAAAATGCTAAGAAGGCCCCTCTCTGAATAAGCTGAGGCAAAAAAAAGAAATATCAAGAAGAGTAGAAAACTGTCTGAAATCTGATAAATAAAGAGTAGTGAAACAAAAATCTAACAAGTGACCAGAAGCAGCACAGAGAACACTGCAAAGGGCAGATATTATTTGCAGTGGGGCTATGATAGGAATCTGATAGTTATAAGCAGTCAGCAGAAAATGCTAGAATAAATTAATTAGTGAAAATTAATTTATTAAGTGCTTCTTAATGTGTAATCCACTAAGGATGCAAATACAACAGAGGTACAATATCTGCCCTCAAGGATTTACATTCTAATAGAAGATAACACATAGGGCAGTAGTGGCCCCTCGCCCCCAGCTGAAGTCACAGGAACAGTGGCTGAAATAATAGTACTTTTCAGAAGCAACAATAGTATTTATTTGATCATTGTTCCTAAAACATAAATAGAAATGAAGAGGTAGAACATGGAGGAAGTATGACTTCAGCATGACAAGATGGTACTGATGAGTGGTTCATGCCAATTGTAGGTAGTAAGCTATCTTCAGATTGGTAGTAATCAGTCTTCAGAGCTGAAGGTCTTTTTCAGCAGGAGTGGAGACAGGATTGGTAGCCCAAGTATAAGACTTAATATTTACCCTATTGATTTTAATCTTAATATAGATTTAGTCCAGTACTGTCTGTCCAAATCTTATCGGACCTGTATTGTGCCATTTGGTACTTTAACTATGCCTCTCAGCTTTGCATTATCTGAGGATTTGGTGAAGGTGTCATCAATGGTTTTATCCATATTATTAATAAAAATGTTAAAGAGTCTAGGACCAAGCATATATTTACAGGACATGCTGTTCCTTAGAATCTGATCAATCTTCCAGTCTTGTTGTATTACTGTCTAGTTCATATTTTTCCATCTTTCTCACACTAATGGTGTTAAACACCTACTCTAGCTCAAAGTTATAAGCTATGATATATTACTATATTATATTAATAGCTCATAGTATAATAACTCATTTAGCTCACTGACCTAGAGTTTGTATATTCCGATCTCCTACCTTTTGTGAAAATCTGGATGATATTTTACCTTCAGATCTGATAACCTTTTTCTACAATCTTCCAAATATCACCAACAGTGACTTAGCAATTATATCTTCCAGTTCTTCCAGAACCTAATGATGGAGTTCATCTGGGTCAAGTGACTTAAATCATCAATAAAACCAGGTATTCCCTTACAAAGTTCCTTTTTCTCTTGGGTAATAGATCCCTTCTAGTTTTTTTATTCTATTATTTCCAGTACAAAAAAGTCATTCTCCTTAGGAAACAGAAGCAAAACAAAAATTGAGAATCTTTGCCTTCACTCTGTCATCACTTGTCATCAGACTAAGTCTTGTCCATTCTGTGATCCCCTGCTTCCAACTAATATAGTTAAAAGAAAAAAACAAACAAAGTAAAAAGCTACCGTTTAACTAGACCAAGACTAGTTGTCTTGGTCAAGCTCAGCTCGTTCTGAGTGTTAGCCCTCCTGATGTTACTTTTGTAAACCCATACCAAGCTTTTCTATTTATATGCTCCTTCTCCTATCTTCTATATATAAGGATCTTTTAGCAAAGTTTCCATATTGATCATTTCTTCTGAATCCAGTTTTCCCCTCATTGGAACTAAGATTCAATTTCATTTTTCTGAGTTTTCCACAAGGGTTAACTTGCCCTGCAGAAATTTAATCTCTAGGACTAATGAAGCTTTTTCCCATTCTAGGATAGTCGGATAGTGCCCCACTTTCCCCTCCTTTTCTATCAAAATGGTAGGATAGAATGCTCACTTCTCCTCTAATGTCCCCACCATTTCCAACTCATTATTGAGACTCATCCAGAACTAATTACTCCTTGATGGTTCCTCCACTTTTTGAAAGTTGAAATTATTACAAAGGCAAATAAAAAAAAAAATAGTTCCTCCATTCTTGGTAGCAACATAGTTCCATTAAGTATCAGGTAAATTGAAGTCTCATACTATGCCATGCCTCTAAGTGAGGCTGGTGATCCATTTCCTGAACTTCTCATTTATTTTCCCTTTCTTTCCATGTATGTGGTCTATGGGACACTGATGGCAAAATCCTTTCTGTGGCTCTCTTCATTGATCTTCATACAAATGTTCTCTGTCATGTTCCCCTAATCTTGATCTTAGATTTAATAACATTAGTATACCTTATTAATATAGAATGATACCACACCCTATATTTTACTTCTCCTTTTTCTTTTGAATAAGATAGAATCTTCCAGAACTTTAGTCCAGTCATTAATTTCATTCCACTGTCTCAATGTTTGGTGACAAAAATACCTACTTGTATTAGGGTCACTAATTCTTTCTTGTTGCATAAACTTTTGGTATTTGCATATGGACTCTTTTCTCAGATTTTGTCTTTTGTGAAATTCTTGGTCTCCCATATGCTATTTTCCCTCATCTTTGTTATTACTAAGATTTCTAGCTTGGTGGGTATAAATGTGAAGTTTTCTTCCTCCATTATGTTAAGGCTATTTTGATTAGATTTTCATACTTGGCAAATGTAATCTTACAAGCCTCTCTTAGTTTCACTCCATCCATGACCAGAAATCTTTCATTCATATGTTTTAAGCCATTTTACAAATGGGCAAATGCTATTCTCAGACAACATATTCTTAAGCATTTGTTTACTTCCCAAGAAAGAAAGGAACAATGACCATCGAACTCTTAAAATTGAATACAAAGTTTCCCCCCATCCAGGGGTTTGAGCAAGGCTTTTTGAGGAAGAAGTAAGATGCTGTGTTCTAAAGAATACACAGGAGTTAATCAGGAGAGGAAATAATACAAAAACAGTCAAAGAAAAAAAACCTGAGAAGTGGTGATTGGTAGCTCCTTTAAGAGTTACCGAAGTCCACTATATGTGGACTAATGTATAATGTTAATATATATGTATATACTAACATTATATATTATATATATACATCATATATATAACTATACTAAGGAATAGTAAGTTATACATAGTAGATCTGCAGTTTCATGTGCAATCTTCTTTTCCTGTATTATGGAAATACTTGCTTTATTCCATGAATTAAAATTAATTATTAAAAAAGTTATTAACTTCACTCTATGTCAACCTGATATGATCAAGAAAAGGTATATTGTCTTCAGGGAGCATGAGATGTGATCACTTCCTGACATTGGTTATATCTGTAGGGTCAGAAGAAAAAAAATTTAGATGCTTTTTTAAGTACCTAAAAGCCTTTGGAACCTTTTAAATATGCTTATAGGGAACTGAGTCTTAAGCAAGAAACTGAAGATCTTAAAGATGCTGATGCTGATGTGTTGGTGCGTACATGTTTCATTACTGATGAGTACTGAAAATAGAATATTCAGAAGAAAAGGCAGATTAAGAAATTGGTGTCCAGTAAAAAAAAAAAAAGATGATTCTAACAAAGGAATTTTGATATTTTGAATTAATTAAATAACTTCAATGTATCTGTGATCTCATCAATGTGGATCTTCCCGGTAGTTTGTACCAGAAGAATTGATACTAGTGTATTGTTAATAATAACGGTGGTAAAGATCTTCTAGAATTAGTGTGTAGATCTATTACAGACCTCCTTGTCTCTCATTAATCAAAAGGGGAGGACAATTGAGAAAATTAAATTAACTCTGTATTATTTTCTCATTGCTCTTATTTATAATTAAGTGATTGTGTCCTGTAATTGCTTAAGTCATGGTTCTTTGTCTCTGAATTTAATTCAGAGATTTAACTGGTCTGTAATGAATTAAGTTGAAATATCCAGCTCTTCTACTAATAGCTGTTCTATTCTTGCCTCAAAGGCTTGCTACATGCATGTGAACACAAGAGCGTCAGACCTATTTTCTTTATATCACCAAACTATCTTTCAAGAATGTCTGGCTCACTGTCCAAAAAGTCCAGGCTACTATCTTGCAGCTGGATTCAAACATGAGCACTTCTTAGTCTCAGAAGGAGGTGGTTGTTACTAGCTTCTCATCATCAAACTTCCAACCAATCATATTGTTCCTTGTGCCTCAGTTCTGGAACCAATCATGTTGCTTTCAACCCTATGATGTTAACTACCCTGTTCTGTCTTTTTTTTGTACTCACCAAAACCTATAAGAGGGGAGTTGTCCTTTTGCTTGGAGGGAGGGCTTGGCCAGAGGAAAACCTATTGATCCCTTTTGTTGACAGCCTGCCTCCGTTAATAAAATGATACCTTGCCCAGAGAAACGTGACTCAGTTTACCTGAGTAAAATCCTGACAGATTTTATGGATTACAATCTACTCACAGCTTCTCATCAAGTGAAGCTATTTTCCAAGTCCTTAACAAGTCCTCTACAGAACTTTCAAACAATACTACAAGACCTTCCTCTAGGTATTATAGAGGAAAAAAGTAGAGCACTTAGACATCTCTCATTCACCTTTTCAAAACAGACATCTCCTGGATAATAACATTTGTGCTACTGTTTGTATGAAAGTCATCATTGGTGATATACTGCAGTCTATGCCTTCCATATAGCCTCCATTAGCTTTTGTGTCACCCACAATTTTGATACTTTGGAGATTGTGGTGTCCCATGATTCACAGTCATACAGAATCACAGGAAGAATATAGATTTTTTTTAAAACTCTGCTTTTATGTCAAGTAAAAACCTGATACTAATGAAAGCACTGCACAATTTCCCAAATGTGAGCCAATTTGCTCTCTTCTGTCCAATTTTGAGTATAGTTCATTGTCCATCCACACCATATGCACAGGCTTTTTACCTGTGTGGATTGCTTTGCAAACCTTAGAGTCCTATATAAATGCTATCTACTGTTATTACTGGAGCAGCTAGATTGCACAGTAGATAGAATGTTAGGCCTGGAATCAGAAGGACCCAAGGTCAAATCTGGTCTCAGATACTTACTAGTTGTGTGACCCTGGGCGAACCACTTAACCCTATTTGCCTCAGTTTCTTCATCTGTAAAATGAGCTGGAGAAGGAAATGGTGAAGTACTCCAGCATCTTTGCCAAAAAATAAAATCCCAATGAGGTCATGAAGGGTCATACATTACTGAATAACCAAACAACAGCAAACTTATTACTGTTGATGTCATTAAGGTACCTCCATATTTCAATACTTAATAAAATCACTATCATGTTATCTTGAAATAGGAGCATCTAAAGGACCTCATTAGCTGGGACATCCTTATTCTATTTAGGTTCTATATTTAACATGCTCCATGATAGTGCCAAACACCTTTTATGAGCATATGCCTCCCTGTTTTAAGCCTCTCTTGGTAACACTTACCAGAGCATTATTGCACAGCACACTTATGTCATTTGCTGCCATCTACCAAAGACACTTATATGAGCTTCACATTGCATAGGTAAAGGAAATACTTTCTTAGAAACAAGGTTTTGAAGTTGTTTTTTGCTCTACTGAGACAAATAAACTTCTTTCTTTTATTAAAAATAAATCATAGAGAAACCTTATATTATCCATACCTTTGTCAACTATATGGTTATGAAAATATGATAGGAATAGATATACACATATGTGTAGATATGCATACACATATATATGTAAATATATATATATGTTCCCTTCTCATATTTTTATCAAATGTATCTTTAGTACAAGTGTACACTATTGTCATAGATGTACACATTTTTTATTTCCCCCTTAACTGCTTTAGTTGTATGACAAAAATTTTGATTTGTTGTCTCATTGGCATCATTTTCTTTCAAATAGGCATACTTTACTATCATTCATTCGTTGCCCACTTATTCAAATGTTATTAAGTTTGGATTTAGGATATTTTTCAGAAGGTAAATTTTAATTTAGATCTATATGTTTTGCTTGTTTTCAATGTATTAGTTTCTATTTTATTGCATATGGTGTATGTAAAGGACGTATTTATTATTGCTGATTTTTTAATAAACACTTGTAATTTTCCTGTGCCCTAGAACATTGAAGTTTTACTGTTCTACGACAAATTTATAATATGAAAAGTTCAGAGAACCATAGGACGACTTGTAGGAATTATGTGGAACAAAGTAAACAGACTCAGGAAAACAATTTGCATGATGACAAGCAGTAGTGTGTAGTGAGTTACTGCTTCTTTCTTTCTGGGTTCACTTTCTCTGGGCTTTTTTACCTTCCCCTAAGCTGTATCCAAGCTGATAGTTTGAGGTCTCCCAAAAGTAGTTTCCATTAAAACCACTTTCAGTATACTAGGGGAAATCCTGGGGGTAAGGATGGAGGTTATACTCCAGGGAATCTAGATAGCACAATGAAAATAGAGCATTGGGTCTCAAGTCAGGAAGACTCTCATCTTCCTGAGTTCAATTGTGTACTGTGTGAATCTGAACAAGTCACTTAACCCTATTTGCCTCTATTGCCTCATCTGTAAAATAAACTGGAGAAGAAAATGGCAAATCATCCTAGTATCTTTGCCAGGAAAACCCCAAATGGAGACACGAAGTCAGATGTGGCTGAAATTGACAGAACAAAAATTGCAAATATTGTCATTACATGTTTTGCTTCATTTTGATGAACTCTTTTCTTTCTCTTTCTTTTTTATTTCTTGTTATAATGGATTACTTTCCACACAAGGGAAGTGGAGGGAATTGTATTTAGAAATTAAGATATATCAACTTTATATTTTCAAAAAGTTTTTAGAGTTAAAGGGAAAAGAATAACTTAAAAATAATATTAAAAATACATAGACATTTCTGTGGCAAATTATCTGCTGTAACCCCTATGGAAAGGATTTTATTTTTTCTTAGGTTTGGGTTGAGAGAAGCAGAGTGGGGTCCAGAAAATAAGTTGTATTTATGCTGATAAATATATAAGAGTATCCAGATCCAAACCAGTTTCAAAGGAGTATTAATATAACAACAGCATTTTGAATTTAATACAAATCCTAATCTAATTCCTTCATTTTTCAAATGAGGCAACTGATACCAAGAAAGCTGAAGTGAGGGCACCCAAAATCATATAACTAATAAGTAAAAGAACTAGGATCCAAATCAAGGTCACCTGATTCTGATTATATTGCCATATCAAGCCCAATATTAATTTTTTTTTAACTTGTCACTATGGTACTTTCTGTGTTATAGTTGACCTTTTGTATAATGTGGTCAAAATTTGAATTTGTATCTGCCAAGCTCTCAAAATCCTGACAAAAAAACATTATTTCTCTCCACCAATCCCCAAATTCTTAGAAAATTTCACTTGAAAGAACTTAAAATTCCCAAGATAAATGAAATCTACAGGCTATACACTCAAATAACTTGACATCTCATTAGATAAAATCCCCATTCATTTTGATTGTGAGAATCAATGAGAGGATTAAACAATTAGTAAGCGAATTTGGTTCCCTCCAAGTTGACATTCCAAATAATGCATACCAAGTCCCATGTGTGGTCCTTTCAGGCATATTTTCTTTTTTTTTATTAGTTCATTTATTTTTTTTTAGCTTTCCACATTCATTTCCATTTAAATGTTTTCCCCCTCTCTCCCTCTTCCCTCCTGAAGACAACATGCAATCTGATATAGGCTGTGCACGTACATTCCTATTAAATGCATTTTCACATTAGTCTTGTTGCATAGAAGAATTACAGTGAATGGAAGAAACCATGAGAAAGAAAATAAAACAAAAAAGAAAATAGTCTGCTTTGCTCTGCATTCAGACTCCATAGTTCTTTCTCTGGAGGTGGATGGCATTTTCCATTGTGAGTCCTTTGGAATTGTTTTAGGTCCTTGCATTGCTGAGAAGGGTTAAGTCTATCAAAATCAGTCATTGCACGCTGTGGCTGATACTGTGTACAGTGTTCTCCCAGTTCTGCTCATTTCACTCAGCATCATTTCAGAGTCACATCTTTCCAGGTTTTTCTGATATCTGTCTGTTCATCATTTCTTATAGCACAATAGTATTCCATTACTATCATATACCACAACTTGTTTAGCCATTCCCCAATTGATAGGCATCCCCTCAATTTCCAGTTTTGGGCCACAACGAAAAGAGCTGCTATAAATATTTTTGTACATGTGGGACCTTTTCCTATTTTTATGATCTCTTTGGGATACAGCCCTAGAAGCAGCATTGTTGGGTGAGGTATATTTTCTATAGGGAATACCCAATCATAGCCCTAACTAGAGTAGACAGAGGCTTTGCCCCAACATTAGTGACTGCCCACCCCTCCTTCCTCTGTGCAAGGAAAGGGCAATTAATAGCAGTTGTACTCCTACTTGGAAGAAGGCACCTCCAGAGCATCAGTAGAGTTGCCCAGTAGAAAGTGGGAAAGGCTTGGAGTTGTGGCAAGATCCTGTTTGTCCTTCATTTCCGAAGAAGATCGTGCCATCAGAGAATGATGACATGACTTACACTTGACTTCGTTTTGAGTGAGGGCCACCAGCCTCACTTCTCCTTCAGAGCCATCTGAATCCAGTGACCTGATATTCTTCAGGATGACTGGAGATAGCCCAGGATACACTGGGAGACCTTGGGATCTTTAGGCCAAGGTCTTTGCAGGTACTCATTTAGGGTGAGGCAACGCCAATTCATTGAATAGGCCTATTTAAGAAGTAACCAGGGCATGGCCCCTTTAAAGAGGTCCAGAAAAACAAAGACATCAGGCTGGGTGGGAAATAGCAACAGAAGTTCTAGCTTTAACATGGTATTTTTTGAAGCTTTTTCTTCTGGGACTGTTTAGGAGGGGAAAATTAGCTTAAAGTCTTCTTCCAGCCCCCTCTGTTTTCTCTCAGAGTTGTTATTAATCAGGCTTCCTGAATGCTAATAGTGAAGAAATAACTGATTGGAGAGCCTAGTAATTCAGAATAGTTGTGGAAAATAGAAAGCTACCAAAATGACGCAATGGAGAAGTGGGATCAGAGTACATCAATTACATCCTTCCCAGCAGTGGCCTCATGTTATCTTAGGAACTACAGTGAATTGAAGATGCCCTTAATGTCCTTTGTCTTATTGGGGTTTATGGTGTTTGTCTAGATTCAAAAATTCCTACTTGGGACCATCCACCAATCTAGGGGACTAGGTCCACATGATGTGTAAGTGCAGGCAATTCAGAAACCCTTCACACTGGTATACATCTACCTTGAGAAAGGCAGTACTAATTTGAAGCAACAAATTTGGAACTTTCATAGAGCTACTGCTAAGAGAGCGGTTTTTCTACTGCTAGAATAGTGCAAATCCTGACTTTAAGCCAGCAGTTTAAGCTGCATTTTTATCCTATGACTTCTTTTCAATGACTTTGCCCTTTTTCCCTACCTGGAAATTCCAGGAAAATCAGAACATTCAGAATTCCAAACCCCATGGTACAAAGACGATGGCATTTTGTCCTTTTAAAAAACAGGCAGGCAGGCAGCAAGGTGGTGCAGTAGATAGACAACTAGCTTAGAATCAAGAACTCATCTTCACGAGTTGAAATCTGACCTTAGACACGTACTAGCTGTATGACCCTAGGTAAGTCACTTAACTGTTTGCCTCAGTTTCCTTGTCTATAAAATGAGCTGGAGAAGGAAATGACAAACCACTCTAGTATCTTTGCCAAGACAACCCTTAAAAGGGTCATGAAGATTTGGACATGATTTAAACAACTCAGCAACTACAAAGAAACATGCAGTCCAGAAAACTCATTTTGACTCCAAAGACAAGTCAATCATTTCTCTGGGTAATTTTTGGGTTGAATGGATGCAGTTGTTGAATAAATGTAATTTTAAAAAAAAAAAAACCTTTTTTTTCTCATTGTACTGCTTAATGAGCTATAATCTAATGTAATACTTAAACGCTTTCATTATGAAAATAAAACATTCATGAACAGTATTTTTTTATCTGCAATGCCTAGTGCTCAGAACTACATAAGATGAACAACTGCGAATTTAGCATAATTAAGAATTTTTTTGTCTTTCTTATGTGGTTAACTTGGATCTAATGGTTTAGCTAAAATCACTAGCTGTGTTTGTTGTGTTTTCCCTCAAGTTTGTATTGAAAATTTGTCATGGAGATTGTTTTCTTTCTCTCTTGTGATTTCTGTTAATAAGAGATTTTAAGCGACAATGCAAATTCTATAGCATAGGAACACGAAGGAGAACTTACGTGATGTCCAATCATATATGCAGAGTGTTCCCTTCAATCACAAAGTACATGGGCTCTATAATGTCAGCTTTGATGCATGACAGTAAAAGTACTAAAATGAAAAAGCCTCAAGGTACTGTTGAGTTCATTATAGGAAGCTGACAGTGCTTCTTCCACCAGATAAAAGAAATTTAATTATTGGCCTCTACAGGAGACAGTTGTGTCTACTTTGAATGTTATTTTTTTTTTTACACGTAGCTACTTATTATTTCTACACAGTGCATTTTCCCTGAACGGATCTTGTATTTTAGTCTGTCTGTTCTGAAAAAATGATCTAAATAAAATGTCTCTTTCCTTTTATTTGCACATCCCAGAAAATAAATATGAATCTAGCGTTTTCATCACCTAATGTCTGATGGCCAAATTTCAAAGATATTTGTTTATTTAGATTTTTTAGCAGAAAACTAGAAGTACTCAGTTGATTGAAATCATTTTGTGTAGGATACTGAGGACAGACTCAAAAGCCTTTGGGGTAGAGGGGAAATGATCTTCATATTGTCTTTTGGGGGATTTTTCCTTAAAGTGATCATATAGTTCTTAAATGTATATTTTTTCACTTTTTCTCCCTCTGAAGGAGGCAGACATATACATCAGGAGCTGAATGCTTGATAATAAAATTCTAATCTGATAAAAATCTCCTTTCCCCAAGGAAATTATACTGCTTCTGTGATAGATACTTTTAACTTTCTTATCCCTCCTTTGTAAAGTAAACATAATTAATGAAAGTCATAGAGAGGAAAATGAGTAAGTTGGCATTCAAAAGTCAATTGTTTAAGGTTCCCCCTCTAAATCATTAAAAAGGAACCCTGTTAGAAAAGACCAAGGTTTGTATTTGGGCCAGCAGGTTAAAGATTAGCTTTAAGAAGAAAGTAATTACATAAGCAATTTAAGCTCAGGGTGAGAACTAGGAAGCCCATGACCATGGGTTCAACCTCCATTTGTTCGACTCCATGAACAAATCACAAAATGGATGAGGGGAGAGGGGAAATCAAACAAGTTTGGAATTTTGCTTTTCAGTCAATTATTTGGCTAAATGGAAATGTGGCCTCCACAGGACATGGGCCGAACACATAAAGGTTCTTCACCTTCTCCTGGAAAAGGCTCAAGGCTAAATATTAAACCTGATTTTGCCTTGCATGACACTTTCATGCTCTCACATGAGAAACTACTAGGATGTTCCCATGGCATTTTGTCCTTTTAAATGTTCCCATCCTCCACTGATTCAAGTCCTAGGGAACTGCTTGAAATGCACTGAGGTTAAGTGACTTGCCCAGGGTCACATGGCTATTAAATATAAAGATTTGATCCCTGGTCTTCCTGAATCCTGAGCCAGTCACATATCCACTATTTAAGGCTGACTATATGCGATATGGCATACTAATCAACAAACTGAAATAATCTAGTGTCTTAACAATAGCCCTAGACATTTTATTGCCACAGGCATCTAGATTTTTTTTATGGTTTAATTGATTGAATGGATAGAGAACGATAATACATGAACGCATAATAATCTGTACCTTAACGTAAGCACTGGAGGGCAGAATGCAACCTTCATCCACTGTTAGGACATTTTCTAAATTATTCAGATTGGTTGACTGAGATGATAATCAACTGTCCCCTTCCAGTGGAGAGGCAGAAACAACTCTTGGAGAAAGTAAAACATCTCTAACCAGAATATCTTTCCTTTCTCTCATATCAAATATGAGCAAGTTCATGCTTAATTATATGCTGTCTTATGTTATTGTCTACTGTTTCTTATCTCATTCTAAGTCCTGTCTTCCCAATAAGAGTTCAAGTTTCCTAAAATATAGGGACTCTTTCCCATATCTCTGGCATAGGGTTGGGCATTTGCAAGTCCTTAAGAAATAGTTGTTGAATTGCTTCTTCTGTCAGGCTTTTGGGACATCACAGTTTCTTGATGGTTTTCCAAGTTTAGATGTAATTAGGGCCTGGTGAGTACCTGACATCTATGTCCTCACTTGATGTAGCTCAGTTGGCTGAACCCTGGACTGTAGACCTGGAGAGGAGGGCTCTGACAGGCAGGCTGTCCTGTGTGCAGAGCCTCCCATTGCTCATTAAGTTTGAGTGCAGTGCCAAGTTGGCATTTTTAGCTCTATCCAGAGACAAGATTAGAATGTGAAATAAGCCAGACTTGTTGGAGAAGTGTGCAGAAATAAACAGACTAATGGTGTTCATTAGGTGCAAATGGAGGGGGGTGGGGGGAATAATTGGAGGGGCAACTTTATAGATACAGGTTGGGAGTGAGTGGTTATACATGAGTACAGTTATTAAAGAGCTTGTATCAGGAGTTTATTATTTTCAAGCCTGTGCTAAATGGAGATAGCTCAGCACAGGAAAAAAGGAAATAGAAATTGTGAAGTGATCTTTATTCAGTTCTGTCTTAAGAAACAGTAACAGAGTAATCTCAAGAGCAGAGCCATTCTCCTACAATTCATTTGGTACCTTCTCTTGATTACTTCCTCCTATTTCCATGGTTTTTCACTGTATGTCTCTCCAACAATGAGCTAAGATGCTATGAATGTGAATCAAATGAGGATATTCTATTTTTTCCCTTTGAAATTTTAGCTCTGTCTTGATTACTCAAGTTTGCAAAAGAAACACTAATCTTAAAATAATCTTAGAATAATGCATAATTTCCCAATCAAAGGCCAGTCTTTTGATTGTTTTACATGTTTTTGAGAGATTTACTCATTACACAGTTTTGAAATGTTTAAATTCATATTGAAATCATTTCATTCTTTCTAACAATACAAGAGATGGATAGTTGGGAAGAAACAACCTAAGATTGTGTTAGGTACTGGTAGAAGGTGACTTGAAACCAAAAATTAGTCCATTGGACTATGGGTGTAGAATGTTGCATGTGCTTCCAAACATAATCATCATGTTGGTTGGGAATGCTCAAGGTAGAGGTGGTGGTGGGATTATTGATGGGTCTAATATAAAAAAATCATCAATAAAGTGATCAATTTATGAAATGCTTCAGTCTATAGACTAAAATGGGAACATGATTGCATGATATAATAGGTAGATAGACACTGATGTAGCACTTGACATAAAAAGTAGATAGGAAAATGACTAACATATCCCTACTTTTTGATCTAGAGATCTCACTACCGTGCATACATCCTAAAGAGGTCAAAGACAAAAGGAAACAACCCACTTGCATTAAAATATTCACAATGACACTTTTTGTGGTCACAAAGAACAAGAAATGACTGCAAGTAGACACACATCAAATGAGAGAAGGCTAAACAAATTGTGGTATGTGAATGTAATAGAATTATTACTACTGTACTATATGAATATATATGAAAAATTTAGAGAAGTACAGGAAGACTTTTATGAACACTTACAGAGTGATGTAAGAATTATCAGGAATGCAATATATACAATGACTACGACAACGTAAACGGAAAGAAAAGCAACAAAAAGGACCTGAATATTGGAAAATTATAATTGGAAAATTTGGTCCTGAAGAAAAGATAAGAAAGTAAACCTTCCTTCTTTATCAAGGTGGATGACTATGGATATAGATCATTGCACATAACACATACTATCAAACTCAGTTAATTTATTGTTTACTTTTGCTTTATTGATTTTTTTCATTTTTCAACAAAGGATTGTTTTCTAGGTAGAGGATGGAAACTAATTTATTCAAAAATCAAAGTGATGTAAGAACAAACAGTATCAATGAAAATTAAATTTTCTAAAAGAAATAAATAATAAAATCTCTTTTAGAAGGCATAATCCAGGGGGAATAATCCATTAACATTTTCAGATGTGTTAATTCACCTGTTCAATCAACAAGGCTTTATTAGGCACTCAATACACAAGGTACTATGTATTATGATGAATAGGGTGGGGTAGAGTGGTGTGGTAGAAAAAGTAAATGGTTTTGAAGTCAGAGGACCTGGGTTTGAAGCTTGATTCTACCTCTTACTCTGTGACTCCAAGCATGTCACAACCTCTAGAATTCAAGTTCCTCAACTATAAATAAAGGGGTTGGAATAGATGACCTCTAAAATCCCTTGTAGCTTTAAATCTATGATCCTGTACCAAGAAGTATAAAATATAATGCCTAAAATATGGCTCAAATCTAGATGCATTTCAGTATGCAAAGAACAGAGGAAGAGGATTGCATGTGAAACTGTGAACATAGTGAAACACTCGAATCAGATCGAATTTATTTTCTTGTATTTTCACATACATAGAGATAGT
Source organism: Notamacropus eugenii (assembly GCF_028372415.1). Taxonomy (NCBI): domain Eukaryota; kingdom Metazoa; phylum Chordata; class Mammalia; order Diprotodontia; family Macropodidae; genus Notamacropus; species Notamacropus eugenii. The sequence goes on from NC_092873.1 coordinate 128,933,860, forward strand.
CTCTATCATATCATGTACATAGAGGTAGTCATAAGAAGTAAAAAAAAAAGTCAAATCCTTCTTTAAGACAAACTTTGTTGTATATGTATACAAAGTGATGAGACAACTGGTGATAAATTTATATTTTTATTTTCCATAATACAAGGCATCCCAAAAGTCTTAGTGAAGCTTAAATAGCTGCATGAAAACTTGGGATATCTTGTATTAATGAACTAATTTTTATCATATCTGTTATTGAATTTCCTAATGATTTTCATTCCTCATCTTTTACCCGATGACTGGAAATTAAATTTAAGAAAATAAGAGGAAAAAAATTGGTCAGATCCAGGCTTAGTGATGTATTTATCTTGTTCAACCTTTGGTAAATGATAGTTCTGAATTTTCTGACTCTTCACAGCAAATTTGTAACAACACCAATATTCTGACTCAATATCATGTTCACCTTTCTAAGCCTGGCGCGCCCATTATAAAATGAATTTATTTTGCACTAAACATTATTAATACATTAAAGGCAATACTATTTCACAAATAAAGAATTATCTTTCACTTAAATGCAGGACTAATTTATTAACGCACCTGCTGGGCACAAAATACTGTGCTAGCTTTAAAAATGGAATGGTTACATTTTCATTCTAATCAACTTTTCTTTTTTCTTCCTCCAAATGATCATGAATTTTAGCACATTTATCATAAATGGAAATTTCCTTTTTATTCAGGGAAAAAAATTTACAAGAGAAAAAATATGTGTCTGGCAGGGTTTAAAGAGTGTGGTTTATAAAACTACCCTTCCTTTTTTTTCCAAACAATACAGTTCCACAGCAATCTAACACACTTTCTCAATTCCTTCTCCTCCCCCCAGCTCAGTTTGTGTTTGATTTTACCCCTGCACTGTGTGTTTGTTTATGTGAATAAAATGGAGTACTTATTATAGTGTACATCTTTAAAAGCCAGTTAAATTACTCCCTTCATACCAAATCATATAATAATTCCAAATCTAGGGAATAATTTATAGTGCTCTTATGCTTAGGTAGTGTTGTGTTCCACAAGGAACCAAAAACTGAAAAGCTGGATTTGGAATTAATTACCTAGGGTCATTGAACGTGACTTATACTACCTTGTTGGAGTTTGAAATTGAAATGTCAACCAGATAGCAAAAAGAACAGATGATAAAAGACATGATCTGCTCTGTAATATGCCCATTCAATTAGTGTAGATAAGCACTCTCTGGCATACAGGTATACAGTGCATTACAGACACCCAAAGGGCTAGCTTTAAAACTGTTTTCATCAGAATTATAAGCCCTGCAATGGGTTTGTATATTCAGAAGTCAATTTTCCTCATAAGTACCATTACCTTTAATGGGAACTATACATAGCCATTAAAAAGGATTGAACACGCTTGTTCTTTTCTGAATGCATCCATCAAATAAACTATGTCCCAAAGGCTTCATGAAATATTGAAAAAATAATTAAATAATATGCTAAAAATCAGATGAAATATTTAAAGCTGTAGTGTAAGGCTATTATATAATGAATAAATTTGAGTCATTCATTCACAATGCAAGTGTGAGTGACAAACCAAATTCAGGGAATAGAGATTATGTAAGTAAATGTGTTTTGAGATTAGATTTTAAAGATTGAAAAAGAATACATGTATATCTGAAGCCTGCATGGAGTCCAAGCACCCTCATTGGATCATAGATCTAGAATTAGAAAGGACCTCAGTGCTCATCTAATCCAATCCCTTTGTTTTACAGATAAGGAAACTAAGGCCCCTAGGCAGGGTTGAGTGATTAATCTGAAGTCACATGGGTAGTTAAGTAACAGATACAGGATTTGAACACACTTCTGATATCAAATTTGCTTCCTTTTTCCACTATATACTGCCCCTGTACACTCATATAAATAAAAATGGATGAATCAACTAAATACTGAATACACAATGCAGAAATATGTATATGCATGTGCATATGTATATATGTTTGTGTAATCACATACATACATATAACATATATCCACACAAACTCTCTAAGTATCTATGTGTATGTGTGTATATATACATGTGTATGCATGTGCATGTATATAATATATAAATATGTATATATATATGTACACACATGTATATAAATATATATACACACACATTTATATAAATACACATGTATATTTACAATTCACTGTCCAAAATATAATAGAGTCTTTCAGCCTTAATGTTAATAAACCAAATCTGTGACAGAAAGAAGTGAAAGTAATGATCAGTTCAGAAAATAAAAATACAATTACCATTAAAATAATAACAACAAATAAAAACGATAGCATTGATCAAATTGTCCCAGGAAACTGGTGAATGCAAAATACATTTCTCTTTCCACCTTTTTTTTCCATTTCCTTTCTTTCTCATGCAGTGATATACCGATACAGTATCCTTGATTTGCTACTCTTTTGCCTCCTTATCTGTTCTCCCATTGTTTCCCCTTCCTATATTGCTTTTCTTTCTTTCCTCTTTGAGATCTCCTAAGCCTTTCTTCATCCTGTCAAACAGTAGTATCAAGTGAAGATCTTAATATTTTGTTTCTCCTTTTTAACATCTATCCTTAAATATTCATTTCTGAGACAAAGTACGGAAATGTTGTCAGATTAGTTGTTCATCAATCCATAGTTTTCTTCATTGCGGCTTTGCAGAAGAAAATAAAAGCCTGGAGACATTTGATCACTTCCCATTCTGGCTTGTCCCTCTGTACTGTCCGCCTATCAGCAGTTCAGATGATCAGAGGCACAGCTTACTCGTGAATTGGCTTACATTAAATTACCCAACATCTCAAGACTGCAAGTACTATTAACCACTTCGTCGTTAGACAATCCAAATGAACTGCCCAGCAGATAGAGTTTTGCTTTGACTGCATTTGGGGAAGCTGTTAATTCTTCACTGATGCAGCCTTGAGAACAGGTTCAACTAGAAAATGGGCTGTGAAATAGAAATCTGATTTGATGAAGCTTGGCCTTGCAGTGAGAAAAAAAAATCAATCAAAGAAATGGAAGATAAACAATTGATGTTTTCAAGTCAGTGAGTGACATGAAAGCTTCTACATCTCCTCCAAAAAAAATTAATTTGGGGTGGCGGATGGGGGGCAGACATGTTATTTTATTACATTAAGGAACTCCCAGTTTAGAAACTCCTTCTACTGATGCAGATCATGTGTAACTTAATGTTGTAGGGGGCAACGAGAGGTTAAGCGACTTGCCCATACAAGCAGGATTTGAACCTGTCTTTTTGACTCCAGGTCTGGTTTTGTCTGCTATACCATACCATTTCCCATAAGATTCCTTTAAGCAAAGCAGTCTCATCTTGAATCCAAGAAAATTCTCCCAAATAAATTATCATCTTATGAGATATAAAGCTAGAAACCACATTATTAACTGTGAAACTCTACAATTAGTTTCCTTATAGGCCTTCAATTTTTGCTAGATAAAATTAAAACTGCCACCCAATTCTGATGCCATTATGAACATGACAGGTCATTTGTCAGAAAAAGGGTTACGTATAAGTAGCATCTGATCATTTGTTGGTCATATTAGCATATAAATGGTTGTGGAGTGTGTGAAATATTGTCAGAAGAATTCTAATCAAAATTGTGGCAGTGTCTATTCAATTGGGGCTTATTCCCAATTCACATGATAAAGAGTCTTCTTTCCAGTCCAAATGATGAGAAACAAATGCAATCAAGCAAAAGGCAAGTTCATACAGCAATTCATAATTCCATCAGTTTTCAACAAAACAAAATCAAGGATATGTGGATTTGTTTCAAAAGAAAGGGTTAGCTTAGATAATCTGGCCAGAAGCCTTTCCTGTTCTGACAAAGTCTGAGACTGTGGTTCTTAACAGCAACAAGCAGGGATATTTACAATTCACTCTTTATAAAATATTATGGAAACTTTCAGCCTTAATGTTGATAAATTGAATAGCAAAATACCAACAAAACCTGATTACCTGGAAACAATTACACTACCTTAACATTTATCTAAAATTTACTACCTGAATTTTAAAGTTCATCTGTGACTGTCATTGAGGAATGCCCTCCATCCACACAAATTCAGTTTAATTTTGATTTAGTAGATTAGTCCTAGAGTCTTGCCCAGAGTCTACCGAGGTTAAATGACTTAACGGGAATCACGTGGCTAATTAAGCATCAGAGACAGGATTGGAACCCCAATCTTCCTGCCACTGCAATAGTCCAGCATTCTAATCATTATACCATGCTACCTAACTTATAAAATTCAATGGATCAGAAATCCTTTTTTCCTGATCCACACCAGAGCTGAGAAGAGAGAGAAGGTAGCTTACAAAGAAGATACTTTACAAAGAAGATGCTACCAGCTCACAGTTCACAAATTCTTGGTCATCTTTTTAGCTGTATGACTGAGGGCACTCTGACCCCAGAAATCTATTTTTGGATTCCTTTAACCATTGCAAATACCATAGCAAAAAGAATACTGTTCCTCAAAGGAAATTACCTAAGTTTGAACTTGATAAGCAACTTAAGTAAATTGCCCTCACAGTCATTTAATGTCCTTGAGACTCAGATTTCTCCTCCTGTAAAATAGGAACACCGATATCTAGTGATCTCACAAAGGTGTTGGGTGGAAAGTATTTTGCCATCCTTAAATTCCTACAGAATGTAAGCTATTGTTATTAATTTACTGTAATAAATCAGAATAGATAAAGTCAATCCCTTCTCAGCATGGTTCTAGGTGAGATCTCTTCTAATTCAAATTTTCTGATTCTGTGACTCTATGATATATACAGATTAGACTAGATGACCACTAAAGAATCTTCCAATTCTGAATTCTGTGATTTTGTGATTCACTTTTCCCTATTCCCTCAGAATCTAAATCATTTTTGCATCATGGACCCCTTTTTCTGATAAAGTTTATGGACCCCTTCACAGAATATTTTTTCTAAATGCATAAAATAAATAAAAAGTGTAGGATTAGAAAAGAAATCAATTATATTAAAATAAAAATGTAATTTTTTTCTTCACCATTCAAAGTTCATGAAGCTTCTGAAATGCATACAAAGGATAAGAATTTTCCAGAATTTTGGAATGAGATTCACTTAAAAGCTCATTTGTTTAAATATCTAAATAGATCATTGATTTGGAATTTTCCTCCCATGATGCAGGTAGCAACCTATCCATTATTGCCCATCCTGTGCCATTCTTGTCCGTGTCCTCCAATAAGCTGGTCATAGAGGAGCCATCCAGTGTGCTCGAGGCCCTTATTTCTCCTAACAAGGTAAGGTCATCAGTGAAAACCTATGGCTGTACAGCTATTAATTATACCCATCCTCACTATGATCTCAAGATCAATCTTTTCTTTCTACTATATAATTCTGTAGTAATGTCCTATCAGGTTATTCATCTTCTAGTTCACATGACCCATGTATAAGAAAGTCTAGAAGAAGAGCATGAAAATTAGGAGAGGAAATACTTTCCAACAAAACCTAAAGTGGGAGGAAATTAAAAAACATAAAAATCTAAAATAATGAGGAATACCTTGACTTCCACCTTTTTACTTTGATATTTTGAGAAATTAATGACTTAAATAGTTCAGAAACTCCTTCACTGACACAGATTACAATCTATCTATCCCTTTTTGCCCTGAGGCAATTTAATGAGAAATCCCTCTTCTCCCCATCTCTTTATCTTACATCACTCTGATGTCTTCTCCATTATTATCTCTTCTTTTGCTACTGGCTCCCAAGAAGTGGCCCTTTTCCTTGGCAAGGAGAAACTCCATACAAGCACAAACAATCTTACTCCATCTTATCTTCTCCAGAAAATTGCCCCTCTACCATCCCTACTCACTAATCTTGCCTGTCTACTGGCTTCTTCTCTAGTGCATGCCAACACTTCCATGCCTCTCTCATCCTCAAAAGAACTCCCATCCTTTCCCACTATCTTCCTATGTCTCTCCTCCTTTTCATAACGAACCTCCTTGAGAAGGTCTTGCACAATTGGTGCCTCCATTTCCTTTCACATTCTTCTTAACTCTCTACAATCTGCCTTCCAATCCTATCATTTAATTCAAACTTTCTCTCAAAAGTTACCAATGATATTAATTGCCATATCTAATGGCCTTTTGTAAGTTCTCATTCTTTCCTTCTCTGTAGACATTGACACCATCAATCACCTTCTCCCAGATACACTTCTTTCTGTTTCCCCCTCCCCTCCCTGATATTGTTCTTTCATGTTTTTCTCTTACATATCCAACCACTTCTCCTCAATCTCTTTTGTTGGATCTTCATCCAGATCTCTCCCACTAACCATGGCTGTCACCTAAGTCTCTGTCCTGGGCCTTCTCTTCTTTGTTTATACAATTTTATATTGTGATTTCTCTTTACTATATTTGACAACTTCATCAGTTCTCGTGTATTTAATTATCATTTCTGTGTTAAATATTCTCAGATCTGTTTACTACCTCTAACCTCTCTCCTGATCCTCAGTCTCTCATCTCCACTTGTCTACTGAATATCTTAAACTGAATGTCCTAAGGACATCTTAAACTCAACAAGTCCAAAAATGAACTCATTATCTCCACTCCAAAACTTCCTGCCTTCTGGACTTTCCTATTACTGATAAGCACACTATCATACTCCAAAATCTAGGTATCAGCCTCAATTGTCAGTCTCTCACAACCCCTATATCCAAACAATTGTCAAGTTCTGTCAATTTCTATTTTTGCAACATATACTGCATATATAACCTATTGTTTCCTCTGACACTACCACTACCCTGATATAAGTACTTATCACCTCAGTCCTGGATTATTGCAACAGTATTCTGGTTGACATTTTTTATTTAAAGTGTCTCCCCACTCCAATTGATTCCTAACTGAGTCATCAAAATAATCTTCCTAAAACATAGGTCTTACCATTTAACTCTCCTATTCAATAAACTCTAGCATTTCCCTATCACCTCCAGGATCAAATATAATATCTTCTGTTTAGATTTTAAAGTCCTTCATATGTTGGCCCCTTCCTATTATTCCAGTCTTCTTATATCTTATTATCCTTCAGATATACTACTATCCAATGTTATACTCTCCTTTCTCTTCCTTGCACAAGATACTCCATCTCCTGACTATGAATTTTCACTGGCTTTTTCCCACACCTCTTCCTCCTCATTTCTATCTTCCAGGTTCCCTGGTTCCCTTCAAGTCTTGGAAAAAATCCCAACTTCAGCTTTTCCTGGTTATACTCAATGATTGTTCCTTCCCCTCTGAGACTATTCCATGTATGTAGAAAGGTTATGAATTATCTTTGATTTTTCTATATCTAAACCAGAATAAGAATTTTAGATTTCTTAATATTTATTATTTTAACATGCAAAGTTAAAATTTTCTCTTTTCCTTTATACTTTCCTGCTCTTTCCTTTACTTCCATTCTCCTCCCTTCCCTTTTCTTTCTTTCTCTCCCCTACCTTTCCTTTTTTTTTCCCTTTTCCTCTCCTTTCCATTCCTTGTTTTACTTGATTGTATATTGGTCACAAGAATTTTGTTTTTCTTTTTTTCAGTGAAGGTTATATATAGAAGAGACAGAAAATAAATGTTTGTTAATTGAAAAAATTATGTAAAAAAACAGCAATTCAACATTCATTAATTAAGTGCCTGCTATTTGAAGACCTTGTGCTTCCTGCAAGGGAAAATACAAAGTCAAGTAAGACATAGTCTTGGCCTTTGTGAAATCTACAATCTCATTGGGAGGTGAAGGTTTAAAATGTTTTTAAAAGATCTCTATACCCAACCTCAAACCTCAAAATAATATCTCTCATCATAAACTTAGATCTGGAAGGAGTTTCAGAGTCAGCTATTACAGCCTCCTCATTTTACAAATGAGGAAATAGAGGTTCAGAGAGGTTAAACTGATGCCAAATCCAGATTCCCTGACTTCAATTCTATACATTATTTGCTCTACTGTGACACCTTTTAAATACAACCTGCATAGATTCTCCATTTGAAAACTAGAAGAGGGTTTATTATTTCTATTTTTATGTCTGCATTATACAATATTCTTATTGCTATTTATTTACCATATTTCAAATGCAATGATTATTATTTTTAGGAAACTAAATTAATTGTCTTGAAACCTCAAGTGTTATTAATAGGTCTGCACCTAAAAGTATCATTGCAGGATTTTATGGTGTTTTTTTTCTTCTGTTTTTAATTCTTCAGCAAAATCAAAGAATCTTTGCTAGCATGAAAGACAGAAAAATCAGGGTATTGAATTATACATATAGGGGGATAAAAACACAGGAGAAATTGTACTTTCATTATAAGAAAGTGTTAGTCAGTAATACTGTGATGATGAAGCACTTCTTTAGAAAATCCCTGAGTATTAGTCACTGTTCCTTTCACTGTCCACATTAAATGGATCATATCAAGAGGAGTATATCAGAGGCATCTGGTAACAAAGTTAAATAATCCCTTTAGTGCCCCAAGAGCTTGAGCTTTGCATCTTTGAGTGACAGCCTGTTGTTTTTTTCCTGTGGTGTCTCAGTTCTACATGACTGCCTGAAGACCTTAGACAGAATTTAAAGGGCTCACCCAGAAAAGTAGTGTGCATCATTTTTTAAAGATTTACATTCACATGATTGTTTTTTTACAATGAAGCAGCGCTGGGGATCACATGTATTGCTGAACAATAATTACTTTCCATTTTTTAACACATTCCTGGTAGGTTTGCACATATTTGATTTCATGTATGTTCATTGACTGAAATGTAATTAACCAGGATGAAGCATATTTTTAAAACATTTTATATAACACCTACTATAAAAACTGTGCTAGAAAGCTGAAGAGACACACAAAAAAAACTAAAAAGCCCCTGCCAGAGAGGAGCTTATATTCTACTTTGGAAGATGAAACATACACAAAGATAAGTTAACAAAAAGTTAAGGATATACTTCATTTTGCTATTACTCTTAATAATAACAACAACAATTAATTATCATTTTTATTAATAAATATAATGGCTGAAATGTATATAGCACTTTAAATTTTGTAAGTATTTTTCATACACTATTTTATTTTAGCCTCACAACAAGCCCAGTGAGGCACTTACTACATAGATGTATTGTATGAATTTTATTTTACTGATGAGGAAAGTAAGTTGGGAGTGACTTGCCCAGGGTCACAAAACTAGGGCCAAATTGGGATTTCCTAACTCCAAATCTAGCTCAGTAGCCACCCTGCAACACAGTTTCTCAATAAGCAGAATGATAAGCAAAATGGAGCCCATAGTCTCTCAGTTACTAGTGGAGGAGCTAAGCCTAGAACCCAAATTCCTGGTTTCTGACCCTTAACTCTTCCACAATCTTACATCCTTCTTCTAAATACAAACTGTTGCAGCTTGGATATCCTTTCAGACTGAATCCACTACAAATGGTATAAATCTTATACAAGTTTTCCTGAAGAAAGAAATTCTACTTTTATTTCTATTTTACTTCAGCTTGGTAAACAAACAATTCCTGAGCAAATGTGCTCCTCTGAGCCAGTCAAAGGCTGACAATTTTGACTCTTAAAACATGTGTAAAAAGACATAAATATACAACCCCTAACAAGCTGATTACTTGTTTACAAGAAAATTCCATAGTTAAATAAAAATGGTTAAATTTACAATTTACAAAACACTTCCATATATGTTACATGAAATGAGGATTGTAGGTCTGCTTTATTTTCTCATGCTTTTAAATCACTCGACATTGTTACAAAGTGCTTTGTGTAAATTAAGCAACACTATCTTCTTTGCTCCTCTTGTACTGGCTCTAACCATATCCTGCAAATTTGCTCCTTGTTCACAGTTGGTTCCAACCCCTCTCTCTTCCAATATTGTAATAGAACTATTCACCCATTGTCTTCTAAATCCAATTCAGAAAACGAAAACTTATTCAGTTTTTGTTCATCTGGAGGCTATTATATTGTGCCCTAATATGTCTATAGAATGACTCTTCCCTCATTGCTATAAGAAATAACAAATGCCTTGGTCAAATAAGAGTATACAAAGAGTTAAACTGCTTTCTTTTTCTTCCCTTTCTTTTTTCCTCTTCTTAATTCCTTCTTTTCTTCTTTCCTTTCTTCCTTTTCTTTTTTTCTTTGCTTCCTTTTTCCTTTCTTTTTCTTTCTTCCTTTTTCTCCCTAATTCACCCAAGATGGAGGTGCAGCAGCCATTCATAAGCATGATATCTCTACTAATTGGCACAGAAGCTTTCTGTGCTTCCCTTCTGAGCAGTCCCACTCCCAGAGGCTTATCATATTGGTACCAACCTAGTAGGGATATCTTATTAAGCTCAAGTGATCCATGAGTTTCAGTTTCCTCAGTAGCAAAGATTACAAGTATGCATCACCACACCGAGTCATAAATCAATTCTTCAACTATTAGTCAACTTCATCTTCATAGCAACTCTATGAGATATAGAAGGCAGGTATTATTCCCATTTTACAGTTGAAGAAACTGAGGTCAAGAGAGGTTGAAGTGGCTTATCCAAGGTAAGTGAGAGATAGAGCAAGGGGATAAATACAGGTTTTGTGACTTTCTATCTTATGCTCTTTCCACTTATGTAACCTATTGTTGTTAAACTAAGAATATTTGAAATTCACCAGATTTACTGTAGAAAAAAGAAGCAATGCTATAAACTTAGTGAATCTCTAGTAGAATCCTTGCTGAACACACACACACACACACACACACACACACACACACACAGTGCCATAGGATCACAGTCCTACTGGTTTAAGTCAGAGGTCAGTAAATTACATCCTATAGGCCAAATCTGGCGCACTGCCTATTTTGGTACAGCCCTTTAAGCAAAGAATGTTTTTTTGTATAGTCCTGTGAGTGAAGAATGGTTTTTATACCAACAGGCAGTAGGCCAAATTTGGTCAATGGGCTATAGTTGCCAAACCACTCATAAAAGGCTTTCCATAGTACTTTAAGTATTCATTTTATTTGAATAGGAAATCCTAGATTGTAACTCTCCATGTCTTAATAGATAGTCTTCATGAGTTGTTATGGTAAAAAAAAAGTCTTCAACTGTTGAGCAAAAATAGTGTTGAATTTTCCACACCTAGACACGGTTGGTGCTCAGAAAGTAGATTTTAAAAAATCCAGCCTCTAATCTAGCTTTAACTTTTGAACATCCAGGGTCACCTTCTCATCACAGTGAGAAAACAACATAGAAAATGAGTGGAGATTCAAGTTTTACACGTTTTTTGGTTTTTGTTTTTTGAAAAGCAACTGTAGTTTTGTCTGAGTTGAAGGGAAAGACAGGGGTCAGGTCAACCTTGGGAAAAACTTTGTGATCATAAATTTACAACTGGGAAGGACCTTAAAAAGAAACCAATGAATAAAGAAGCTAAATGCTTCATCTAGGTTCACATAACCAGTCATTATATAAATCAGGATTTGAACTCAAATGCTCCTGACACCATACCCAGTGCTCTACCCACTGTACTACCTATCTGCCTGTAAAATTTCTAGTACACTAAGGCATTGTCCACAGTCATGCTGCCACTAAGTGTCAGAAGCAAGAATTCCTGCTTTAAGGTCAGCTCTTTATCCACTATTCCAATGCTTCTACTCAAAAGGAAGATAAATAGATCAAAAATTTTCATCAGCATCCATTTAACCTCCCCTTTTGTTATTCTCAGTCCTTTGTAAATCTTGCTTTCCAACTCTGCTTCATTCCCTCAGGCATCAAAGGTTCTCATATTTCCCCAGAAAGGCCATATACAGGAGTGTGCTGGTAAATATTTAGCAACCAGTTCTCCATACAGCATACTTTTAAGTTTAAACTGCATGACACTTTTATATTTAATCTGCATTAATATTTTCTCCATCACTTTCTTAAGTCTAAACAATCTACTAAACAATAAATCAAGCCATAGTTTTTAGCTATTGTTGATTTTAAAAATGATATGTTCACAATGAAAATTTTAAAATCTGCTCTCCCAGTTTAAGCTAGCTCCAGTAGGCTCCCATAAAATGTGTGAAACCTTTGTCTTTGCCTATTTACTTACCTATCCTCCACTCCTGCTCTATGCAAGATGACAATTAGCTGGCCTGATAAATTTTTACTGCTTCCACCTGGGTTAGTTCATACGGCTTTACATATAATGTTTAATGAAGTATAAAACAATGCTAAAATATAATAATTTTTGTCCTAAAGAATTCAAGTTGTTCTTCCTATGTCTCTTACTCTGTAGTGATTCTCTTTAGAATTAAAATAAAATAACAAATGACAACTTTAAACTTGTAAGTGTGCAAAAAAGAGAGGGCATGTTCAGAACCAAATCATAATCCCTTGGTCTGTGACATTAAAGTGAAAAAAAATAACAACATTAGTAATAATAATATCACTTTAAAGATACTTTTCTCACTACTGCATAAAGCCTAGAATACAAGTATTATCATCTTCATTTTATAGATGAGGAAATTGAGGTTCAGAGGCCTCAAAGTCACAGACAAAAAGTTGTAGAGCCAAGACCATGAACTCAGCTTTTCTTTCACTAAGTCAAGTGATCTCTTATTGTATTGGAAGCATTTGTGAATTATTCCATAGAGACTTTAATGAAGACTTGTTGTCTAGAGAATTGTCCAACGTGCGTGTGTATTCATGCTTCGTTGCCAAAGAAGACCATGCCATCAGAGATATGATGACATGACTTGCACTTGACTTTGTTTTGAGTAAGGGAGGGCTGTGCAGGTCACCAGCCTCACTTCTCCTCCAGAGCCATCTGAATCCAGTGACCAGATATTCATCAGGATGACTGGAGATGACCCAGGATGCGGCAATTGGGGTTAAGTGACTTGCCCAAGGTCACACAGCTAGTGAGTGTCAAGTGTCTGAGGTGAAATTTGAACTCAGGTCCTCCTGACTTCTTCACTGGTGCTCTATCCACTGCACCACCTAGCTGATGACTTGTCAAAGATTATTCAGCTGTTCAGTATTGAGGGTAGGCCTTTGACTCAACTTTTCCTTATTCCAAGTCCGGGACTAAATTGAGGGAGCCACACTTCCTTCCTTGATGTTTAAATTCCCTATTCCTATCAATAGCATCTCTGTCCTTCTGCAAGCTCTAGGCCTTGACTGTTTAATCTCTCTCATGCCCCCACATCCGATCAGCTGTTGTTGTCATTTTTCAGTGGTATCTGACTCTCTGAGACTCCATTTGGGTTTTTCTTGACAAAGATACTAGAGTGCTTAGCCATTTCCTTCTCCAGCTTATTTTACAAATGAGGAAACTAAGACAAACAGGATTAATTGACTAGCTAGTAAACATCTGAGGGAGTATTTGAGTTCAGGTCTTCTTGATTCCAGGTCCATTGTTTTATCCACTGCGCCACACATCTGTCTCTCCAATCATTTACCAAGTTGATTCTTTTTACCTCTAAAACAACTGTCATATCTATCTCCTTGTCTCCATCTACACTACAACCACTCTAGTTGAAGTCTTCATCATCTCTTGCCTAGCCTGGTGCAATAATTGCTCTCCCTACATATATTCTTTCTCCTCTCCAATTCAAACTGTACAGATTTGGTAAATTGATTTTCCAAAAGCCCTATCTGACCATGTCAGTCCTCTGATCATAAAACTTCAGAGGCTTCTGATTGCCTCTAGGATTAAATATAAACTCCTCTATTTGTCATTTTAAAGCCCTACATAGTCTAGAGTCAGCCTGTCTTCCCAAAGTGATTATGCCTTTATGGACAGGTTTCACTGTGAGTATTTTCATCATGCTCAAACACTACAAATTAGGACTTGATTTATTATTTTATTGCTTGCCTAGAAGAGTGGTGTCAAACTCAATTAGAAAGCGTATAAAGATTCTTGCTGCTACGTATTGACTTAGAAAACCATACATTAACATTATCTAAGATTCATTATATTTTATTTACTTTGTTAAATATTTCCTAATTTCATTTTAATCTGGCTCTTGGCTACACTCAGGAATATTGGAAGTTGTAGAAAAAATGTTAATAATATAGATTAATCTTAAAAGTGTGTCAAGTGTACTTTTTTTTCTAACATTTACCAGAATACCACTGCTGCTAAGTGGCACAGGATATTGCCAGGCTTGGAGTCAGGAAGATCTGAGTTCAAATGTGGACTCAGACACTTTCTAGTTTTGTGACCCAGGGCAAATCTCTTAATCCTGTTTGCCTCAGTTTCCTCATCTGTAAAATGAACTGGAGAAGGAAATGGCAAACCACTCCAGTATCTTTGTCAAGAAAATGCCAAATGGGGTCATGAAGAGCCAGACACAACTGAACAACAGTAACACCGCACTTCTTATACCCCTTCACACACTCAGTGATGTAGTCAAAGTAGACTACTTGCTGCTTTGCCTAACAAACCATTCTACCTCTCACTTCTGTACTTTTTAATTGCCCATCCACCTTCCTGGAATGGCCTCCCCTCTCACCTCTGTCTCTTGAAACCTCCAAAAATCATCAAGACAACTCAACTGACACCTCCTTCTAACAGAATTTTTTTAAGTTTTCCTAGTTGTTCGTACCCACTTGAATCATTTTATGTTGATTTTCCATAAATCCTATATTTGTTTTTCTCTTTTACTATGCTATTTCCCCAGTAAAATATAAGCTTCTTGAGAGCAAGGACTGTTTCACTTTCATATTTGTATTCCCAGGGCTAACACCATATCAGATAGAACCAGTTCAGTGTTTGGGAGACTCTGAAGAACAGTGTGGGAGAAAAGAGGTTTTAGGCTGCCTACCAAACTGAATGTCTAGAGAGCCATTGTACTGATCCCATTGCTGTATGTCTGCAAAACCTGAACAGTACACTAGTACCATGCCAGGAAACTGAATTGCTTTCATTTGATTGTCTTAGGAAGATTCTGAAGATCATCTTCCTGGATATGGTACTGGACACTAAGGTCTTTTCTCAAATTAAACTGCCAAACATTCAAATTCTATTACAGAAAATGCAACTTCTGTGGGCTGGCCATATTGTCCAAATGCCAAATGTATGTTTGCCTAAAAGACTATATTATGGAGAAGTCATGCAAAGCTGGTGATCATCCATGGTGATCAGAAGAATCAGTACTAGGACACTCTCAAGATCTCTCTGAAGAACTTTGAAATCAATTGCATGACATGAGAACATTGGCACAGGACCTTCCAGCATGGTGGGACTACATCAAAGAAGTCACTATGCCCTTTGAGCGAAGTAGAATTGCAGTAGCTAAAAAGAAACATGACTTGCACAAATTTAGAGACATCTCCATTCCAAATGTTCACAAGGATCATTATGCCTGACTTGTGGTCTGACCAGCCCCAGTCAGACACACTGTACCTTGATTCCAACATAGTGATGTCACTTTGGTCCTCTTCAAGAACAAAGAACAATAACCAACCACCCAGTGACAAGCACAGCACTTGGAACATAGTAAGTTTTACATAAATTCTTATCTCTGTACAGTCCATAAAACACAAAATGACCAAACTTTCCCAAATATTCGGCCCAAAAAAAGACATGATTTACTGAACTCATCCTTCCTTTTCCAGCCATTTTACTGTCACACAAACATAGCTCCAAAGATTTTATCATGCTCAAGGAGTGCTATCAGTTAAAAGCAAAGGCTTAGTTAATGAAATGAATGTTATTAAAATGATCCTTCTGGATTCTATTTGGAAAGCTAAATACTTCTTACAACTGGAAAATGCCACTCATAAATAATTTAAATTATAAATATAGTTAAACAAGTAAAAATTTAGTTATCTGTAGTCTGCAAATGAAGTCCTGACCACTGATCTTAGTGAAGTGACAAATAATGCAAGGAAGATGCCCTTATACAATGACATATGGTTGAGTTATGCTTAAAGTTTTCTAGAGGCACATATTCTTGATTCACATGTAAATTATATTCCGTGCAAACATGAGAGATATAACTTAGTTCATGATAGGAGACAGATGTTGAAGCCAACAAGAAATTAAAGGCAAATACTTTAAATAGCTAAATTTATACAGCATGCCTTATTATTTGTATTCCCCCAAAGCTATATTTAAAACATCCATGGAGAAATTTAAATAGTTTATTCATATAAATTACTTTAGCATTCATTAATGTAACATATCTGGAGTAAAAAACACCATTAATGAGCAGTATAAAGTATGAACTGTTCAGTTCAAACCTCATTTTTGGATTTCATGCATCATGGGTAATCAAATTTTCATTAAACTTTCTGCCATGTTGCACATAAATGTGGTGATTGTATACACAGATGTAGAATTATGCTTACATTTGAATGGATGTCTATGTAGTAAACTGAGAC